>NC_062977.1:25189629-25882629 GCF_023078275.1 Leguminivora glycinivorella | reverse complement strand
CCGCCTAGCTGGTCTGCGTCGGCGCTGAGGGAGCGAATTTTCATCGTCCTCGCGCGATCGCTCCGCGGCCTCCTTCTGCGTCAAGACGGTGACGCTAAAGGTGGCCACTGCCGCCCAAGCCTCCTCACTGCCGATCATACGACGTACTAACGCCGGCAGTGAGAGGTCTCCGCCCACCACCGTGGACATGGCAGCGCGAGGCTCCGCCCACGCAGGGCACTCTTCACGCGTATGTTTGGCCGTGTCCACGGCTCCCCTGTCACAGTGGTGACATTCTGGGGTCGGCTCTCGTCCAACCCTCTCACACAGGTACCATCCGAAACAACCGTGTCCCGTCAGGAGCTGTGTGAGGTGGAAGGAGGGTGCGCCATGTTTGCGTTCGACCCATTCCTTCAGAACGGGCCGAACAGCGGCCACCAGGTCCCGGCTAGCTCCCGGGATCTCCAGGCGCTCTGACCATTGGAGGTAAAGGTCGTCCCGCGCGTCGTCACGCCACTGGCGGCCCTCCCGAGGGGCGGGCCAGTTTCCCTCCTTTCGTGCCGTGAGCAACCGCCAGTAGACCGCAGACTGGGCCTTGGCCTCAAGGTCCCATGGCGGGCTCCCGGCTAACAGACAGGCTGCCACGTGCGAGTTATCGCGGTACGCTCGAGCCACCCTGAGAGCTATGGCCCGCTGCGGTCGACGCAATAGGGCCGCACTCCGAGGTCTCAGGGTGTCCGCCCAAATAGGCGCCCCGTAAAGCGCCATCGAGCGTACCACACTCACATATAGCCGCCTGCAGGCTCCTCCTGGCCCACCCAGGTTCGGGAGAATCCTCCCAAGCGCTCCAGCTGCAGCCATTAATTTAGGCGCCAGGCGCTTAAAATGCTCCTCGAACTTCCATCGACCGTCGAGGACAAGTCCCAGGTATTTCATCGTCGACCCGACGGCGATGGAAGTTCCTCCCACTATAATGTGTGCCCCGTCTGGTGGCTTATTCCGAGGTCCGTGGAATACCAGGACCTCGGACTTGTGAAGAGCCACCTCGAGGCCTAACGCCCTGATTCTGTGGACGGCATATGCCACCCCTGCTGTGGCGAGATGGGCCGCCTCTCTATGGGTTCTGCCACGGGCCGACACGAGGGTGTCATCAGCGTAGCACGTGACGCTGATGCCCCGTACAGTGGCCCCGCGCAGGACCCAGTCGTAACCGATGTTCCACAGGAGCGGCCCCAACACCGAGCCCTGTGGAACACCGCACGACATCTGTCTTCGCCCCCAGCCATCTTTCGTGGGGAACACCACAGCGCGCCCGGCAAAGTAGTCAGCTACAATGCTTTGCAGGTATTCTGGCACGCTGTGGTATTTAAGCGCCGCTTTGATTGTTTCCCAGGGCAGGGTGTTAAAGGCGTTAGAGATGTCAAGTGACACAGACATCACCACCCCACCCTGAGAAACCTCTTCCTCCGCAAAATCCCTTACACGGGCGATCGCATCCAGCGTCGAGCGCTGCGGGCGGAAGCCGTATTGGCAGTCGCTTAGGCCCGGGTTCATGCTCCTGACGAGGCGGGTTGCTATTACCCGCTCGAAGAGCTTGCTCGTCTCGTCGAGCAGGACTATAGGGCGGTAGGCCGACGGCTGATCGGGCGGGCGCCCCTCCTTTCGGAGGAGTACCAGCTTACCCGTTTTCCACCTATTGGGGAACCGCCCCTGAGTCAGGCAAGAGGTGAACAGGTCTCTGACTTTCTCTTCGAGCTCGCTGAGTGCGACCACCAGTGCGCGCCCGGGTATGCCGTCAGGCCCGGGAGCCGTATTTTTCGACCGAAGCTTATGGACGGCAACGTCGAACTCTGCTTCGGAGACTGGCGGCACTTCCCTCTCCACTTCCGGCGGTCTGGTGTTAGGTGCCATAGCTGGAGGCACGAACTCTCCCCTCTCGGGAAACAGGGCACCAACCTAACCTAACCTAACCTAACCTAACCTAACCTAACCTAACCTAACCTAACCTAACCAGTCGCGCGCCCCGCGCCCAAGCGCAAGCATCGTTTCCACGTCGCTCCGCGGTCGAAAATTCAAAGTGGCGGGTTTTTTCAATCAAAACATCAAGTGTTATATATCAAATTGTGCGCGCTGGCTCCAGCTATCCGCTTGTGTAAAAATCTGTGTGATCGGTTAATGTGGTGAAGCGAAATAAGCAAAAAAGTGACAAATTCTCCGCCGCGGCGAAGTGACACTCCTAAATTGGATAAAAATTTAGTGATACGTACTTGATTCACATATCAAAAGACTCCGTAGTGTGTGTACTTCACAAATATAGTAATAGTTTTATCCGGAAAATCCACATGTAAGTACAATTAACATTTTTCGTGAGAGTGACATTTAAAAAGTGATAAAAACCTCTATAAAATCAAAACTAGATCTGTAACATATATTAAATTATATATGGTCGTGCGTGTTTCTATTAGTACTATAACCTGTGAAAATTTCGTAATTTTCCCATGAAAAACAACTGAGATAATCATCAAAAACTAGTATGACGCAATAACCTGAAATTGACTTACACTAGTGTGCGGCTATTTTTGACATTCTTATTCTTTTCTACATACCTTAAGGACTCTAAAGCAGTTTTTAGAATTAAAATAGAATAAATAGTTTGTGAAATATTTTACTTTGTATGTGGATATTCAGGAAGTCTCAACTTCGAAGTCTAATTTCTCTTAATCTGCAGTGATACCATATTGTTTTTATTATACCACTAGTTGCGCTATATCATAAACAACAAATTTGTGTAATTTTAGATTTTTATGTGTAATAGTTTCCGAGAAAAGTAATTATTTGTCGCGCGGGAGCGAAATCTCGCCGCGAGTTACGTAAATAATATCCTAAAAACGACTTTTTCCCTAGCCAAGTTTTCTAAATTTTTTTGATTGAATTGTGTAAATGCTTACAAAAAAATAGTTTTTAGGTACTTTCTGTAGTTGTGTGATGCCTACTTTTTAGATTAAATAGCTTTAAAAAATTTCTTAAATTAACTTCACGAAATACCTTTTCCAGTCTAAATTCCGCAACTTTCACTTACTTTATCGTATAAATCTAATTCATTTATATCATTTATACATTGTTCACACAATAACTCTTACAAAACACAAATAGATTTTATATAATTTGAAATTCTTTGTAAAAACTCCAATTTCAGCTAACTATTAATATAGTAATTAGATTAAGTATATTATATTTGTTAACATTGCGTAAACATTGCGTGTTTGACTTACATGTTTGTAGAACTCCAGTGAATACTGACATTGTTCATAAATTAAATTGTATTGAACATTTAATTCCGGATAATTGATAATTAAGTATATTAACATAATATTTTAAAATGAGTACAGAAAGCCTTAATTTTGATCTAGATTACCTAGATGACTTATACTGTACACCGATGGGTGCACCCATGCAACAAGAACATATGTCGTCGCCTATGGACGACGCCACAAATATCCACCCGGTGCTGGAACTGATTGATGAGCTTGCTGGTGACTTAGATCAAGAGGTCAAGATCATATACGAAAACCTTGAAACAACGCAAAATCACCGGAGCGTTACCATCGAAAACAAGCGTCAAATCAAAACCGCAGCAAAGAATGTCAACGACATTTATGCGAGTTACGCAAAACAAATGCGTGCCCAAATACGGGACATTCTTAATAGAACTCCCACACCTACGGACGTCTCGTCGAAAGCCGTGCAAACAGACCCTGAACAGGATTTGCAAGGGCGAGTAAGGGACGTCATGGAGGCAAACACGCGAACCATTACCACCACTAACACCATTGAAACTCAAACTGACTTCACGTCTATGAGATTGCCGCCATCACAGCTCTCGCTGTCGCCAGCACCACAGCAGCCGCCGCCGCCGCCGCCGCCGCCGCCGCCGCCGCCTATATCTAACGCCGAAGCAAGCTCTCAGCTTCCCTTCTCTCCACCACGCTCTCCTTCAGCAAAAATAACAACAAGCCGCTCTGAACGATTCTACAAAACTATCTGCCGACAAACTGATCAAATCAAGCACCTACTTCCAGTTGACAGGAACGCTAAGCGTGAAAACAAGGAAGCCGTAATAACGTGTGCTAACAACATTAGGGAAGAGACTGAGCGCTTCGTTACTGAGCTGGGGACTGTTGTTAACGAGGGAATTATTCCACAAAACACTCAAATTATAGATATGATCAACACTCCGACAACATACCTTGCCTCGGCATGTACAACACCTCTGCCGTTTCCGTCACTGCGGCCGCCGCTACTTTCGCCGCCGCCGCCGCCGCCGCCTACGTTGGCGCCACCACCACTACCTTCTAATATTGAGACACTGATTAAAGACATCAAAAATGATACAACCAATCTAATAAAAAAGGAAATTCTCTCTCTCAAGCGCGAACTACGCTCACTGGTAGAAATACCTAACAAAACTACGTACGCTGCTGTAACGGAGAGGCCCGCTAAGCTCATACCTGTCGTTGCAACTACGGAATCCCCACAGAAGACTACGAAACCTGCCATCGTCATTACTTCTAAAAAGGCTGGTGAAGGAGCAGCCGAAACACTACAAGCCTGGAGGAAAGTAGTGACATTCCGCGATACGGACTTTGCACCAACCTCTACTAAATTCATATCCAATGGCAAAGTTCGTATCGAATTTAGCAACAAACAGCAACGCGACATAGCGCTGTCTAAAACGAACAGTGCGGATGCAGACATAACAGCTGAAACGTCGAAGACCCTACGCCCCATGATTGTACTCAAGGGAGTGCCCGCTGACGTACCGGTCAATGAACTTATTGGTGTAATAACAAACCAAAATCCAACAATCAAAGAGGCCATTGACGAAAAGAACAACATTAAATTTCATTTCAAGAAGGGTAATAAGAACCCTCGTTTGTATAACGCTGTTCTGATGACTACACCTACCACCTTCAAAGCATTTCTCACACTTGGAAAGGTAAACATCGATCACATACGTGTACATGCGGAAGAGCATGTCCCTGTACTCCATTGTTTCCAGTGTTTACAGTACGGGCATACAAGAAAGCACTGTAAGTCTAAAGAAATCATATGCTCATATTGTGCCTCAACTGGACACGAATATCAAGCCTGCCCCCATCAGAAAGACCAAGCTAAAGTCAAATGCCACAACTGCGATGCTCACAACAGGCAACAGTCTGAAGACAAGAACAAGTTTAATGTAGCACACAGCGCTACATCGTCGTATTGTCCCAGAATGGTGTCTATGATGGACAGAATCAAATCACGTATTGATTATGAAACAGTATAGGCGTAATAAATGAATAAGTTTGCATCAACTCTTGCTACATGTATTACTGACAATTTCACTTGTACAACCTGCATTCAACCTGTATTCAAATTTGTATAACTAATCTGTTAAAACTTGTAAATTGCTCATAATGTATGTTTCTGATTTAGTTTAGTTTATCCGCACTTCCCTGAGTCCACCATTTGTATCATCACATTATTTGAACCAATGTATTTATTGATCAATTTAATAACTTACAGGGGGGCGTCGGCCGGGCGGCCGCCCGCACTCATTGAACATTGTCGTGAGGCGGGCGGTCGGGCGGCCGCAGTACATATCCCCCCTAAAAATGTACATACTCACTTATTATTTTTGCTGCAGGGGTCTGCGGTGTCGATTGACTCACGTTAGTCGATATTGCGGACTCCTGTAGTACTATCACATCAAAACCTTGTTTACCTAAACTCTATTTGGCCTATTTCAATTCTCTTGCAGGGGGGCGGTGGCCGGGCGGCCGCCCGCACTCACGGATTTTGCCGTGGGGCGGGCGGTCGGGCGGCAGAACTCGCCCCCTTAAAACCTTTTTAGGATAGTTGGTCGCCCGTATCATTAGCGAGGGCCAACTATCCCTAAATTCAAACTCATTCAAACACTCCAGCTACACTCAACACACACCCAACAAAAACATACGACACTCTACACGAAGTGGGGGAGTTTTTAGTCCGTAGGCGGTTGGGCACCATTCCCAGCTGAGTCGGACATAACCGTCGGTACGGGCCGGCGGTATACATGAGTATCTTCTCCCTCACCGCAAAAAAAAAAAAAAAAAAAAAAAAAAACCTAACCTAACCTAACCTAACCTAACCTAACCTAACCTAACCTAACCTAACCTAACCTAACCTAACCTAACCTAACCTAACCTAACCTAACCTAACCTAACCTAACCTAACCTAACCTAACCTAACCTAACCTAACCTAACCTAACCTAACCTAACCTAACCTAACCTAACCTAACCTAACCTAACCTAACCTAACCTAACCTAACCTAACCTAACCTAACCTAACCTAACCTAACCTAACCTAACCTAACCTAACCTAACCTAACCTAACCTAACCTAACCTAACCTAACCTAACCTAAAAGTGGGTAAAAAATGAAGTGGGTAAAAAAAAAAAAAATGAAAAAGTGGGTAAAAAATGAAAAAGTGGGTAAAAAATGAAAAAGTGGGTAAAAAAATGAAAAAGTGGGTCAAAAATGAAAAAGTGGGTAAAAAATGAAAAAGTGGGTCAAAAATGAAAAAGTGGGTCAAAAACGAAAAAAAAAAAAAAAAAAAAAAAAAAAAAAAAAAAAAAAAAAAAAAAAAAAAAGTGTAAAATTAAAAATTGGGTCAAAAATGAAAAAGTGGGTAAAAAATGAAAAAGTGGGTAAAAAATGAAAAAGTGGGTCAAAAATGAAAAAGTGGGTCAAAAACGAAAGTGTGTCTAAATGAAAAATTGTGTCAAAAATGAAAAAGTGGGTCAAAAATGAAAAAGTGCTTCAAAAATGAAAAGTTCGGTGAAAAATGAAAAAGTGGGTCAAAAATGAAAAAGTGGTCAAAAATGAAAAAGTGGGTGAAAAATGGAAAAGTTGGTCAAAAATGAAAAAGTGGGTCAAAAATGAAAAAGTGGTCAAAAACGAAAAAGTGTCTAAAATGAAAAATTGGGTCAAAAATGAAAAAGTGGGTCAAAAATGAAAAAGTGAGTCAAAAATGAAGTTCGGTGAAAAATTAAAAAGTGGGTCAAAAATGAGAAAGTGGTCAAAAATGAAAAAGTGGGTGAAAAATGAAAAAGTGAGTCGAAAATGAAAAAGTGGGTGAAAAATGTGAGTGAAAAATGAAAAAGTGGGTCAAAAATGGAAAAGTGGGTAAAAAATGAAAAAATGGGTCAAAAATGAAAAAGTGGGTGAAAAATGAGAAAGTGGGTCTAAAATGAAAAAGTGGGTCAAAAATGAAAAAGTGGGTTGGTTTGCTCACTGTCAACCTAACACGCTCCTCCTCGCTTCGCTCGTCGTCGCACCTAAACGGACTCTGTCACATATAAGTTTTCTGAGTAGCATGGGTATTTTATCTAATGGGGGGGGGGAAAAAAACATTTTTTCAATTTCCAAATTGTTATTTTGACAGATTTCGATAAATCGATAGTCACATTATTTTTGAGCTAGCTCTTACCGTTTCCGAGATAATATGAAAAATGACATTTTTGCATAAAATCTGTTAAATAGCACTTTTTATGTCGTCTTGTACTAAGAATGTTACTAAAATCTTAATTTTCTACAAAAAATATTAAAATGGCATTTTGAGACAAAAATCTATCAAAGTGACAATATTCCATGTCATTTGGCCAATAAATTAACAAACGGCACCTTGGACCAAAAGCTGTGAACTTGTGTCATATTCTAAAAATCTGTCAAATTCAGAATGTCATAGCTCAGGAACGGTTATAGTTAGAATAAAATTATTTTCACATTCCCACTTCTTATATGTTTCTGTATCAGACTGACATTATTTTTTTCATTTTTGAACAACTTTTTTTTCAAAATTGACATTTTGACAGATTTTGGCATATCGAAAAATACCTTTACAGATTTCGATAAACTCACACCCAGGGTGTGAAATGATCAAAAATCGCATTATTTTTGAGCTAGCTCTTACCGTTTCCGAGATAATACGAAAAATGTCATTTTTGCTTAAAATCTGATAAATTGCACTTTTAATATCGACTTATACTAAGCATGTTACTAAAATCATAATTTTCTACAAAAAATGTTAAAATGTCATTTTGAGCTTAAAATCTGTCAAAGGAACAGTCTTGTGTAAAAACTGTTAAAATTCCATGTCATTTGGCCAATAAATTAGAAAACGACACTTAGGCCAAAAACTGTGAATTTGTAAAAATCTGTCAACTTCAAGACGTGATAGCTCAGAAACGGTTACAGATATCGGAAAATGGACTTCAGATTCGGACTGTCGGTGGTACTTTAGTACCACACGAGTTATATGTTTCCGTATCAAAATGACTTTTTTTTTTTTTTAATTTTGGACTACTTTTTTTTCAAAATAGACATTTTGACAGATTTTGACATATCAAAAATCACCTTTACAGATTTCGATAAACTCACACCCTACGGGTGTGAATGATCAAAAATCACATTATTTTTGAGCTAGCTCCTACCGTTTCCGAGATAATACGAAAAATGTCATTTTTGCTTAAAATCTGATAAATTGCACTTTTAATATCGACTTATACTAAGCATGTTACAGAAAATCATAATTTTTTACAAAAAATGTTAAAATGTCATTTTGAGCTTAAAATCTGTCAAAGTAACAGTCTTGTGTAAAAACTGTTAAAATTCCATGTTATTTGGCCAATAAATTAGAAAACGACACTTTGGCCAAAAACTGTGAATTTGTGTCATTTTGTAAAAATCTGTCAACTTCAAGACGCGATAGCTCAGAAACGGTTTGAGATATCTGAAAATGGACTTCAGATTTGGACTGTCGGTGGTACTTTAGTACCACACGAGTTATATGTTTCCGTATCAAAATGACTTTTTTTTTTTTTTTAATTTTGGACAACTTTTTTTTTCAAAATTGACATTTTGACAGATTTTGACATATCGAAAAATACCTTTACAGATTTCGATAAACTCACACCCTACGGGTGTGAAATGATCAAAAATCACATTATTTTTGAGCTAGCTCCTACCGTTTCCGAGATAATATGAAAAATGTCATTTTTGCATAAAATCTGTTAAATTGCACTTTTAATATCACCTTATATTAAGAATGTGACAAAAATCATAATTTTCTACAAAAAATGTAAAAATGTCATTTTATGCCAAGATTCTGTCAAAGTGACAGTCTTGTGTCAAAACTGTCAAAACTCCACGTCATTTGACCAATAAATTAGCAAGCGACACCTTAGGCCAAAAACTGTGAACTTGTGTCATTTTCTAAAAATCTATCAACTATAAGACGTCATAGGTCAGAAACGGTTTGAGATATCTGAAAATGGACTTCAGATTTGGACTGTCGGTGGTACTTCAGTACCACACGAGTTATATGTTTCCGTATCAAAATGACATTTTTTTTTAATTTTTGGACAACTTTTTTTTCAAAATTGACATTTTGATAGATTTTGACATATCGAAAAATACCTTTACAGATTTCGATAAACTCACACCCTTAGGGTGTGAAATGATCAAAAATCGCATTATTTTTGAGCTAGCTCTTAACGTTTCCGAGATAATATAAAAAATGTCATTTTTGCATAAAATCTGTTAAATTTCACTTTTAATGCAGTCTTATACTAAGACAGTGACTAAAATCAAATTTTTTTGAACAAAATGTTAAAATATCATTTTGAGTTAATATCTGTCAGAATGACACTATGGGTTAAAAATGACAAAGTGGGTCAAACTGTTAAATTAACATTTTCTGTCAAAACTGTCAAAATGACATGTTTGATCAAAACTGTCAAAATGATATTTTGAGAAACACTGTCAAAATGACATTTTAGTTCAAAACTGTCAAATTGACATTTTCTGTCAAAACTGTCAAAATGATGTTTTCTGTCAAAACTGTCAAATTGACATTTTCTGTCAAAACTGTCAAAATGTCGTTTGGTCAAAACTGTCAAAATGATGTTTTCTGTCAAAACTGTCAAATTGACATTTTCTGTCAAAACTGTCAAAATGACGTTTGGTCAAAACTGTCAAATTGACATTTTCTGTCAAAATGATGTTTTCTGTCAAAACTGTCAAATTGACATTTTCTGTCAAAACTGTCAAAATGATGTTTTTTGTCAAAACTGTCAAATTGACATTTTCTGTCAAAACTGTCAAAATGATGTTTTCTGTCAAAACTGTCAAATTGACATTTTCTGTCAAAACTGTCAAAATGACGTTTGGTCAAAACTGTCAAATTGACATTTTCTGTCAAAACTGTCAAAATGATGTTTTCTGTCTAAACTATCAAATTGACATTTTCCGTAAAAACTGTCAAAATTACATGTTTGCTCAAAACTGTCAAATTGACATTTTCTGTCAAAACTGTCAAAATGATGTTTTCTGTCAAAACTGTCAAAATGATGTTTTCTGTGAAAACTGTCAAATTGACTTTTTCTGTCAAAACTGTCAAAATCTGTCAATTATCATTAAGATAAATAATATTATGAAAAGAAATGACATCATTTATAACCAAAACCAAACATGACAAAAGTCTGTCAAATTTGACAGTTTGACAGATACTGTCAACAACAATTATAACATATTAATTTTACACCAATATATACATACAAAATATGAAAATTCCATCAAAACTATAAAAACACAACTTTGTATGAAAATTGGTCAAGTGCGAGTCGGATTTTACGTTTTCCATACTAATCGCTCATGAGCGCCTAAATTTTTGAGATAGCAATCATTTAGTACAAAATAGTAAAAGTTTGCTATTTTTGGTACATTCATGACGTTATATCTCGGAAACGGTAAGAGATAGAGCAAAATGGACTTCAGATGCCACACGAATATTATGTTTTCGTATATATAGACCTTTTTTGGATCGATTTGGACAAAAAAAAATTTTTGAAATAATCTAACCCGGGTCTAAAATTTTTGTTTATTATCCGATTTTCATGAAAAAAATTGCATTCGATGCAGAATTACTTAAATTTTGGGGTAGCTATAAATCCCTTAAAAGAAAACCAAAGCGGAGAAAAAAAAAAAACAAAAACAAATGTATGGGAGGTACCAGACGCAGGAACATTTCCACCCAAAAGCGAAAAACCATAGATAGATCATGTAAAATAAAGCCCCTATACCAAGTTTGAAAGAAATCTACCGAGGACGGTACCTATAACCTAACCTAACCTAACTCAAAACCTAACCTAACTCAAAACCTAACCTAACTCAAAACCTAACCTAACTCAAAACCTAACCTAACTCAAAACCTAACCTAACTCAAAACCTAACCTAACTCCGAACCGCGCCTAACCCCCTTTTCGGAGAATTTGCTAGGGTAATCGCAGAAAAATCTTAACAGCGTGTTCTATCTTTTACTATGGATGCGATAAGCGACATCTACCGTCAGTAGATACATTAGGGTGGAGCGGATATGTAGTAAACACAGAACACCCCACTAGAAGCCTAAGGGCCCATTTAGACGGTACGAGAACTCGCATACGAGTTTTATTACATTGCGGTATTTGATGGCTGTGCAAAATTGTATATACCCTCAACAGCCCGCAATGTAACTAAAATCGCATGCGAGTTCGTACACCGTCTAAATCAGGCCTAATGCAAGCGATATTGTTCGAGACGCAAATCACCAATCCTTGCGGGGCGAGGTGGGCGCGCACGGTGCTGCCATTGGTCGTTTCAAATAATGGCGCGCCTTTACGATTAGCAGCAGGGATGGGAATGGGACATGTCTATTATAGACAATGGTACCGGTACCAGTACTGTGGTGAATTTGTTTTGCAACAAATTATAATACAGTATGTAAACTAACGAAAACCATTTACTGTAACCCGTAAATGTCCAGGTGATACTGAGAAACTTTTAATATGGGACCAACACCCAAAACGCGAAATAAAAATTTACTCTCCCATAGGAAATACTTACTATAAAATAAAACTACCTATGAAACTGTCAGAAGATATTTTCGTGATTTCGGGGTTGATCCCATAGTAAAAGTTTCTCAGTATCACCTGGACATTTACGGGTTACAGTAAATGGTTTTCGTTAGTTTACATACTGTATTATAATTAAATTATAATAAGGCCTAGTTACCCTTCGGGTTGGAAGGTCAGATGGCAGTCGCTTTCATAAAACTAGTGCCTACGCCAAATCTTGGGATTAGTTTCCAAAGCGGACCCCAGGCTCCCATGAGCCGTGGTGAATGCCGATGCCGGGATAATGCAAGGAGGATGATGATTGTGATAGCACCTCAATAAAAATCATTCTAGTAACTAATAACTAAACTGTGCATTTTTACTTACGTTTACTAAGTTAAATTACCAACTAAATATTCTAAACTAATCAATCAACTAAATAACACTACAGACTCTACAGATTCTAGATAATTATTCACAATTACAAATCTGCTTTCTTTTATATTTCATAAAATGGTAGCACAGGGTACGAACGGTAGTACGAAGTTCCCGCAACAGACATAAACTAACATGGCCCCATCCCTAGTCGTTTACGTGAAAGGGATAGCATATCGCATTGTTAACTAGGCAAAAAGGGATGGACGCGCCTCGGCGCCGCTCAGTACAGCCATATTGACCAGTATAAATGAACTCCGCGGATAATAAACAATATTCAACAAAATAATGAATTTGACTTAACTGTGGAATGTTATTCCATCTTTTTTATATGTAGAAGTGTTAGAAGACTTGCCACACCACTTTATGCTGCAAGAGACCATTGTTTGCAACCAAATTTGATTATTTAAGATTTTTTCCCGAGCGGACACGAACACTGTTAGCGGGTCGTATACTTGGGCGCTACTGATCGGTGTCGCACGCGTTCAAACTTTTATAAACCTGATTTGTCGTATGCTTGGTGACCGCGAGTCGCCCTGTAAGGGCCGTCTTGTTGTATTTGTCTGTGGTAGTAAAATAAGAACTAAAAATTTATCCGTTTGAGAGCTACGATGCCACAGACAGACACACACACAAATCGCGTTTTTTTTTTTCCGACGCAAAAACAACGTTGTGTTATAACACAAACTTATAAGTTTGACGTGTCTGTCTTTGTGTGTGTCTGTCTGTCTGTGGCATCGTAGCGCCCGAACGGATGAACCGAATCAGTTTTTTTTTTTTTGAAAATTGAATTAGTCGGGATGCCATGTTTCATAAAAATTCGTCCACTATATCGCGGTCGGGGTTTTTTCAAAATTTTAATTTTGTTGGTGGTTTTTTATTTATTTATTTAGTTTTGGGTTTATGTGCTACATTACATGTTTACATTCTTTATAATATTTTCTAGATACATTGAGGTTACTAGCACCATCCTGTTACGAGTGGTCGAACTAATAATTTACCCAAATTTACCTTGGAGTAACATATTTAATTAATTACAACAAAATTCCAGACAACTGTTAAGACATGTTACACAAGGTTTTAGAATTTTAAGGCTTCGGGAACGATTGAATATTTACTAAGTTTACTTAAAAATCCAGGACTACTAGCGCCATCTAGTAGGGCCCGGTTGAACTAATCTTGTTTACACTGAATCTAGGCTCGTGGTAGCGTATCAAGCCAAGTTCAAGTAAAAGAACTGGTTTGGAACATGTTTTTCAACTTCTAATAGATGGCGCTAGTAGTCCTAGATATTCCAGTAAACTAGGTGAATATTAACAAGCGTTCCCGTAGCCTTAATAAACCTTATAAACCTTGTGCAACAGTGATTTGGGCGATAAACCTCTCTCTCGCGGACAAATGTCAAAGCGAAAAATCGCTGTCGCTTGAGAGTTCCACGCGGGATACTCTCGCCAGTCGCAGCATGAGTGTACTTTGGGCGACAAAATATCCCGCGCATCAACTTCAAAACGAGAGAAACTGTCTTCGAGACATGAAGCTAGCGAGACGCTCTCGAGAAACACTTTTTAGGTGATTACGAGCAGTTTTCTTCCAAAAAATACCTAAGTATTCCTTGTTTTCTCATTAATTACAAAAGTAGCATTTAGTATTTTAGATTGCTATTTTTTATTCCATTGAACGAAAAAAATAGGCAAAGAAAAGTTCATCGCAAACGGTTCGAAATTCCAGCATTTGTATAAAACATGATGGCCAGGACCACGACGAGAACGTAGACGACGCTGCGGCCCTCGTGAGCCTGGCTAACAAACGTCGATAATACAGTACTTATCTTAAAAAAAAAAACTTTTATTTTAGAAATAGATATAGAAATATTTTATTTTAAGAAATCTAATACCTACCTACATTATACTCTCTAAAGCTATGGAAACAGATTACACCGGGTAGGTATAATTAAATTATAAAACATCCCAACTTTTCCATTAGGTACCTAGTTGATTTCAGCTCGATGGTATCACAACACAATATTGCACTGTCATCCGCTTTACATACCTATGAAAATTTTACCTTCATCAGTTTGGCGAACTGTCTGGCCTAGTGGTTAGTGACCAGGGACCGGACAACCCATTCCGCGCTACAAGCCTTTCATTGGGAATCCCTAACGTAAGGACGACCCAATCGAGAGACTCTCCCTTTCGAACTGCAAGCCCATTCATTTGACTAGCCCTTACAAAAAACTTAGCAAAACAATAAAGCTAGCCCTGTGCATTGGCTTACCGCTATCCGATACGGCTTGCAAGCCTTTAATAAGGGTTACCCTTATTTTAAGCGCTATTTATAAGGCTTTCCCTTTTGTTGAAGCGTAGTCGAGCCTTGCGTGAAAGAGACAGGATTATGAATCTAAGCTAGTGTAAGAACAGGAAGGAAAATGCGCTGTTGCCACTCCGCACTATGCGCCCCATTTTTAATTTTGCAACGAAACATGTATTCGTTGGATAGAAGTAGAACACGGCTAGAAATTATTTTTAATGAACTGGGAGACAAGGGACTGATGGATCGCCTGATGGTAAATGATCATCGTCGCCCATAGATCAGTATGTATGTTCGTACGTATGAATGTATGTAGGTATGTATGAATGTATGTAGGTATGTATGTATGAATATAAATATATAAATATGTAAATATGTATGTATGCATGTAAATATACAGTGTTGGCCGAAAATCAATACAATTAACCATTATCATTACACATTGAAAACGTTAATTGCCAACATAAAAATAAGCCGTTTTCGTCATCCAACTCGCCTTGATGAGTTAATTGGGTGAGCAGTTTCTAAGATAGAGCTGATGCTGAACCCTGGCTTTTCCCAGGGGAACGCGGGTTTGGTTTAACATAGGCAAGCGCTGTTTTCGTCATCGGACTTGTTTTGATGAGTACTTGAGTGAGCAGTAACCAAGGTAGAGCTGATGCTGAACCCTGGTTATTTCTAGGGGAACTCGGGTTTCGTGCAACATAGGCAATCGCTGTTTTCGTCATCGGACTTGTATTGATGAGTACTTGAGTGAGCAGTAACCAAGGTAGAGCTGATGCTGAACCCTGGCTTTTCCCAGGGGAACGCGGGTTTGGAGTAACATAGGCAAGCGCTGTTTTCGTCATCGGACTTGTCTTGATGAGTACTTGTGTGAGCAGTAACCAAGGTAGAGCTGATGCTGAACCCTGGCTATTCCTAAGGGAACTCGGGTTTCGTGCAACATAGGCAAACGCTGTTTTCGTCATCGGACTTGTATTGATGAGTACTTGAGTGAGCAGTAACCAAGGTAGAGCTGATGCTGAACCCTGGCTTTTCCCAGGGGAACGCGGGTTTGGAGTAACATAGGCAAGCGCTGTTTTCGTCATCGGACTTGTCTTGATGTACTCTTGTGTGAGCAGTAACCAAGGTAGAGCTGATCCTGAACCCTGGCTATTCCTAGGGGAACGCGGGTTTGGAGTAACATAGGCAAGCGCTGTTTTCGTCATCGGACTTGTTTTGGTGAGTACTTGAGTGAGGAGTAACCAGGGCAGAGCTGATGCTGAACCCTGGCTATTCCTAGGGGAACTCGGGTTTCGTGCAACATAGGCAAACGCTGTTTTCGTTATCGGATTTGTATTGATGAGTACTTGAGTGAGCAGTAACCAAGGTAGAGCTGATGCTGAACCCTGGCTATTCCTAAGGGAACTCGGGTTTCGTGCAACATAGGCAAACGCTGTTTTCGTCATCGGACTTGTCTTGATGAGTACTTGAGTGAGCAGTAACCAAGGTAGAGCTGATGCTGAACCCTGGCTTTTCCCAGGGGAACGCGGGTTTGGAGTAACATAGGCAAGCGCTGTTTTCGTCATCGGACTTGTCTTGATGAGTACTTGAGTGAGCAGTAACCAAGGTAGAGCTGATGCTGAACCCTGGCTTTTCCCAGGGGAACACGGGTTTGGTGTAACATAGGCAAGCGCTGTTTTCGTCATCGGACTTGTTTTGGTGAGTACTTGAGTGAGCAGTAACCAGGGCAGAGCTGATGCTGAACCCTGGCTATTCCTAGGGGAACTCGGGTTTCGTGCAACATAGGCAAACGCTGTTTTCGTCATCGGATTTGTATGAGTACTTGAGTGAGCAGTAACCAAGGTAGAGAGCTGATGCTGAACCCTGGCTATTCCTAAGGGAACTCGGGTTTCGTGCAACATATGCAAACGCTGTTTTGTCATCGGACTTGTATTGATGAGTACTTGAGTGAGCAGTAACCAAGGTAGAGCTGATGCTGAACTCGGGCTATTCCTAGAGGAACTCGGGTTTCGTGCAACATAGGTAAACGCTGTTTTTGTCATCGTGAAATATCTGAGACTCGTCTTTATGACTGGTACTTGGTTGAGTTGAGTAGTACCATAGAATCTGTCAAACTATTTCTGTTGATTGTTGTGAATTCTATGAAGATCGTTTGAAACAGAAATACTTTTCTGGTGGAAATCAAGCATACAGCGCGTCTGATAGTAAGTAGTTACCGCAGTCTATGGACGCTTGGAACTCCAGTATTCTCTTTATTCCCTGTGTTACTATTAGTGAAATCGACTGTACTTAATTTTGATATTCAAATGGATATACATTAGTGTTGAGTTCCTCACTCGTGAGGCACCTCATTTGTACCACTCATATTGTTAATTTGTCGCAGTACTTCACACGGCAAAAATGTATTGCATCACACTTCAACTCACCGCACCTCATTTTACTCGCTTGTGACAGTCGCAACACAAACACCTCACGCCTCACAAAGCATTGACGTACTTCAAATGTCACAAAAACGTCAAAACTCATCATCCACACGCGCGCCTCGCGGCCCTCAAATACTCGCTCGCAACAGTAGCAACACAAACACCTCAGTCCTCACAGATCATGCACATACTTCAAATGTCACAAAACGTCAAAAACTCATCATCCACTCGCGCGCCTCGCGGCAGACGCGGCCCTCAAACTCCGTCGCGAGAGTCGACACCTCAAATGAAGTGATCAACCACACGTTCAGTTATCGAACTACAGACCTTATGGCCGGGACAAAAGGTCCACCGATAAAATAAAATGTATCGTTTGACTCGTTTGTACCGGAAATCGCTTTGTACCGGAAAGACAGAAGAGGCACTGTGACAACAACACTTCAAAAATCCTTTCAAAGTGAAACAGATAGTTACGTTTACCATAAGAGGGAGTGAGGCAGACACACGCGGGCTTCAAATTTGCCTCACCAAAAATACGTTACACATGACTCGAAAGAAAACAATCTTATGCGCCGCAAGTTTTCATACATTTTACGCCTTTTTGATCCCAGGATAGTTAACTTGCTCGCAAAAATCGCGCGAAAAATCAGACGATTTCGCGTGAACCACATCTTTTGTCTCTGTCGCATTTGTGAAGTCATGAATAAATGCAGCTGAGATGCAAAATGTTGTTTTTCGCGGCAGGTCTTCATTTTTGAATTTTTTGATAGCTATTATTGTGCTAACACATTGACCAGTATAACGTGATCTACCGCAGCAATAGAGTTTGTATGGCTATTGTTATGTGTAATCAGGGAGCTCTCTTAGACTGGACGTTGAAATGGTAACTCAAGTGTTTTGAATATTCGGAATACCAAGCATACCAACACAGAGGGCCAACCACTGAGAAGATGCGTTTACGAAGCTTGCTTAAAAACAATTACAAGATTACTGACCGAAATATAATATAAATTATGTGAAGCATGGTAGTTTAATTAAGTATTTAATCACTAATAGAAAGAATAATTCATTTCTTAATTCAATAGAATGATAAATAAATCCGACACGAAACGTAATTCACAGGCGGTTGACGTTGACAGTAATGACAGTTTACAGAAGAAAAGTTAGTTTGTACGTACTTAGTTGCATTAGCAATATTTGCATAAAGTTTAGTTTTGTCCTACAGTGATAATACTAATAAATGAGCCAAAATGTAATAATGGTGACAACTTTTACACAATCAAATATACCTGTGATTCTGCCTTAGTGTCATTTGTGTGCAAAAAAATAGTGAAACTGAACTGAAAAGACTTACCGGCGTCGCGAATGTTGATGGTGTTTTTAATTACTATCATATTGCTTTTAAAACACATGGAGTGGTAGGTTTGTTATTTTTATGTAAAAGTGGTACTAATTATAAAACAATACGAACTTTAGTTTGTTTTAAAACATGCAGTTTTATGGTGACTATGCTAATCAAAGTATGTTATTATTAAGCTGTTAATAATATGAAACCACTGTAATTTGTAGCAGTAATTTAAATGGAACAAACTGTAAATAATATTATTCAATGGCAAAATTAGACCCAGTTCCATAAAAACATCAAATTAAGTTGTTATGCAGGCCTCTATGACAGTCCTTGAAATATTTTTTAATTTTATCTATTTTCTCTTGTTAAATGTTCAAGTACTCATTATGACTAATGAAATTTAGTATGTATAAAGGATATTTACCTAGTACACACCTACACATACTAGTTTTTGTTGCCGATGGATTTTGTCAAACAGCCGATGCTAGAAATTATATATATATACAGATCAGTACCTCACCTCATTTGAAGTAAGACATTGTAACACCTCATTTTTGGAAATGAGGTACTCATACAAACTCATTTGAAATTGATGTCCTACCCATCACTAATATACATACGTATTTTTTTAGACACAAATAAAGTGTTTCATGTATGGCAAATTAATAAATGTGTTCTAACTACTTGATGTTAATATTCACTTCTGGTAAGATTTTTGTTCAGTTAATATTATGTTTTTATGCCTAACTTGAGATTGCATGAAATATTTCTATATTATAATGTACCGAAACCAGAGTTGCCCTAGATACCGCCAGGGCTCAGCTACAGCGCTGTCTTGGCTACTGCGCACCCAAGTCCTCGTCAAGACATGTCCGATGACGCAAACAGCGTTTGCCTATGTTACACCAAACCCGAGTTCCCCTAGGTACAGCTAGGTTTCAGCATCAGCTCTATCTTGGGTACAGCTCACCCAAATACTCATTAAGACAAGTTCGATGACGAAAACTGCGTTTGCCTGTGTTACACTAAACCCGAGTTCCCCTAGGTGCAAACAGAGTTCAGCATCAGCTGGACTTTGGGTACTGCTCACTCGAGTACTCAAGACAAGTCCGATGACGAAAACAGCGTTTGCCTGTGTTACACTAAACCCGAGTTCCTCTAGATGCAGCCAGGGTTCAGCATCAGCTGGACTTCGGGTACTGCTCACTTGAGTACTCATCAAGACAAGTCCGATAACGAAAACAGCGTTTGCCTGTGTTACACTAAACCCGAGTTCCCCTAGGTGCAGCCAGAGTTCAGCATCAGCTGGACTTTGGGTACTGCTTGCTCGAGTACTCATCAAGACAAGTCCGATGACGAAAACAGCGTTTGCCTGGGTTACACTAAACCCGAGTTCCCCTAGCTGCAGCCAGGGTTTAGCATCAGCTGGATTTCGGGTACTGCTCACTCGAGTACTCATCAAGACAAGTCCGATGACGAAAACAGCGTTTGCCTGTGTAACACTAAACCCGAGTTCCCCTAGGTGCAGCCAGAGTTCAGCATCAACTGCACTTCGGGTACTGCTCACTTGAGGACTCATCAAGACAAGTCCGATGACGAAAACAGCGTTTGCCTGTGTTACACTAAACCCGAGTTCCCATAGGTGCAGCCAGGGTTCTGCATCAGCTGGACTTTGGGTACTGCTCACTCGAGTACTCATCAAGACAAGTCCGATGACGAAAACAGCGTTTGCCTGTGTTACACTAAACCCGAGTTCTCCTAGATGCAGCCAGGGTTCAGCATCAGCTGGACTTCGGGTACTGCTCACTCGAGTACTCATCAAGACAAGTCCGATGACGAAAACAGCGTTTGCCTGTGTTACACTAAACCCGAGTTCCCATAGGTGCAGCCAGAGTTCAGCATCAGCTGGACTTTGGGTACTGCTCGCTCGAGTACTCATCAAGACAAGTCCGATGACGAAAACAGCGTTTGCCTGGGTTACACTAAACCCGAGTTCCCCTAGCTGCAGCCAGGGTTTAGCATCAGCTGGATTTCGGGTACTGCTCACTCGAGTACTCATCAAGACAAGTCCGATGACGAAAACAGCGTTTGCCTGTGTAACACTAAACCCGAGTTCCCCTAGGTGCAGCCAGGGTTCAGCATCAACTGCACTTCGGGTACTGCTCACTCGAGTACTCATCAAGACAAGTCCGATAACGAAAACAGCTTTTGCCTGTGTTACACTAAACCCGAGTTCCCATAGGTGCAGCCAGGGTTCTGCATCAGCTGGACTTTGGGTACTGCTCACTCGAGTACTCATCAAGACAAGTCCGATGACGAAAACAGCGTTTGCCTGTGTTACTCTAAACCCGAGTTCTCCTAGATGCAGCCAGGGTTCAGCATCAGCTGGACTTCGGGTACTGCTTACTCGAGTACTCATCAAGACAAGTCCGATGACGAAAACAGTGTTTGCCTGTGTTACACTAAACCCGAGTTCCCATAGGTGCAGCCAGAGTTCAGCATCAGCTGGACTTTGGGTACTGCTCGCTCGAGTACTCATCAAGACAAGTCCGATGACGAAAACAGCGTTTGCCTGGGTTACACTAAACCCGAGTTCCCCTAGGTACAGCCAGGGTTCAGCATCAGCTGGACTTCGGGTACTGCTCACTCGAGTACTCATCAAGACAAGTCCGATGACGAAAACAGCGTTTGCCTGTGTAACACTAAACCCGAGTTCCCCTAGGTGCAGCCAGGGTTCAGTATCAACTGCACTTCGGGTACTGCTCACTCGAGTACTCATCAAGACAAGTCCGATGACGAAAACAGCGTTTGCCTGTGTTACACTAAACCCGAGTTCTCCTAGGTGCAGCCAGGGTTCAGCATCAGCTAGACTTCGGGTACTCATCAAGACAAGTCCGATAAAAAAAACCGGCCAAGAGCGTGTCGGGCCACGGTCAGTGTAGGGTTCCGAAGTTTTTCATATTTTTCTCAAAAACTACTGAACCTATCAAGTTCAAAACAATTTTCCTAGAAAGTCGTTATAAAGTTCTAGTTTTGTGATTTTTTTCATATTTTTTAAACTTATGGTTCAAAAGTTAGAGGGGGGGGGGGGGACGCACTTTTTTTCCTTTAGGAACGATTATTTCCGAAAATATCAATATTATCAAAAAACAATCTTAGTAAACCCTTATTCATTTTTAAATACCTATCCAACATACCTATCACACGTTGTGGTTGAAATGAAAAAAAAAAATCAGCCCCCACTTTACATGGGGGGGTACCCTAATAAAACATTTTTGCCATTTTTTATTTTTGAACTTTGTTGGCGTGATTGATTTGATATACATATTGGGACCAAATTTCAGCTTTCTAGTGCTAACGGTTACTGAGATTATCCGCGGACGGACGGACGGACAGACAGACATGGCGAAACTATAAGGGTTCCTAGTTGACTACGGAACCCTAAAAAGCAGCGTTTGCCTGTGTTACACCCGAGCAAAGCAGGAGCCTATCATAACTAATAATAATAATAAAAATGTTTAATATTTATCAGCTCACAAAGGATTCCGAAACTATATGTATTTGGTATTGAAAATTGAACCTTATTTTATCTACAGCCGTTTCCATTAAACAGAAACGCGCAAATATCACACACAGTGCCGCCATAGGTAACGATCGTATGTTATTTCGTTCGGAGTAATGTGTGCTTTATGAGCGAGGTACAGGATTTAAACTCGCACGATATGATCTATAAGGGAAAGCAAATAAAACCCAATATAAGGCTCACCCTTATGGCGTTAGGCTGAGCCGATGATAAGGGTTTTGAAAGGGTATTGGGCTATTTTAGGTAAGCGCTTTCGTTAGGGCTTTAAAAGCAAAATGAAAGGGTATCGCGTCAAAAGGGTAGGGTAAGTTAAGCCTAACGAAATACCCATACAAAACCCCGTATAAGGGATAGCGGGCCGGTCCCTGTTAGTGACCCTGCCTGCTAAACTAATTCCAAACACCGGTAGGGCATTTATTTGTTTGACGAGCACCACCATTTGTTCTTGAGTCACGGCAGTTTTTATGTAATGTCAGTGTGGAGAAGACCGTCTACTGAATATAACTTTTATATTTATATATCTATCACTTCTTACACCTCCGAAGGTATACATCCTATATAGTACAATTCATTCTCTTAGGCAGCGTTCCCACTTATGCGTCGCGTGTCTCGGGGCGCGCAAAGGGCGTCCGCGCCACGCCACCTGAGTGTAATTCAAAAAGCGTCTCCTCAGTACATTTTGTATAGGAAGGACGTAAGGCGCGGCGCGGCGCGCGCCCCGCCGCCGCCACGCCACCTGGGGCGCGTCTTACGTCTTTCCTATACAAAATGTACCTACTGAGGAGGCGTTTTTTGAATTACACTGAAGCGGCGTGGCGCGGACGCCCGTTGCGCGCCCCGAGACACGCGACGCTCTGGTGTGGCCGGTCACTTAAAACGCGTTCAATTTATTGTTTTATGGCCTGAAATATGTAACTTCGAAATTGTGCCTAGTCGGAAAGACCGGCATATAAGAGTAAGGCACCTTTTCTAGGCTTTATGGGAAATAAATCGAGTTTAAACGGGTGTTGTAGGTTAATTTTTATTATAAGTTTCGGCTTTGCCTTTGTCTGGACCTGAAAAAAGGTTATCGACCTCATTTAAGGGGCATATGACGGTCTTGCCTTATAAATAAATAGAAAAAGGCTGATATGTTCAAATATCAACGTTATTTGTTTTAATATCTATCACAATTACTCCTTGTTCCTACAGAATATAACAATGAACACGATTTTGATACTTATTTCCATATGAAATTACGCGACAACGATCACTAGACGGTCTTTCGGTGGGGACGGTCAACCCGCCGAGCCTTGAAAAAGTGATTTTTAACACGCTTTTATTAGGTCGTCGTGTATGTAACTATGTATGTAATGGAATCTAAGGAAGCTAATTTAACCATCTTCCAGGAGTCGTAGCGTAATGAAAATTGGCAGCTATATGTAGTTCCGATGACAATACAATAATATGGTACTGTTGAGCTGATCTGATGATGGAGTCGGAAGATATGAACTGGAACTACATGATGGAACATCGTATCATAGCCGTTTTTGGGTTTCTTAGAAAAGTCTTGTAATGAACTTTGACTACAATTAGGTTTCAAGGTCTGATGATGAAGCCGAAAGATATGAACTGGAACTACATGACGGAACATCGTATCATAGCTGTTTTTGGGTTTCTTAGAAAAGTCTTGTAATGAACTTTGACTACGATTAGGTTTCAAGGTCTGATGATGGAGCCGGAAGATATGAACTGGAACTACATGATGGCACATCGTATCATAGCTGTTTTTGGGCTTCTTAGGAAAGTCTTGTAATGAACTTTGACTACAATTAGGTTTCAAGGTCTGATGATGGAGCCGGAAGATATGAGCTGGAACTACATGATGGAACATCGTATCAGAGCTGTTTTTGGGCTTCTTAGAAAAGTCTTGTAATGAACTTTGACTACGATTAGGTTTCAAGGTCTGATGATGGAGCCGGAAGATATGAACTGGAACTACATGATGGAACATCGTATCATAGCTGTTTTTGGGCTTCTTAGAAAAGTCTTGTAATGAACTATGACTACGATTAGGTTTCAAGGTCTGATGATGGAGCCGGAAGATATGAACTGGAACTACATGATGGAACATCGTATCATAGCTGTTTTTGGGCTTCTTAGAAAAGTCTTGTAATGAACTATGACTACGATTAGGTTTCAAGGCCTGATGATGGTGCCGGAAGATAAGAACAGAAAAAGGGGGGGGGGGCTCGAAGGGGGGGGGGCTCGAGGGGGGAAGCATGACAGAAAGATCAACGTAGTATTTAAAATAAGTTGGGTTAGTGTTTTCTTGTGACCTTTCAGAGCAAACAAAGGGGGGCTCGGGGGGCGAAGCCCCCCGCATGAAAGAAAGATCAACGTAGTATTTAAGATAAGTTGGGTTAGTGTTTTCTTGTGACCTTTAAGAGCAAACAAAGGGGGGCTCGGGGGGCGAAGCCCCCCGCATAAAAGAAAGATTAACGTAGTATTTAAAATAAGTTGGGTTAGCGTTTTCTTGTGACCTTTCAGAGCAAACAAAGGGGGCTCGGGGGCGAAGCCCCCCGCATAAAAGAAAGATCAACGTTGTATTTAAAATAAGTTGGGTTAAGGTTTTCTTGTGATCCTTAAGAGTAAAGAAAAGGGGGCTCGGGGGCGAAGCCCCCGCATGAAAGAAAGATCAACGTAGTATTTAGAATAAGTTGGGTTAGCGTTTTCTTGTGACTTTTAAGAGCAAACAAAGGGGGCTCGGAGGGCGAAGCCCCCGCATGAAAGAAAGATCAACGTAGTATTTAAGATAAGTTGGGTTAGCGCTTTCTTGTGACCTTTAAGAGTAAACAAAGGGGGGCTCGGGGGCGAAGCCCCCGCATAAAAGAAAGATTAACGTAGTATTTAAAATAAGTTGGGTTAGCGTTTTCTTGTGACCTTTCAGAGCAAACAAAGGGGGGCTCGGGGGCGAAGCCCCCGCATGAAAAGAAAGATCAACGTTGTATTTAAAATAAGTTGAGTTAAGGTTTTCTTGTGATCCTTAAGAGTAAAGAAAAGGGGGCTCGGGGGCGAAGCCACCCGCATGAAAGAAAGATCAACGTAGTATTTAGAATAAGTTGGGTTAGCGTTTTCTTGTGACCTTTAAGAGAAACAAAGGGGGGCTCGGGGGCGAAGCCCCCGCATGAAAGAAAGATCAACGTAGTATTTAAGATAAGTTGGGTTAGCGTTTTCTTGTGACCTTTAAGAGCAAACAAAGGGGGCTCGGGGGCGAAGCCCCCGCATAAAAGAAAGATTAACGTAGTATTTAAAATAAGTTGGGTTAGCGTTTTCTTGTGACCTTTCAGAGCAAACAAAGGGGGCTCGGGGGCGAAGCCCCCGCATAAAAGAAAGATCAACGTTGTTTTTAAAATAAGTTGGGTTAGCGTTTTCTTGTGACTTTTAAGAGCAAACAAAGGGGGCTCGGAGGGCGAAGCCCCCGCATGAAAGAAAGATCAACGTAGTATTTAAGATAAGTTGGGTTAGCGCTTTCTTGTGACCTTTAAGAGTAAACAAAGGGGGGCTCGGGGGGCGAAGCCCCCCGCATAAAAGAAAGATTAACGTAGTATTTAAAATAAGTTGGGTTAGCGTTTTCTTGTGACCTTTCAGAGCAAACAAAGGGGGGCTCGGGGGGCGAAGCCCCCCGCATGAAAAGAAAGATCAACGTTGTATTTAAAATAAGTTGGGTTAAGGTTTTCTTGTGATCCTTAAGAGTAAAGATAAATTAATAGTTTAAAAAACACTATAAAACACGCTTTTATAAATGCACGTAAAAGCCAAAAATAAATTATGGATCGTTCAAGTTGTCTCTATTTGTGAGCTGAAGTTTAAAAACTATGTGCTTTTAATTATAATATTTTATTGTAAAAGCGTGGGGCGCTGGAACAGGAAAGACTTTTGTATAACTTGCTGATAAATCAAATTATGCTATGTTACGGGAAGGAGGTTACACAGATTGACGCGCTAACTGGAGTTGCAGCATGACTAGTAGGTTCTACATTAAACAGTCAAATCAATTAAAAGTCAGTGTTCAAAGTAGGTACCAGTTTGTCGAACTCAGACAAAATATGCGCTAGTAGCGAGGAGAGTCGACAGTCACCGACACTCAAAGTATAATCTCTAATCAAAGTACAAAAGGGGAAAGTGTCTACAGTGAAAGGATGCAGAGTTCTTGTTCGTGGACGAGATATCTTTGGTTCTCTTTGGTAACCCTTAGGCGGCATATGTAAACGTTATGTTCTTATGCAACTTCATTCGCCAGGAAGTTCGGATTAGTATTTGTTTACAAGAAATTCTTTCCTGTTCCAGCGCCCCACGCTTTTACAATAAAATATTATAATTAAAAGCACATAGTTTTTAAACTTCAGCTCACAAATAGAGACAACTTGAACGATCCATAATTTATTTTTGGCTTTTACGTGCATTTATAAAAGCGTGTTTTATAGTGTTTTTTAAACTATTAATTTATTTTATACTTTTTAGTCATTAATAATGAAATACTTTTAACATTTATACATAAATTTATTTCAAGTAGGCGGATTTTACATGCCATTTGTGGCTTAACGTGTACTTATTGCTAATTGCTACTTAATAATAACTAGCGGCTACCTTCTTATTACGGTATTATCATAAAAATGTTTATACCTAGTAAGTTATCCGTAAAAGATAGACAATATTGTGCCATCGCGGACTTTTAGAAGACATTAGAGAGACATACTTTCGCCATACATTGTTTTGAAGCTCTCAGCTAGTGGGATTTTGTTTGACTCGATTAGAAAATATTGTCACATTTCAACTAATTCAAACAAAATTTAAGTATTTCTTTTTCCCGAGCCCCCTTTGTTTGCTCTTAAAGGTCACAAGAAAACGCTAACCCAACTTATTTTAAATACTCATCATCATCATCATTTCAGCCATTAATCGCCCACTGCTGAGCATAGGCCTCCCTTCGTGTACGCCACATATCCCGGTCCTGGGCTAATCTCATCCAGAAGTGCCCCAGAAGATCTCATCCAGGAGATTTTAAATACTACGTTAATCTTTCTTTTATGCGGGGGGCTTCGCCCCCCGAGCCCCCCTTTTCGTTACTCTTAAGGGTAACAAGAAAACCCTAACCCAACTTATTTTAAATACAACGTTTATCTTTCTTTTATGCGCTTCGCCCCCGAGCCCCCTTTGTTTGCTCTTAAAGGTCACAAGAAAACGCTAACCCAACTTATCTTAAATACTACGTTGATCTTTCTTTCATGCGGGGGCTTCGCCCCCGAGCCCCCTTTTGTTTGCTCTTAAAGGTCACAAGAAAACGCTAACCCAACTTATTTTAATTACTACGTTGATCTTTCTTTTATGCGGGGGCTTCGCCCCCGAGCCCCCCTTTTCATTACTCTTAAGGGTCACAAGAAAACCCCAACCCAACTTATTTTAAATACTACGTTAATCTTTCTTTTATGCGGGGGCTTCGCCCCCGAGCCCCCTTTTCGTTACTCTTAAGGGTCACAAGAAAACCCTAAAACAACTTATTTTAAATACAACGTTGATCTTTCTTTCATGCGGGGGCTTCGCCCCCCGAGCCCCCCTTTGTTTGCTCTTAAAGGTCACAAGAAAACGCTAACCCAACTTATTTTAAATACTACGTTAATCTTTCTTTTATGCGGGGGGCTTCGCCCCCCGAGCCCCCCTTTTCGTTACTCTTAAGGGTAACAAGAAAACCCTAACCCAACTTATTTTAAATACAACGTTGATGTTTCTTTTATGCGGGGGCTTCGCCCCCGAGCCCCCTTTGTTTGCTCTTAAAGGTCACAAGAAATCGCTAACCCAACTTATTCTAAATACTACGTTGATCTTTCTTTCAAGCGGAGGGCTTCGCCCCCCGAGCCCCCCTTTTATTTACTCTTAAGGATCACAAGAAAACCTTAACCCAACTAATTTTAAATACAACGTTGATCTTTCTTTTATGCGGGGGCTTCGCCCCCCGAGCCCCCCTTTGTTTGCTCTGCAAGGCCACAAGAAAACGCTAACCCAACTTATTTTAAATACTACGTTAATCTTTCTTTTATGCGGGGGGCTTCGCCCCCGAGCCCCCTTTGTTAGCTCTTAAAGGTCACAAGAAAACGCTAACCCAACTTATTTTAAATACTACTTTTATCTTTCTTTTATGCGGGGGGCTTCGCCCCCCGAGCCCCCCTTTGTTTGCTCTTAAAGCTCACAAGAAAACGCTAACCCAACTTATTCTAAATACTATGTTGATCTTTTTTCATGCGGGTGGCTTCACCCCCGAGCCCCCTTTTCTTTACTCTTAAGGATCACAAGAAAACCTTAACCCAACTTATTTTAAATACAACGTTTATCTTTCTTTTATGCGGGGGCTTCGCCCCACGAGCCCCCTTTGTTTGCTCTTAAAGGTCACAAGAAAACGCTAACCCAACTTATTTTAAAAACAACGTTGATCTTTCTTTTATGCGGGGGCTTCGCCCCCGAGCCCCCCTTCGTTTGCTCTGAAAGGTCACAAGAAAACGCTAACCCAACTTATTTTAAATACAACGTTGATCTTTCTTTTCATGCGGGGGCTTCGCCCCCGAGCCCCCTTTGTTTGCTCTTAAAGGTCACAAGAAAACGCTAACCCAACTTATTTTAAATACAACGTTGATCTTTCTTTTATGCGGGGGCTTCGCCCCCGAGCCCCCTTTGTTTGCTCTTAAAGGTCACAAGAAAACGTTAACCCAACTTATTCTAAATACTATGTTGATCTTTCTTTCATGCGGGTGGCTTCGCCCCCGAGCCCCCTTTTCTTTACTCTTAAGGATCACAAGAAAACCTTAACCCAACTTATTTTAAATACAACGTTGATCTTTCTTTTCATGCGGGGGCTTCGCCCCCCGAGCCCCCCTTTGTTTGCTCTTAAAGGTCACAAGAAAACGCTAACCCAACTTATTTTAAATACAACGTTGATCTTTCTTTTATGCGGGGGGCTTCGCCCCCCGAGCCCCCCTTTGTTTGCTCTTAAACGTCACAAGAAAACGTTAACCCAACTTATTCTAAATACTATTTTGATCTTTCTTTCATGCGGGTGGCTTCGCCCCCGAGCCCCCTTTTCTTTACTCTTAAGGATCACAAGAAAACCTTAACCCAACTTATTTTAAATACGTTTATCTTTATTTTATGCGGGGGCTTCGCCCCCGAGCCCCCTTTGTTTGCTCTTAAAGGTCACAAGAAAACGCTAACCCAACTTATTTTAAAAACAACGTTGATCTTTCTTTTATGCGGGGGCTTCGCCCCCGAGCCCCTTTGTTTGCTCTGAAAGGTCACAAGAAAACGCTAACCCAACTTATTTTAAATACTACGTTAATCTTTCTTTTATGCGGGGGCTTCGCCCCCGAGCCCCCTTTGTTTGCTCTTAAAGGTCACAAGAAAACGCTAACCCAACTTATTCTAAATACTACGTTGATCTTTCTTTCATGTGGGTGGCTTCGCCCCGAGCCCCCTTTTCTTTACTCTTAAGGATCACAAGAAAACCTTAACCCAACTTATTTTAAATACAACGTTGATCTTTCTTTTCATGCGGGGGCTTCGCCCCGAGCCCCTTTGTTTGCTCTGAAAGGTCACAAGAAAACGCTAACCCAACTTATTTTAAATACTACGTTAATCTTTCTTTTATGCGGGGGCTTCGCCCCCGAGCCCCCTTTGTTTACTCTTAAAGGTCACAAGAAAGCGCTAACCCAACTTATCTTAAATACTACGTTGATCTTTCTTTCATGCGGGGGGCTTCGCCCTCCGAGCCCCCCTTTGTTTGCTCTTAAAAGTCACAAGAAAACGCTAACCCAACTTATTTTAAAAACAACGTTGATCTTTCTTTTATGCGGGGGCTTCGCCCCGAGCCCCCTTTGTTTGCTCTGAAAGGTCACAAGAAAACGCTAACCCAACTTATTTTAAATACTACGTTAATCTTTCTTTTATGCGGGGGCTTCGCCCCCGAGCCCCTTTGTTTGCTCTTAAAGGTCACAAGAAAACGCTAACCCAACTTATCTTAAATACTACGTTGATCTTTCTTTCATGCGGGGGGCTTCGCCCCCCGAGCCCCCTTTGTTTTCTCTTAAAGGTCACAAGAAAACGCTAACCCAACTTATTCTAAATACTACGTTGATCTTTCTTTCATGCGGGTGGCTTCGCCCCGAGCCCCCTTTTCTTTACTCTTAAGGATCACAAGAAAACCTTAACTCAACTTATTTTAAATACAACGTTGATCTTTCTTTTCATGCGGGGGCTTCGCCCCCCGAGCCCCCTTTGTTTGCTCTGAAAGGTCACAAGAAAACGCTAACCCAACTTATTTTAAATACTACGTTAATCTTTCTTTTATGCGGGGGCTTCGCCCCCGAGCCCCCTTTGTTTACTCTTAAAGGTCACAAGAAAGCGCTAACCCAACTTATCTTAAATACTACGTTGATCTTTCTTTCATGCGGGGGCTTCGCCCTCCGAGCCCCTTTGTTTGCTCTTAAAAGTCACAAGAAAACGCTAACCCAACTTATTCTAAATACTACGTTGATCTTTCTTTCATGCGGGGGCTTCGCCCCCGAGCCCCCTTTTCTTTACTCTTAAGGATCACAAGAAAACCTTAACCCAACTTATTTTAAATACAACGTTGATCTTTCTTTTATGCGGGGGCTTCGCCCCCGAGCCCCCTTTGTTTGCTCTGAAAGGTCACAAGAAAACGCTAACCCAACTTATTTTAAATACTACGTTAATCTTTCTTTTATGCGGGGGCTTCGCTTCCCGAGCCCCTTTTGTTTGCTCTTAAAGGTCACAAGAAAACACTAACCCAACTTATCTTAAATACTACGTTGATCTTTCTTTCATGCGGGGGCTTCGCCCCCCGAGCCCCCCTTTGTTTGCTCTGAAAGGTCACAAGAAAACACTAACCCAACTTATTTTAAATACTACGTTGATCTTTCTGTCATGCTTCCCCCCTCGAGCCCCCCCCCCTTTTTTTTCTGTTCTTATCTTCCGGCACCATCATCAGGCCTTGAAACCTAATCGTAGTCATAGTTCATTACAAGACTTTTCTAAGAAGCCCAAAAACAGCTATGATACGATGTTCCATCATGTAGTTCCAGTTCATATCTTCCGGCTCCATCATCAGACCTTGAAACCTAATCGTAGTCATAGTTCATTACACGACTTTTCTAAGAAGCCCAAAAACAGCTATGATACGATGTTCCATCATGTAGTTCCAGTTCATATCTTCCGGCTCCATCATCAGACCTTGAAACCTAATCGTAGTCAAAGTTCATTACAAGACTTTTCTAAGAAGCCCAAAAACAGCTCTGATACGATGTTCCATCATGTAGTTCCAGCTCATATCTTCCGGCTCCATCATCAGACCTTGAAACCTAATTGTAGTCAAAGTTCATTACAAGACTTTCCTAAGAAGCCCAAAAACAGCTATGATACGATGTGCCATCATGTAGTTCCAGTTCATATCTTCCGGCTCCATCATCAGACCTTGAAACCTAATCGTAGTCAAAGTTCATTACAAGACTTTTCTAAGAAACCCAAAAACAGCTATGATACGATGTTCCGTCATGTAGTTCCAGTTCATATCTTTCGGCTTCATCATCAGACCTTGAAACCTAATTGTAGTCAAAGTTCATTACAAGACTTTTCTAAGAAACCCAAAAACGGCTATGATACGATGTTCCATCATGTAGTTCCAGTTCATATCTTCCGACTCCATCATCAGATCAGCTCAACAGTACCATATTATTGTATTGTCATCGGAACTACATATAGCTGCCAATTTTCATTACGCTACGACTCCTGGAAGATGGTTAAATTAGCTTCCTTAGATTCCATTACATACATAGTTACATACACGACGACCTAATAAAAGCGTGTTAAAAAGGGGGGCTCGGGGGCGAAGCCACCCACATGAAAGAAAGATCAACGTAGTATTTAGAATAAGTTGGGTTAGCGTTTTCTTGTGACCTTTAAGAGCAAACAAAGGGGGCTCGGGGGCGAAGCCCCCGCATAAAAGAAAGATTAACGTAGTATTTAAAATAAGTTGGGTTAGCGTTTTCTTGTGACCTTTCAGAGCAAACAAAGGGGGGCTCGGGGGCGAAGCCCCCTCATAAAAGAAAGATCAACGTTGTTTTTAAAATAAGTTGGGTTAGCGTTTTCTTGTGACCTTTAAGAGCAAACAAAGGGGGCTCGGGGGCGAAGCCCCCGCATAAAATAAAGATAAACGTATTTAAAATAAGTTGGGTTAAGGTTTTCTTGTGATCCTTAAGAGTAAAGAAAAGGGGGGCTCGGGGGGCGAAGCCACCCGCATGAAAGAAAGATCAAAATAGTATTTAGAATAAGTTGGGTTAACGTTTTCTTGTGACGTTTAAGAGCAAACAAAGGGGGGCTCGGGGGGCGAAGCCCCCGCATAAAAGAAAGATCAACGTTGTATTTAAAATAAGTTGGGTTAGCGTTTTCTTGTGACCTTTAAGAGCAAACAAAGGGGGCTCGGGGCGAAGCCCCCGCATGAAAAGAAAGATCAACGTTGTATTTAAAATAAGTTGGGTTAAGGTTTTCTTGTGATCCTTAAGAGTAAAGAAAAGGGGGCTCGGGGGCGAAGCCACCCGCATGAAAGAAAGATCAACATAGTATTTAGAATAAGTTGGGTTAACGTTTTCTTGTGACCTTTAAGAGCAAACAAAGGGGGCTCGGGGGCGAAGCCCCCGCATAAAAGAAAGATCAACGTTGTATTTAAAATAAGTTGGGTTAGCGTTTTCTTGTGACCTTTAAGAGCAAACAAAGGGGGGCTCGGGGGGCGAAGCCCCCCGCATGAAAAGAAAGATCAACGTTGTATTTAAAATAAGTTGGGTTAGCGTTTTCTTGTGACCTTTCAGAGCAAACGAAGGGGGGCTCGGGGGGCGAAGCCCCCCGCATAAAAGAAAGATCAACGTTGTTTTTAAAATAAGTTGGGTTAGCGTTTTCTTGTGACCTTTAAGAGCAAACAAAGGGGGGCTCGTGGGGCGAAGCCCCCCGCATAAAAGAAAGATAAACGTTGTATTTAAAATAAGTTGGGTTAAGGTTTTCTTGTGATCCTTAAGAGTAAAGAAAAGGGGGGCTCGGGGGGTGAAGCCACCCGCATGAAAAAAGATCAACATAGTATTTAGAATAAGTTGGGTTAGCGTTTTCTTGTGAGCTTTAAGAGCAAACAAAGGGGGCTCGGGGGCGAAGCCCCCGCATGAAAGAAAGATCAATGTAGTATTTAAGATAAGTTGGGTTAGCGTTTTCTTGTGACCTTTAAGAGCAAACAAAGGGGGCTCGGGGGCGAAGCCCCCGCATAAAAGAAAGATTAACGTAGTATTTAAAATAAGTTGGGTTAGCGTTTTCTTGTGGCCTTGCAGAGCAAACAAAGGGGGCTCGGGGGCGAAGCCCCCGCATAAAAGAAAGATCAACGTTGTATTTAAAATTAGTTGGGTTAAGGTTTTCTTGTGATCCTTAAGAGTAAATAAAAGGGGGCTCGGGGGCGAAGCCCTCCGCTTGAAAGAAAGATCAACGTAGTATTTAGAATAAGTTGGGTTAGCGATTTCTTGTGACCTTTAAGAGCAAACAAAGGGGGCTCGGGGGCGAAGCCCCCGCATAAAAGAAACATCAACGTTGTATTTAAAATAAGTTGGGTTAGGGTTTTCTTGTTACCCTTAAGAGTAACGAAAAGGGGGGCTCGGGGGGCGAAGCCCCCCGCATAAAAGAAAGATTAACGTAGTATTTAAAATAAGTTGGGTTAGCGTTTTCTTGTGACCTTTAAGAGCAAACAAAGGGGGCTCGGGGGCGAAGCCCCCGCATGAAAGAAAGATCAACGTTGTATTTAAAATAAGTTGTTTTAGGGTTTTCTTGTGACCCTTAAGAGTAACGAAAAGGGGGCTCGGGGGCGAAGCCTCCCGCATAAAAGAAAGATTAACGTAGTATTTAAAATAAGTTGGGTTGGGGTTTTCTTGTGACCCTTAAGAGTAATGAAAAGGGGGGCTCGGGGGGCGAAGCCCCCCCGCATAAAAGAAAGATCAACGTAGTAATTAAAATAAGTTGGGTTAGCGTTTTCTTGTGACCTTTAAGAGCAAACAAAGGGGGCTCGGGGGCGAAGCCCCCGCATGAAAGAAAGATCAACGTAGTATTTAAGATAAGTTGGGTTAGCGTTTTCTTGTGACCTTTAAGAGCAAACAAAGGGGGGCTCGGGGGGCGAAGCGCATAAAAGAAAGATAAACGTTGTATTTAAAATAAGTTGGGTTAGGGTTTTCTTGTTACCCTTAAGAGTAACGAAAAGGGGGGCTCGGGGGGCGAAGCCCCCGCATAAAAGAAAGATTAACGTAGTATTTAAAATCTCCTGGATGAGATCTTCTGGGGCACTTCTGGATGAGATTAGCCCAGGACCGGGATATGTGGCGTACACGAAGGGAGGCCTATGCTCAGCAGTGGGCGATTAATGGCTGAAATGATGATGATGATGAGTATTTAAAATAAGTTGGGTTAGCGTTTTCTTGTGACCTTTAAGAGCAAACAAAGGGGGCTCGGGAAAAAAGAAATACTTAAATTTTGTTTGAATTAGTTGAAATGTGACAATATTTTCTAATCGAGTCAAACAAAATCCCACTAGCTGAGAGCTTCAAAACAATGTATGGCGAAAGTATGTCTCTCTAATGTCTTCAAAAAGTCCGCGATGGCACAATATTGTCTATCTTTTACGGATAACTTACTAGGTATAAACATTTTTATGATAATACCGTAATAAGAAGGTAGCCGCTAGTTATTATTAAGTAGCAATTAGCAATAAGTACACGTTAAGCCACAAATGGCATGTAAAATCCGCCTACTTGAAATAAATTTATGTATAAATGTTAAAAGTATTTCATTATTAATGACTAAAAAGTATAAAATAAATTAATAGTTTAAAAAACACTATAAAACACGCTTTTATAAATGCACGTAAAAGCCAAAAATAAATTATGGATCGTTCAAGTTGTCTCTATTTGTGAGCTGAAGTTTAAAAACTATGTGCTTTTAATTATAATATTTTATTGTAAAAGCGTGGGGCGCTGGAACAGGAAAGAATTTCTTGTAAACAAATACTAATCCGAACTTCCTGGCGAATGAAGTTGCATAAGAACATAACGTTTACATATGCCGCCTAAGGGTTACCAAAGAGAACCAAAGATATCTCGTCCACGAACAAGAACTCTGCATCCTTTCACTGTAGACACTTTCCCCTTTTGTACTTTGATTAGAGATTACTTTGAGTGTCGGTGACTGTCGACTCTCCTCGCTACTAGCGCATATTTTGTCTGAGTTCGACAAACTGGTACCTACTTTGAACACTGACTTTTAATTGATTTGACTGTTTAATGTAGAACCTACTAGTCATGCTGCAACTCCAGTTAGCGCGTCAATCTGTGTAACCTCCTTCCCGTAACATAGCATAATTTGATTTATCAGCAAGTTATACAAAAAGTCTTTCCTGTTCCAGCGCCCCACGCTTTTACAATAAAATATTATAATTAAAAGCACATAGTTTTTAAACTTCAGCTCACAAATAGAGACAACTTGAACGATCCATAATTTATTTTTGGCTTTTACGTGCATTTATAAAAGCGTGTTTTATAGTGTTTTTTAAACTATTAATTTATTATCACATAAGTTTACTTTAATTCACCAAAGTATTATAAAAGCTATGTAGAATATAAAATTTGCTAGCCCATAGGACCATGCGGATCACTCCAGACTACTTTAATAGTCTAGTTTTATCCACTCAAACTTTATTTCAAATAAAGTATGCCGGTCTTGCCCGGACTGAGCTTATCCATACAAATATTATAAATGGGAAAGTGTGTGTGTCTGTTTGTTTGTCCGTCTTTCACGGCAAAAGGGAGCAACAAATTGATGTGATTTTTTAAGTGCAGATAGTTGAAGGGATGGAGAGTGACATAGGCTACTTTTTGTCTTTTTCTGACGCGAGCGAAGCTGCGGGCAAAAGCTAGTACTTATAAAAGTATTACGTATACAAGCTTTCGTACGCTCACCAACTGTGATGGGGCTCAGTTAATCTATGTAAAAATGTCCAATACTATCTATTTACTTTTTATTTAATTTACAATATTAGGATCGTACAAACTTAGCTACACACATAAGTAGGTGCCTAGGTATAATTTACGTATATTGTTAATTGAGTAAAACCTTTTAAAAATGTACAGTGAGCTGCAAAAGTGCATGGCGAATTTATCAATGAATTCATGCGTAATTTCTCCATGCAACTTTGAAGCTCACTGTACTATACGTACCTATGAGAAAAAAAGTAGTAACCATCATTGAGATGTAACTATAGGAAGCATACTTCCTGATGGGAACCATCTATTTAATACTATATGCCTAGATGTCAAGGTTTCAATATGGGTTTTGTTTTTCAATAATGCACTGTAGGTGATGATGATGATGATGATGATGATGGTAGGTATTATGCCTAAATCGAAGAATAGATCTCCACAGACACGGATAACTTCAAATACTACATGTTTAAATAAAAAACCTTGGTTCTTATAACAAGTATTATTTATTCTAGTATTTTTGTAGGGTTAGAGTCTGGGCACAGTGAACACCCTTACAAGATAAATATAACAAGAAGTAAATCAATATTTAATAAAATTACAATTTAAAACAACATTCGTTTAACAACTACTACAATATTCATAACCTAACCACAAAATTAAAATTTTGAAAAAACCCCCGAAAAATGGAATCTAGAGCGAAGAGTTTCAAGCAACGAAGGTGAAGCATTTTTTGTGTGAAACACAATTGTTCACCACACCTAGGTACTCAAAAAAAAAATCTAACTGTAAAATATCAAACTAAATCAAATCAATTAATTTATAATTATAACATTTATTTATGTTTCAAAATTAGTTGGATAATTATTATTCACAAGAATGGAAAGTAAAATCATACGAATTTTAACTTGGTGTCCTATTAAGACAGGTAGAATATCATGATTGACGATGATTTTGAACCATACATTTTAAAATTAATACATTTGATTTATTTAGGGTGTTTTACAGTTAGCCTTAAAAAATTCTGTTTCAAGTAGTTGCAAAATTTGATTAGCCTTTGTACCTTGAAACTCTCGCAACTATCAAGATTCCATCAATATTATCAAACCACTACAAATATATTTTTCGATGGTGTCGGCTGATTTCTTTTTAATTGTCTGCGTACATTCTGCATTTTTATGCCGCAACCAGCTCCTGAAATAAATTCGTCCAATTAAGCAAGAAAATGGCATTCATACAGTGCATTTACTAAAATCTCTCAATCAAGAAATAGAGAATGTATTAAAACTCTTATCTTAAGATTAAAATGTTGGACGGTTGGACCATTGTGTAGGTATGTAAAATAGCTTCCATAATGTCAATGTCTAGCGAGGAAAACTAGACTAAATAAATAATACCTTCAAACACAAGCATACCTATAATATACATTGAGGCAGCGTCCAAATCCAAAGTATGTGCCTGCCGGTGACGATGATTGCAGTGCCTGCCTGCGACCGGCTCCTGGTCCCTAGTAGTGTTCCCAGTTCTGACTATGGCCACACGGGCTGGGGACGCGCCTCATCCCGGGCCTTCTTCTTTAGGTCGCGCCATGTCTGTAAAAAATAAATACAAAAATATTGTATATAACTTAGCATTATTTTCAATGACAACACTATATCAAAGAGTATATTTTGTACTTACGTGCTTCCAATGCTACACCGTTTTGAGGGGCTCGAGTTCCACCAACAGTTTGGCCAGTTTCGTGCACTCCACCTCCATTTCTGTCCGCCAAGTGCCAATAATCACCGACCGCGAACATCTCGTTCGCGGCCATATACTCCACGAGCATTTTAGATAGCACGTTTGTGCTCCGCACCCTAAAATGCAATCAAGTATTTAGTTAAAATTGAACTTTATAAAACAATGAAATTATCTTTAAGATAGTAGGTTAGATTGCATGTTATTATGAACAAATTATTAAGTTAGCCAAACAAATTATTAAGGTAGATTAAACTTACACTTTTCTTCTTGGTAAACTAGCCATTTTGATCTCACTCAGAGAAATAGGATAAATAAAATAATGTTCTCACTGGAAAACTCAAACAAACTAACGTCAAATGGTATTTTTTACACAATGACATTTCTGACATAACCTCTGTCACAGCACCTCTATCACTTTCATTTCAATACAGCTAGAAGGAGACAAAGTTATCGTGACTAGGGACGTTCCGTTTCTAAGGCTGACCATTCACTATTTATCTGTTTATTTTTTTACCGGTTCAGTGTTGCCACGAAAGAAAAGTTTGTTCCATGTATAAACGGCCACACTGGCTACGTCGCCCGCGGGATAAGCTGTCGCATGGAACTAAATTCTCGCGGTGCCCACTCATGCTATCCAATGTAGAAAAAAAAAATGACAGGTGGAGAAATAAAATTGGGAGGCGCGACGGCGGTCTCTCGCGGCGCGAGCTATCCCGCGGGTAATCATGTGCTAGCCGTGCGGTCGTCGTGTATGTAACTATGTATGTAATGGAATCTAAGGAAGCTAATTTAACCATCTTCCAGGAGTCGTAGCGTAATGAAAATTGGCAGCTATATGTAGTTCCGATGACAATACAATAATATGGTACTGTTGAGCTGATCTGATGATGGAGTCGGAAGATATGAACTGGAACTACATGATGGAACATCGTATCATAGCCGTTTTTGGGTTTCTTAGAAAAGTCTTGTAATGAACTTTGACTACAATTAGGTTTCAAGGTCTGATGATGAAGCCGAAAGATATGAACTGGAACTACATGACGGAACATCGTATCATAGCTGTTTTTGGGTTTCTTAGAAAAGTCTTGTAATGAACTTTGACTACGATTAGGTTTCAAGGTCTGATGATGGAGCCGGAAGATATGAACTGGAACTACATGATGGCACATCGTATCATAGCTGTTTTTGGGCTTCTTAGGAAAGTCTTGTAATGAACTTTGACTACAATTAGGTTTCAAGGTCTGATGATGGAGCCGGAAGATATGAGCTGGAACTACATGATGGAACATCGTATCAGAGCTGTTTTTGGGCTTCTTAGAAAAGTCTTGTAATGAACTTTGACTACGATTAGGTTTCAAGGTCTGATGATGGAGCCGGAAGATATGAACTGGAACTACATGATGGAACATCGTATCATAGCTGTTTTTGGGCTTCTTAGAAAAGTCTTGTAATGAACTATGACTACGATTAGGTTTCAAGGTCTGATGATGGAGCCGGAAGATATGAACTGGAACTACATGATGGAACATCGTATCATAGCTGTTTTTGGGCTTCTTAGAAAAGTCTTGTAATGAACTATGACTACGATTAGGTTTCAAGGCCTGATGATGGTGCCGGAAGATAAGAACAGAAAAAGGGGGGGGGGGGGCTCGAGGGGGGAAGCATGACAGAAAGATCAACGTAGTATTTAAAATAAGTTGGGTTAGTGTTTTCTTGTGACCTTTCAGAGCAAACAAAGGGGGCTCGGGGGCGAAGCCCCCGCATGAAAGAAAGATCAACGTAGTATTTAAGATAAGTTGGGTTAGTGTTTTCTTGTGACCTTTAAGAGCAAACAAAGGGGGCTCGGGGGCGAAGCCCCCGCATAAAAGAAAGATTAACGTAGTATTTAAAATAAGTTGGGTTAGCGTTTTCTTGTGACCTTTCAGAGCAAACAAAGGGGGGCTCGGGGGGCGAAGCCCCCCGCATAAAAGAAAGATCAACGTTGTATTTAAAATAAGTTGGGTTAAGGTTTTCTTGTGATCCTTAAGAGTAAAGAAAAGGGGGGCTCGGGGGGCGAAGCCCCCCGCATGAAAGAAAGATCAACGTAGTATTTAGAATAAGTTGGGTTAGCGTTTTCTTGTGACTTTTAAGAGCAAACAAAGGGGGGCTCGGAGGGCGAAGCCCCCCGCATGAAAGAAAGATCAACGTAGTATTTAAGATAAGTTGGGTTAGCGCTTTCTTGTGACCTTTAAGAGTAAACAAAGGGGGCTCGGGGGCGAAGCCCCCGCATAAAAGAAAGATTAACGTAGTATTTAAAATAAGTTGGGTTAGCGTTTTCTTGTGACCTTTCAGAGCAAACAAAGGGGGGCTCGGGGGGCGAAGCCCCCGCATGAAAAGAAAGATCAACGTTGTATTTAAAATAAGTTGAGTTAAGGTTTTCTTGTGATCCTTAAGAGTAAAGAAAGGGGGCTCGGGGGCGAAGCCACCCGCATGAAAGAAAGATCAACGTAGTATTTAGAATAAGTTGGGTTAGCGTTTTCTTGTGACCTTTAAGAGAAAACAAAGGGGGGCTCGGGGGGCGAAGCCCCCCGCATGAAAGAAAGATCAACGTAGTATTTAAGATAAGTTGGGTTAGCGTTTTCTTGTGACCTTTAAGAGCAAACAAAGGGGGGCTCGGGGGGCGAAGCCCCCCGCATAAAAGAAAGATTAACGTAGTATTTAAAATAAGTTGGGTTAGCGTTTTCTTGTGACCTTTCAGAGCAAACAAAGGGGGCTCGGGGGCGAAGCCCCCGCATAAAAGAAAGATCAACGTTGTTTTTAAAATAAGTTGGGTTAGCGTTTTCTTGTGACTTTTAAGAGCAAACAAAGGGGGGGGGCTCGGAGGGCGAAGCCCCCGCATGAAAGAAAGATCAACGTAGTATTTAAGATAAGTTGGGTTAGCGCTTTCTTGTGACCTTTAAGAGTAAACAAAGGGGGCTCGGGGGCGAAGCCCCCGCATAAAAGAAAGATTAACGTAGTATTTAAAATAAGTTGGGTTAGCGTTTTCTTGTGACCTTTCAGAGCAAACAAAGGGGGGCTCGGGGGGCGAAGCCCCCCGCATGAAAAGAAAGATCAACGTTGTATTTAAAATAAGTTGGGTTAAGGTTTTCTTGTGATCCTTAAGAGTAAAGATAAATTAATAGTTTAAAAAACACTATAAAACACGCTTTTATAAATGCACGTAAAAGCCAAAAATAAATTATGGATCGTTCAAGTTGTCTCTATTTGTGAGCTGAAGTTTAAAAACTATGTGCTTTTAATTATAATATTTTATTGTAAAAGCGTGGGGCGCTGGAACAGGAAAGACTTTTTGTATAACTTGCTGATAAATCAAATTATGCTATGTTACGGGAAGGAGGTTACACAGATTGACGCGCTAACTGGAGTTGCAGCATGACTAGTAGGTTCTACATTAAACAGTCAAATCAATTAAAAGTCAGTGTTCAAAGTAGGTACCAGTTTGTCGAACTCAGACAAAATATGCGCTAGTAGCGAGGAGAGTCGACAGTCACCGACACTCAAAGTAATCTCTAATCAAAGTACAAAAGGGGAAAGTGTCTACAGTGAAAGGATGCAGAGTTCTTGTTCGTGGACGAGATATCTTTGGTTCTCTTTGGTAACCCTTAGGCGGCATATGTAAACGTTATGTTCTTATGCAACTTCATTCGCCAGGAAGTTCGGATTAGTATTTGTTTACAAGAAATTCTTTCCTGTTCCAGCGCCCCACGCTTTTACAATAAAATATTATAATTAAAAGCACATAGTTTTTAAACTTCAGCTCACAAATAGAGACAACTTGAACGATCCATAATTTATTTTTGGCTTTTACGTGCATTTATAAAAGCGTGTTTTATAGTGTTTTTTAAACTATTAATTTATTTTAATTTAATGAACGATCCATAATTTATTTTTGGCTTTTACGTGCATTTATAAAAGCGTGTTTTATAGTGTTTTTTAAACTATTAATTTATTTTAATTTAATGACTCTCAATTAGCGTGAGTTGTTAACAAAAAATGGTATTAAAACATGAGTGTTGTTTTTGTTGTGTTAATAATATAACATGAGTGTTTTAATGCCTAATTATCGCATACATAACAATGCAATTATAGTCGCATACATAACTTTATCTACATCCATGTATGTATGAGCGCGGGTTTATCGTCCTATAGAAAATTTGAATTTCGCGCGTTTTTATACTCTCATAATTTGCTTGACCGTCTACCTACCCAAATTCATTCAGGCAGGTTAGGTACTGCACTTACATTTACATACTCACATGAAATTCGACACGCGTATTGAGAATCTGTTATAGACCGACATGCTGGAAAACTGAGCAATTCTGTCAATAATAATTAAATAACCTTTTTTGCGTCGATAAATATATATAATTTAATATATGATAGGAAACTTGAACTAACTTGCGATATTGTCACGTCTGCTTTTGTTGTATTTTTTAGTCTTTGGTTTCAACGAAACATGGCCGCCGCAACATGGCGCTTCGGCATGAGTTTATATTGATACATTTTTTAAAAAGTAAGCGTGTTTAAACAAAAATACAGTAAACCTACGTATGAAAAGTCACTCCTTGGCTTTTGTTAGATTTTCCTGAGCAGTTTGTACAGTACCTCACTACACATGACGGCATTATTTAGACGAAATATTTTTGATTGTGATACGTCAATCTACCACAGCCGTTCGGCACAGACTAAGCGTGTTTGTGCTGATCGGCTCTAAGTGTTGTTACACAAAATCAAGTTGAGGTGCCCTCTCTAGTTAACATAATTACTCAAAGTAATAATAATAACAATTTGAAAACAGTTCTTACCTTTCATCGTCCTTAGGGAGCTTAAATAAACTTAAATTTGGTTCGCAATCCATGTTAAGACAGCTAAACACTGCACAATATTTCTTTGGCTTTTTTGTTCATTGTTAGATTATTAATACTCGTATCAATTCTGTGACAGCGGTCGAATCAGTACGTAGGTATGCGACGAACACCTCTCGCGCGGCGCGTGCATCACCGCTCGCCCGTGAGGCCCTACTGATTGCCACTCGCGAGGGGTGCTTACGATTCGATACATACACGTGCGAGTGGGACAGGCCTGACATTGTTAACCTCTACAAATTGAAGGTATTACATACATACATACATACAATCACGCCTGTATCCCATAAAGGGGTAGGCAGAGCACATGAAATTATCTAAAGCTTCAGTGCCACTCTTGGCAAATAAGGGGTTGAAAGAAAACGAAACTGTGACTGTTCGCGATGCAACTAATTCTTATCTCATTAACAGTGTCAATGAATGTAAGAGGCGAGAGGAGTGCGGGCGGCGAGGTGCATCCTCGCACTTCCGAATAATCCCAAATCGGTTCCGATCTAGCTTCCGCGCCAACCGCACGTCTCTTGCGCTCCCTTTTTTATATGTGTACCTACTTTCCGATTTTTAATTCGAAAAATATAGTTTTTGTGCAAATTTCGGACTTTCACTGCGTGGTTAACTCCCAGCCGTTACAAAGTCTGGTACTTCGAACCGAATCGTTAATGATCCGCACGCCTATAATGTCGAAAACAACAAGTGTTACAACTCGCAGTGTTGCTAAGCGGGAAAGGTTGCGACTGGAGGGTACCGCTAACAAAGAAGCACCCGGTACCGATATGCCGCAGGATAATGAAGTCAAAGAAGAGCAAAATCTTCTACTTAATGAACCCTCGACTTCAAAACCAAAAAAGGCATTGGATACTACTTCAGTGATCGCGAGTACCGTCAAGACAGAAAAAACTCGCCGATCTGAGGGCGCGGTTAGTGTGTCGAAAACAAAGAAGTCTTCGGTATCTTCTATAGAAGCGCGCAGAAAAATGCTGGAGCTAGAAGCGGCGGAAGAGAAAGCTAGAATTAGAATGGAGTTAATTGACAAACGATTGGAAGCCGAGATAGCTGAGTTAAATAACGATTACAGTCCACATTCTTCGGAGGCCAGCAGTTTAGTTTCCAAACGCAGCGAGGTTGCTAAATGGGTGGAGCGAAGTCAGCAAGAATTGGAGTCACGGCCAGTCACCGAACGGAATGAGGGCCCCGAGGGGCCAGGCTTGCCGTGCCCGCCAGCGTTACATCACGACGCTAGCACCGACGGTCCAATTCACCAGCTCGCTAACGTGCTGAAAGATTTCCTCACCACTAACATCGCTGAAAAACATAACTCCAAACTCCTAAGCCGTATCAGTACACCCAAAGACCTACCACTGTTCACTGGTGATGCTATGGAATGGCTACAGTTCAAGATGGCATATGAAGAGTCAACTCGTTTGTGTCAATTTAGTGATTCCGAGAACTTGTGGCGTCTACGAAAGTGTCTCCGCGGCGCAGCCAAAGATGCAGTCCAAGCCTTACTCATCACGGCTACTTCTCCCGAAGTACTCATGTCTACGCTCGAGCTGCAGTTCGGCAACCCAGATATCATCTTGTCGCGTATTAAACAAGAAATAAAGAAAATGAGTTCAGTGGCCCCCGAGTACCATAAGGACATCGTTATGTTTTCAAATAAAATTAAAAACTACGTTGCCGCTGTACTCGCACTTAAACGTGAAAACCACCTGGAAGACTCGAGTCTAATCACCGTCGTGTTATCTAAACTGCCTACTATCTTATTGTCAAAATGGGCGGACTACCGGTATTCGCACGACGCGGCAAGTACTACGACCAGACTCGATCAACTAGCGGATTTCCTTAACGAAGAGGCTATCAAAACATCAAAGTGCAGTGTTTCGTTAATTAATGCTCCAAAGGACAATTTCAAACGTAAATATTCGGACAATAATTCCAATACAAAGACTATACTACTGCAAAGTGAACAAAGTTTTACTAAGTGTCGTTATTGTCGCGGATCTAATCATAATCTCACTGACTGTAAGAAGTTTAAAAAATCATTGAGAAAAGATCGCTGGAGCTACGTAAAACGGTCTGGACTTTGTTATAAGTGCCTATTACGTCATCATGATAAACAGCTGTGCCCGGCGCCGGTGTGCGATGTTGATAACTGCGGCGAGGCGCACCATCGCTTATTGCATTTCGTTCCGAATAATCGCGATACCTCGAGCAGCAACCCCGTGGTAGAAGAGCCGCCCGAGCCCGAGAACACGGAAACTCATATCGTTACTCATGTTGACTGTACCTCCGAAAGTGTTGTGTTAGTGAAAGTCGTGCCAATTAACATACACGGACCTAATGGAACAATTATAAACACGACCGCGGTGTTGGACGATGGTGCTACGTTGTCGATGATAACAGCTGGTCTGGCCGCCCGGGCCGGCCTGCAAGGACGACGCGAGTACATGAGTGCGCGTGGTGCATGGCGAAACTCTAAGTTAGTGTGCGAAGCGCAGATAATAGACAATATTACGTTATCTAATAGTGACAAAAAACTGTTTACGTTGAGCGCGCGCAGTACGAATGAACTTAGTTTACCTAAACAAAATATGAACGTTATTGATTGTGACAAATTCGCGCATCTACAAAAGTATAAAAAATACTTGAGTCATGGACAGTATAAAAAACCGGAAATACTTATCGGTTAGGATAATTATCATTTAATCTTACCGCTAAAAGTCATAGGCGGGAGAACAAAAGACGAACCGTACGTAACTCGTACTCCGCTGGGCTACTGTGTGCACGGCAGGGTCCCCTCTGGTGTGACGTCATCACACCGCGCACTGTTTACAACCCTGCACATATCCACTTATGACGACGACGCCGACGTCACCGAGAACAACCGGTTGCTTAATGAACTACACGAGGAGGTTCGCCGTAACTTCGCAGTGGATTCGCTGGGAATATCCACTAAACCGCGGCTGAACAGCGAAGATGAACGCGCTCGTGAACTGCTGGAGCAAACTTCCACTCTCGTTGACGGCAAGTGGCACGTCGGCCTGCCCTGGAAAGACGACAACTGTGTTATGCCTGACTCATTTCCCCTTGCGATGTCACGATTGAAAAATGTCGAACGCAAGATGTCAAAGAACAGCGCATTTAAACAAAGATATATGGAACGCTTTCAACACTTGTTCGAAAATGATTATGCGCACGAGCTACTAGACACCGAAGTTACATCTAAAACTTGGTACTTAGGACATTTTGGAGTAGACAACCCAAATAAGTCAAAACTGCGACTGGTTTTTGATGGCGCAGCTACTACGAACGGATTTTCCCTAAACGACTACTTACTAAAAGGACCTGACCTACTTATGTCACTCTTCGGAATAATGCTCAGATTCCGCGAGCACCCTATCGCTATATCTGGTGACATAAAAGACATGTTCCTGCGCATAAAAATAAGACCTGAAGATCAAAATGCCTTCCGGTTCCTATACAGAAAAGAACCCGAAGAACCCGTGAGAACATGTGTGATGTCGTCCTTAGTATTTGGTGCCAGCTGTTCGCCATTTATTGCTCAATTTATCAAAAATAAAAATGCCCAACGCTTCGAGTCCTCATACCCAGCCGCCACAGAGGCTATATGTAAACAACATTATATGGATGACTGGATCGACAGCGTGCCAGACGAAGAAACAGCTATCAAGTTGATACGCGAAGTAAAAATGATTCATAAACAGGGAAACTTCGAAATACGTAACTTTATGTGCAACAGTCAGGCAGTACTCGATAGCTTACCTAAAGAAGCATTAGGTGAGACGGCCGTAAAGTTCAAAACCGGCGAGCAGTATGAAGGCGAACGGACCCTAGGCCTATTGTGGCGACCAGATGATGATACTTTGGGGTTCGATGTATCGTTTAAAAAATACCAGAATGTATTTTAAATGGACAACAAAGGCCTACAAAGCGTGCCATGTTGCGCGTCGTGATGTCGATTTTCGACGTTTACGGATTTTTATCGCCTATTACTATTATAGGAAAACTGATTATTCGTGATACCTGGCGATTAAATATATCATGGGATCAAGATGTGCCTGACGATATATACCACGAATGGTGCAAGTGGACTAATCTACTTAAAACATTAGAAAATGTGAAACTGCCCAGGTACTATAACAACGCCGCTGCAACGAGCCCCGCCAGCGTAACGCACACCGAGCCTGCGCGCAATCAACAGCTGTTAGGCAGCGACGCGCCCGGCCCGGCCTTATCGTTATCTACACGTGCGCCGGCGCTGCAAATGAATGAACATAATAAATATACAAACCTGCAGTTACATTTATTTTGCGACAGTTCATCTATAGCTATGTGCGCGGTGGCCTACTGGAGATGGGAATGTGATGGATTAATACACGTTGCATTTATAGCTAGCAAAAGTCGTGTGATGCCAAATAAAACCCTATCAATACCTAGGGCAGAATTACAAGCTGCTGTTTTATCTGCGCGCCTTGCAGATATGATTACAAAGGAACATAAGATAAAGGCCGAGCGACGAACGTTTTGGAGCGATTCAAGTTGTACTTTGCACTGGATAAGGAATGCCGCGCGTACATACAAACCGTACATAGCTCATCGCTTAGGCGAAATCGACGAGTTGACACTCATTAGTGAATGGCGGTACGTGCCTACAAAATTAAACATAGCTGATTTGGGCACGCGAAAAAACTATGACTGCTGTATTTTAGAAAACGAGTGGCTTCATGGACCTACCTTTCTTCGACGTGATGAGTGTCACTGGCCAACCGATGTACTGAACCCTGAAATAAAAAATAGGGACGATTTAGAATATATAAATATAATACATAATAATAAAATTGTCTTACCCGTGCCGGACCCAACAAAATTTTCTTCGTGGCTGCGCCTGCTTAGAGTTACTACCATGGCACTTACCTTCATAAATAAATGTAGAAAACATATCGTTGAGAAAGCTGTTACCATGGAGAAAGCTGAAAGTCTACTTTTGAGAAGTTCACAGGCTGAGAGTTTTGAACAAGAAGTGAGTGACCTGAAACAAGGAAAATGCATTAATAAAAACAGTAAAATACTTACTCTGTCACCTTTCCTCGACGAATATGGAGTCTTGCGAGCGGCGGGCCGCATTGATGAGGCTGCAGATGTTTCGCCGGCTACCAGGAGACCTGCAATTCTAGACGGCCAGAACCACACGGCGCGCCTTATTGTGAAACACTATCATACGAGCGCCGCGCATGGATACCAGGAAATGGTTGTAAATAATATTAAACAAAAATACTGGATTACAAGATTGAGGCCTACTGTTAAAAGCGTCGTGTCGAAGTGCATGATCTGCCGACTTAAAAAATGTAAACCAGAAGTTCCGAGAATGGGAGACCTACCTAGTGCTAGATTGGCTCACCATCAACGTCCTTTTACCTTCTGTGGCGTCGATCTATTCGGTCCCATGGAGGTAACTATTGGAAGACGGAGAGAAAAGAGATACGGGGTCTTGTTTACCTGCTTGACTGTGAGAGCAATCCACCTGGAAACTGTCGCGTCACTTACCTCCGACTCCTTCATCATGGCCCTGCGCCGCATGGCGGCAAGACGAGGCTGGCCTCAGCAATTGTTTTCGGACAATGGGACGAATCTCAGAGGTGCCGATACCGAACTTAAAAGGTCGATTCAGGAGCTGGACGAGGAGAAGCTCAAGGACGAGGCGATGAATCACGGAACAAAATGGACCTTTATTCCGCCAGCTAGTCCCCACTGGGGTGGCGCGTGGGAACGCCTGATACGAAGCGTAAAGGTGTCCTTGAAAACCGTGCTAAAAGAAAGAGCTCCTAGAGAGGAGACATTAAACACTTTGCTTGCAGAAGTTGAGAACATAGTCAACAGTCGACCGCTAACCCATGTTTCTGTCGAGCCAAATAGCCAAGAAACTCTGACACCTAACCATTTTCTTGTGGGTTCCTCATCCAATCTACCTCACATTGGAGTCTTCGACGGATCAGAGTTTTTCTGCGAAAACAGTGGCGCATAGCTCAGCTCCTTGCGGACCAATACTGGAAGCGTTGGGTGAAGGAAGTTTTGCCTGACCTGGTGCCGCGTAAGAAATGGCATACAGAAACGAGGCCATTGCAAGTTGGAGATCTCGTACTTATTGTTGAGCCAGACGGGCCTCGAAACGTATGGCCCAAGGGCATTATACAAGAAGTCATACCCGGTAGAGATGGCCGGATCCGAATGGTGAGGATTAAGACCCGAACGGGGATACTTACCAGATCGGCCACACGCGTCGCTCACCTTCCTATAGGGGATGAGTGCTGCTAGTGCAGCACTAAGGGGGGGTATGTTCGCGATGCAACTAATTCTTATCTCATTAACAGTGTCAATGAATGTAAGAGGCGAGAGGAGTGCGGGCGGCGAGGTGCATCCTCGCACTTCCGAATAATCCCAAATCGGTTCCGATCTAGCTTCCGCGCCAACCGCACGTCTCTTGCGCTCCCTTTTTTATATGTGTACCTACTTTCCGATTTTTAATTCGAAAAATATAGTTTTTGTGCAAATTTCGGACTTTCACTGCGTGGTTAACTCCCAGCCGTTACAGTGACATTGCGGTGACAGGTTGCCAGCCTCTTATCTCGCCTACGCCACAATTTAACCTATATCCCACAGTCGCCTTCTACGACACCCACGGGAAGAAAGGGGGTGGTGAAATTCTTAACCCGTCACCACACGGGGTTGAAGGTATTATTTTTTTAATTAATTGATGTTAATTATAGAAAATGGCCAAAATGAAAGGGGGGCAAACTGTAAATGTCAACGGGGTGTCGTTAGAAAGAGCTCAAATTGTCCAGATTAAAACTATTTTTAACACGCTTTTATTAGGTCGTCGTGTATGTAACTATGTATGTAATGGAATCTAAGGAAGCTAATTTAACCATCTTCCAGGAGTCGTAGCGTAATGAAAATTGGCAGCTATATGTAGTTCCGATGACAATACAATAATATGGTACTGTTGAGCTGATCTGATGATGGAGTCGGAAGATATGAACTGGAACTACATGATGAAACATCGTATCATAGCCGTTTTTGGGTTTCTTAGAAAAGTCTTGTAATGAACTTTGACTACAATTAGGTTTCAAGGTCTGATGATGAAGCCGAAAGATATGAACTGGAACTACATGACGGAACATCGTATCATAGCTGTTTTTGGGTTTCTTAGAAAAGTCTTGTAATGAACTTTGACTACGATTAGGTTTCAAGGTCTGATGATGGAGCCGGAAGATATGAACTGGAACTACATGATGGCACATCGTATCATAGCTGTTTTTGGGCTTCTTAGGAAAGTCTTGTAATGAACTTTGACTACAATTAGGTTTCAAGGTCTGATGATGGAGCCGGAAGATATGAGCTGGAACTACATGATGGAACATCGTATCAGAGCTGTTTTTGGGCTTCTTAGAAAAGTCTTGTAATGAACTTTGACTACGATTAGGTTTCAAGGTCTGATGATGGAGCCGGAAGATATGAACTGGAACTACATGATGGAACATCGTATCATAGCTGTTTTTGGGCTTCTTAGAAAAGTCTTGTAATGAACTATGACTACGATTAGGTTTCAAGGTCTGATGATGGAGCCGGAAGATATGAACTGGAACTACATGATGGAACATCGTATCATAGCTGTTTTTGGGCTTCTTAGAAAAGTCTTGTAATGAACTATGACTACGATTAGGTTTCAAGGCCTGATGATGGTGCCGGAAGATAAGAACAGAAAAAAGGGGGGGGGGGGCTCGAGGGGGAAGCATGACAGAAAGATCAACGTAGTATTTAAAATAAGTTGGGTTAGTGTTTTCTTGTGACCTTTCAGAGCAAACAAAGGGGGCTCGGGGGCGAAGCCCCCGCATGAAAGAAAGATCAACGTAGTATTTAAGATAAGTTGGGTTAGTGTTTTCTTGTGACCTTTAAGAGCAAACAAAGGGGGCTCAACGTAGGATAAGTTGGGTTAGAAGCCCCCGCATAAAAGAAAGATTAACGTAGTATTTAAAATAAGTTGGGTTAGCGTTTTCTTGTGACCTTTCAGAGCAAACAAAGGGGGGCTCGGGGGCGAAGCCCCCCGCATAAAAGAAAGATCAACGTTGTATTTCAAATAAGTTGGGTTAAGGTTTTCTTGTGATCCTTAAGAGTAAAGAAAAGGGGGGCTCGTGGGGGCGAAGCCCCCCGCATGAAAGAAAGATCAACGTAGTATTTAGAATAAGTTGGGTTAGCGTTTTCTTGTGACTTTTAAGAGCAAACAAAGGGGGCTCGGAGGGCGAAGCCCCCGCATGAAAGAAAGATCAACGTAGTATTTAAGATAAGTTGGGTTAGCGCTTTCTTGTGACCTTTAAGAGTAAACAAAGGGGGGCTCGGGGGCGAAGCCCCCGCATAAAAGAAAGATTAACGTAGTATTTAAAATAAGTTGGGTTAGCGTTTTCTTGTGACCTTTCAGAGCAAACAAAGGGGGGCTCGGGGGCGAAGCCCCCGCATGAAAAGAAAGATCAACGTTGTATTTAAAATAAGTTGAGTTAAGGTTTTCTTGTGATCCTTAAGAGTAAAGAAAAGGGGGCTCGGGGGCGAAGCCACCCGCATGAAAGAAAGATCAACGTAGTATTTAGAATAAGTTGGGTTAGCGTTTTCTTGTGACCTTTAAGAGAAAACAAAGGGGGGGCTCGGGGGCGAAGCCCCCGCATGAAAGAAAGATCAACGTAGTATTTAAGATAAGTTGGGTTAGCGTTTTCTTGTGACCTTTAAGAGCAAACAAAGGGGGCTCGGGGGCGAAGCCCCCGCATAAAAGAAAGATTAACGTAGTATTTAAAATAAGTTGGGTTAGCGTTTTCTTGTGACCTTTCAGAGCAAACAAAGGGGGCTCGGGGGCGAAGCCCCCGCATAAAAGAAAGATCAACGTTGTTTTTAAAATAAGTTGGGTTAGCGTTTTCTTGTGACTTTTAAGAGCAAACAAAGGGGGCTCGGAGGGCGAAGCCCCCGCATGAAAGAAAGATCAACGTAGTATTTAAGATAAGTTGGGTTAGCGCTTTCTTGTGACCTTTAAGAGTAAACAAAGGGGGGCTCGGGGGCGAAGCCCCCGCATAAAAGAAAGATTAACGTAGTATTTAAAATAAGTTGGGTTAGCGTTTTCTTGTGACCTTTCAGAGCAAACAAAGGGGGCTCGGGGGCGAAGCCCCCCGCATGAAAAGAAAGATCAACGTTGTATTTAAAATAAGTTGGGTTAAGGTTTTCTTGTGATCCTTAAGAGTAAAGAAAAGGGGGGCTCGGGGGCGAAGCCACCCACATGAAAGAAAGATCAACGTAGTATTTAGAATAAGTTGGGTTAGCGTTTTCTTGTGACCTTTAAGAGCAAACAAAGGGGGGCTCGGGGGGCGAAGCCCCCCGCATAAAAGAAAGATTAACGTAGTATTTAAAATAAGTTGGGTTAGCGTTTTCTTGTGACCTTTCAGAGCAAACAAAGGGGGGCTCGGGGGGCGAAGCCCCCCGCATAAAAGAAAGATCAACGTTGTTTTTAAAATAAGTTGGGTTAGCGTTTTCTTGTGACCTTTAAGAGCAAACAAAGGGGGGCTCGGGGGGCGAAGCCCCCCGCATAAAATAAAGATAAACGTATTTAAAATAAGTTGGGTTAAGGTTTTCTTGTGATCCTTAAGAGTAAAGAAAAGGGGGGCTCGGGGGGCGAAGCCACCCGCATGAAAGAAAGATCAAAATAGTATTTAGAATAAGTTGGGTTAACGTTTTCTTGTGACGTTTAAGAGCAAACAAAGGGGGGCTCGGGGGGCGAAGCCCCCGCATAAAAGAAAGATCAACGTTGTATTTAAAATAAGTTGGGTTAGCGTTTTCTTGTGACCTTTAAGAGCAAACAAAGGGGGGCTCGGGGGGCGAAGCCCCCCGCATGAAAAGAAAGATCAACGTTGTATTTAAAATAAGTTGGGTTAAGGTTTTCTTGTGATCCTTAAGAGTAAAGAAAAGGGGGGCTCGGGGGGCGAAGCCACCCGCATGAAAGAAAGATCAACATAGTATTTAGAATAAGTTGGGTTAACGTTTTCTTGTGACCTTTAAGAGCAAACAAAGGGGGGGGGGCGAAGCCCCCGCATAAAAGAAAGATCAACGTTGTATTTAAAATAAGTTGGGTTAGCGTTTTCTTGTGACCTTTAAGAGCAAACAAAGGGGGGCTCGGGGGGCGAAGCCCCCGCATGAAAAGAAAGATCAACGTTGTATTTAAAATAAGTTGGGTTAGCGTTTTCTTGTGACCTTTCAGAGCAAACGAAGGGGGCTCGGGGGCGAAGCCCCCGCATAAAAGAAAGATCAACGTTGTTTTTAAAATAAGTTGGGTTAGCGTTTTCTTGTGACCTTTAAGAGCAAACAAAGGGGGGCTCGTGGGGCGAAGCCCCCCGCATAAAAGAAAGATAAACGTTGTATTTAAAATAAGTTGGGTTAAGGTTTTCTTGTGATCCTTAAGAGTAAAGAAAAGGGGGGCTCGGGGGGTGAAGCCACCCGCATGAAAAAAGATCAACATAGTATTTAGAATAAGTTGGGTTAGCGTTTTCTTGTGAGCTTTAAGAGCAAACAAAGGGGGCTCGGGGGGCGAAGCCCCCCGCATGAAAGAAAGATCAATGTAGTATTTAAGATAAGTTGGGTTAGCGTTTTCTTGTGACCTTTAAGAGCAAACAAAGGGGGGCTCGGGGGGCGAAGCCCCCCGCATAAAAGAAAGATTAACGTAGTATTTAAAATAAGTTGGGTTAGCGTTTTCTTGTGGCCTTGCAGAGCAAACAAAGGGGGGCTCGGGGGGCGAAGCCCCCGCATAAAAGAAAGATCAACGTTGTATTTAAAATTAGTTGGGTTAAGGTTTTCTTGTGATCCTTAAGAGTAAATAAAAGGGGGGCTCGGGGGGCGAAGCCCTCCGCTTGAAAGAAAGATCAACGTAGTATTTAGAATAAGTTGGGTTAGCGATTTCTTGTGACCTTTAAGAGCAAACAAAGGGGGCTCGGGGGCGAAGCCCCCGCATAAAAGAAACATCAACGTTGTATTTAAAATAAGTTGGGTTAGGGTTTTCTTGTTACCCTTAAGAGTAACGAAAAGGGGGCTCGGGGGCGAAGCCCCCGCATAAAAAAAAAGATTAACGTAGTATTTAAAATAAGTTGGGTTAGCGTTTTCTTGTGACCTTTAAGAGCAAACAAAGGGGGGCTCGGGGGGCGAAGCCCCCCGCATGAAAGAAAGATCAACGTTGTATTTAAAATAAGTTGTTTTAGGGTTTTCTTGTGACCCTTAAGAGTAACGAAAAGGGGGGCTCGGGGGGCGAAGCCTCCCGCATAAAAGAAAGATTAACGTAGTATTTAAAATAAGTTGGGTTGGGGTTTTCTTGTGACCCTTAAGAGTAATGAAAAGGGGGCTCGGGGGCGAAGCCCCCGCATAAAAGAAAGATCAACGTAGTAATTAAAATAAGTTGGGTTAGCGTTTTCTTGTGACCTTTAAGAGCAAACAAAGGGGGGCTCGGGGGGCGAAGCCCCCCGCATGAAAGAAAGATCAACGTAGTATTTAAGATAAGTTGGGTTAGCGTTTTCTTGTGACCTTTAAGAGCAAACAAAGGGGGGCTCGGGGGGCGAAGCGCATAAAAGAAAGATAAACGTTGTATTTAAAATAAGTTGGGTTAGGGTTTTCTTGTTACCCTTAAGAGTAACGAAAAGGGGGGCTCGGGGGGCGAAGCCCCCCGCATAAAAGAAAGATTAACGTAGTATTTAAAATCTCCTGGATGAGATCTTCTGGGGCACTTCTGGATGAGATTAGCCCAGGACCGGGATATGTGGCGTACACGAAGGGAGGCCTATGCTCAGCAGTGGGCGATTAATGGCTGAAATGATGATGATGATGAGTATTTAAAATAAGTTGGGTTAGCGTTTTCTTGTGACCTTTAAGAGCAAACAAAGGGGGGCTCGGGAAAAAAGAAATACTTAAATTTTGTTTGAATTAGTTGAAATGTGACAATATTTTCTAATCGAGTCAAACAAAATCCCACTAGCTGAGAGCTTCAAAACAATGTATGGCGAAAGTATGTCTCTCTAATGTCTTCAAAAAGTCCGCGATGGCACAATATTGTCTATCTTTTACGGATAACTTACTAGGTATAAACATTTTTATGATAATACCGTAATAAGAAGGTAGCCGCTAGTTATTATTAAGTAGCAATTAGCAATAAGTACACGTTAAGCCACAAATGGCATGTAAAATCCGCCTACTTGAAATAAATTTATGTATAAATGTTAAAAGTATTTCATTATTAATGACTAAAAAGTATAAAATAAATTAATAGTTTAAAAAACACTATAAAACACGCTTTTATAAATGCACGTAAAAGCCAAAAATAAATTATGGATCGTTCAAGTTGTCTCTATTTGTGAGCTGAAGTTTAAAAACTATGTGCTTTTAATTATAATATTTTATTGTAAAAGCGTGGGGCGCTGGAACAGGAAAGAATTTCTTGTAAACAAATACTAATCCGAACTTCCTGGCGAATGAAGTTGCATAAGAACATAACGTTTACATATGCCGCCTAAGGGTTACCAAAGAGAACCAAAGATATCTCGTCCACGAACAAGAACTCTGCATCCTTTCACTGTAGACACTTTCCCCTTTTGTACTTTGATTAGAGATTACTTTGAGTGTCGGTGACTGTCGACTCTCCTCGCTACTAGCGCATATTTTGTCTGAGTTCGACAAACTGGTACCTACTTTGAACACTGACTTTTAATTGATTTGACTGTTTAATGTAGAACCTACTAGTCATGCTGCAACTCCAGTTAGCGCGTCAATCTGTGTAACCTCCTTCCCGTAACATAGCATAATTTGATTTATCAGCAAGTTATACAAAAAGTCTTTCCTGTTCCAGCGCCCCACGCTTTTACAATAAAATATTATAATTAAAAGCACATAGTTTTTAAACTTCAGCTCACAAATAGAGACAACTTGAACGATCCATAATTTATTTTTGGCTTTTACGTGCATTTATAAAAGCGTGTTTTATAGTGTTTTTTAAACTATTAATTTATTTATATATTTTTTGTAGTGGAGAAAAAAAAGAATTATGAAGGAAAATGTAATAAAAAATACCGTCCCCCCGTCCCCCCCATCCTTCTCTCCGAAGCTTACCAACGAAAAATTATGAAAATTTTACGAAACATTAACCAATGTTATGCTAAATATTACAGGAAAAATAAAATTGTGTTTGTAATTTGGAAAGTTTTATTTTAATAAAAAAAACTTTTCAGATTTTAACTTTCAATTTAATCACTCTTGCGGATGTATATCGTAATTCAAATTAATACAACAGTTTACGTAAAAAAAATCTCTTTGAAATAAAGTAAAAACTGTCGAAATCGGTTAACATCAACAAATCAACAAGGACAAGGCCAAGGTCGCGCAAATTAATTAGCGAATTCACCGAGAGATGGCGCTATACCTATACTTCTAGTCAAGTCTTTACCGTGCACACTAATCGGTCGCGGTCGCGGTCGCGCGACCGCGGACGGGGATCTGGACAATGGAAATACACTTAACCGTGCAAACTACGGTCGACGGCCGTGGACGTGGCCTTGAGCGCATGGACGTCCGATCGAAATCTGGCTCGCTGGATGTTTTGTGACCGTGCACACTGATCGGTCGCGGTCGCGGTCGATTTACGACGGACGTCCGCGTAGTATGTTCCTAGCTTCAGAATCATTTGGTATTATATGTATTGTGCAGTATCCGAACGGTCATCCATCGAGAGTCAAGTGTGTACATTTGACATTGACAGCTGCCAGTGAAGTTAGTGATTAGTGAGTGTGTCTGTCGTGAATATTAAGACTAGTATTTTTCATATTATTGTACTTTTTTTAGCATTTTATGTATGCAAAGACAAGGCCTAGTCTTACTCAAATAAATCCAAAGTGCGTATAACGTTATTCAATGACTTGCAAGTTTTCAGAATAATTTACAAAGTTGTTCAAGACTATCGTGACAGGACAAGTTGAAAAGTTGATTAACAGTTGTTTTGTTCGTACTGGCTCGTATCAGTTATTGGTGTTCAAAGTTCAGAAGTTCAATCAACTTTGGTGAAGTAGGAAAAGACATTGTTGTTGCGTTTTATCAGAGCAATCGTTGCGTGAGGCAGGATGTCGGGAGCGGGTGATGGCGACGCGGAGCTGCGCGCGTTGTTCCCGGCGCCGCCGCGCGGGCCGCTGGCCGCCTTCCGCGAGCAGGCCTCCTTCGACTGGCGCCGCATGAAGCTCGCCTACGACTCCATACAGGCTATACGAGCTAAGGTACTTTACTAGTTTTCACTATTCCTAATAGTTAAATTAACTTTGTGGTTCATTTTATGATAATGAATGATTATTATTTCCAGTCTGTTACAAGTAAGTATTATTTTTATAACTAAAGCTTAACAGTAAAGTTGTGTTGCAACTGTTGTTGGGTTGTTTAATTACGACGTAGGACCAATATCGCATATATTTTAGCCACCATCTTTGAATAGGTTAGTTTCCTACTAGTCAAATCAGCTCTTTTTAAGAACTGTCAAAACGATTTGCTAATATGGAATTACTATGATACACTGAGGAGTGACGTCAGGTCAATTCATTTACTTTTTATCTTTCGCTTTGATTTATTAAATAGAAATTATGTTTAAACATAACTACTGTCCATATTTTTCTTCTAATTATGTGGTGATTTATTTCTTGCACTGCATAAAATATTTTATTTTAAGTATAGTAAACTAGCCTATTTAGCTTTTGAAATCCATCCTACATCTGATATCGGATCGGATAATGTGAAAACGCACTAAGCTGGAATTTGTATCCTAGATGGTAAGATAACAATAATAATTATACCGGCTCACCACTTGCTACACAATAATTTGAATTGTGCGGTAAAATTATGGAACAAAAAGATAAGTATTAACTTAGGGAAATAAAACAAAGTCAATAAAGTTTATGTTTATAGACGTCAGCCTAGATATACAGCCTAGATATACAGCCAAGATATTAACCCAGCTGACTTTTTCAGGACAAAATATGGAAGTTCATGGAGGAGCACCCGTTGTTCAAGCACTCGGAGGCGACCCCGTCGCTGGACGAGCAGAGACACCTCGCCACCAAGCGCATGTATGTCATCCACAATGCGGACCTTGTGCCCTTGGAGGAGGTTAGCAATCAAATTGTTACTTACATTGTGTACACAATAATATTTGATTTCTTACCAGAAATTGGAACTGATTAGTGTACTTAATTCTTTCATAATGATATACGGATATGCAAGATTCTTCTAAACAATTATTATGTCAATGGAAACATAGTATTTCAGAGGTGATTTATATATACAGATAGCCATGCACCCGCGGCTGTTCCAGTCGTTCACGGAGGCCATCTTCATGTGGGACAGCTCGCTCGCCATCAAGCTGTCGCTCACCTTCCGCATGTTCTCCAACACCATCCGCGGCAGCGGCCGGGACCACCACTTCCCACTCATTGAGGTATTATGCCCGTACAGTACAGGCATACCTTAAAGCTCAGTTAAGATCATTCATGAACTTGCAATATTCAATTCAAAATTCAAATTCATTCCAATTATTTTGGAAGTTGACACTTTTAGATTGTTGCACATTTTTTTATCGATAAGGTTGCTGTTTCAGAGTAAAACAAGTTTAGGTTGCGTTTCCGTCAAAGTGTTTACACATCCCTCGTTATGCGTCCTCTCCAATAATTATTTTTTATTGGTAAGTTTCGAACAGAAGTGTTGTGCTCGTGACACGCTCGCAACCGTTGCAGGCGTGCGACGAGGGCAAGATCGGCGGGTGCTTCGCGCTGACGGAGATCGCGCACGGCTCCAACGCCAAGGGCATGCGCACCACGGCCACCTACCTGCCCGACGAGCAGTGCTTCGAGCTGCACTCGCCCGACTTCGAGGCCGCCAAGTGCTGGGTGGGCTCGCTGGGTGAGTCTCCGTCATTATCATTACGTGCTGGGTGGGCTCGCTGGGTGAGTCTCCGACATTATCATTACGTGCTGGGTGGGCTCGCTGGGTGAGTCTCCGACATTATCATTACGTGCTGGGTGGGCTCGCTGGGTGAGTCTCCGACATTATCATTACGTGCTGGGTGGGCTCGCTGGGTGAGTCTCCGACATTATCATTACGTGCTGGGTGGGCTCGCTGGGTGAGTCTCCGACATTATCATTACGTGCTGGGTGGGCTCGCTGGGTGAGTCTCCGTCATTATCATTACGTGCTGGGTGGGCTCGCTGGGTGAGTCTCCGACATTATCATTACGTGCTGGGTGGGCTCGCTGGGTGAGTCTCCGACATTATCATTACGTGCTGGGTGGGCTCGCTGGGTGAGTCTCCGACATTATCATTACGTGCTGGGTGGGCTCGCTGGGTGAGTCTCCGACATTATCATTACGTGCTGGGTGGGCTCGCTGGGTGAGTCTCCGACATTATCATTACGTGCTGGGTGGGCTCGCTGGGTGAGTCTCCGACATTATCATTACGCAGCTCACCCCGCCCAATCACCGGCCAAATCAACCTCGTCAAGTGAAGCATCTCCTTTTTTGCTCAGGCAGAAATGTCCAGCTCATCAACCAATTATCATACATTTTTGGAAGGACATTAATTTTGATAATTATTCTTTTATTTGTAGCTCAGATATTTTTTCTCATCTGTAGAATGGTGGAGACTGCAGAACGTGTAGTTTTTTTTTTTTTGGTAAAAATATTAAATATTAATATTTTACGACTGCATGGAAAATCGAAAAACTAAAATCTGAACATATTCCTAATACTGTATTTTCATATGACTACTGTTCATGTAACCAAGGCGGGGACAACTGGGAATATTTTCACGTTTGCGGCAGGGATAGTGTGGAATATTTTTATTTATACACATATAAATATCCCTTAAAATATACCGCACTATCCGTGCCGCAATTTCGTAAAAATATTTTTAACTAAGGCTGAGACAATTAGGAATATTCCATAAACATTAGTTTGTCAAGTATATAATTTGTTAGTTATAAATAAAGCTAATCGGTAGTTATTATTATAAATTGTACTCCTACACTTTTTTCTTTTTGTTGTAAAATGTTAGCCGTAATCACAATGAGGTATTAATGTTGGTTGTCGCGGTTTTAATTTGAAATGGAAATTATATTCAGGTTGGCGGGTTTCGGTCCCGGGTCAAGCAAGTCAGGTGTCAGTGTGAGCGACGAACCGTGAACATGCGCTCGAAGGCTATACCTATTAGATTTATTAGTCATTTGCGAAACTATTTCCATTGTCTGTAAATTTCATATAAGGTATAATAGAAACAAAAATATAACACCGAGCTAGCGTTTCTGATTTCTCGACCTATTAGAAGTCTCGAGTTTCGAGAAATCTCGAGCCCAAAGTCTCGAGTCTTCTCGAGTCTCGAGTTTTTTTTTTATAAATGGTAAAATTTTGATAAAAGAATAAACAACAATATGATCAGTAGTTTTTATTGCACCACACTATTATAAAAAATGCGTAAGAGCAATAAAAATCTTCTTTGAAATAAACATAAATCAAATTTTAACAAGAAAACTACAATTATAGTCTTGAAAATAATACCTAATCCTTTAACTTCCCCGCCTGTGCTCGGGTTAAGTAAATTAAAATGTCATATATTAAATCATAATGTCATTGAAATTAAACGTTTAAAATAACTTCTTCTTCTTCCTCGTTTCCTCATTGCCGAGGATCGCGACCACAAGTAGCGTGTCTCCATTGAACGCGGTCACAGTATACGCTGTCGCCACACGATTTCTTCACACAGTCAGACCATCTCTTACGAGCCCCACCCCAAGAATGTTTACCATTAATTCGCCATATTATGCATTGGTGCTCTCATAATGTGTCCGAAAAATCTTGGCATATTTTGGAGAGCCGTGTGGTGATATTCAGTTCTTGCAAAATAGAGATGTTTGTTAGTTCTTCTAGCTTTTCAAGTTATACTCGTAGCAGTCTTCGCCAGCACCACATCTCAATAGCGTCAATCTTAGCCACATCAAAACTTTTTAGGGTCCAAGTTTCGGCACCATACATCGAGATTATCGAGAAGACAAGAGATCGAAATAATCGCACTTTATTTTGACGTCGGATTCCTTTGTTCTTCCAAATCTTGTCGAAGTTAGCCATAGCACTCTTCGCAGGTTGTCAATGACCCAAGATACATAAACGCGCTGACTTTTTCGTAATGACGAATTGCTTTTAAATAACACGAGGCTGTCAAAACTAGCCAAAGTCGCTGCCAGCTTACGTTGGAATGAGAGGTTAGATTGCTTTATCTCGTTATAATTTATGGCCGCCGTTCGACACCGTCCCCACCGCCTCGCGATGAGACCGGGCAGAAGGTAAAAAGTTGCATTTCACTTCAGGTCGTACTTTACATTCGGGACTCAAGTCGGTCATTTTTTTCTCGTCTCGAATGAAGCCGAAATTCTCGAGAAGTCTCGAGTTCGAGACTCTCGAGCAGAAACCCTACACCGAACACACAATTATGTATCTGATTCATTGAAAAATGTAGGTACCTATTTATTATTGATTATTCAATATTTGTGACTTGAATTCATGCGATATACGTACATACTTTTATTTCAGCATTTGTAACTACTACAGTTGTACCTAAATAGGTATAGTTGTACATATTTATGTAAAACACCACTACACTGAGCAGTTGCATTTTTAGTCCGCTTCCTCGCTTGTAGGCGCGGAATGTGATACCGTAATGAGTGTTGGTGGTGCAGGCAAGTGCGCGACGCACGCCATCGTGTACGCGATGCTGGTGTCGAAGGGGCAGAGCCACGGGCTGCACGCCTTCGTGGTGCCGGTCCGCGACCCGCGCACGCTGCGCCCGCTCGCCGGCGTCACCCTCGGCGACCTCGGCGAGAAGGTCGGCCTCAACGGCGTCGACAACGGGTGAGCTGCCTGCACGATGCTTAACTGCGGTCCTTAACATTTCTCCTGATTCTTCATTAAAATACTTAATAAAAGAGTGCTGAAATATAGATATTTTATTGAATGGGTTTGTTTGTTTACATTTTTGACAATTAGTATTGAGGGCGATTTTATAGAATGATGTGGTGTCAGGTTCGTGATGTTCAACAAGTACAAGCTGCCGCGCTCGGCGGCGCTGGACCGGCTGGGCGGCGTGGACGCGCGCGGCGACTACCGCTCGCCCTTCCGCGACCCCGCCAAGCGCTTCGGCGCCTCGCTCGGGATACTCTCAGGTACCGTACCACTACCAGCAAATAACAACACGACCACCACGAACATCACACGGTTGTTTTTATTTCTAGAAAATAGTTATGTATGAAATGATTAGTGAAAGAAACTTGTTACTTGGGCAGGCGGGCGCGTGCACATAACGTCGATCTCGACGAACTACCTGCAGAAGGCGGTGGTGATCGCGGTGCGCTACTCGGCCGCGCGCCGCCAGTTCGCCGCGCCCGGCGCCGCCGCCGAGACGCCCGTGCTGCTCTACCAGCAGCAGGTACGCTCTCTTCTCTACATACCGTTTTCAAACATTTATCTATTCAAGCTATAAAAGCTTACTCCATACCTATATCTAATAGGCGACTGAATTGATATTTATGCTGATTTAGAAAAATGGTGTATTCCCAAATGTCCCCGCGGCACGTGGCTGTCATACCTATATGAAACGGGGACAGGTGAGAATATTAACACGAATACACTTGTCCCGAGGTGATCGTGCCGGGAACACATGGAAATATACAAATGACATGTTTTGATCGTGTATTGTGCAGCAAGTGCGGCTGCTGCCGTACCTGGCGGCCACCTTCGCCATGCGCGTCTTCTGCAACTGGTTCGGGGAGGAGCACGTGCGCATGTCCATCGACAATATGATGGGTAAACTTTCAACGACAACATTTCAAATAGGCTAAGTTTTTTATTAGAGATAAGTACCGAATATAAATAGGGAAGTCGTTATGGTGCAGGGTCCTCGGACGCGGAGCTGGCGGCGCGCGGCGTGGAGCTGCACGCGCTGTCGTCGGCCGCCAAGCCGCTGAGCGGCTGGACGGCGCGCGACGGCATCCAGAACTGCCGCGAGTGCTGCGGCGGACACGGCTACCTTAAAGGTATACACTACATTTTATATAAATACCTTTGCAGATTTTGTTTCCGCTATTGGTAAACTAGTCGCACAATGTTTTTTATTCAAAGTTGCATAGAAGCTATTTTATTTAAAGTACACGTAGTAATGTGTTAATTGTTAGCGGCCGGCATCGGCGAGCTGCGCAACGACAACGACGCGAACTGCACGTACGAGGGCGAGAACAGCATGCTGCTGCAGCAGGCCAGCAACTGGCTGCTCGGCGTGTGGGCGCGCCGCCACCAGCCCGCCTTCGCCGACACGCCGCTCGGCTCCGTGCACTTCCTCGCGCGAGCGACGTCGCTGCTCGCGGAGACGTGCGCCGCCGACACCAAGGAGGACATCGTGCAACCTGCCAGTTAGTATACCTACCTACTGACGACGTACGAGACAGGAAAATGCCACAAGCTTCTTTGACTATTTTTATTCTGCTCTCTATCTCTTAGCGAACTAGCGATATCAGTGATAACATTTTGGTCTGGAGTCCGATTTGTCGTCACCGCTTACAAATGGGAATATGTATTTATATTCTTACTTATCGTTCCCGTCTAGCCCCACTCCCCACCTCATGTGTGACGGCGATCACTTGGTGTGGGGACAACGAGGAATACATTTTTTTTATTATTGATTGTTTATGTTAGACCTGTAATGAAGCAGCGCGTGTGTTGCAGCCGTGGTGCGCGCGTACGAGTGGCTGACGACGTACATGCTGCGGCTGACGGCCGACAAGGTGTCGCGCCTGCGGAGCGAGGGCCGCAGCGACTACGACGTGCGGAACGACTCGCAGGCCTACACCGCCGTCACGCTGGCCGTCGTCTACGGGGAGGTGCGGAAATATATGTTTTGTTTGAATCATATATTCATGCCTACACCGACCGGGGACAAATGAGAATACTTGCGAAATTGTTTATGCACGCTGAAAAACATTATAAATATCTCTCAATCTGCAGAAAATTGTGTCTACTAAAGCATATAAAAAAGGGGGAAAATACTGCCTCATGAGAGTGGCCATTGACAGTGATCATAAATATTGTGTTAGTTCCTCGTACAAATGGTACCCAATTGATTATTCTGTTTGTTTCCAGCACTTCATGTTGAGCCACTTGTACAAGACGGCGCTGGCGCTCCCGGACGCGGCGTGCCGCGGCGTGCTGCTGCGGCTGGCGGCGCTGTACGGCGCCTTCATGCTCGAGCGCCACATGGCCACGCTCTACATTGTAACTATATCTACATCTATTTTGCAGAGAGAAAGTGGATCAAATTCTCATTTGAAATGTGTAATATCATCAAACTATAGATATGTCTATAATTTGACGAACTCGTCGTGGTCTGCAGGGCGGGTTCTTCTCCGGTGAGCAAGGGCTGCTGCTGCGCGAGGGCATCGTGTGGCTGTGCGCGGCGCTGGCGGCCGAGGCGGTGTCGCTGGCGGACACGCTGGCGCCCCCCGACTGGTGTCTCAACTCCGTGCTCGGCTACGCTGACGGCGAGGTAGGAGACCTTTAATACTGAGGCTAGCTCTACAAGACTTTTCCCTTATAAGGTTTTCCCGCAATAATCATACGAGTGATTTTACGATACGATATGATAAGTCGGTAACGTGTGTGTTCTGTGTGCAGGTGTACAAGCACATCCAGGACGGCATCCTCACGTACCCCGGCGCGCTGGAGCGCCCGCGCTGGTGGCGCGACGTCGTGCACTGGGACACCTACGTGCCCGCCAAGCTGTAGGCACACACACACACACACACACGCACTCTACACAGCTGATCGACTATACTCAGGCGTTTCAGATTCAGACTCTTCACTATCACAATTAAATGACAAAATATGTCACATTATGAATTAGCAAAACGGGAATGCAGAAATTTAAGAAATTGATGAAAGTTGAATCGAGTTAGGTGTCATATTAACTTACTTGGAATTAAGTCTAAATTCGCAGGTACAGCTTCTAATGTAAATAAAATGAAACGATAGTTACCCGATAGTGACTTTATATGAATGTGCAGAAATGGCAATATTAGTTTACATTAATAAAAATACTCCAAAGCCAACCTCAAGTAGGTAGGTTTTAATTTATTTTATATTCAATCCAATGTATAATTTATCACATTATATAGCTACTGACAACGTTGTACGATGCATTCCAATTATATTTTGTTGTATATTTCGAATAAAATCAAGAAAAAGACAACATTTAGTTAAAATGAGTCCAAGTTTAGGTGTATTCCTAGCCGTCCCCGCCGGTCGCGCGGGAGCGGGGAGCGGGCAGCGGGGACAGGTGGGAACATGGCCGACGCGCTATTCAAGATGATGCTCAATTTTTTTTTGTGCCTAAATAGTTATAAGTAATATTTTTATAATCGGAATTTATTTTTGTTACTATTGACATATACTTTATACACGGTTATGGTTACCTAATAAATGTTTTTATACGAGGGTTACATTTTATTTCATTAAATCGATTTCCTTTAGATTAGTTTAGATGAGTTTAGCCCATCCACAGGGCATGGGATTTCATTATAAATGGATGGAAGTAATTTGTGAGCTGGCGGTGGCGTGGCGGCCTCTCGCAGCTTGATTGGCCATGCATACAGGAGCAGCGCTGTCAATCACGGGCGCGGGTATGTAATGTAGATCGGTAGGTAAGGTATGTATTTTATTTAGTCTAAGCACTCCAGTTCGGACGGAGATATGTTGAGATGGGTGGTTTTCGGGCTGATTGCAATCGCAAGGTAATTAAATAATTACATGCCCTACCAATAAATACTTAAATTTAAATTAATTTAAAAATCATACTGCATATTATCATACTTGACATATTAAGTTTCATCAAGAATTTGTTATTAAGTGATTCTTATGGTACAAATGGTGCAATCATTCAAAAGTCTGCGGAGAACACAAAAGTATTAACTATTATGTACAAGATAAGGCATCACAAAAACTGATCATCTACTACATTTTAATTACCTCGACGTTCTGTATATTTGGTGTTCCAGCGCGCACGCAGCGTCGTCCCCGATGATGAGGGGCGTGGAGTCTCGCAAGGACCTGGAGTGGGTGCTGGTCGACCTGCTGAACGCGGCGGCGCGGCGCGGCGGCGTCACGTGCGCCGCCGTCGTGTGCGACGCCGCGCACCTCGGCGTGTGGCGCGGCGCGCTGTGGCGCCGCCTGTCGCCGCCGCTGCCCGTCGTCATGGTAACGGGCCGCCGACGTCACCCGCCGCGTGCCCCCTGGGCGCTGGCGTCTGACGTCGCCGTGCACTCGTGTTGCAGATCGTGGTGGAGGAGTACGAGGACCTGCTGTCGCCGAACTTCGACACGCTGGAGGCGCTGCGGCAGGCGCGCAAGGACGGCTGCAACGTGTACGTCATCCTGCTCGCCAACGGGCTGCAGGCGGCCAGGCTGCTGCGGTTCGGGGACAGGTATGTGTAACCAGTATATATTGAGCATGTGCTACCCTAAGTGCGCTTTGCTTCCACGACATTACTATCCATCAGCTTCCTTTTACATCTTTAGGTTGCCGTGTATATATTCCAGACACCGAATCCTGGACACGCGCGCGGCGTACATCATGCTGCACGACTACCGGCTGTTCACTCGCGAGCTGCACTACGTGTGGAAGCGCGTCGTGAACGTGGTGTTCGTGCGGCGCCACGCGGGGGGGACGGCGGGGCGCGGGGGGCCGTGGGTGGAGCTCTCCACCGTGCCCTTCCCCAACCCCATCAGGGCCGTGTTCGTGTCGCGCCGGCTCGACATCTGGAGGAATGGCAGGTTCCACTATAACAGGTCGGTTCACCGCGCACCCGGCAGAAATTACACCTGAGACAAATACGTCGCTGCATGAGCTACGGCTCCTATCAGAATAGCGTGGATCTTTCCCTCCTTTATAGGTATACACGATTCGGGGTTTACCGATCAAAAATTCCCAGTAGTGAGACATCTACCTACTGTTAAATTATCATGATTTAGGTAGAATCTATCTCTGGATGTGGTTTTTCTTTTTTGGAGAACGCTAGTATCTGGTTCGCTCTTGCAACTATTTGGGAGGCCTTCCTTATATCTCTAATAGAAACCCGTTGCAGGCCCCTGTTCGCAGACAAGACTCGCAACCTGAACGCGGAGGTGCTGAACGTGGTGTACCTGGACCACGTGCCCTCCGTCGTCGTCTCCAAGCACAACGACACCAACAAGATCGGCGGCGTCGAGATAGAAGTACGTTCACGGAGGGTAACGTCGGGTACTAACTGAGCGAACGTTTGAGGAGCTTCCACCTGCGTGAGCAAATATGCTAGTGACCCAGTGAACGCTGTTCCCTGGAATACTTGACACAATGCCACACCGAGGCCGTGTCCACGCTATTTTCCTCTATATTCATCTTTACTATGTATTACTTTCATGTATTCCACAGTAAGTAATGCGAAATGGAACAGATTTACTTCCATGTTTCCACAGATCCTGAACACGTTAGCGGAGAAGATGAACTTCAAGCCAAACCTGTACCAGTCGGTGAACGCCGAGTACCACAAGTGGGGGCAGAAGCAGGCCAATGGCTCTTTCTCAGGTAACTGCTAAAAATTAATAGAATACAGACCTACTTCATGTGAAAAACGTTCATTCATCGATAAAATATTTGCGAAAAACGAACTTTCCCTGCAGGGTTAATCGGCGAGATCGTGAGCGGCGCGGACGTGGCGCTGGGCAATCTGCAGTACACGCCATACCACCTGGCGCTCATGGACCTCGGGCTCCCCTACACGGCGCAGTGCTTCACCTTCCTCACGCCCGAGGCGCTCACCGACAACTCCTGGAAGACTCTCATCCTGCCCTTCAAGTCAGCGCACACTCGCACAGTGCTGCTTACGAACCATTCGCTTGCCTTGTCCCATACATTCCGTATTCTTGATTTTGAATTGCGTTTCCTCTTCATTCGATCTGTCAACTCTGCAGGCTGTACATGTGGATAGCGGTGCTGCTGGTGCTGCTGATGACGGGCGCCATCTTCCACGGGCTGGCGCGCTGCTACGGGCACCTGCTGCGCTACCAGCGCGAACACTACGTCCTCACCGACAAACACGACCACGGCACGTAACAACACTAACAACATCATCAACTTCTTTTGAGACATTAATAGTTATTTGTTATACAAGGGGGCAAAGTTGTATTTTAACGCCGAGTGTGAAATTGAAAAACGAGCAAGTGAAAGGATTCTATAGTTGAACCACGAGCGAAGCGAGTGGTTCGAGAATAGAATCCTGAACTTGCGAGTTTTTTAACACACGAGAAGTAAAATACATTTGCACCCGAGTGTAACACAAAACTTTTCCCCTCACTATAGCGAGGAAACTACAACACAAAAAATGCGTTTATCATTGCTTCCAGTAGTTCCACAGGTGGTAAATCATCTTTATTACTAGATTCACCTACTTTTATCAATTTTAAAACAGTTAATTTGACTTTATTCAAGGTCAAATTACTTTACCCACTAGTGGATAAAATGCGTTTTTACCCGCTGGTATTAGATGACAAAACACGTGTTTCCGAGCTAGTGAGGGGAAAAAATCATTATGCCTCATCGAGGATACTAGCTCGGATGATAGAATAGGTTGAGAGCGCTTAAGAAAAGTTTCTTTAGGTTCAGTATTCAATTTGTGAATCTTTTGTTTTACTTGCCCGATATCCTAATATAAGACGTTTAACTCGAGAGTCGACAGTAGTACCGGCCGCCACGCCAGTAGGTACCTACGCTTAAATTTGTTTTCCCCTCACTAGCTCGGAAACACGTGTTTTGTCCTTTAATATCAGCGGGTAAAAACGCATTTTATCCACTAGTGGGTAAAGTAATTTGACCTTGAACAAAGTCAAATTAACTGCTTTAAAATTGATAAAAGTAGGTGAATCTAGTAATAAAGATGATTTACTACCCGTGGAACTACTGGAAGCAGTGATAAACGCATTTTTTGTGTTACACTCGGGTGCAAATGTATTTTACTTCTCGTGTGTTAAAAAACTCGCAAGTTCAGGATTCTATTCTCGAACCACTCGCTTCGCTCGTGGTTCAACTATAGAATTCCACACTCGGCGTTAAAATACAACTTTGCCCCCTTGTATAACAAATAACTATTTAACCGATGTAGCTACTCGTATGACGGCCGGCGCCATCCGGTCATGTACCGGTGAGGCTTCAGAGGTTTACTCAAATACTGATATTTATAATAATGTTGCAGATAGGGAGCCGGCGGGCCTGTACCTGTTCGGGTCGGTGGCGAACAGCATCCTGTACACGTACGGCATGCTGGTGGTGGTGTCGCTGCCGCGACTGCCGGGCGGCGGCGCCGTGCGTCTGCTCACCGGCGCCTACTGGCTCTACTGCATCCTGCTCGGCGTCTCCTACCGCGCCAGCATGACCGCCATCCTCGCCAACCCCGCGCCCACCGTCACCATCGACACGCTGCAGGAGCTCGTCGACTCCGGGCTCGTGTGCGGCGGCTGGGGCGCCGAGACCGAGCGCTTCTTCGACGAGTCCTTGGACGAGATCGGGCAGAGGATCGGCGAGAGGTTCCAGACGATAGACGACCCGGACGAGGCCGCCGCCAAGGTCGCCCGGGGGGTGTTCGCCTACTACGAAAACGAGTACTACTTGAAGTATCTCAGCGTCAAAAGAAAGAACTGGGACGTGAGCATGGAGACGCAGAACGCGACGAACGCGAGCAGTGTGAAGGTGGCGGGGGACCGGGATCTGCACATCATGTCGGACTGCGTGGTGAACATCCCCATCTCGCTCGGGTTCCACAAGAACTCGCCGCTGAAGCCGCTGGCCGACGAGTACACGCGGCGCGCCGTGGAGGTGGGGCTGGTGGGCAAGTGGCTCGGCGACGCCATGGCGCCGCTGCGCGCGCGGGACTCCGCCGACAACGAGCTCAAGGCGCTCATGAACCTCAACAAGCTCTACGGAGCCTTCATAGCCCTCGCGATTGGATATTTCTTGAGCTTCGTATGCCTCTTTGGGGAGCTCATCTATTGGAATTGTGTTGTCAAAAAAGATCCTAATTTTGACAAGTATGCTATGGATCTCTATTATGTGAAGAAAAAATGATATTTCAGTTTTAAAATTATGTATTTAAACTATATAATAAGATCATGATTTAAGTTAACATTTCTTTACATCTAGTTCAGTCATAATTAGTCGCGTGAATGAACATGGCGAATAAACTTGACTCCAAATGTGTACACGTAATAAACGCAGGGCCGACAACGCTGACTACATTATTTCCCAAACCCCCTTACAAAATAGATACCATAATCATACAGATAAATCGCTATCTAATTACATTTCATAAAAATACAAATTATGCTACGACAAACAATATTCCTACTAAAATGGCATTATTTTACAGATAGCCCTACTTGGCAGTGTTGGCATTTGGCAAACACGCTAATATCCTAATACAGTTGTTAGCAAATAAATACACAGTGGAATCATAAATAATTATGTAAAAACTTGCTATACTTCAACCACAACAATGTCAAAAATATTTCTGGTGTTTGGTATTGATTTGAAGATTTGAATACTATGATAAACAATACAGTGAAACACCAACTGGTGGCTGGTAACTACCAGCCTCGGCATTTGTGCACATATACATATCATTCACAGAACTTTTAATAAACCTTTTTTCCAATTCAATCAATTAAGCTCAATGCATTTTTAAGTTATGCTATTGTCATAATCTAAAATCACATTTAACATTATCATTAATTAGTCAACAACATATATTATTATTGGTTATTCTCTAGTTTGGCATTAGGGTCGGGGTTGAAGGCGGGAGGCAGCGCCCCCGGCGGGGCGTTCTCTACGATCCAGGGATGCTGCAGCACGCTGGCCAGCGGCAGCCGGTGCTCCGGGTTCACCACCAGCAGCTTACCCATGAGATCCTTTGCCTTCTCCGACACATACTCTGGATACTTAATTATTACATACTTAATTTTCAAATAAGTCTGATTTGAGTGTTTAGCGTCAAACGGAGGTAATCCTACAAGTAACTCATAGCATAACACACCGAGACTCCAAATGTCAACCGCATAACTGTGGGGCTTGCCTTCAATCATCTCCGGGGATAAATAGTCCAAGGTTCCACAGAGAGTCATTCTCCTAGAGGAGGGGGAGTGCACGGACCAGCCGAAGTCGGCTATTTTGAGCACCCCGTTGTGTCCGATGAGTATGTTCTCGGGCTTGATGTCGCGGTGGATGACCTTCTTGGCGTGGCAGTAGAGCAGCGCCCTGGAGAGGTCGCGCACGTAGACGGCGGCGGCGCGCTCGTCGAAGCGGCCGCGCTGCTTGAGCAGCATGTAGAGCGCGCCGTGCTTGGCGTACTCGAGGATGAGGTAGATGCGCTTCTCGTCGTGGAAGTAGCCGTACATGCGCAGGATGTTGGGGTGCCGCAGCCGGCACTGGATCTCCACCTCGCGCCGCACCTGGTGCTCGATGTCCGCGTCCAGGATCTGGCTCTTGAACAGCACCTTCAGCGCCACCACGTACCGCGACTCCTTCTCGCGCGCCAGGTACACGTTCCCGAACTTCCCTTTGCCCAGCGCGCGCCCGAGGTCGAAATCTGTCAATGCCCACGAACTTTTCTTCTCGTGTGCACCCTTGAAGCCCGGCGAAGTGGATTCCTTCGAGTCCGCGATGTTCGTTTTGGTGCTCGACTGTAAGGGGCGGCCGACGGGCAAAGTTGGCACTTTGAAATTATCACCTGCGGGTTTCTTGTTCTCCATCTTTGTATTGTAACAATACAATACAGGTGCAGTGTGACGCTTCTGCAAGATCTCCTTTTGTCAAGCGATCATTTAATAAGTTAACACTATATTACAATAAGTAAACGTAGTTGACAACTATCTATACAAGCAAGATAATGAAGATTATTCCATAAGATTTATTAGAAAACCGCAACCAATTTCTTTTCAAATAAATAACGTATTTTGCAATATGCTCCAGTTTGAATGACAGTCAGAAAATATTGCCATACTTGCAAGTTCATAACTTTTAGGGTAAAGTATTTTGGGAATTTTGTCTAAAATCCTGATTAAAATGGATAAAAGTGCGTTAAGTTCTATAAAAAATATTGCCAAAATAAAGGTATTTATACCATTATACAATTAATAAATATTTTTGGAAATAAGAATAACATTCATAAGAACGAACATGGCAAATTACTATTGATATACGCCAACACTGTAGCCGACTAGGGTCCAATGGATACTCACATATTAACATAATTCAAAATTATTGAAGTACAATATTTTAAAATCTTAAAACAAAGTATTATTAATATATTAGATATTTTTGGATTACTAATCATATATATTGTTAATTTTGGATTATATTAACTAAAGTTACTTATTTATTGAACACATTGGTATAATTTGGACTGTAAGCAGGTTTGGTCATTGACATGTCATTGACCTGTCAAGTCAGCTGTTTGTCAAATTGACATTCTGTGTTCGGAGTAGAAAACTAGAAAATTCAATTCACCAAACTAAGATAAAACCTAAATTAAAGCAATGAATACGTTTAATACCGAATTTTTTAGGGGATACAGTGTGTGTTGTTAACGTTAATTTTATTATAAGTGCTTCGTTTACCATTCTTGGACAGCCACACCATATAAAGGAAAATGTATGTATGAAGCTATTTCGTGCAATTTGCAGTTATTACTGTAGAATTGCAGTTAAGGTACTATTAAGTTCTTAATATTAGTTCCTTATTAAGATCTATTGAAGCAACATTACTTCATATTAACTATTATTACTAAGAACGAGGTTTAGAGTTCATCAGTGTTATTTATAGGTTATAAACATAAACTAGTTGTCTTATAAAATTGCAGAACACTCTTTAACATGCTGTCTTTTTATTGTAATTTAATGTATGATTGCTTGTCTTTTTTAGATTTGGTTATTTGTTGAATAGATATTATTTTGGTGTCTGGTTGCAGATGTCTGAGGACGCGGAGCAACAGGCGGAGGAGGTGGAAGTGCTGAAGTCCATCTACGAGGGCGACGACAACTTCAAGCAAGTCAACCCCACCACATACCAGTATAAGGTAGACTTCACTTCACTGCACCATCGCCTTGTATCAATCAACAAATAGAGGAAACCTATAGCCTAACCTATGGCCGATCATATTGAATGGTTTTTATACCTATCCTTGGATCTCGTCTAGAAATTAGAATAGATGCTGCCAGTGCATTATATTTTGTGTAACTGCAATAATGATGTTGACTATGTATGAATGACTTCACTGCAGTTGTAGTTTATTCATGTTCTGGTTCCCTTGTCATCCTACTCTGTGTCTGTCATGGTAGTGTTTCTCATGTTAGTCTTTAATTTTCAGTATGTTGATGGTGAGAAGTCCTTTATATTAGAAATATCATGGGGAGACACGTACCCCACAGAGAAGCCCAACTTCAATCTGGACATCTTTTATAATCAACATTTGTGAGTATATATTCCTGCATCTACTGTGTCTTATATACTAGCTGTTGGATCTCTAAATAAATATAAATAAATGATTGTAATTCCAGATTACCAGCAGTGAAGGAGAAGATCCTGTCGATAGTGAGCGAGGAGGCGGAGCAGTGGCTGGGCTGCGCGATGACGTACACGCTGTTCGAGTGCCTGAAGGAGCGCGCGGCCGAGATCCTCGCCGCCCAGACCGAGGAGGCCGTGGTCGCTCGCGTCGAGAAGATCACCATCGAGGACCAGGAGGTGAGAGTTCGCATTATTTGAAAGTTATAGTAGAAATGGTGCTAGATGTTTTCCACTGTGTCCACTTCCTTGCATTGCACTTTATTATTGGTTGAGATAAGTAACGGTAGCATTGTCCCCTTAGCCGGAGGCGCGCGTGGAGCGCAAGGAGCAGCTGACGAAGGCGCAGAAGCGGCGCGCCTGGGACCGCGCGGAGATGGGCCGCGCCGGCGAGCGCGCGCGCGGCTGGGACTGGGTCGACATCGTCAAGCATCTCTCGCAGGTCCCGCACCAGCCCACCGCGTGACACCGCCACTTCGGTAACGCTCTCAACGGAACTGTCCATTTCTCATACCTATTATAAACGGCAGAAAACTGCCGACGGTCAGTTAAGTGTTGCTTTTTGTACATGGCCGGTGACGTATAGTATTTCTTTATTAAAAATCTGGTATTTTCAAATTTAAGGCCTCTAAGGGTAGATCCGTTGAACTGATCACGAAACTGTGCACACCTTTTAGAGAAGATTTTTAAAAATTTAAACGACCGCATTTTGATGTATTCGTTCGGTGTCCTGAATTCTTTATGAAAAAGTAGCTTTATGAAATATTCTGCCTCTTATAAGTATGTATAAAACTTTCAAAATTAAATATTGTAAAGCGACTTTAAAAATTTACAATATATGCCAATTTAAAAATTAAATCTAGATCTGATCTGTATCCGTTTACAAGTGTTTGCTTCTAAAAGTGTTTGGGAGCTGCCTAACCGTATGCTGTTGATGCTGTTCAGCTTTTCTAGTATTTTCTACTGGATTTTTTGTATATTTTGTATGAAAGAGCTCCTTTACTGAACTTACTTGATGTAAAATAAAAATAATTAATGCATAATGTATATGAAATATAATTATTATTAGAAACCTGTTTTGTTATTTTACACATGTAACGTGCGCCTGTTGTCAAAACACACGCAATATGCACCTACGTGTCGATCCCGCGAGGGGATTGAAAGCAAATGAAGACGACAGAAACATCATAAGGGTGAATCCACGTAAAAATAACGTGAGTTACGAATTCATTGCGTGTTTATTTGAACTACAGCTGCAAATTAAACGATCTATGCATATATTTGGAAAGTCCTCCTCCTCCTTGCGTTATCCCGGCATTTGCCACGGCTCATGGGAGCCTGGGGTCCGCTTTGACAATATATCTGGAAAGTAACACTTGTTTAGTTTAGAGATAGATTATCACTTGAACTTGCGTCGTGAATAAATGGAACATGCGTGATGCCATAAAATCGTGATTGTCAATCGTATTGATGACTCATTTAAATCCTTGAGAATACCTTGCTTTTAATACCTAATAGTGATTCTCAGGGCCCTCAAACTGAAGTAGGAAGGTGACGAAAAATAAAGTTGAAGAGTCAGAAGTTTAAAAAATGTATAAATCATAAAGTAGCCGTAAAATAAAAGTAATACATTAAAACCGTTAGATACAAGTGGTCGGTAGTGTAGCGGCCCTCCTTGCGCAGCCCTCGCACCCTCGCACCACTCACAGCCGGTCCACTAGAGCGGGAGGTGCGCCTCGGGCTTGTCCTTGACGCAGTCCGTGTCGCGGCAGAAGCAGTCGTCCACCGCCGGCTCTGCTCAACATCACACAACACTATTATTTAACATATTACATAATAAATACAATTATATCGCAATAAAATTGATCCTAAGGAATGAAATGTTAAAATGCATCTTCATGGGTAATGAATAAGTATTTTGAAAACGGAAAGTTTTGATCATGAATTGCATAACAGTCTAAGAGACAAAATCAAAATCTAGATATTACTTTTTTTATCGCGGATTTTGATTATCATGAATTTTCGCAAAGTAACGCCTGATCCTATCGATCACGATCACTCATCCTTCAATATTGTACCATTCCAAAAAATGATAGATAAAAATGTGGTTGATTGCCACCTTCAGTCAAGTCGTCGTTGTAGTAGATGAGGATGGCGGGCACGTAGCAGTTGTCCGGGAGCAGCACCTCCGAGAAGCGGTCGCGCTCGTCGGGCACGCCGTTCTCGGCCAGCGTGCGCGCGAAGCAGAGCCGGCGGCCGCGGTAGCGCCACGAGTACGAGCCCACGTGCGTGTTGTGCCGCCGGTAGCGCTGCACGATCTCGTACATGCTCTCCTCCGAGCACACCTCCAGCGTCACCGTCGACCCTGGCGGGACACAAGTTATGGATAGGTACTACGTGGCACAGAGCCGGCTGCACGAGCCCAGGAGTGTGCTGTGATGTGAGATCGTTAGCGCTGCATTCTCAAGTAAATGGCTTCCTCGGATCACACCAGCGTCGCCGTCGAACCTCGGGGAAGAAGGATAGTAATTAAGTGTAGGTACGCGTTACAGTGCTGGTAGAGAATGTCCTCTGAAACCACCTCCTTAAACACGTCCGAAACTTGATGGAAGATGAATACTACAAAGAACTACCCACAGATAGTAAACTGCGCTCACCAGTAAGAGTATTGGTGATCCTAATAGGCCTGGTCTTGGCGGTCAGCTTCCCGACAACCAGGCTGTCGTCTAGCCACCAGGGCTTCGTGTAGGGCCGCCACTTGGTCGAGGGAACCTGCAGGAATAAGAGGGTGGCATTAGCAATTATGGTGATTGGTTTGTTATTATAACGACTTAGAATCTCCCACACTGAGTCTTGAGCGTAAGCAACTAGTCAGTGCTATGAGAAATTCTGACGATGCTCAGTTGCACCAACGTTGCGTCGATCAGGAGAAAGTTCCCTAGAAGCCGACTCTCAAATGTTAGTATGGATTGAGATCCCCTGTAGAGCTAAAGCCACTCGTCTGTCCGTCGTTTCGTCGTACCTGCGGCTCGCGCAGGCCGGGGCCGTGCGGGCGCCGCGCCGCCGCCGCGCCCGTCACCGGGTGCGTGTGCTGCACCCACTCGTCTCCGCGGAACCAGTGCGAGATGTCCTTGCCCGCGTACGCCACGATCGTCATCGCGAGCTGACGAGAGGAAAACGGAAGTAAGTAGTTAATTTTGCAACGCAATTGATGCATGATTCCTCGTGATGGTGTCCGATAATAAAATCCGCTCGATCGTAAAGTTCCTGTGTAGGTAATGTTTCGACGGGAGCGACATTATGAAACTGATGTCTGAAGGGCAAAGCTGTCCAAAAAAAGAGATAGCGGGAAAAGAAACATGATTTTTACGTTTCAACCGGACATTACGAGTAAGTACCATCGGCTTGTTGTCTGTTGCAAATTTGAATATGTGTTATTTTTGTTAAAACTCGAGTGGTCTATCTAAAGAGACATGGCACACGTACCCTCTTCTTGTCGCAGTAGGGGAAGCCGCGCTTGAAGCAGGGGCAGTACTCGACGCAGTCCTCGGCGCAGTACCAGTTCTTGATGACGCAGGAGCAGTTCTTGCGGCACGTGCACAGCCGGAACTGGTCCGCCAGCCATGCGGACAGGTCCAGCACGCGCCCGTGCAGCGACACCCAGCAGTCTTGCGCCGTGTTGTGGACCACCACCTCAACAACAAACTTTATGCTAGCCTCGTCATTCCTAAAGAACTCAATCGGTGAAAGGTTGGTTAAGTAGGGACCGGATAAGTGGGAAACCTCTGTAAATGGAACTCATACTGGGGTCTCAACGCCTTAGCATCTGTACCTGAGACAGTGAGTAAGTGGAATACTTTTATACTTAGGTGAGATAAGTTTGCAGGTATCTTGATGTCTCACTTAAGCAGGTTCCGCTGAACTCGTATTTTGCAATGGTACGGTTATCTACTAGCCTCTGGGTGAACCTGCACGTTATGAATCTACTTATACCTAATTTCTAAAGTTTACAGTTGTTATGTTTGCAGACTCCTTACCTCGGCGGGCGTGTACCATTGCTGCTTCGTGTATATCATAGTGGTCCGTCAGGTATCAATTTCAACTAGTGTAGATATCACTTTGTATTTGTATTATAATTTACAATGATAATCGACATCACAATATATTTATAAATTGGTTAGTATTGTGCGTTAGTATTGTGATTTTTTTGTCCCGATAACAGCTGTCTTATTGACGGTTTTACTACGGAGTTTGCTACGGAGTATCTGACTTTTTACAATGGAGTTTGGATAAGAAAAATCTCAACATTGGGACTTCATATAGTTACTTCATACTTAGGTTCAGATTTCTGCCTGTGCTCTACTTTAGCAGTTATAATTTATTCTACTCTAAAACATACAATTCGAAAAAGAATAAGTATAGGTATTTTTCCCATCATCATCACTTATTAACACGCTTTTATTAGGTCGTCGTGTATGTAACTATGTATGTAATGGAATCTAAGGAAGCTAATTTAACCATCTTCCAGGAGTCGTAGCGTAATGAAAATTGGCAGCTATATGTAGTTCCGATGACAATACAATAATATGGTACTGTTGAGCTGATCTGATGATGGAGTCGGAAGATATGAACTGGAACTACATGATGGAACATCGTATCATAGCCGTTTTTGGGTTTCTTAGAAAAGTCTTGTAATGAACTTTGACTACAATTAGGTTTCAAGGTCTGATGATGAAGCCGAAAGATATGAACTGGAACTACATGACGGAACATCGTATCATAGCTGTTTTTGGGTTTCTTAGAAAAGTCTTGTAATGAACTTTGACTACGATTAGGTTTCAAGGTCTGATGATGGAGCCGGAAGATATGAACTGGAACTACATGATGGCACATCGTATCATAGCTGTTTTTGGGCTTCTTAGGAAAGTCTTGTAATGAACTTTGACTACAATTAGGTTTCAAGGTCTGATGATGGAGCCGGAAGATATGAGCTGGAACTACATGATGGAACATCGTATCAGAGCTGTTTTTGGGCTTCTTAGAAAAGTCTTGTAATGAACTTTGACTACGATTAGGTTTCAAGGTCTGATGATGGAGCCGGAAGATATGAACTGGAACTACATGATGGAACATCGTATCATAGCTGTTTTTGGGCTTCTTAGAAAAGTCGTGTAATGAACTATGACTACGATTAGGTTTCAAGGTCTGATGATGGAGCCGGAAGATATGAACTGGAACTACATGATGGAACATCGTATCATAGCTGTTTTTGGGCTTCTTAGAAAAGTCTTGTAATGAACTATGACTACGATTAGGTTTCAAGGCCTGATGATGGTGCCGGAAGATAAGAACAGAAAAAAGGGGGGGGGGGGGGGGCTCGAGGGGGGAAGCATGACAGAAAGATCAACGTAGTATTTAAAATAAGTTGGGTTAGTGTTTTCTTGTGACCTTTCAGAGCAAACAAAGGGGGGCTCGGGGGGCGAAGCCCCCGCATGAAAGAAAGATCAACGTAGTATTTAAGATAAGTTGGGTTAGTGTTTTCTTGTGACCTTTAAGAGCAAACAAAGGGGGCTCGGGGGCGAAGCCCCCGCATAAAAGAAAGATTAACGTAGTATTTAAAATAAGTTGGGTTAGCGTTTTCTTGTGACCTTTCAGAGCAAACAAAGGGGGCTCGGGGGCGAAGCCCCCGCATAAAAGAAAGATCAACGTTGTATTTAAAATAAGTTGGGTTAAGGTTTTCTTGTGATCCTTAAGAGTAAAGAAAAGGGGGCTCGGGGGCGAAGCCCCCCGCATGAAAGAAAGATCAACGTAGTATTTAGAATAAGTTGGGTTAGCGTTTTCTTGTGACTTTTAAGAGCAAACAAAGGGGGGCTCGGAGGGCGAAGCCCCCCGCATGAAAGAAAGATCAACGTAGTATTTAAGATAAGTTGGGTTAGCGCTTTCTTGTGACCTTTAAGAGTAAACAAAGGGGGGCTCGGGGGGCGAAGCCCCCCGCATAAAAGAAAGATTAACGTAGTATTTAAAATAAGTTGGGTTAGCGTTTTCTTGTGACCTTTCAGAGCAAACAAAGGGGGGCTCGGGGGGCGAAGCCCCCGCATGAAAAGAAAGATCAACGTTGTATTTAAAATAAGTTGAGTTAAGGTTTTCTTGTGATCCTTAAGAGTAAAGAAAAGGGGGGCTCGGGGGCGAAGCCACCCGCATGAAAGAAAGATCAACGTAGTATTTAGAATAAGTTGGGTTAGCGTTTTCTTGTGACCTTTAAGAGAAAACAAAGGGGGCTCGGGGGGCGAAGCCCCCGCATGAAAGAAAGATCAACGTAGTATTTAAGATAAGTTGGGTTAGCGTTTTCTTGTGACCTTTAAGAGCAAACAAAGGGGGGCTCGGGGGGCGAAGCCCCCCGCATAAAAGAAAGATTAACGTAGTATTTAAAATAAGTTGGGTTAGCGTTTTCTTGTGACCTTTCAGAGCAAACAAAGGGGGGCTCGGGGGGCGAAGCCCCCCGCATAAAAGAAAGATCAACGTTGTTTTTAAAATAAGTTGGGTTAGCGTTTTCTTGTGACTTTTAAGAGCAAACAAAGGGGGGCTCGGAGGGCGAAGCCCCCCGCATGAAAGAAAGATCAACGTAGTATTTAAGATAAGTTGGGTTAGCGCTTTCTTGTGACCTTTAAGAGTAAACAAAGGGGGCTCGGGGGCGAAGCCCCCTCATAAAAGAAAGATTAACGTAGTATTTAAAATAAGTTGGGTTAGCGTTTTCTTGTGACCTTTCAGAGCAAACAAAGGGGGGGGCTCGGGGGGCGAAGCCCCCGCATGAAAAGAAAGATCAACGTTGTATTTAAAATAAGTTGGGTTAAGGTTTTCTTGTGATCCTTAAGAGTAAAGAAAAGGGGGGCTCGGGGGCGAAGCCACCCACATGAAAGAAAGATCAACGTAGTATTTAGAATAAGTTGGGTTAGCGTTTTCTTGTGACCTTTAAGAGCAAACAAAGGGGGGCTCGGGGGGCGAAGCCCCCCGCATAAAAGAAAGATTAACGTAGTATTTAAAATAAGTTGGGTTAGCGTTTTCTTGTGACCTTTCAGAGCAAACAAAGGGGGGCTCGGGGGGCGAAGCCCCCGCATAAAAGAAAGATCAACGTTGTTTTTAAAATAAGTTGGGTTAGCGTTTTCTTGTGACCTTTAAGAGCAAACAAAGGGGGCTCGGGGGCGAAGCCCCCGCATAAAATAAAGATAAACGTATTTAAAATAAGTTGGGTTAAGGTTTTCTTGTGATCCTTAAGAGTAAAGAAAAGGGGGCTCGGGGGGCGAAGCCACCCGCATGAAAGAAAGATCAAAATAGTATTTAGAATAAGTTGGGTTAACGTTTTCTTGTGACGTTTAAGAGCAAACAAAGGGGGGCTCGGGGGGCGAAGCCCCCCGCATAAAAGAAAGATCAACGTTGTATTTAAAATAAGTTGGGTTAGCGTTTTCTTGTGACCTTTAAGAGCAAACAAAGGGGGGCTCGGGGGGCGAAGCCCCCGCATGAAAAGAAAGATCAACGTTGTATTTAAAATAAGTTGGGTTAAGGTTTTCTTGTGATCCTTAAGAGTAAAGAAAAGGGGGGCTCGGGGGGCGAAGCCACCCGCATGAAAGAAAGATCAACATAGTATTTAGAATAAGTTGGGTTAACGTTTTCTTGTGACCTTTAAGAGCAAACAAAGGGGGCTCGGGGGCGAAGCCCCCGCATAAAAGAAAGATCAACGTTGTATTTAAAATAAGTTGGGTTAGCGTTTTCTTGTGACCTTTAAGAGCAAACAAAGGGGGCTCGGGGGCGAAGCCCCCGCATGAAAAGAAAGATCAACGTTGTATTTAAAATAAGTTGGGTTAGCGTTTTCTTGTGACCTTTCAGAGCAAACGAAGGGGGGCTCGGGGGCGAAGCCCCCGCATAAAAGAAAGATCAACGTTGTTTTTAAAATAAGTTGGGTTAGCGTTTTCTTGTGACCTTTAAGAGCAAACAAAGGGGGCTCGTGGGGCGAAGCCCCCCGCATAAAAGAAAGATAAACGTTGTATTTAAAATAAGTTGGGTTAAGGTTTTCTTGTGATCCTTAAGAGTAAAGAAAAGGGGGGCTCGGGGGGTGAAGCCACCCGCATGAAAAAAGATCAACATAGTATTTAGAATAAGTTGGGTTAGCGTTTTCTTGTGAGCTTTAAGAGCAAACAAAGGGGGGCTCGGGGGGCGAAGCCCCCGCATGAAAGAAAGATCAATGTAGTATTTAAGATAAGTTGGGTTAGCGTTTTCTTGTGACCTTTAAGAGCTAACAAAGGGGGCTCGGGGGCGAAGCCCCCCGCATAAAAGAAAGATTAACGTAGTATTTAAAATAAGTTGGGTTAGCGTTTTCTTGTGGCCTTGCAGAGCAAACAAAGGGGGCTCGGGGGCGAAGCCCCCGCATAAAAGAAAGATCAACGTTGTATTTAAAATTAGTTGGGTTAAGGTTTTCTTGTGATCCTTAAGAGTAAATAAAAGGGGGCTCGGGGGCGAAGCCCTCCGCTTGAAAGAAAGATCAACGTAGTATTTAGAATAAGTTGGGTTAGCGATTTCTTGTGACCTTTAAGAGCAAACAAAGGGGGCTCGGGGGCGAAGCCCCCGCATAAAAGAAACATCAACGTTGTATTTAAAATAAGTTGGGTTAGGGTTTTCTTGTTACCCTTAAGAGTAACGAAAAGGGGGGCTCGGGGGCGAAGCCCCCGCATAAAAGAAAGATTAACGTAGTATTTAAAATAAGTTGGGTTAGCGTTTTCTTGTGACCTTTAAGAGCAAACAAAGGGGGCTCGGGGGCGAAGCCCCGCATGAAAGAAAGATCAACGTTGTATTTAAAATAAGTTGTTTTAGGGTTTTCTTGTGACCCTTAAGAGTAACGAAAAGGGGGCTCGGGGGCGAAGCCTCCCGCATAAAAGAAAGATTAACGTAGTATTTAAAATAAGTTGGGTTGGGGTTTTCTTGTGACCCTTAAGAGTAATGAAAAGGGGGCTCGGGGGGCGAAGCCCCCCCGCATAAAAGAAAGATCAACGTAGTAATTAAAATAAGTTGGGTTAGCGTTTTCTTGTGACCTTTAAGAGCAAACAAAGGGGGGCTCGGGGGGCGAAGCCCCCCGCATGAAAGAAAGATCAACGTAGTATTTAAGATAAGTTGGGTTAGCGTTTTCTTGTGACCTTTAAGAGCAAACAAAGGGGGGCTCGGGGGGCGAAGCGCATAAAAGAAAGATAAACGTTGTATTTAAAATAAGTTGGGTTAGGGTTTTCTTGTTACCCTTAAGAGTAACGAAAAGGGGGCTCGGGGGCGAAGCCCCCGCATAAAAGAAAGATTAACGTAGTATTTAAAATCTCCTGGATGAGATCTTCTGGGGCACTTCTGGATGAGATTAGCCCAGGACCGGGATATGTGGCGTACACGAAGGGAGGCCTATGCTCAGCAGTGGGCGATTAATGGCTGAAATGATGATGATGATGAGTATTTAAAATAAGTTGGGTTAGCGTTTTCTTGTGACCTTTAAGAGCAAACAAAGGGGGCTCGGGAAAAAAGAAATACTTAAATTTTGTTTGAATTAGTTGAAATGTGACAATATTTTCTAATCGAGTCAAACAAAATCCCACTAGCTGAGAGCTTCAAAACAATGTATGGCGAAAGTATGTCTCTCTAATGTCTTCTAAAAGTCCGCGATGGCACAATATTGTCTATCTTTTACGGATAACTTACTAGGTATAAACATTTTTATGATAATACCGTAATAAGAAGGTAGCCGCTAGTTATTATTAAGTAGCAATTAGCAATAAGTACACGTTAAGCCACAAATGGCATGTAAAATCCGCCTACTTGAAATAAATTTATGTATAAATGTTAAAAGTATTTCATTATTAATGACTAAAAAGTATAAAATAAATTAATAGTTTAAAAAACACTATAAAACACGCTTTTATAAATGCACGTAAAAGCCAAAAATAAATTATGGATCGTTCAAGTTGTCTCTATTTGTGAGCTGAAGTTTAAAAACTATGTGCTTTTAATTATAATATTTTATTGTAAAAGCGTGGGGCGCTGGAACAGGAAAGAATTTCTTGTAAACAAATACTAATCCGAACTTCCTGGCGAATGAAGTTGCATAAGAACATAACGTTTACATATGCCGCCTAAGGGTTACCAAAGAGAACCAAAGATATCTCGTCCACGAACAAGAACTCTGCATCCTTTCACTGTAGACACTTTCCCCTTTTGTACTTTGATTAGAGATTATACTTTGAGTGTCGGTGACTGTCGACTCTCCTCGCTACTAGCGCATATTTTGTCTGAGTTCGACAAACTGGTACCTACTTTGAACACTGACTTTTAATTGATTTGACTGTTTAATGTAGAACCTACTAGTCATGCTGCAACTCCAGTTAGCGCGTCAATCTGTGTAACCTCCTTCCCGTAACATAGCATAATTTGATTTATCAGCAAGTTATACAAAAAGTCTTTCCTGTTCCAGCGCCCCACGCTTTTACAATAAAATATTATAATTAAAAGCACATAGTTTTTAAACTTCAGCTCACAAATAGAGACAACTTGAACGATCCATAATTTATTTTTGGCTTTTACGTGCATTTATAAAAGCGTGTTTTATAGTGTTTTTTAAACTATTAATTTATTTTTATATGTAAGTCATATGTTAGTGCTCTATGGTACACTGTACTTAATGATAAAGTCATGTCGCATGTCATTGAACTCATTGACGACGAAGCTATGATGGCATGCGTGGTTTGAAAATTGTTTTCTGCAATCAAAATCTCCGCAAAGTAGAACCTAATTCCGCTCCGCAAAGTAAAACAGTAAAAGGAGGTAAGAGTTATTTTATATCTACGACTAAAAGGGCAAACAATTAACATGTTACTATATTATAGGTACAACAGACGCTCAAAGACTACACAAGTACACATTACTTACTCATCGCCGCGGGTTTAATTAGGGTCTGAACTCTCTTAAAACCAAACAATGTGCAAATGATTGTAAACACATTCACCAGAATAAAATCAGAATTGAGCAGGTCATACTTAATAGCTCGTTACCGCATTCCTGCTGATTCACAGTAGGAAATTAAATGCCAGTGATTTCTGATTAAAAAGTATAAAACACTGGTCTAGAAAGTGCACGCATGGCATTAACCTTTATGATATGCATGCAGGCGGCGGCGGCGCGGCGGCGAGCGATAGATCAGGTGGTTGTCGAGTGGCTCCGTCACGGTCCGGGGGCTCCTCACTGCTGCCGGTGCCGGGGCAGCGAAGCCTTTCTTCAATACGACAAGGTGCTATACATCGCAGGTTCCTATACCATAAAGGGATTGTTTTTTAGGGTTCCGTACCTCAAAAGGAAAAAACGGAACCCTTATAGGATCACTTTGTTGTCCGTCTGTCCGTCCGTCCGTCTGTCAAGACCCTTTTTCTCAGGAACGCGTGGAGGTATGAAGCTGAAATTTATATCAATTACTCAGGTCTACTGTCCCTTGAAGCTGTCTAAGCCAACGCAATCAAAAGATACAGCCGTTTATGCCGCAAATTTTCGACACTTGCAAGGGAATCAAAACCTACAGGGTGCTTCCCGTGAACTCAGAATCTTGAAATTTGGTACGAAGCAACGTCTTATAGCATAGATAAAGGAAAAATTACGAAAACCATAAATTTTTAGTTACATCACATAATATATATTTTTTTAATAATTTTAACCTTACTACCCATTTCCTCATAAACGCGTAGAGGTATTAAATTGAAATTCATACCAAATACTCAGGTCTATAATACCTTTAAGCTGTAACAAAATCAAACTTCTATGTCAACGCAATCAAAAGAAACAGCAATTTAAGCTGCATATTTTGAAACTCGCAAGTAGGTACTCGCAAGGGAATCAAAACCTAAAGGGTACTTCCAGTCGACCTAGAATCTTGAAATTTGGCATGAAGCAACGTTTTATAGCACACATAAAGGAAAAATTCCGAAAACCTTAGGTTTGTACGGAACCCTCGGTGCGCGAGTCCGACTCGCACTTGGCCGGTTTTTTTTTTAAATCACGTCTTCGTATTGATAGACAATTTGATAGTGCAGTCGCTTGCAGACTGATTAGCCCGAGCATTTCTTTGTTTCAATGACGGCAATATGCATCAATTGTTAAGATCAGGTCTCAGTTTGCATCACTTTTGTTAATATGGACTTAAAAGCCCAGAGCCGCCAGATCTTTCACATTTTCTGCAGGATTAAGCATATGGGATAACATAATGGCAGCGGAAATGGTCTGGCATTGGCAATGATGATTTTCATCACATGTTTTAATCCTTTAGATAATTAGGAAGGTCTAGCGAGTGGCGCTGGCGGCTCTGGCCCTTGCTCTAATAGCACCAGAGTTTAAGTGGGTGCGTTTAGTTAGGTAATAAGTAACTAATAATTTTGACCCCTTTTGCAAGGAGAACCCTAAAGAATTTGCACACACGGTAATAAAAGTCTCAATCACAAATTACAAATCCCTCACGCTATATCCCGTTCCGCCGCTGAGCGAAGGGCTTTTTGCGCGCGGGCGCGTGTCCTGACGAGCCTGACATATCGCCTGGAAACCGTTTTTATGAATATTGATGGCGTTCTATTATGTGATAATTGATTTACAGAAGCTAACGAGAATTTCAATATTATAATTAGCGTGTTACTACGCGCTACGCATATGCTGTGCGGTAGCGAACGATTGTATGAAAGAACTGGAATAATTATGTAGGCGATAGGGGAAAATATACCCTTGCAATGGGTGCGTTGTATCATTTCCGGGCATCCCTTTTTTTATTGATGAACTACAAATAATGGAGAAATGGCATGAACCTAAGGTTTTATTACTTACTAGCTTTTGCCCGCGGCTTCGCTCGCGTTAGAAAGAGACAAAAAGTAGCCTATGTCACTCTCCATCCCTTCAACTATCTCCACTTAAAAAATCACGACAATTCGTCGCTCCGTTTTGCCGTGAAGGACGGACAAACAAACAGACACACACACTTTCCCTTTTATAATATTAGTACCTATGGATTTGTTGTAAGTATTTCCGTTTAAACTCTCGGGTCTTTCGAGCCTGGCCCCGTAGCCGAATGGCATTTCTCCGACGCCAAACGAAAGCGATACGCCGTTGGCTCTGTCGCGCCAATACGCAAGCGCGATAGAGATAGATATCTACTAGCGCTTCGTTTCGTGAGCGTTTCGTGAGCGATTGTGCCATTCGGCTAGCCACCCTGGTCATTTAGGCACACGTGGGGTGTTTGATCCACCACGTAGAGGCCGTTTGGAGACATTCTTTTTATTCATTATTGAATTTTTCAACACATAGTAACTAAAACTAAAATTTCTTCAACCATGACATGACTTCAACTACTCTGTTCCATCTGGTATCGGTTTCTTATTAGGGCTGATTGAACCCAGCCGTGTATTATATTGGTTCCTGTTCCTGTACTGCTGGTTGTGTATCGCTGACGTATTAGGTATAAACCGAATGTTCCCCAATACATCAGCAACAGGTCAGCAGGTGTTAGGTAACATACCTACCTACCAAGTCGTGAGAACCCATTCGGAACGAATTATTTTCTTTCTCCCCAACCACATTAATCTTCTAATCAAAACCGGCCAAGTGCGAGTTGTACTCGCGTTGTAAGGGTTCCGTACACTACAAGAAGGGCTTAAGCGCCTCCTTTTTAGTAGGAACTTAAGTAATTTTTGCGAATAATCGATATTTTGAACAAAACTAAACAGAAATGAGTTTATATGTAATATTCAAACGCGCTCACACGATTTCAAGAGATTTGGTAACTCCTTGCAGCGGCAGTGAGTGAAATTCGTAATTTTTATTTTTGAAATACTTATAAAAAGCTCTTTCATTTGATATGTAACACAATATAATTCTAAAAACTTTGATTTTTAATTTTCACTTTTACCCCCCCAAAGTGCCCCCTATATATGAATTTTCTTAATTTAAATTACATGTCCGTCTTTGGGTCACAGGTTTACATATGTGTGCCAAATTTCAAGTTAATCGGTTCGGTAGTTTCGGAGAAAATTGGCTGTGACAGACGGACAGACAGACACACGAGTGATCCTATAAGGGTTCCGTTTTTCCTTTTTGAGGTAGGTACCACGGAACCCTAAAAAGACCATAACTCCACCATTTGAAGACAGCCACGCGCTTATTTACCTGCATAGAGTGCGTAATCTAAAAGAGTGTAAGGGTGTAATGTTAGCGAGAGGTTTGGACGTTTTGGTGTGAGGAAGGAGAGCTCGGGCCATAAGGTCCGCCGGCCGCCGCCCGCGCTCGGGCTCGGCGGCGGCGAAGCGCGCTTCCTGTGACCCGGAGTACGAGGATTCCATAAGCCATCAACCCTAAGTATGAAGTGCTCGACTCCCGTGCTAATACAATACAATACAATACAATACAAATACTCTTTATTGCACACCTCAATACACGAAACAACATAGCAAGTATAAACAACAACCCCTAACCCCTAATACCTTTGTGCAGTCGACTAAAAAGAGACGTAGGTATCCACTTTTCATCATATTGCATTGTAATAAGGTGAAAAAGTGGATACATCTCTTTGTAGTCGACTGCGCATTGATATAGCATCAGAGCTTGAGACCATGAGACTACGTACAGATATCTTACCGATGGTTTCCAGAGCGTTCGATTCAGAAGGAATTAGTAGGAAAAAACTATATTGGTATAATGTGGGTATTGTTGTTCTGTAAGTCTGAGGTACTTTTTGAACTTTTTTATGCAGTAGATGCTTTGATAAAAAAATCGAATGCTTGATTTTTGCGTGTATGATCTCAGGGATTTTAATTTGTGATGGATTTTATTCTTCTTTTTTGTTGTCACTACACTTAGCTATCGAGACGATGTACTTTAATGTAGAATTCTAATTTCAGAAGCAAGTAACATACATTTTATAATGATGTTGATGAATCACGAACTCTTGACTTCTTTGTGTTTAATCTGCCAGATCGCTATACGCTAATACTTGTCCAAGAGTATTAGGTGTAGGTAGATGATCGGTCCAAAATATACATAATTGTTTAATCGAGAAATATGCATGTCTAATGTCTATTTCCAGTGCATGGTCATCCAGCACATGGAAAAGCCGGGTAAGCTCGCGCCCGCCTCGTTTTCCCATGCACCTGCACCGCACACTGCGCGTGCGCTGCACCCGCGCATTAGTCCCCGTACCGAGTGTCCAATAGAAACTACGCCCATTACCATACTCCATTCTCATTTCTCGTAATTGCGAGTACTTGCCCCACGCGAAATTGTTATTTCCATCTACTTATTTGCGGCGCCTGAAGCGGGACCACCGCGCATGCGCGAACACTATAATGCCACTTGTTGCCCCAAATTATAAGCACACCAACTTAACTTTGCGGCCAGCCGCGGCGCCCTCGTCGGCAAACTCCAGCTAACTTATATCAAGCGACAATTATGGTTTAATTTGGTCGCCGGTAAAGTAAAGCTAGTCGCTGTAATAACCGCAACCCCATGCTGAGTTGTAATAAAAATAACGCCCGTCTCGCTCGGCGGCCATTTTTGTTTTGTCCATAGAGTAAGGAGTGACGCGCCGCGAGTGACGTAAGAAAGCGCGGGAAATATTTGGCGCGAGTTTTTCTTTTTGTGTTTTGGAACTTTTAGTGATGCTCGACTATAGTTTTGGACTATCGAACGACAAGGTGTTTGTGTCATGTGTTGATTGTTCTTATAGAGTAAGTGACACTTTTATTTAATACAATTGGCAAATCGTTTTAATTTTGAAAAGACAGCCCAGAAATGTTGATGAGATTATATTAACTACCTTAATGAAAATACGTCATTTCCAGTCTACACTGTTTCTCGGCTACTTTTGATACCTAGATAAATCTGCCAGTACTACAAATATACCTACCACCTATGTACGGTACGCATCACTCAACCTCAGTAATTATTTATTTGTCCTTAGTTTTCTAGGCGTGTTACAGGAAAATATAAAAAGTATTTCCAGCTTTTAGCCAAAATTGTGCGGCGAGGAGAGTCCCACCCAGTCGTGAGGTCATGACTTCAGCCACGTCGGCATTATCGGCAAACACTGGCGCGTGGCTTCCTGTCGCACCCTCGCTGCTCCCCCAACCACACTCAATAGTCAATAGTGTCAATACATTAGGGCTCACTTTGTTTACCTCAAGTCAAATTATCACCCCATAAACCCACGCTATCTACTCCTATCCTGATACATCTATATTGACGAAATAACGATCAATCGAAATAACAATGGAAAATATTAACAGGATCGTTTTTGTATGTGCAAGAAACGCCCGGAATAAATAATATTATCTAAAACAATTTTATTCGTAGATAGATGCTAGACTCATATCATATGAGCGTTCAGTTTATTGCACGCTTCGTTAATAAACATATATAGTTACACCTGTAGTGTAGGTATTTATTTAGTTATTTAATCTTTATTGTACACAAAGAAAGAAAAACTTATAGTACAAAAGGCGGACTTAATGCCAGACAGCATTCTCTACCACTCAACATTTAGGCAAAGCAGAGATATTGTGGGCGGTGATGTTACTAAAACTTTAGGTACATAGTTACCTACATAAGAAGTTACATAATAAATATACATAAACCTAAATAAATATTTCCAAAAATACATACATATATAAAAACATGGACCCGGGTATGTCCTTAAACTACGTCCAAAAAGAGAGGTAGGGCCTAGCGTAATGCCATCACGCTCGAATCAGGAGCAGCCCAACTGGGGGAATACCTCCACCTTACAGAATACCACAGCCATAATAGCACTGCTGCCTACCCTGTAGGTATGTAGTGTTGTGTTCCTGTTGGTGAGTAAGGTTCCCAGTGCTCCACCCCCACCCCCCCAATCATGATGATTGCGCAGTTCAAGAGGCTACCCCAGGAGGGTACCAGCAGTGCTGGAGAATCCCTCACTGGGCTTCCACGCTCAGGTCGCATTATGCCTGAGAGTGGACGCCGAGGCTGCCCCACATCGTACTCTGGGGGGGGCAAAACCGCGCTCACTCATCTGCCATCTACCCGAGGTAAGAGCAGTACTGCTTCGGCACCCCCTACCATGTTGTCCGTGGACTTCTGCAACATTAGGGGCTTACATTCCAACCTTAATGCTGTCCATCAGCACCTCGAGACAGCAAAGCCGGCCTTGCTCTTTCTGACCGAGACGCAGATATCGTCTCCAGCCGACACATCCTACCTGTCCTATCCTGGATACGGACTGGAACACACTTTCGTGCCTAGAGCTGGGGTGTGTGTGTACGTTAGAGACGATATCAGCTCTCGCCGCCTCAGGAATCTTGAAGGTAAGGACCTCTCCACCCTATGGCTACGTATAGACTGCGATGACCATCCCCGCGTCTATTCGTGCCTATATAGGTCCCACAGCGGTGATGCCGAAACTGACCGACTCATTGAGCACACTCAAACGGCTGCAGACTCTGTGCAGCAGCAGATCCCATCCGCTGAGATCATTGTGCTCGGTGATTTTAATGCCCACAATGCCGAATGGCTCGGCTCTAATAAGACCGATCATGCGGGCAGATCTGTTTTTGACTTTGCTCTGGCATACGGCCTAACACAACTGGTTACTACGCCTACGCGAATCCCAGATGTGGAAGGACAGGAACCTTCCCTGTTGGACCTTCTGCTGACTTCTCATCCGACAGATTACGGTGTATCCGTTGAAGCCCCGCTGGGGTCATCGGATCACTGCTTGATTCGGAGCACGGTTCCGCTCGCGTGCACGCCGCGTCAGCGAGTTGCATGTACACGCCGTGTGTGGCACTATAGGTCAGCAGACTGGGATGGGATGCGGTCCTTCTTTGCGTCCTACCCCTGGAGGCAAGTTTGCTTCTCGCCGGATGATCCCGATGTCGTCGCTGATTCTGTTGCTGACGTGGTGCTGCAGGGAATGGAGCTTTTCATTCCATCTTCTGTAGTCCCTGTTGGTGGTAAATCGCAACCCTGGTTCAGTCGTCTCTGTAAAGAGGCCTCGCGTTGGAAAAACGAGTGCTACCGAGCCTGGGTTAATGCGGCGGCAGTACGGGATGAAAATACCAGCGCACTAAAAAAGGAGTTTAACTTCGCCTCCAGGAGTTCGGGCACTCGTGCGTTCTGGTCTCTCGCCAAAGCTATCCAGGGGAATTTCTGCACGCCATCTTTTCCACCCCTGCACATGGGAAGTGATTCATGGGCCCACGACGCAAAAGATAAAGCCGACCTTCTGGGCAAACTCTTTGCGTCCAACTCTACTTTGGATGACGGGGGAAACGCGCCGCCGACTATACCGCGGTGCGAGAGCTATATGCCGGATGTCCGGTTCAACCAAAGCTCAGTGCGTAAAGCACTTCGTTCCCTCGACACTCATAAGTCGAGTGGGCCCGATGGAATCCCTGCCATTGTGCTAAAAACTTGTGCTCCTGAGTTGGCTCCGGTCTTAACGCGTCTCTTTCGGCTCTCTTACTCTTCCGGCGTAGTCCCGGCTTCTTGGAAGTCAGCTTTGGTGCACCCGATCCCTAAAAAAGGCGACCGCTCAAATCCGTCCAACTATAGGCCAATAGCTATAACTTCCCTCTTCTCGAAGATAATGGAATCCATCATCAACTGCCAGCTCTTACGGTACCTAGAGGATCACCAGCTGCTTAGTGACCAACAATATGGTTTCCGTAGAGGCCGCTCGGCTGGTGATCTTCTAGTTAACCTGACACATCGTTGGGCACAGGCAATCGAGATGAAGGGTGAGGCATTGGCCGTTAGTTTGGACATCGCGAAAGCGTTTGATCGCGTTTGGCATAAAGCACTTCTTTCGAAGTTACCATCCTACGGGCTTCCCGAGAGATTATGTGTTTGGGTGGGTAGCTTCGGCAGACAGAAGCATAAAGGTCTTAGTTGACGGTAAATGCTCTGACTCCATGCCTGTGAATGCTGGTGTTCCCCAAGGCTGTGTGCTATCACCTACGCTATTCCTCTTGCATATCAATGACATGCTGCAAACCAGCGGCATTCATTGTTATGCGGATGATAGTACGGTTGATGCTACTTACACCGGCCGCACCAATATCTCTCGGGAAAACGTCATCGAGAGCCGGAACAAACTTGTGTCTGAAATTGAGACTTCCTTGAAAGAAGTCTCTGAATGGGGTCGACTTAACTTAGTCCGATTTAACCCTACCAAGACACAGGTTTGCGCGTTTACCGCAAAAAAGTTAGAGTTTGTCGCATCACCCTTTTTTGAGAGCACTCCCTCACTGCCACAGCCAGTATAGGAATTCTAGGCGTTGACATTTCGAGTGCAGTCCAGTTTCGCGGTCATTTAGAAGGTAAGGCCAAACTGGCCTCAAAAAAGCTGGGTGTGCTCAATAGATCGAGACAGTATTTCACTCCAGCCCACCGCCTTCAGCTCTATAAGGCGCAGGTTCGCCCACACATGGAGTACTGTTCTCATCTATGGGCAGGGGCACCTCAGTACCAGCTTCTCCCTCTGGACCGCATCCAACGACGAGCGACTCGAATTGTCAACTGCCAGCATATCTCCGATCGGCTTGACCCCTTGGCGCTGCGTAGAGATGTGGCCTCGCTCTGCATTTTCTATCGCATGTATAACGGGGAGTGCTCCGAGGAATTGTTCGGATTAATCCCTACCGCTTCTTTCCGCCATCGCCCTACGCGACAACATTTCCATCGTCATCATCTAGATGGCTGGCAGTCCTCAACTGTGCGTTTCTCCAGAAACTTCCTGCCCCGCACAGCTAAACTGTGGAATGAATTGTCGCCTGCGGTATTTCCGGACCGATACGACCTTCAAATCTTCAAGAAAAGAGCGTACACCCATCTTAAAGGCCGGCAACGCACCTCCAACACCTCTGGTGTTTCGGGTGTCCATGGGCGGCGGTGATCGCTTACCATCAGGCGACCTGTCTGCTCGTTTGCCTCCTATCCCATAAAAAAAAAAAAAAAAAACAACTAGGAATCCTTAATTCTGCTAGCAAAGAAAGAACGTACTTACAGATTTCTTAAAAGCGAACTTATTTGGAGCATTTTTAATATGTAGTGGAAGGCCGTATTGGTTATTGGTATTGCTTAGTAGCTAATCGAGAATTTAAACATACTCGACGGAATTTCATAATATGCCTAGAACTTTATGATATGCATTTACGAGTAGGTGCTGGATTTCGTACGAGCACGGGGATGAAGCCGAAGCCACGCCGCTCCGTGTTCGTCCTCGTCCGTCAAGTTGTCACCAGCCCCGGCCTTCGTTCACGCGTCACCGATCCTGCTCCACGTAATTAGAATAAACCGCCGCCTCAGCTCCATCGCATTGTGTCTCCAAACCGAATCGGAACAATAGACACACGCTCATCGAACTCTATTGTCTATGGCGGTCAAAAACAACCGCATCCGCTCAATACGGGCTGATTTAAAAAAAAAGCAATGCCGTGAACTTGACCGTTTGGTAATCACCTTGGGAAAGTATTGTGCAACAGGGAATCATTACATAGTACATACCCATATTTGTTTCTTCCATGAGGCTTACTCGTATTGAACAACTGAACTGTATATACTTATACTAACTTTTACGACTAACTTTAATATGAATTTATAATTCAAAATGTTTTGCTTCCAGGTTTGATGACATAATGGCCACATTGCCCATTTACGTTTCGCTGAGCAGGTACGTGAACTTATCAATATTTTGATCAGTTTGATCGTACACATACTATGTAATATAAAGTAGGCGAAAACACTCAGTCATCAGCACGTTGTTAGTTAAACGTTAGTGTACAGTCGATTATAAAGAGATGTATCCATTTTTTCACCTTATTACAATGCAATAAGGTGAAAAAGTGTATACATCTCTTTGTAGTCGACCGTACATCAGCCAAAAAAATGGTTTACCACTTTTCGACCTTATGTGTTTCAAATAGAGTCGAAAGGTGGTACTCGATTAGTCACTAATCGAGTGTCAGCGGGTCGTCACCCCGCCCCGCCCAGAATTTCCCAAAATACAAGCATCTGAAAGTGCTAATATCCATCAAAATATAAGTTTAACAGCTTTTTAACTGCCTCCAGCCCCGTCCTACGCGCAGCCATCACACGTGTCTTCTACATTTATACCTAATTGCCCCCCAATCATGAAAGAGCATAGAGAACCGTTTTTTCTGTAGGAATCTGCCCTTTCATCCCGAGACAACTGTAATTAAAGCAGTTTACGAGGTGGATGCAGCGTTACGAAGTTTATTTACGACTCACTTTTATATCCGAAAGTTATGAAAATGCGGTTGAGTGGTCTACTTTATGCGCGTAGCTACGCGGAGACATGATAGTAAAAATAAGATACCTACGCCGCTAAGATTCGGTGAGTATTCGGTGGTATTCGGTATTCGGCCACATACATTCATACATCAGTACGTTAAAATACAAATTACTGTGCACCAGAAATATTAGGTGAGCCATATAATACGGGACAGACAAGGCCCATACAAAAAAGCGTACCCCTGAAATGTATGGGCCTTTTAGGCTTAAAACTAGATGGCTCTGTTCGCAGCCTGGAAGTGGCCGAAATCATATTTTCCCGAAATATTTTTGCGTGTTTTTATTTATAAGAAACAAATGACATGCTTCTTTATTTTGATATCGTGATATCACGTCAATACACATTTTGAAAAAAATAAAGTAGGCATCATCGTAGTTATGATAGTATTTAATAGATGGCGCTAAAACATGAGGTACGATTCTTAGTATGGAGACTGTAAATCCATACTAATATTATAAATGGGAAATTGTGTGTGTCTGTTTGTTTGTCCGTCCTTCTCGGCAAAACGGAGCTACGGATTGACGTGATTTTTTAAGTGGAGATAATTGAAGGGATGGAGAGTGACATAGGCTACTTTTTGTCTCTTTCTAACGCGATCGACGCCGCGGGCAAAAGCTAGTTCTATATAAATAATCCGTGGGGTAGGTTAAAGTTTTGCTAAACCATATTAACAACCTACGAGGTAGCGTGAGAGTAACAAGACTACAATGATATTAACTTCATAAATTGTTTTCTTTATAAGGCCACCAGTTTTCTAAAATGATGCCTAATACACATTACACAAGCATTACAAGTATTGTATATCCAATTACCGAATATTCGGCGGCGGCGGCTTCGGTAATCCAGTATTCGGCCAGAACCACTATCCCTGGCATCTCTTAGTGAGACCATCTCTAGTGGCAATGGCATAAATCATGTTTGACGATGCTCGCCGTGATCGTTTCCGACGTTTACAGACTAGAGGCGACAAAAAAAAGCGTGTTACAAAACACGGAGAAACTAAAAAGCCAAAAATAATAAACCTTCGAATTCAGATTTCTTATCGGATTGCAATAATCTAAACATCCAAATTATAAACAAATCAATTATTTTTGTAGTCGGTACCAGACCTGTTCGTCGCCTTGCTATTTCCTGTTTGCCCTACCCTACCATACGCAGGCTGGTCCCGACTCCAAAAATAATTGATTTGTTTATAATTTGGATGTTTAGATTATTGCAATCCGATAAGAAATCTGAATTCGAAGGTTTATTATTTTTGGCTTTTTAGTTTCTCCGTGTTTTGTAACACGCTTTTTTTTGAAGGCGGTTTTATTTTTTGTTAAAAAGTTAATTTATTTGTTGATTTTTAGTGGTTCCTAGTGATATTATATGTATCAGTCCGAATATATGTACAGTAGTGAAAGAATTGTCCTTTAACTCCTAACCATTGAGGAGTTGACCTTCCATCATCAGCTCAGCCACATAAAATTATTACCATCAGGCGCAAATACTGGTGCACCTTTGAAAAATACACAAAAAATATTACATGTGCCTATAACATTTGAAGAGTTCCCTCGATTTCTCCAAGATCCCATCATCAGACCACGACTTGGTGCCAATGGGACCATCTCGGGGTTATACCCGTTCGATCAAAAAAAAATTTTTGAAAATCGGTCTACGATTCTCAGAGATATCGAGTAACATACATACAAAAAAAAAAAAAAAAAAATTCAGTCGAATTGAGAACCTCCTCCTTTTTTGAAATCTGTTAAAAAATAAGTGCACGCTAGAAATGGTTCCATTAGTTGTTTCTATGAGGTGCATCTGATATTACCTAGTTGTAGATTTGCACTCACTTTAGTACACGGATAGCGCCTACCGGAATTGTGTTTTTGCGCGAAATTTGTGCAAGAGCTTTTGTGCGATAATAAAATTATATCAATGATAGAGTCTTGTGCTGTACAATATAATGTGCTTGTGTGACATTAATATTGCAAATTTCTTACTTGCGTCACATCTCGGACACTGGCGATCAAATATATGAAAGAGGCGCGTTCCTAGCACACATTCTAAGCTCGTGTAGGTGAACGCGTACCATGCTTGTATGAGTGAGATATGACAGGTCGATTGTTCGCGTTTTTGACGGGCGGTAACTGTCAGGTAACCGAGAGGGGGTGGGCGGCACTTTCAGAGGGGAGCGGGAGTGGCCATACTGTACGATAGTACTCTTTATTATAACAGTGCTTGCGTGGTGGAATTTATATTAATTAAATAAAGCATAAACTTTTCCATATAAAGAGGATGTAAGTATTCATAACAACACACAATGAGTGCTTGACACGAGTCTCTTCCCGGCCGATACAATATAACTGTACCTTCGACCAGCGCGTCAGGAGACAAAGGTGACAAGTCGGTGTGTGTCGTGAGACATGTTGTACGTTGTGGATGCGCGGGGTGGAGCTTGCAAGCTCAGGCCGTCCCTGCCCGCGCCGACCTCTTCCTGTCCCGATTAGGAAGTAAACGCCGATACGTGTGCCGGACTTATAGGGTTGCCAATTACAGTTGTGGAGTAGGTACTACTTACTTTAATACTTACCAAATGAAATCAACTTAAATGTAGCGTTTCATTTAATTTGGGTTTAAACTTTAAATATCAGAGTAAATGAAAATGAAAATGAAATATTTATTTTTCAAGTAGGCATATTACAATGCGCATATGAACGTCAAATAAAGCTACGCCGGCTCTAACCCTACGCCTCAGCCTCGAGAAGATTTCAGTCCCCCCTCAGTTGGGAGGGGGGTATCCACTATGGGACCGGCAAGAAACTCGGCAGGCAACTTCTTTTCAAAACATTACATCTTATAACTAACATGCATTAAATAACAAGATACAATTTAACATGCAAAAGTATTCATCAAAGAATATGAACAGACTAGGTACTCTATGGAAATTAATTTCAATAAATTATATTATCTTATACTTTTAAACGAGCAATTCTTGTATATTTATTTATTTATTTATTTATTTATTTATATACACCGACGATCTCGGAAACCGCTCTAACGATTTCGCTGAAATTTGTTATGTGGGGGTTTTCGGGGTGAAAAGTCGATCTAACTTGTCCTTAGGTCCCGGAAAACGCGAATTTTCGAGTTTTCATGAGTTTTTCTTCGCGCGCCATCTCGTGTGGAGTAGTTGCATTATTAAGACAGAATTCTTTCGCTCGATGTAGGTACTATTTATTGCAAAAACTAGATGGCGACACAGGTCAAGGCCCCGTATACGAAGCAACAAACATTGAGTAACTTATGAATCGCGGGCGAGGTGTAATAATTTTTTCAAGTCATTTCATATTACTGAAAAAAATACTTACCACGAATAGAAAATTACACAATTTTTTTGAATGACATTTTTTGTGGCGGAAGCGCGCCATCTCGTGTGGAGTAGTTGTATTGTTAAGACTGAGAATTCTTTCGATCGATGTAGGTACTATTTATTATCAAACTAGATGGCGACACAGGTCAAGGATACGAAACAACAAACATTGACTAACTTATGATTCGCGGATGACAAAACTTGCGTATTCATTAAGTGCTTTAATTATTATTACGAATTTTAAGCTTCTTCCGTTATCTCAGTAGTATTTTTAAAATTAAATACTTCAAACAGAAGTGCATTCTAGAATTATCCGGAAATAATAGGCACATACCGCCATCTGTTAATTGTATTCCGTACTAGCAAGTACTGTTATTTTAGAACTATGAACAAGTAAAAACGAGCAATTCTTGTATATTCCTTTATTTATTTATATAGACGTTCGCGGAAACCGCTCTAACGATTTCGCTGAAATTTGTTATGTGGGGGTTTTTGGGGTGAAAAATCGATCTAGCGAAGCCTTATCGCCATCTCGTGTGGAGTAGTTGTATTGTTAAGAGAGAATTCTCGGGCGGCGAAATTAACGACCATATAGCTGCGCTTAGCTCAGCGATGAGGTCGATCTAATAATGTTCACAGACAGATCGCATGTGTCAGGGTTTCGAATTTCGGCCAGAAATTAAGTTTTTGTTTTTATTTTTTTTACAACAGTTTTTTTTTAATATAAAGACGTGATATAATAAAATAGAACCGAGCGAAGCTCGGTCACCCAGATATTTGCTTAATAATACGTCGTTCTTTTTCAGAGAAAACATATCAAATTGTCACAGAAGAAAAAGATAATATGAATCTCAATATCATTAAATATGTAATTTACATACACAACATAAAATATAAAATATTTGATGTGCTTCCTTATCTGAACTGTGTCCTCTATACATAATACAATTATTTTAATTGCTATTCGTTTTTTGTAGTTTCTGGTTCGGGCCATGCATGTTTGTCTGTCAAATAGTCCTCGACTCTGTAATAAGCCTTTAACATCAATGATTTTTTTAAGTAGTTCTTAAGAGCTGGGAGGGGTAATCTCAAAGCAGTGTCAGGTAACTTATTATAAAAATGAATGCATTGCCCAACAAATGACTTCTGTACTTTACGGACACGAAACTTCTTTATGGCAAGCTTATTTTTGTTTCTAGTGTTATAATTATGGATATCAGAATTCTTAGTGAAACAGTCTAAATTCTTAACAACATAAATTATACTATCATAAATGTATTGGGAAGCTACAGTTAAGATATTAATTTCTTTGAAGAGTTCTCTTACTGATTCACGTGTTCCTAAGTTGTAAATAGAACGAATGGCTCTCTTTTGTAATACAAAGATAGTCTGTATGTCAGCTGCTTTGCCCCAAACCAGAATACCGTATGACATTACACTGTGAAAATAACTATGATACACTAGGCGAGCTGTCTCAACATTAGTCAGTTGCCTGATTTTCCTAACGGCGTATGCGGCTGAACTTAATTTGCTTGCTAGTTTCCTTATATGAGGACTCCATTGTAAATTTTTGTCCAATGTTAAACCAAGGAACAGTGTTGTATCTACCATCTCTAAGCATTCATCATTCAAAAGTATTTTTGTATCGATTGGTTTAACATTCGGCAGAGAAAATCGAATACATTTGGTTTTCTTAGAATTAAGAAGTAAATTGTTGACAGTAAACCACTGCAGTACATCAGCTAACGTGCTATTAATTACATTGTAATCCGTAGATTTTCAGTCAACATTAAAAAGCAGTGATGTATCATCAGCAAAAAGTACTATTTCACAAAAGTTTTTTACTATACATGGCCAATCATTTATATAAACCAAAAACAGGAATGGACCTAAAATTGAGCCTTGTGGCACTCCTAATTGGACTACAGTCCCGCTAGAGCGAGTTTTGTTAACAACTACTGTTTGTGTTCTATTGCTAAGGTAAGAAGACATAAAGTTTAGGGCATTTATAGACAAACCATAGTGTTCTAATTTCAAAATGAGCGAGTAATGGAGCTAAAGTAAAATTCATAATCCTACGGACTAAATTGACAAATGACCGACAGGTAAAATGATACCAGGAACAGCAAAATTAAAATAGGGAAGGGTATATGTCGATAACAATATATCGACAAGTTGTAAAGTACATACAACAGACAAGTTTAAATCAAGAATAAGTATATGAGTTTCAAATAAGAGGTACACATTTTGGTTTGTTCTATGTATCTTCGAGGTAGTGGATGGATACCATGCATTTTTACCCACTAGTTTGAAAACATAAAAAGGTTTCCGAGCCTGTAGGTAAAAAATAAAATACCATGTCCGACCATAATAAATTATCTGTCACGCTATGGCAAGTATATCATAAATATCTATATAATTTTCGAATAATATTATTGCTGCTTCGAAATAAAAAAAAATATCTCTAATTAGCGGTCTACAGACCTTTTGATCTGTCGAAATCACAGAAAAGTTGGTATATAAATTAGCCGATCAAATTGCCAATTTCATTGTCCCGTCTGGGTGCACCTTCTACGATGTAATAATAATTTTAATATCGATAAGAACGACACTGGCCAAACTGTGGCAACATTCGTTCACACTTACTTGTCAATTTGGTCCGTAGGATTATGGATTTTACTTTAGCTGACACCACAGATAACATTTCCACTTGAATTAAATTCATCTTTTGTGATAGAAGCATGAAAGCTTGTCAAGCAATAGATCTAAAATATTGCCATAGAAAATGCAGAAATTATGCTTAAAACTATAGTTTTTAAAATCAGAGTAACATTAAATCGCGAAACCTGACACTTTATTGTATCGGACAATTTTTATTGTATAAACTCTACCAAGTCATAATATAACTATCAGGAAATTTTTAGAGCTTTCGTCAGTGCTAAATAAAAAGTATACTGTAAATGGTGACCCTACTGTCGAGGTTAGTTATTAATTCCGGTGCGGTGATATTGCCATTCGGGCCGTCCGCCTCTTCCCACATACTAAACAGCCTAAACTGCGACCGCGCCCGGCACATACCGACAAATGCCGACCAAATAGGAAGCAATCCTTTTTCGGAAGTCGTTTTCGAATGTTGTGGACATGTTTTATTGCGATGTTAATATATTCACATGATAGTTTTTGATCAGCGCAGTTTAAGTGATTGTATCGACCGAGAAGTTAATTTTAATTTGAAATATTTGAATACAAAAAATGTAATTTTAGTTGTACGTGTAAGCGCGCGAAGAAGCCATAGGCGAATGGTAAAGAATCGACCCCATCAGAGAAGCTACACCTTTCAGTAGTTAAAGTTTTATAAGCCTGAAACTCGTCATGTGTCCCGCAATCCTGACCATGGATAAAATCCTGACATATAAGAGGATAATGATATGATGTGAGACAAAAGACAAGCTGTACTCGTAGTACCTAGTTATAGGGAGGTAGTGTGTACAAAGTGTAGCCATTTTATATTTACTTTAAAGTTCACATATTTTCACACATTTTGTACAGTTTGTGCTAACCACTAATGAAGATAATGATATTACAATCAGGTCATTACCTCGGATCATAATCGGTAATGAATTTAATTACGCCTCGCTGTAAGATCTCATTTCACACTTCATTACACCGCCGCCAGCGTACGAACGTCATTCTCATCTTTGTTACCATGGTCTTAAAGAGGTGTTTAGAAGACTGGGGGAGAACATGTGTTGAGGGTTGTACTCTAGTTGATATTATTGACTAAGCAATGGTAAGCCTTATGGTGGAAGTATAAAGGAACGCCTGTGGTCAGTATAGTGTTGCCAGTTTAGAGAGGAGTCGAGATTAGCCTCAGCTCGCAGCAACGCTCTGATGCTAGATGTAAACTGGTAGGAAATTAAACTCGCTGTCGTTAATTTATTGTGTTTATTCTGTTTTATTGTTCAGTATCACGGTTTTCATTCTGTTACGCTTCATTTATATTGAACAAGTAATTATATCGTAATGTACGCATATAAAGCACAGAATATATAAGTATAGTTTGAACTACAGTGACTACTAATTCTAAGACACATGTTGTGATGATAAAGTGACACACACAACTATATTAGTACTTTCTGTACCATCTTTAGTGTTTACCGTGTGTATGTGACCTGTGTTATGTTATATGTATATACTTGTGTACCTCAAGGAAAAGTTTAGGCTATCACACACACGTGTTACAAATACATACATTGACTGAAGTGATAGCCGTGTTTGTGAAGTAACTATATACAACCGTGCAAACAAAACAACATTAATAGGTAGTCATTACCACGTTGCGTTAAGGCTGCTTCTCGCTTGTAATTTCTTGGTCGATTGATAGCATATTAAAATGTAATTGTTGGAATATCGAGTGGAAAGAATCTATTCTAGGTTATCGAAGTTTAATATATTGATTCGTGAGAATATTTTACGCACGAACGCGCGGCTTCAACAAATGCAGGAAAGATGAATACTTACACGTTTCTTTGGCTAAACAGTAAACACTGGTCAAAAGCGAACGGTTTTATATTCTGTAAGTGCGTTTTCACATCATCCGATCCGATATCGGATGTCGGACCGATATCCCATATATTTACGCCGCCACCTTTGATTTTTTCTTTTGAAAACATTCCTACTTCCAATATCGGATGTCAGAAAGATTTCAATGGAAAAAATCCAAAATGGCGCCTATAATGTATGGGATATCGGTCCGACATCCGATATCGGATCGGATAATGTGAAAACGCACTAATACTTTAGTGTCAAATTTGTTGTCCTGTTCGGCGGTCAATGCCTTCCATCTGTGACATACTCGTAAATGATAGGTTTCTTGGATCTGATTATTTATTACACGAAGTGTAATCTTGTAGACAATTTGCATGCTCCCGATCATGCAAAATATACACGCACGAGGTAATGAAGAACTAAAGGTTGAGTTGTTGTTGTGCATTGTCGCTTTCAGTATGTCGATAAATGTATAATAAGTAATAATCAAGGATGCTGCGTCTCTGGCGCAGGTGCGCGGGCGCAGCCCACGCCACGTCCGTTCATTATGCTATCGGCGCGGCGCGGCGCGGCGCCCTTACTTACCTAGGTATGACAGGGGCACCAGAGGCTTGATAGCCCTAAAATAATCGGCCAACCTCATGATACTTATACTCGTACATGTTTCGCAAGATGACAATCAAAACTTGAATAAGATATAGACAGTCATGTAACTTTTTACACCATCTGTTGTTCGGTGTTCGGTAGGTACTACCTAAGTAAAAGGTATGATCCTCATCTTCGCTAGGCCTAGGTATTTAATAGGCTTGGCGAGGCTTTGTATTGTTTTTTTGAACTTTATGTGCAAAATGTATAAGTACTTACATAGAAAAATCTTGTCAGAGGTGAGACCTGAACTCACGGTCTCTAGCCGCGTGCAGCAATTGCAGCGGACGTTTCTGCTTGTTATTTTTTTTTATAATCAATTAGCATTTTCCGCTAGTTCAACTGTGATTTGTTTAATGACATACGAATAAGTAAAGTACTAAAAGTGAGCAAGAAATTTTGCATAGAATAAAACGTTTAGAATCGCACCTACAAGCGTGCTCGGTGATACGCGCTTGGTTGGTTTTACGGCCGCGGGCGACGTTTACGACGCGAGGTGGACGGCATTTGTGAGAAACTGGCCGTCGGAGATAGCTCAATTATTCGTAGGAGTAGATCTGGACAACATGATAGTAATTGGTTAGCGATTGAAAATAATAGACGATTGCGACATTTCAACAAAGACGAACAAAGCTTAGTACAGTTCGCACTTCGCAGCAGAAGTCGCTGCGAGCGAGCGAGATGTTCACACTGTTCAAAAGTAATCTTGACCCGACTTTGTTTTTCCTCACCCGTTTAGCGACTTCTACTGCTGAATGTATAGGTACTGCTGTGTATTTAGTGGCAAAACTGAAAATGTAGCTGAATTATTAGCCTGCTGTTTAGAATTTCTAAAACGTTTGTTATTTTTGGCAATCTACGTATTTTTACTGGCTGTTTTTTTCTGGCTTATTGAGTGAGATTTTTAACTAATTACATTATCCAAAACCCTGCCTGCCTGTAAGCAGTTGATTTAGTACTAAAGGATGCCCAAGGAAAAAAGAATTTCATTATACCAACACGAACAAAATACTGACTATAACACATCAAACTAAATGGAATCCATCAATTCAATATTTATGATTCAAAATAATCATTTATAGGTAAATTCTACTAGCCAGCTCAAGACATCAAGTTAAAATTTGTATAAAATAACTTTGCACTCTTGTGGTAAAACGCAATTTTGCTATGTGTTTTCGAATAGCAAAGAGAGCCCTTTTCAGTTGGTGTGGTGAAATAGTTATTTGTTATACAAGGGGGCAAAGTTGTATTTTAACGCCGAGTGTGGAATTGAAAAACGAGCAAGTGAAAGGATTCTATAGTTGAACCACGAGCGAAGCGAGTGGTTCGAGAATAGAATCCTGAACTTGCGAGTTTTTTAACACACGAGAAGTAAAATACATTTGCACCCGAGTGTAACACAAAACTTTTCCCCTCACTATAGCGAGGAAACTACAACGCAAAAAATGCGTTTATCACTGCTTCCAGTAGTTCCACAGGTGGTAAATCATCTTTAATACTAGATTCACCTACTTTTATCAATTTTACATCAGTTAATTTGACTTTATTCAAGGTCAAATTACTTTACCCACTAGTGGATAAAATGCGTTTTTACCCGCTGGTATTAAAGGACAAAACACGTGTTTCCGAGCTAGTGAGGGGAAAAAATATTTTTACTCACACCGTACGTTACGTTAAGAAGCATTTCCCCCAATATCTTAGCGCGGTCAAACCTTTGTGTATATTCTGCGAGCATGGCTCACCACTCGGCCACTCAGCAGCCGAGCCGGTCGGTCCTCCCCGGGCCAAAAGCTGCGCCCACGCGCCGACCCTCCGTGTATGGCAGCTTGGCTGCACTCGATACTCGGGAGGCAGAGCCGGCTGCCCCACAAGTGTTATTCTAACTCCTTTGCATTCCAACTGCCGGGCAAACCTTCGTCCCCTCAATCGTGTTGTTTGTTGATTCATGCCAATCACGACGAAATTCGCCCAAAACGACATCTCCTTTTCAATCTGCCTTCCTTCACTTCACCCTGGCGCGGCGGTAGGTACTCGTGTACCGCACCATGGTGTAGCGTGGGTCCCAGTGGGTCAGGGTGCACAAGGCATATTTGTTTAGCGTCCAATTTATTTATCTTTTGCCTATGGTCTGTTATTAGTACCTGTAGCTAGCAGCTAGCAGTTTTGCAATTTTGCTTTCAATAGCAAGTAAGTTTTCCCCTCACTAGCTCGGAAACACGTGTTTTGCCCTTTAATACCAGCGGGTAAAAACGCATTTTATCCACTAGTGGGTAAAGTAATTTGACCTTGAATAAAGTCAAATTAACTGCTTTAAAATTGATAAAAGTAGGTGAATCTAGTAATAAAGATGATTTACCACCTGTGGAACTACTGGAAGTAGTGATAAACGCATTTTTTTGCGTTGTAGTTTCCTCGCTATAGTGAGGGGAAAAGTTTTGTGTTACACTCGGGTGCAAATGTATTTTACTTCTCGTGTATTAAAAAACTCGCAAGTTCAGGATTCTATTCTCGAACCACTCGCTTCGCTCGTGGTTCAACTATAGAATCCTGTCACTTGCTCGTTTTTAGGGTTCCGTAGTCAACTAGGAACCCTTATAGTTTCGCCATGTCTGTCTGTCCGTCCGTCCGTCCGTCCGTCCGTCCGTCCGTCCGTCCGTCCGTCCGCGGATAATCTCAGTAACCGTTAGCACTAGAAAGCTGAAATTTGGTACCAATATGTATATCAATCACGCCAACAAAGTGCAAAAATAAAAAATGGAAAAAAATGTTTTATTAGGGTACCCCCTACATGTAAAGTGGGGGCTGATATTTTTGGTCATTCCAACCCCAACATGTGATATATTGTTGGATAGATATTTAAAAATGAATAAGGGTTTACTAAGATCGTTTTTTGATAACATTAATATTTTCGGAAATAATCGCTCCTAAAGGAAAAAATTATGCGTCCCCCAGATATAACTTTTGAACCATATGTTTAAAAAATATGAAAAAAATCACAAAAGTAAAACTTTATAAAGACTTTCTAGGAAAATTGTTTTGAACTTGATAGGTTCAGTAGTTTTTGAGAAAAATACGGAAAACTACGAACCCTTACACTGAGCGTGGCCCGACACGCTCTTGGCTTTTTGAATTCTACACTCGGCGTTAAAATACAACTTTGCCCCCTTGTATAACAAATAACTATTAACAGATGAAGATGAAATTTGCTTTATCACGTCTATAACACCTGCTGGAAGAGTTAAGTAATTTGATTGATCTTGTTCGATACATTTTGATTGTATTGTATGTCGGCCGGATTAAAACTGAACGAATAAATTATAAAATCTTTAATGAGGGTCCTAACACCATATATGCATCATTTCTCGTATCATAAAATGTTATTAAAATGAGAGTCCGTTTTAACGTTTTAGGCGTGTATGTAAATTATTTCAAATGGCCACGTTTTTGCCCGATTTGCCTTATAGAGATAATTTTAGGATACGAAGAGGATTCGTAAATGGATTTCATGTTTTTTAACTGTTTATCTTATCTTATACTTTTAAACGAGCAATTCTTGTATATTTATTTATTTATTTATATATATATTTATTTACACTGACGATCTCGGAAACCGCTCTAACGATTTCGCAGAAATTTGTTATGTGGGGGTTTTTGGGGGTGAAAAATCGGTCTAACTTATCCTTAGGTCCCGGAAAACGCGAATTTTCGAGTTTTCATGCGTTTTTCTTCGCGCGCCATCTCGTGTACAGTAGTTGTACTGTTAAGACAGAATTCTTTCGGTCGATGTAAGTACTATTTATTGCAAACACTAGATGGCGACACAGGTCAAGGCTAAAACGAATAGAAAAATACACTATTTGAGTTTTTGTGGCGAAATGCGCGCCATCTCGTGTGGAGTAGTTGTGTTGTTAAGGCTGAGAATTCTTTCGCTCGATGTAGGTACTATTCATTTTTGAACTAGATGGCGACACATGTCAAGGATACGAAACAGAACCGAGCGAAGCTCGGTTGCCCAGATATTACTTCTTTAAATTATACTTATTAATGAGTGAGTTTTCTGAAAGCAAATTCTGCTGTATTTTCTGAATTCGAATAGACTGCTCTTATTTCAAAATAATCCCACGTTCAACCCAGTTCTTCGTTTTTCGTCAAATGTGCCATTCCCTTAACTTTTATTCGCACGTTACTCTCTGTCTCAAATCTTGCGAGTTACCTTTTAGTTAGCTGTTGATGGTCTGTTGTCTTTGTCGAGTAGAAATTTCAACACAACCTTGACCAATACTGACAAAGGAAATTCTGACCCTATCAATGGAAACTCATAAGACGATTTACCATTGAACAGTTGCAACTGTTGCAAGCAGCTCACATTAATACCTTACGTACCTCTACCTACAGTACATGCATGAATTAATCATGGCAAGGCAAGGAAACCAATGCTTTAAACAACTCATTGAAAAGTAAGAAGCATGGGCTTAACGGGTACAACGAAAGTTTTTATCAATAGACGTTTCTTGTGGATATAAGTACAGGAATGGCACAATAAGCATTGTGTGCATATGGCGTCTTCATAGCTAGTCACAGAGAAACTTATTGCCATCGCCACCGCGCGGGGAAACCATGGGAACTGAACCAACTGCATCGATTGCAGTCGTGTGTTCTGAGTTCTGAAGCCAGCTGCAGGTGCGGGAACTATAGACCCATCACTCAGTTTTCGCTGAATTTTGTGAAGTTTTGATAGCCCTATCTCCCAATTGTAGAGTGCACCATCTCTAACTGCAGAGTGCTACTAGCTGGCTAACTGCAGAGTGCTGCAACAGAAGCCAAACGCAAATCCGTTGTTCAGTTTTCATTGTGCTTAAACATTTTGCGCCAGCTACTTTGCAAAGAGCCGATAAATTTTGAAAATCATCGCCCGGATAAACTAATATTGTAACGTTTATACCTGAATGCAAGTACCTATTCTATGATGCTAAACATTACAGGCACACCTGCTTATAATTACTATGCCGCATAATTCTAGCGTTTATTTGGAAACCATTTTACAAAAAACCTCGCAAAATGATTATGATAATGACTTCTTAGCACCCAGATAGACATCTGAGCCGCGAACAAAGCTCGTTTATCAAGCTGAATTTAAATTTAACTTTAAACAATCATCGCATAACTGGTGGTCGGCGGAGCGTTAAATTACATTAAAACCATGTGTCATGGGGTCCTTTATGCGTGCGCGGTAAATAGAAATTAAATTCACAAGACTTGACTTGTTTACCTATTAAGTATTCTTACAACAACGGTTTGTTAGCTGAAGACCATATTTCCGAGTTAATTGCTCCATGAGAATAAATATTGCGGTCCCGAAGCATCCACACGAAGAACTGTGCATTTGGTAAAAGGATAGATTGCAATCCTAGGGTGCTTTTAGCTCTTTTGTACAGAGTAAACTGGGAATGCTGGTGCCGGAACTAATTTTCTACAAACCACTATTTCTGTCACTACCCGTGTGGTGACGGGTTAAGAATTTCACCACCCCCTTTCTTCTCGTGGGTGTCGTAGGCGACTGTGGGATATGGGTTAAATTAAATTGTGCTGTAGGCTGGCAACCTGTCACTTCAATGTCACAGTTTCGTTTTCTTTCAACCCCTTATTTGCCAAGAGTGGCACTGAAACTTGAGTAGTTTCATGTGCTCTGCTTACCCCTAATGGGATACAGGCGTGATTGTATGTATGTATGCATGTATGCACTAGTTATATGTATGTATATTTGCTATTTAAGAATAAGGAGTACCTTGTAGGTAATAAGTTGTCTCCAGGTTATCGTTTGCTTTGAATATTTCCCTGTCCCCCCATCGAACTGGAAGAGTACATGAAATAAATGCTGTTGTTTCTAGAATATACGATATATAGTTACAAACAGTTATATTCTGACAGAGATCTGTTATGGGCTATTGGCAATTCTGTTCTTGAGTCATATTGCCTACTCGGTTTTTATGATTGACAATTATGATATGTGTTGTGCAGTTAGGAATGTGCAGTTTTTACCGTGACTCCCTTACATAAAGACTGCCATTCACGAAGTTTTTGGCTATTTGTAAACCTTATTGCTAGGACGTAAGGTATATTGATGGTGATATATAGTTGTTGAACAGTAATTATCCTATAACGCGAGTAACGGGCCGAACAATGCTGGGAACAGAGAAGTTGCTAAACGACGCTTTATCAAGAGCATTGTCAAGTGTGGAGTAGCTACTCATGTGGAGTTCGTTACTCCAGAAATCGGGGAAATCTGCTACCGCGGGCTCCCATACTGTACCATATCAAGAAAAAGGGCGGGGCACAGACAAGATTATGATGGTCGTTGGCAGGAAACTTCAATCTAAATTTAACAATTATGTATGTATGGAAATAGCCACGTGACAGCGTAGCGTAGATTAAATATTACATTTGGATGCGTTTGTCGATGCATTGATTATCTTGCTAGGTATTCTATTGTTATCTTACATCCACAGGGGGTCTTACATCCTATTCTAGCTGATCCTATTCTCATTGTATGTGGTAGCATATAACGATACTAAACCACAAACTAACTAAAACGGCGAATACTTAGCGCCGCAATGGAATGTAATAAACAATTATAAACTTGTATCCCCACGCAAGTTTTCAAACTCAGTGTAGTAGCAAAGTATTATTGTACAACATAAATATCCACGGCCTGCAAATGTTTAGTACACGGTGCGCATGCGCAGGTTTGGCTTTGCTCGTACATGGCTACATCATGTCGCTCGTAGACTGTATCCATGAATTGGCACTGCGAGAAATTGACGTTGTACATTTTGGACATGTTGAATTTAGAAAGATACCTTTTGGACTGCAGAAATCTCCGCATCAATATAATTTACCTCTCAACCTGATAATTTTCATACCGACACATGAGTATAGCAAGTGTTATTGTATAGGTAATACAGTATGCAAATACGTGGTATTATAATGGACAAGTCCGCGTTAGTAACAAAGGCTAAGTGATGAGTGGCGAGCAGCGTACCGTGACCGCGAGTCGTGGAGTTTAAATCATTAGTTAGTTGTCAAGCCAGGGCGGTGTTTAGGCACTGAAAGCGTGGCGTGGCTTTATAGTGCACTGAGTTTTTCTTGCATGAGAAAGAGTTTATAGTGTTATTTCACTCATTTCCACACTTTGACCCGGAAAGTTTGTAAAGAGTTTTGGTTCGATTTTAGATAGCTCCAGATTAGGTAAAATATTATGGCGTTAATTCCATCATTTTTGTCGCATTTGCCTGCAAGAGCTGAAATGACGTACCTAGTTTCGTTTGACTACCTTTACTCTCAACAGTCTCAACGGCCTGCCGATGCGTCGATGTCTTTTTCGCTCTAGCCGTCTTGGCATGTAGCTTTTTTCTTTCGGCTTTTGCTATTTACGCATCTTTGCGTTACTGTAAAATTTTCCTCATCTCCTGGTGAAACAAAGAACTACAATAACTTTCAGAGTCCTGCGGAATGTTCTCGATTCAATCAATCTCTCTTATAACCGAGTAACCGACCCTGAATTGAACCACTTCAAGATGTCTATTATTCCTGCAGAGTTTCCTCGTTGAGCTTCTACAATGGTTACCTTTTGGACCAGAAATGAGCCTTCGCTGGCACTTTTGTTCCGATTTCAGAATTCCTGGGTACGTAGCCGAATGACACGAACGCTCACGAAACGCTCACGAAACGAAACGCTCGTAGATATCTATCTCTATCGCTCTGGCGGATTGGCGCGGCAGAGTCAAACTACCTTTCGCGGCGTTTCGTTTTCGTTTCGCGTCGCAGAAATGCCATTCGGCTACGGCACCTGGACAGAAATGATTGAAAATTGAGTTTTTCATCGGGAGCGTTGTGTTGTGTAAGAAAAGGTTAAAATGACCCCGATCGTAATGAAAATCCCTTCTTAGCGGCTATTTCGGTCAGCCACCCGGAAGGCGTTACCTCTTGTTATCGCGGCGGTTCCTGTTGGCATTCCTCGGCGCTCGTAAACAACGCTCCGTTCAGGAAAGGTCGCGGGGTTCTCGTAAACCTGGGAGTTATGACCTTTTGTTATACAGCTCGAAGGAAATGCTTCCAGTCGCTTAACAAGCACATCGCCTTAAACGACCCAGAACTTTTTTACGAAGTTGTAATCGCTAACAAGTTACAAGCGCATGATCCGCCGTGGTCACCGCAACCTGCATTGACGAGTTAGTAGTTAGAAATACTTTAATGTGTAGGTGTGGGTTACTACCTAGCTAGTTTTCGAGAAAACCTCGGCCCCCTTCTATACTGTACTGTGCTTTAGTTATTAAAATTGTCATTGTCATTTGTCACACAAGTAGTGGCCCCATAGACCCATGCCGTGTCTGACCAAACAATGCCAACATTATCCATCGACTACCTATGGCCCGAGTCGGTCTAATGTGGTCTAATAACTAAAAAAAGTTTCTACTGGCAGTATTATTATAAACATCATATATTTTTATAGAAATATGAATAATATAACATTTTCATCAAGTTACCTTGGTCCACCTGTAGGCAAGTGAGGCGAGTGCTCGTTGGATACTAGGAACAGCGTGTTGGGGAACAATAGTATCGGTAAGTGGCGTTGCCGCTGACAATGAGCTACTGTTGCTGTTGCTGAGCCACCAGCCCGAGATGGAGGAATGCGAAACAAAAACTGCATACAGAATGTTGACACTCGGCAGATACGAGCCATGCATACGCTGGGACGGGGGTTGGCAAACCTGCCTCGGGATTGTTTTAGAGCGGCGATTACGGTGCTTAGACCAAATTGCTTTACGCGACTACGCAGTTTTTTTAGACTGATAAAAACAACGCTTGCGACTCCTTTTGATTCCTAAAAATGATGACAAACGTCACACAAGAGTAAACACTCTTCTCAGAAAAATCCCGATGAAAGTCGGAAAATTGCTTTTTTTGTAGGGTTGTGAAGTAATGTAAGCCAGAATCATTGATAACTTGGATTGGCAGTTAAAATCAATTGTATATATAAGCAAACTGAATTTTACAAGGAAAAAGAGTGAAAGGTTAAAGTACACTACCTAATAACTAACTATTGATTTTAACCACAAAAAAACCGGCCAAGAGCGTGTCGGGCCACGCTCAGTGTAGGGTTCCGTAGTTTTTCGTATATTTCTCAAAAACTACTGAACCTATCAAGTTCAAAACAATTTTCCTAGAAAGTCTTTATAAAGTTCTAAATTTTGTGATTTTTTTCATATTTTTTAAACATATGGTTCAAAAGTTAGAGGGGGGGGGGACGCACTTTTTTTACCTTTAGGAGCGATTATTTCCGAAAATATTAATATTATCAAAAAACGATCTTAGTAAACCCTTATTCATTTTTAAATACCTATCCAACAATATATCACATGTTGGGGTTGGAATGAAAAAAAAAAATCAGCCCCCACTTTACATGTAGGGGGGGTACCCTAATAAAACATTTTTTTAATTTTTTATTTTTGCACTTTGTTGGCGTGATTGATATACATATTGGTACCAAATTTCAGCATTCTAGTGCTAACGGTTACTGAGATTATCCGCGGACGGACGGACGGACGGACGGACGGACGGACGGACGGACGGACAGACAGACATGGCGAAACTATAAGGGTTCTTAGTTGACTACAGAACCATAAAAAAGATGAAATTAATACAATTTAAATATATGTTATTGAACCATAGAATGCCGTTCGCTAGTTTGCAGGTGGTACAGCGACATCTAACGAAAAATGTGGACATCAAAAAATACTTATACATTTTACGAAAACAAATCATTGCCCAGTTTGCGGGGGTAACAGTGACATCTAGCGAACGACAGCGAACAACTCTATCGTTGAGTTTCCTAAACATATCCTAAGTACATTGGGTTTCTCAACAATAAATAAATAAATAAAATTTACTGTTTCTTTTGACTGAAAACACCGTGTTGATAACCTCTCTCTCCCTCCCTTTCTTCCCTTGGCTTCTGGCTGGCTTCCTAAACTTTGACGAGCCATAACATAATATTAAAAATGTAGGGGCTAAGTTTTGATTCCCATAGAAAAATTGAATTACGCGCCATTTCCAGTGCCAAGTTTCGATTGATCGTCATAGTTGACAGACGTCAAAAATACAACGTTACCTCTTTAGTTTTCTAACAGATGGCGTTAGTTATACAAAATAGTAAACGATGTTTTCTTACTCCTTAGAGTCCTAACAGATAGTAGTACAATATTGAACACAAAACTGAGATTTGATTTTTTTTTAAATGACAATAAAATAATATTTTTTTACAGATATGAAATCTAGATATGAATATAAATTACTATGTTTAAGCACAACTTCATAGGCGTGATAGTTTTTTCAAAAAATGTACCACAAGGTTCGGAACTTTGTCGACTATAGGAGGGCTTCGCTGCCGCTCGCCCTGATAAGTAGGATACTGAAATCTTCTTTCTTCGTTGAGCCATCACAGCTAACTTTAACTTACAAACGGTCTTAAGCACCTACACTTCTGAAGGCGCTTAAGTCATTTTTGCTAATAAAAAAAAACCACAATGTTCTATGAACATTGGTCAAGTGCGAGTCGGTTTTCGACTTTTCCATACAAAGAACTCATGAGCGCCTGAACGACTATGATGGCAAAGTTAACGTTTCGAACTTTCAAGACTTTACGTATATATCTCGGAAACGATAAGAGATAGAGCAAAATGGACTTCAGATTTGGGCTTTCGGTGGCACAAATTCTATGTTTTCGTCAACAGACACCTTTTTTTGGACCGATTTGAATAAAATTTTGCTCAGTCAATTTATAAACGGTCTTAAGCGCCTCCTTTTTAGTAGGAACTTAAGTCATTTTGTACAAATGAAAAAAAAATTGAACAAGTTCTAAAAAGAAAAAGACAGAAATGAATTTCTTTATACCTGTCCAACTCGATTACACAATTTTAAGACGTTTAGTAACTACTTGCAGCGGCAGTGAGTGAAATTCGTAATCTGAGTTTTTTTCTCTTAAGTCCGACTTACGCTTGACTGTAGATTTCTAATAGGTTTTCCTGTAATCTACATGGAGAGGGCTATCTCGTGTATTTTTTTGAAAATTTTACGCTAAGTAGTTTCGGAGATAAGGGGGGGATGGTCATTTTTTGCTTATTTTCTTAAATTACTTCTAAATTACCAAAACAAAAAATATAAAAAAAATATATTTCAGATGCTGATAAAATGCTCTTTCATTTGATATGTAACACAATATAGTTTTAATAACTTTGATTTTTAATTTTCAATTTTACCCCCAAAAATGACCCCTGTGATTAAATTTCATTTAATTAAATTACATGTCCGTCTTTGGGCCACAGGTTTACATACGTGTGCCAAATTTCAAGTAAATCGGTCCAGTAGTTTCGGAGAAATCGGCTGTGACAGAGGGACAGACAGACACGCGAGTGATCCTATAAGGGTTCCGTTTTTCCTCTTTGAGGTACGGAACCCTAATAACTTAAGAGCAATGGTGAAAGTGACATAATGGTGAACAATCTCTTGAATGGCTGATACATAACAAACCACGTGTAATATGCAATTGCAATCTCCAGAGCGCCGCGCCCACTCGACGTCAGCAAGTTGCAGTCCGACGCGACATTACCCGCTAATAGCGACAATTACTGCGTTACTGCACTTTGATACAATTATAACCTATGCGGCGGATTTATGTGCTTTACGGATTTCCGGCGCGGGATCGAAATAGCGACATTTCTGCCTTGCTCGATTAATTGTGTGAACACTGAACACTTTACTTACTCTTGTTTATGTCATTCTTGAGTTATGACTGTTATGAGACTGTGATTATACATGTGCACTTGCAGGTACTGCACGTACAGAGCAGACCAAGCTACGTTGTTGACGATTTTGATATCCCCGCCTGTGCAAGGTTTAACGTCAGAAATTCATCAAAATTACCACCAGCGACGCTGTATTTGGTTGCCAACTATTAAAATTGTTGATAACATACCTAGCTTGGCCGAATCATCGTCGCTTGACTTGGTCGTGCATCATTCGGTCGGCCCCATTTATGACGTACCTAAAAGGATTTTCACTGTGATTTTTTCACTGTGAATTTCGTTTTATTGGGGTGTTTGAATCTTGCATTGTTATAGTTCTGTTTAAGTTCTCTATCATTTTAAAGAACACCGATGGGACAACTAGCCTTACAGTAGTTACCACTCCTTACTAAATGGTGTTAAATATCAAATCGCTTGGTTTTCTAGGGGTGGTCGCAGTAAGTGTCACGCATATAAGCGTCCATAACCAGCGTCCGTTACACCGATTACCCGTAATCAAATTCCCTGCTCCGATACACTTTATATCAAGGAAATATGGAGACGCGGTGCCAAACTCCACCATCACCAAAAACAAGAAAAAAGTCCATAAGTCTACAGTAATAAGGCTTTGTGAGGTGCAGAGTTGGCATGGTGAGGGAACATCCTGTGGTGGCGCGGATGCGGTCTGGTAATAAAACTATGAATGAAAGTCGATTACCTTTAGCATTCAAAATACAGTTCGACTGGTGGGTTCCGCTATACGTAGTCCCTATTATTGGAGTTCTACGCCTACCTATTTCATTATGTAAATGTGGATTACATAATACACGACACTCCCTTCAAGATGGCAGGGAACCAAATATTAGATTTGCATTCTAGATTATTGCAGTACTTCCATTCCATTGTAAACTTGTACAAAGAACTGTGCTCTGAAGTACTGTTTGACGTAATGCCAATACGATAATTAGTATAATGTGTCTGGAAATGAAATGGACAGTGCTATTTTCTTGAATATTCCATTTCCCAACCTAAACTCAATAAATATTTAAAAAAAAATATTGGGGGACACCTTACACAGATCAATCCAGCCTCAAACAAAGCAAAGCTTGTACTATGAGTGCTAGGCGACGACATTCATACTTATATAGATAAATACATACTTATATACATAGAAAACATCCATGACTCCGGAACAAATATCTGCGCTCATCACACATATAAATGCCCTTACCGGGATTCGAACCCGGAACCGCGGCTTAGCAGGCAGGGTCACTACGCGCTAGGCCAAACCAGTCGTCAATCATTTCTACACAGTTCCAGTAATTTTACGCCGGACTCAAAGTATTAAATACTACTAACAACAGGAAAACAGACACAACATGATTTTTTCTTATTTGATGTTCATCTCCTGTTCATCTCACATCAGCAGAAAGTGTCCTGAAATGCATTAGGCGTTTGCTTCGCAATTACGTCCCGATGTGATGACAGACCGCCCGTCACAAGAATACTAAATCCACCTCGAGTAAGTCTTGCATGCCTCGAGTAAGTCAGTATCGTGTAAAAACTAGCAGTGCTAGAGAACAGGTTGCGTTACTACTTACTTAGTTACTGGCTACAATTACGAGTGATTCCCGCCGAGCACAGGAAGTCTCCTTAATAGTTTAAACTTGTTTTACATTTAACTTGATGTGCAGTATACACAAGCCTTCGGGTTATTGTTTTTAGTTTAAATTGATTAATATTTTACAAATTGAGTTAAACTATGCATATTTTGCAATTTTAATTGATAAGTTATTTATGAACATGATAATAAAAGTCATGTCACATCCTGTTGTTGACAGTGTCATGACGGACGGAGCCCAAATTGAGCCATTATTCACACGTTTTCGGTTCGTCGTTCACGAACTTGAAAGAACAGTTGCTAAACGTAACCCCACGGCTAGCTGTCGCACTTTTGAGTTAGGTGTGTCTGTGTAACGCCAACAACGGAAGGACCTAGGCTCTTGATGGGTCTTGTGACTTCGGAGGCAGAGGCTTCACAACAACTTTACAAAATTATACGTACAAAAAATATGAAGGGATTTGCTTAGATTTTCTGTCAGAGTAGTCGTAATTACCACAAAATACTTAATTCATTACAGTAATAGTTGAAAGTCTTCTGTTCTATTTAAAAACTAAAATCATACCACCGTTTTTCACCAAATACCATAGTGGTATACCATACTCAGGCAGAATTCGATAAGATAAACAGTTCTCATTAAGAACTAGAAATTGATGTGACGCCGCAATTGTCGCGCTGATTTTTTGCAGAACACAGAAAAACATAAACAGGATTTGAAGCATTTCAAAGTCGAAGGACATCCATCAAACTTGACTGAATTCCGTTACCTTAAATATAGAATATGATCCCACCTGTCCTCTGGAAACTGGTAGAACTAAGTATAGTTAATTAGTCGCCGCCACATTGTTTGTGTCGAGCAGAATGGTGTCGACCGTCGCCCGGCTAGCACGTAACCAATCGATCATACGCTCTGCATAAAGAGCTCGACTTGACTCGATTCTAACGCTTTGAGAATACACCCTCGACTCATCCTATTCGAAAATAGCACCCCAATTTTGAATTAGGAAATAGAGCGCGCGAAATTACACGGAACTTTTTTGCTGTTTACGGCTAGTGCTTTTAGACTTTTAAAAAGTTTTAGTGTTTTTTTTAATAAGTGGCCATGACTCCAGTTGGACTTCTGTTTAAAGTGAACAGGTGAGTTGGCACGGCGGTGTTAATGGTTCGTGCACTGAGTATGCAACTATGCATGCCTTGCCTATGTATGGCGGTTTGTATGAGTTGTGTGTATGGGCGTGCTTGTTTCTATGCCGGTTATGGTTTTAGTACTTTTAGTAAATAGGTGCCATTTAAGAAGTTGCATTGGGATAATGTATATTTTGTTTGCATCAAGGTTGTTTTTGTCATAGACTTAACAGTACCTATGTATTCTACTAAAATATATTGTAGGTATAACATTAGGCATCTTAAGTTAATTTATGTTAAGCTTTATCTGAATGTTGGATAAAAAATAAGCAAACATGTTTATTTATAAAATTGTTTCACAATCACTTGAAAGTTTTTGTTTGTTTTCTAAACTACAAAAATACAAAATAGTCGCAATTGATTGAATTTTGCTCGACATGTATTAAGTGTATGTATGCGTGTCTGTATGGAGGTACTTATTCTGAAATGGGACTCTGAGCTACTGTAAGTAAATATTTAATTGACGGCGACCGAACCCTGTCGGGTGAATTAAAATAACTAGAAATATGTCAACTGTCATCGTTTACGTTATGTCTCCTCTCCAGACCGTCAATGGTGACCTTTAGCAATGTTGACAATAAGTCTATGGACTATACACGATGAAATAAAAAGGACCGTTCAAACTTTGCGTAGTGACTTTTGAGGTCTTAATGAACAAGATTTATTATGCGATGCGACCAATGCTGAAATAGCAAAAAAAAATTTGGCTGTTTCATGCATTTCAACTGCCATGATGCAGCTCATTTCTATGAAACAGCCAATTTTATTTCGCGATTCCAGCATTGGTCCCATAATAAAAGTTGTTCACTATTACCTTAAAAGTCAATATGCGAAGTTTGAACGGTCCTTTATATATTTCAACCTGTATATAATACAAATACAAAATAAGGTTGTGCATAATAGTTTTTAACCCCCGACGCAAAAACGACGGGGTGTTACAAGTTTGACGTGTCTGTCTGTCTGTCTGTATGTGTGTCTGTCTGTGGCATCGTAGCTCCCGAACGGATGAACCGATTTGGATTTTTTTTTTGTCTGAAAGCTGAGTAAGTGGGGAGTGTTCTTAGCCATGTTTCATGAAAATCGGTCTACTATGTCGCGATCGGGGGTTATTTCATAATTTTAATTTTTTCATCGTATTTTCTCTAAAACGTTCGTATTTGTCATGCTTGTTGAGACTGATTGAAATATCATGACACGTTCGTCCTGAAAAATGAGAAGTGTCCTAATGCAAAAAATCTAAAAACCAGTCTTGTAAACTGATAAATGTGTTTACATTATTTAAAAAAATCACACAGGCATGCAGCGGGGTTTCGTAATATGTCATTATCTACTGGTCCAGAACAGTAAAATAAAAGCTACCCACGTAGTCATAAAGCAAGCAGTCAAGTTTAGTGTACTGGTTTCGTGGACAGACGGACGGACAGACGACGGAGTGAGATGAATGTCGGCGCTCGCATACATTTGCATCTCATCGAGAACTTCGGACAGAACTTGTGCCTTATTCAATAACCAGCAGCTGGGACTGAATTTAGAATATTATAACTATCAAACACGATTTAATGTTTTAGTGATGAAGATTGTTACTGATATAATAACCTAACCACAAAATTACAATTTTGAAAAAACCCCCGACCGCGACCTAGTGGACCGATTTTCATGAAACATGGCTAAGAACACTCCCGATTAACTCAGCTTTCAGACAAGAAAAACTAAACCATAATCGGTTCATCCGTTCGAGAGCTACGATGCCACAGACAGGCACACACACAGACAGACACACGGACAGACGGACAGACGGACAGATGGACAGATGGACAGATGGACAGACAGACAGACACGTCAAACTTATAACACCCCTTCGTTTTTGCGTCGGGGGTTAAAAAAGATTTCTAAATCGATGACAAAGGTACTTAACTACAAAAACACAAAGTTTTACGAAGTTTGTCTTCACGAATCAACCTAGCTCTAAAGCAAGGAAGGCGTCTACCTAATAATACAGATACTGTAAATAAGAATGGTTAAAAATTTTAACAAGTAGGTATTCGTGATATACAGATAAATAGCTACCAGTGGCGGCTGGTGAAAATTTCTGCTAGGCAACACTGAGCAAAAAGAAAGGTACTTTGCTCCTAATCAATTTTAGGCAAGCCGGTGGGAATCGGCTTGTATGGACCAGCCGCTGCTGATAGCTACATAAATGCCCTTACCGGAATCTCCTACAGAAATATTCATCGAGCTATCGTAATAGTCCGATAGCTATGGGCTCAGAGCATAAAATATGTATGTACTTACCATTTCTTAAAACTGTGACTACTAACTGTGGGTAATCTTTTTTTTTTTTTAATACCACGTCGGTGGCAAACAGGTATACGGCCCGCCTGATGGAAAGCGGTCACCGCAACCTATGGACGCCCGCAACTCAAGAGGTGTCTTGCCGACCCATTAGAAACTTGTACACTCTATGTAGTTCATCGGGAATACCTCGACAGGGAGCTCATTCCACAGTTATTAATCATGTAGTAGGACATGTAGTGGATTGGATTTTTTTGCTTTCGTTACTCTTGAATTTGCGGTGTCTCCAAGACAAAAGTGAACGAATACGATAAAATATGTACTTGTAATACCTACCTATGCATGACCTGCTTAAATCACTCCGGACTACTTCCTAGTTCACCCAGTCCATTAACCCGGTAGCTAGCATTCATTCGTGCCTTGATCTTTATATAAATAATAACAACGCACAAATGTCAGCATGTATTGTCTGTATGTACAATGTACATAATTACCGCACTATTTCCATAATCTGCCGCTCTGTATGAGTGAGAGTCGCTCTCCTTATATGAGCGATGGTCGCACTTTACAATTTGTCAAGTCGCACGAACTCCGGTCTGGCCGTATTCGAATCATTCATTATAAGATTTCGCTACGATAAGATAATAATTTGCCAGCGTCAGTTAAATATGACTTACTACTAAAAGCGTGACTTTTAATAGACCAGTATCGTAATGTAGAATGTGTCGTCTTACAAGCAGTGTTCGAGCAGTGCTCCTAGCCGCCCTACAATACTCAGTAGTACCTATTCAAATACTTTTGATAACATAAAATTGCATTGAAGCGTGTCAAGACACGCCAAGGTTCGTTAAGTTTTGATATTGTTATGAAGTTATGATGATGATGCAACTTGCAGTTCGCGGTGCATCTCGAGCGCATCAATAAGCCATATTTTATAGGGTGTGTATGTTGCATACTTTGTATTTCACACTCATATAAATCAGCTTGAGCGGTCGTATCATATCTAATATCAAATAATGAACGGATTAAAAAATGGGAATAGTGCCGGTATCGCGTGAAAACGGTAAATAAATCACGCGCTAACATTAGATCAATATCTGATGCAAGTTGATGACTTTATAGCTGACATAACGGCTTGTGCAAGGCTGAGGCTGGCCGTGGCGCGTCAGACTGCACTGCGGGTACCTACAGATACTGACTGCCTATTATCATTTATTATCATCATCAATATCCTTTTTTTCTGGAGTGCACCCACATCGATACAGAAACCCAGTGTCTATTATCATCATCAATATCACCATGAGGACCTCATCACCTTGTTTTTTACGCCGCAACGGGTGAGCATCGACGTCCTCTTCCCGTGCGCGCTCTGCTAATTCTTTTTCAGCCATTTCATGGCTTTAAAGCATTTCTTAGTCCACCATTTATCCCGCTTCAGCCAATCATATCTAGAAGAGACCTTATCTTCCAAATGTCGAAATCGAGTTCCTTGAATGTGTTTTAGTGCCTACCGCCAGCTCCGAAAGACTTGCGAACTTTTGTGCTGTGTGAATATGACTTTCTTACCGCCCGTAAATCCCCTGATCATGAGCTGGTGACACTTACCTGCATTCGTTGCATATCATCTATTACATCAAACGGATGCCTTAATATGGTTATGTTTGTCTCCCTTCGGGCACAGAACCCTATAAATGAAATTTAATTAGTCAACAATCAGTATTGAACACAGCGTGTTGTGGTTTACCATAACAAGCATTTCTACTGTAACGTACACTTACTCGCGACGTGACCAATTTTAATCGAACCAACCGATTAATTGTACAAAAACCGGCCATGCCTCTTTAGGTGTCAGTCATTAGTTATTGCTGCAAGTGTTACAAGTAGCCCGGTAACATTTAATCAATCATAAATAATTTATTACGGTATTTATTTATTAGCAATTTGCTGGGCGACTATTAATATGTAGGTTAGTCGTACGTAATTTAACTGCCTTACAAAATAGTAGAAAACACCAGTTAATTTATAAAGTGTAATTACCCCCGTTTACTCCGGTTGCCGTTTAAGAAGTAGATGTCGCTACGGATCCCATTGACCTTAGTAGTGGAAAATTTCGCTGACTTGGTTGAAGTCTTGGTGGCTCAGTTGGCAGAGCGCTGGAGTATCGATCCAGATGCCGTGAGTTCAAGTCTCACCCAAGGCAGACATTTTCCACTTTTAAATTTATTCTAAGCATATTCTAAGCCTAACGGCATCGATTGTAGACGTTTCTGCTAATCAGAAGTTAAAAGTGTAATTAAATTCCACGATTAGGTACTGTGAAATATGTATCAAGCGGTTCGGTCCATGGGGTCTAATTCCCCGAATGTCTAGTCGAGTTACGTCAATTCCCCGAATGTCTATAGTCGTCATACGTCCATTGACTGAAACGACTAGTGTCCACAAGCCTAATTCCCCGAATGTCTAGTCGTATCAAGCCACGGGTATGCCTACTACCTACTCGTATCTCTACTCTCCTCTGCGTCTCACTGGAACGTTAGCCTAAAACCTTACCTAATCAATACAGACATTACATTAGCTAACTTGTCAAAAATCACGCGAATACGTCTGAAGTGAATAATCAACTAAATCAACGTATCCATCCATTACGAGCTGGTACGTACATATTACGTGCTTGTTACTGAAGTTTTCCGCTCGTGTGCAATGGTGGATGTGCCTGGAAGTGGTTCCGGGGACGGCTGGTATTATCTTTAATGCTAGGTTTGGCTAGGAAGCCTTGCTGAAAAATAATTACATAGGTTCGTGGATGTGCGGTGCGGATGAAATGACTTTGTTGCAATAAAATCTGGCTGAAAACACTTCTTGAAACTACCTATTTGACCAATCTAAAAGCACAATGAACGTCACAATAAAATTTTTAGCCCAATCGTATGCCAATATACTCGATTAAACAAGGTGTAAAACTGGGCCCGTAGCCAAGAATACAATTGTTGATACGCTTCGTGTCGAACGATACGCAAGTGGCTGTCGTCGCATCAACACGGAAGAGTGATAGGTGAGATAACTAGGATAGGGCACGGAGCTTGAACGACGGTACCCTTGTCTACGGGCCCTGCCTGGTTGGTTGTCTACGGGCTGACGAGGAGCGGTGAGCCGGCGGCCGCGGTAACCGAGCCGGCTGGGAACCGACCGCGCCGCGCCGCGCCGCACACTAGCAAGCTAACAGATGTTACACTCAGCAGCAACACTGTCTGAGATTCTAGCGCAATCATTTAAATTTAATGCTCCTGCAATTGGTAAGAGCAATTATTTGTATTTTTATTTTATCACAGGTACTGTGTATTTTTAACCCCCGACGCAAAAACGAAGGGGTGTTATAAGTTTGACGTGTCTGTCTGTGTGTAATGTGTATGTCTGTTTGTCTATCTGTCTGTCTGTTTGTCTGTTTGTCTGTTTGTCTGTCTGTCTGTGTGGCATCGTATCGTAGCTCTCGAACGGATGAACCGATTTTGATTTAGTTTTTTTTTGTCTGAAAGCTGAGTTAGTCGGGAGTGTTCTTAGCCATGTTTCATGAAAATCGGTCCACTAGGTCGCGGTCGGGGGTTTTTCAACATTTTAATTTTTTTTTTACTATTTGTACATACACACTAGCACCCACCACACTTGCAAGCGTTATCGATCTTGTAGAACTAGATATAATGACGCCATGACAAGGTTCAGTTCATCTGAGCATTTGGCTTCTCGGTGTATGGGGCAGTCTTTGACTAAGGTTCCAATTTAGCCAAAGATGTTTTTGAAGTGAACTGAAAATTAATAGAATAACTTGTCTTACCTAGCTCATCGTATCGTATATATCGTATCATATTAGATCTTAAAAACACAGCATGCCTCGAACATATCTTTTGGTAAAAATGTAAAACCCGTCTCTGCGACGAAATCAAACCTTCTATCTCTATGACTTGTCTTAGGTGGGCGGCGATGGGCGCGCGATCAAGCTATTTGATTTTTAGAAGCAAATTCAATACGTAGAGAGGTCGGACTAGAGAAATAACGATTGATTACTAGTCTCACATTTCATTCTTTATATTTTCTTATAATAAAAATTCAAAATATTCAAATTAACATAAGTTGACCAAAGGAGTAATGTGCCTAAAAAGTAAGGAAATTACAACTTTTGTAACTTGTATTGACAGCCTTTGATTATGTGCACGGTGATACGAGATTGTCTGTGTAAAATATTAAAATTTAAGTGTGAACTAAAAATATGAAACACTAGTGCGATGACCTTACGATATATGTACTAGCACTTGACTTTGGTGAATAGGATCACAAAATTAACTAGTTATTACAACGGGCTCGTAGCCTAGCGGTTTCGACGTCTGGACGCCGCGCCAGCGGTGTGAGTTCGAACCTCGGCTGAGGCGTGCTTTTGCAGTTTTATTTTTGTTTCTTTTATTTTTTATTAATTGATTGTTTACTTTTTTCTTTCTGTAAGAATCCTCATTCTTATTTTTATTTTATTTTTAATAACTCCGGCTTTTATACTAACAAGGAAAGGTACCCATACAAAAAAAATATAATTAGACTACTCTTTAAGGGGCGTTCATTGTAATTCCTGCGATTCCTGCATTTATTGAGATATAATCCTAAACCAGAACTTCTTGTTGCCATATTAAAAAAAAATACATATAAGACATACATTTGTGTCGATAGATATTTTTCAGTACAGATGGTGTTTTTTTTACGCACTAGTGCGAGAAGTGGTTCATTATATGCCAGGACGAAACTTTGGAGGCTCATCTGTACTGAAAAACGTCGTACGATACACGTGCGAAAAGGAAATTCGTAACTCGTGTCGATTTAAAACACTCCCTTCGGTCGTGTTTTAATTTATCGCCACTCGTTTCGAACTTCCTTTTTTACGCACTTGTATCGTAATCGTAATGTACTATTTTAAAGCACATAAAATTCGAATAAAATACACTGCTGATACGGGCCCGCTCACTGCTCAGTTCAGTCTGCGCTGCGCCCAGCGCTCATAGACAGTGGACCTACGTTCGATAGTCCGGCCACAGATCAAATAATACTAGTACAGATACCTAATCCCATACTAAAAATGGGCGCCGTCCTAAGTATTCTAGACCTGTAGGCTAAATTTAATCCACACTCAAAGAGCTAGATGGCGCCAGTAGCCACGCGTGGCCAACAAAACTCTTATCAGTATCCTACGTCGAAATAGTCATCAAACTGCAACATCTTGCGACATCTGTTTTAGCTTTCACGCACTAAACCTATAACGTCACATGGACGTTTAAAGTCGAACATTACTAGATGGCGTTGCCGTGCGGCTTGTATGTGTGCTCGCCGCGTACGTATAATATACTCGCTCTGTCCGCAACACATGCAAGCGGAATTGAATGAACGAGATCCGCGGCGCCCCACCCCGCGCCCCACGCCCCGCGCCCCGCGACCACGGCGCCGGCGACCTTGAGTTGAAAGGCCCCAGCCCCCGACCAAAGGATGCATTGATTTGTTAAAATTTAAAGCACTCTAAAGCAGGCGCGTAGTTAATTAGAAATATGGAAATGAATATTATTATGTAAGAAATACATAAGTATAATAGCTAAGAATGTACATGTAGTAAACATAATGAACAAAATGTAAAGTACGTATTTGATAAAACATTTTCGAGAGTAATATTTTTATTCATAAAATTGTGCAAACACTGCAAACTTAATTTAAACTCCGAAACTATTTATTTTCTGAAACATGGTATGAAATGTTGTCATTACGTCCTTTTAAGTTAAAATATGCTTCCCGGTACCACAACATAGTGTAATTTAAAAATACAGATATAAAATTAATACTTCGCAAATAAATTACGACTATAAACACATAAAATTATTAAAACACCAAGACCCACAGATGTCATATATACCATAGATCAAGCAAACGTATCTACTTAGCGTGTCAAATGAACTCAGTGAAATCCACTGAGTTGTCCGTCTTTAATCGCAGCTTGCAGCTTTCGGGCGTCAATTTTTGTAAGTTGAAGTCAATCAAAACATAAAAAATGCCTCGTTACGTGATATTCAATTGCAACAACACAAAAATTATGAACAATCAAGAGCCTGAGACATATTTAAAATTACAGGCAAGAAACAACTTCAGTACAAAATTTGACACGCTCGGCCCCTATACAAATAGATGAACTTGTTTCTTCTATCTAAATAAAGTTCTGTGCCAAGACCAGACAATTTAAGCCTGGCGTCCACTAGGCGCGCCGATCGAGCCTTGGTAACCCTTAGGCCGTTTTTACATTATCGTTTTTACATAAAAAACCGGCCAAGTGCGAGTCGGACTCGCCCACCGAGGGTTCCGTACAAACTTTCTTTCAAACTACCTAGTAAAAATAATCTCATATTTTCATATAACTCTAATGACTTGACTAGAAGACAAAAGTATAGGCACTAATGAGTATTATAGTGTATAGCGCCATCTCCCGGTCAATTTGATAACTAATTTGCGCGACCTGGTTTTTCAGGGATAATTCTTTATAATGTTAAACGATTTAAACAGTTTTTATTTTATTGGACAGAAGATGGTTTACGTAACATCTCGTATTCATTTGAAGTACGATATACATCCGCAAGGGTGGGTAAATTGAAAGTAAAAATTTGAAAAGTTTTTTGTGAATTAAAAAAAAAGTATTCAAAATACAAACACGATTATATTTTTCCTGTAATATATAGCATAAAACCAATGTTTACTAAAATTTTCATAATTTTTCGTTGGTAAACTTCGGAGATAAGGGGGGGGGAACGGTATTTTTTTTACATTTTCCTTCAAAATTCTTTTTTTTTTCCACAACAAAAAAATTATAAAAAATAGTTTATTTACGTTCAATTTGAGCTCTTTCCAACGATACCCCACTTGACCTAGTAACTTGAAATTTACAGTTTGCCCCCTTTCATTTTGGCCATTTTTTACAATTAAAATTAATATATTTAAAAAAATTATACTTTCTATTTGTAGAGGTTTACAATGTTCACAACTATTCCAAATTTCAAGTTGATAGCATTAGTAGTTCTCGAGATATTTAGGAATGTGACAGACGGACAGACAGACGGACAGAGTCGCACCGATTTTAAAATGCTGTTGCGCTTCGCGCGACGCAAGTGCGGCGTCGCGTCGAGGTCTAGGCCCAACTCCGCCGCAAATCGGCGACCGAGCGCGCATTCGTGTGCGTTCGGAAATCCTAGCCAGTCGGCAATCGTCGCGTCTCATACTTCCATATCGATAAGGTTTGATTTCGCATGCATCGCATCGGTCGTGCATATAGCAAATGTCGGAAGGATTTCAAAGGCAAAAATCAAAGATGGCGGCTTCAATGTATGGGATATCGGTCCTACATCCGATATCGGATCGGATAATGTGAAAACGCACTAACGGTTAATGCTTAGGCCGTTTTCACATTATCCGATCCGATATCGGGTGTCAGATCGACATCCTACATCCGATAAACGCTTCCGATAGTGTCGGATGTACAGTCAACCAATTGGAACCCTAGGCCACTCTACAACCATGTCAAAATGACAAGCAGTAAGAGGTTTCTTACAATCTGATTTATAACGTTACTATGACATAGTTCTACAGTGGCCTAGGGTTCCAATTGGTTGACTGTAGGTCCGATAAAAAGCATTGTTCCAAATCAATGAAGTATGATTTTGTATCAAAAAGTATTTAAAAAATGTTTTATATTTAATAATTATAAGCACTATATTCCAAATATTATATTGTAAAATTAAAATAACGGCATAAAAAATACTCAAGAGTGTCAGGCAAAATAAATAATTTTACATTCAATTGTATCTACTAAAAGATGATAAAACTAGTATCCACAATTCGGACCGATGCATTACAAACTTTTTTTTTCAATGGAAATTGTTCAACTAATTTGAATTTCGATCATTGGCAGCTGTTTAATAGAAATAGACGACATTTTTGTCACGCACACTACTACAAACGTATACCTACATTATTTAACAAACAAATATTATCGGCTGACAGCTGAATATTCTACGAACACGCGAGCGGGAGCGAGGCTGCGCGATTTTGGTGACGCAATCATAGACTAAAAAGTTAACCGCGCAGATGTGCCATTTTCATTGTTCCTACTAATGTGTTTCACCTCTAATAGATTTGCGAAATATATTTATTTCAATTTGGAAAATTATTAGGTAACTACTTACTACTTTATGAATTATGTTACTATAATATAAAAAAAAGTTAATTTGTTTATTGATTGTTAACAGTTATTGAGTAAAATTGTATTTTTAGCACGCTCACTTTTTGCTGTTTTCTTTGGCCTGGTCATGAAAAAAGAGAACAATGGATACCTACGCTTTGTCCAAAAAAACTGACCGCACTATATATATATTATTATATATAAGTATATATTTGTATTTTAAAGAAGAAGATAAATCTTCAAGAAAAGAGCGTACATCCATCTTAAAGGCCGGCAACGCACCTCCAACACCCCTGGTGTTTCGGGTGTCCATGGGCGGCAGTGATCGCTTACTTTGTATTTTTTAAGTTGTAAATAAATAAATAAATAATTTTGACAGGCGGAATATAATAATGTGTCACATCTGATGGTGGACTTACTACTCTACGCGTAAATTACCGCTTCGCGCACTCCGCGCATTTGTCAGCTTGTGCAGAGTTTCCGTCTGGCAACGTCGCCTATAGTACGTAGTACATATATCTCAATGAACGGAACGCACACAATCGCACCGTTTCGTTGGCAGTATACTGTAGATAGTGACAGCTCCATCTAGTGACAATATGCAATAAAATTTAGGTAGCTCGATACTGTCGCGCGCAGGTTGTTCACGTTGTTGCGTCATAGTCAGTAGCAATATATTACGTGATATTATTTCTTTGAAAATTTCTAAAATAATGCATTAAATTTGTGTTGTCATCGATGTTTGTATTTAATTTATAATGTACTTAATTTATGACGCTTCAAATACCTTTAAATCTATTTGATAAAAAAATAATAATCGTCAATCGTGACACTTAGCGCCATTTATGATTTCTATTTGGAAATAATTTTTCCCCTCACTAGCTCGGAAACACGTGTTTTGTCCTTTAATACCAGCGGGTAAAAACGCATTTTATCCACTAGTGGGTAAAGTAATTTGACCTTGAATAAAGTCAATTTAACTGCTTTTAAGTTGATAAAAGTAGGTGAATCTAGTAATAATGATGATTTACCACCTGTGGAACTACTGGAAGCAGTATTAAACGCATTTTTAGCGTTGTAGTTTCCTCGCTGTAGTGAGGGGAAAAGTTTTGTGTTACACTCGGGTGCAAATGTATTTTACTTCTCGTGTGTAAAAAAACTCGCAAGTTCAGGATTCTATTCTCGAACCACTCGCTTCGCTCGTGGTTCAACTATAGAATCCTTTCACTTGCTCGTTTTTCAATTCCACACTCGACGTTAAAATACAACTTTGCCCCCTTGTATAACAAATAACTATTGCACTGTTCCGGATGAGACCCCATGCCGCGGGCAAAAGCTAGTAGAACATAAAAGAAAAAAAGTAAATAAAAATGCAAAAAGATTGCGTGAGCCGAGATTCGAACTCACGACACTCATGGCGCAAACGATTCCACCTAGAAGTCAAACCCGCTAGACCATTTGCACATTGTGAAAGACGGCGAATCTTGTGATTCTAATCACCAAAATGCTAGTGCCGAAGTTTCGCGCGATGGATACGCGATGACCTTGAGCCATCGCCGTCGCATCGCGTCGCATCGCGTCGCGTCGCGTCGCGTCGCCCGTCGCTCACGCAAGACGGAGCGTGAGCAGTTCCCAGAATGGAGAGTGGAGGCGCTGGCAGTGCGTGCGCTGTGTGATGCGCGTACGCACGATGCTCTATTTGTACCGATATCGCGTTACTGCCCGTTTGGTCTCATGCCCAACAGCAGAGAAAGCGTCAACTGGTACGCTTCACATTATTACACGTGCTAAGTACTTTTTAATTAATTTAAATATTTTGCCTTATACGTAGGTATTGCCCTTTTGTGTATGAAATTCACGAATTTGAAGCTAACCGCATTAAATAAATAAAGCAGCAAAACAATCCAAAACTTTTCCCCAAAAGAAAGTACCCATTTACTTATATAGTAAAGAATCAGCTTAGGATCTTATCATAATCATAACCTTAAAACAAACGTTTTGCATACTATAGTTATTGGACCATTATAAGTTATAGTGAACTGACTGACTTATGCTATATTAAAACGAGTCAATTGTTTTCGTGTTATACTTAAGGCGGACTTCGTTGAATCGTCAACTCTGTTGTGTCTTCAAACTGTCGACGCATCAACTACAAATTAAGATAAGCCAAAACAAATCTGATGACAAGTGACGAGTCAATCCATTGTGTAGGAGGTTGGTGTCCGCGTAACGTGACCGCATACTTACATACCTGCAGCAAGCATGCATATGCATGCGACATTAGGCTGCTCACTGGGCTACGACTACTGTACAACAAGCATTGATTGACTGACTTCTACAAAAAACGACACCTTGCTTGACTTATTTTGACTAGTTTGCTAACCAGTTAGGGCAGCTGTTTTTTAAGGAGACTTAAAATTATTTGGACGCGTCGAGGATCTCATCTGGGTCAATGAGTTAGTCGGTTAAGTTTTTTTATATATTATGCACAGAAAAAAATAGCGAAGACGGAATGGCAGAAGACTAATTCAGTGAGTAGAGTTTTACTGCTTAAACCTTTGCATTTATATCTCGTTTACCATAATATGTCTTATGCAAAGGTTTTGATTACAATATTGCAAGTTGTTTAACATTCAATTGAACTGCTGAGTTAAGCTTGACCCGAATCAACTGGCAAATTTAAACCGTATCAGAAAGACACAAGACCTAGACTCGGTCTGCGAAGACTAGCTGCCAGGAGAGTCAGCATCAACAGTAACGCATAAACAACACCTCCAAAAGTATCTGAAGTTTAAGAATAGTCTTCCAAATAGTTCTATGCAATGCATCAGATTGCGTTCAAAAATTACCTATTAGCTACAGTTTTATTTTTTAAGTCCTAAGAGTAGAGTGTTTAATATATATATGTAATTTTATTACTGTTTCATATCTTTTTGTTTAAGAGTATCTTTAAATAAGAGACATAGATTAGATCACTTTGCTCAAAGCAATTTAAGATTAAGAGTATGATGAGCCTATAAGGATTCCATCTGTGTATGTTTGTCTAGTTCCATCTAACATTCGATACTCCTAAAGTCTAGTTTGATCCGTTATTGTTCATGCTATCATGCTGTCCATAGCACCGTGGACACAGTCAACAAATCATTCCTAATCACTCTATCCTTTCACTCTATCCTTATCCGTGGTGTAGATCTCTGGGGTCTTGCCGCGAACCGTGACAGAGTGTTCAAGATACAAAAACGAGCGCTACGTGTAATCTCCTACAAACCTTTCGATCACCCCGCCAAGGAATTATTCATCACCCATAAAATATTAACACTACCCGCGGTTTACATATTGGAAGCATGTAAATATGTTAGAGCCAACCTTGTAACATACACAAAGACCGGTACTCGCTCAGAAAACAGCCGAAGGTTGCCCGTGTTAGTTGCTCCTACCCATAGACTCGCGAAGGTTCGAAAGTCGCTCAGTGTAATCGGGCCCAAAATATACAATAAAATTCCTCATGACATTAAAGCTATAAGAAACGATTCGCTGTTTGTTAAGAAACTTAAACTTTTGCTCCTAAGTCAAGCATGTTATACTGTCGAGGACTTTATGAAATGATGTATGAATGTAACTATTTCTAAATAATGTAAAAATATAATTATAGCTGCACAATCATTATTATTATCTCAAATAAGTAAATGTAGACCTAAGTATTCTTTATAATGAATTTAATTAATAATGTAAGTAATTTATTATTTTATTGTGTACCTTTTAACTTCCTATTTCTGTGATAACCTGATATGACCTGTAAAATGTTTAATTTTTACCAATAAAGAAACTGAACTGAACTGAACTGAATCCTTGTTACATTCGCATCAGGCCCACAGATTCCCGCAGTGCTTGCACAGACTGACCCCCGCGCTGTATCTCATTGGCACGAATAGCTGTCGGAGGCTAACTTTAGCATAGTAAGTATACGGACTTACGAGTATGCCGTGTCTTTAGCGTGTTTATGCAAGGGGAATCGTCAAGCGTGAGCGCCACAAGCCTTCTAACCTATTGCGTCATCTTTGGAGGCGGTTGTTGTTACATTGCAGCATTTGCAGCCGCAGACGGTTTCCAGTCGGACAGTCAGAGTGAACTAAGTATTTATGTACGCAACAGCGATGTGCCCATATGAAAAATTACTTAAGACTTATAAGTAGGAAATATAGATTGTTTTGGTTTTATTTTGTATGTATTTGGGGTACTTTTGTTGAAGTCAAGGATTTTTTAAATATAAATATTTCTGATTGACTTAGCCACAAACTAATAAAAACTCTTTGAATGATCTCTAGGTGGATATCTTTCATGATCGTGCCGATATAAAGTTTTTCCTTGTAGAGTCGTACTTTAAAATCGAATAACGCAAAATGAATATTGTACCTAGTACGAGTATACTTTTTATCAAATTCAATAAAAATAATGAATTATTAATATCCACACTTTATATACTTTTAGTTCCACACGGCGACGAAGATAATTAAATAATCAACGCACAAAGATTAATTGCCTTATTAGAAAAACCGCAAAATGCAGCGGCAATTAGTCGTTGTCGTTTGATTAGAAACCGGCGCGCGCGCATTACCATGCTTAATCACCGACCGAGTCCTCCCATTGGCTGCTCCTGTCCTTACCATAGTCTATACCCCGTCTAACATCACACCCACAACCTAAAAGATACCATACGTTAACAATGTTATGTTCAAAGTCTATTAAAGCGTTGCAAACTCATAAATACAGTGTGGGTATAAAGCAAGCAGATTTTTTCTCAATCTTTCGTAATTAGTCGACAATGCGAAGAAAATATAGTGCTCTTCTCATTGCTTAAGCCTTATTACGAATACCAATATTAATTGATCTCATGATCTGAAACTTTATGCACGAGCAGAGCTCAGCCAATGCTGGTTTGTCTAAGAGGAAACCATTGATGCAGCAGAGGCTGCGTGTGCGCGGATGGCTGGGGGCGTTTTTGCGCATCTCGAACGTTACCGGAACAGTTTTGTTTAATAACCAGTATAATCGACGCAGCGGAGTGTGAACGATGATTTATTGAGGTTTAATGATAGATTTGGTGACAGAATTTTACATTTTTATTGGCTTAGACGGAGAATATGTGGTTTTTCAATTATCGACTCCATAGAAGGTTGTAATTTTCTATTCCGTTTGTTTGGTTTTCTATTTTTTTAAACAAGGTAGGTAAATATTCGTCCCGCCGAACGATAAGCAGATACAGTAGCTTATGGAAGCCCGTAACTCTGGAGATGAAACATGCACGTTGCCAATCTTTGAACATCTGAGGGTATAGTCTCCTCTTTCTGTGTCCATTCATTAAAGTGTTTTCCCTGTCAGAAATTAGCAGCTGAGGTTCAAACCCTCAATGTCCGTTTCAGAAGTCCCCAGCTTGATAGGCCGCAAGCATTTGCTTTATCATATTTAAACTGGTATTCTGATTGGCGATAGGTATCCTGATCATCTGACTAGTATCAGACCATAATTCATATTATGACATCGGACAAATTCAAAACTGATGGGTTTTGGCCTGCAGTCATCATAGTTTTGAAAATAGTCCGTTGTTACACAAAATGCTAGTTGTCGGAGTGAAATTATAACGGCCGACGGTCACTAAAATTGTGGTCTGTAGACTTTGCAGTTAGACCTTAAGTGGCTTCAGTAGACTGAACAAGTGAACATGAGTATGATAACATCTTATGGAAACTTTGGACCGCAGGTTTTGCACCTACTATTATAAAGTTTTATGTGTTTAATAGTCGATTCCAGTAGCTAAATTTTAATCAATTTGTACGCTGGTTCAGAATCTTAAAATTGATTACTAGGGGACTACTTATGCGGTGCCTTAATTTCAACTCTTTGTTTGTCTTATAAACATTAATACCTATTGCATAGTTATTAGTACCTACATAGCATACTACAAGTACCTACCTAAGCAACATAACAATTATGAATGGAGTAGGATTTGACTGTGCCGTGACTGTAGAGATGGGTAGTGAGTAAATACTCAAGAGTAAATATCGAGTAAATACTCAGTATTTACTCAAAATACTCGTATTTACTCGTTTTTACTCAAATTGGTGGGTATAAACTATTTAGCGTGCTGAAATGGAAATACAAATTAGAAAAATAAAATTCAGAAATTACCAGTGTATTATACATCATCTGATAGGTCTTTAAAAATTAATTGAATGTTTGTAAAAAAGTTTTTTAATAATATGAACAGCTTTGGAATAAAACGATAATTAAGGCCGAAATAATGTTTATACCTTTATAACTTTCGAATTCGTTGTTGGAAAAATATCCAGAAACCGTCAAATTATTGCCCATATAATACAAAACACAAAACTAGTACTTTAAACGTCATCAGCTGAGCCATTTTTGAGTTTTCTTTAGAAAACCCTTAATAAAAGGTCATAAGTGCCACATTAACAATCACTTCCGAACGTCATGCCGTTATCTAGAACATCAATTTAATTTAAGTCTCATACTTTTACTGTAAATACCTGCTTTTTTAAAACAAAACTGCTAACTAAACATTATCACTATTTTTTTCTCACAATGATTACCTCTTTTTCGACAAACTAAGACTCCCATAAGCTTCTAATAATATAAATCTCATTTAAGCCGTGAGGAATTGATTAATTTAGATTGATGTTCCGTATCTAACCAAGGATTAAAAGCAGAGCTGTGCCTTCATGATTGAAAAATGATCAACACTTTTACAAATAGGCTACAAAGTAGAATATTGCGGGAGATGATTCAATTTAATTAACCTGTCTGATGAAACTCGCCAAACCTCCGCATGATAGGAATATATGCCAATTAAATTCCGCAGCAGATATCCACATACATTACCCTCCTTTCAGCGGCGCACAAAAAGACGAATAGCAATCATTTTGTTCGTGCGTCTTTCACAAATGCCGTCCGTCTTCTATCGGCATAGCGCGCATACAATACACACGCCTAAGTCAGATATCAGATACAGACACAGCACAGCCGCATACCTCGCAAATTAAATAAATTCTTAATTGAAGTTATATTAATATGGATTTCCGCGTGGTAACACAATTATTACGTTTATACTACAATTCAATTACTACGAAGGAATGGCGATAATATTTACAGTAGCAATTGGTGTTTTCCATGATATAATGTTAGTAAGGATGGCGGTGGCGATAATATTTATAAACAAAAACATTGTATACCTTTTCTATGACCCAATACGGACTTTGTTCGGACACGAGCTAGACGGCAAGATATAGCTGATGGTCGATCATGTAGCCCTCTATGAATAGAAGAAGAGGAAGAGCGCCTGCAGGGCTAGCATTTGGCCATGACATAGACTTCGAGTATGCTTCTTATGTAATTATGCGGCAATGTCGCGACAATCATGTGCTAGTCCTGGTAGATACAGTTAAGACATAAGCAGGGCCCAAGACCCACGATTGTCTGTTAACGCCAAAATGGGACAACGCCAGGAAGAATGTGAATGATGTCACATGTGTTTGACGTCATTCATCAAAGTATCGCATATTAAAGTCCATCCATACCTGTCGGGGTGTTCGCCTCCACTCCACTCCACAGTGTAGAGTAGACGCGCACGCGCAGATGCCGGAACCCGTCCGTCTGCGTGTTGCGTCCGATGTAATTGTTATCTACCACTCATTATTGGTACACTCGCCTACTGAAGTGTTTAAGTTTACAGAGCGTAGACAGAAGTCGTGCATACAAGTAGGTACATAGTTTAAAATAAAATTGAGGAAATTCTGAACAAGAAAGTTGCGAACCTGCCACAAAATTTATCAAGGATTCTTTATAAATTAAATAACCATTAAGATTCTACTTGGACTAGAAGTTTTGAGGTTTTTTATATTTTTCCTCTCAAAGGCAACAAAGAAAACCATACCAGTGTAAAACTGTGCTCAAAATAAATAGGGTAAATCAAATATGTCAGGTGGAGATCCAATCTCATTTAAAATTTAAAGGTGCATGGCTTGTGCATAAATAAATTAATAGTTTAAAAAACACTATAAAACACGCTTTTATAAATGCACGTAAAAGCCAAAAATAAATTATGGATCGTTCAAGTTGTCTCTATTTGTGAGCTGAAGTTTAAAAACTATGTGCTTTTAATTATAATATTTTATTGTAAAAGCGTGGGGCGCTGGAACAGGAAAGACTTTTTGTATAACTTGCTGATAAATCAAATTATGCTATGTTACGGGAAGGAGGTTACACAGATTGACGCGCTAACTGGAGTTGCAGCATGACTAGTAGGTTCTACATTAAACAGTCAAATCAATTAAAAGTCAGTGTTCAAAGTAGGTACCAGTTTGTCGAACTCAGACAAAATATGCGCTAGTAGCGAGGAGAGTCGACAGTCACCGACACTCAAAGTAATCTCTAATCAAAGTACAAAAGGGGAAAGTGTCTACAGTGAAAGGATGCAGAGTTCTTGTTCGTGGACGAGATATCTTTGGTTCTCTTTGGTAACCCTTAGGCGGCATATGTAAACGTTATGTTCTTATGCAACTTCATTCGCCAGGAAGTTCGGATTAGTATTTGTTTACAAGAAATTCTTTCCTGTTCCAGCGCCCCACGCTTTTACAATAAAATATTATAATTAAAAGCACATAGTTTTTAAACTTCAGCTCACAAATAGAGACAACTTGAACGATCCATAATTTATTTTTGGCTTTTACGTGCATTTATAAAAGCGTGTTTTATAGTGTTTTTTAAACTATTAATTTATTTTATACTTTTTAGTCATTAATAATGAAATACTTTTAACATTTATACATAAATTTATTTCAAGTAGGCGGATTTTACATGCCATTTGTGGCTTAACGTGTACTTATTGCTAATTGCTACTTAATAATAACTAGCGGCTACCTTCTTATTACGGTATTATCATAAAAATGTTTATACCTAGTAAGTTATCCGTAAAAGATAGACAATATTGTGCCATCGCGGACTTTTTGAAGACATTAGAGAGACATACTTTCGCCATACATTGTTTTGAAGCTCTCAGCTAGTGGGATTTTGTTTGACTCGATTAGAAAATATTGTCACATTTCAACTAATTCAAACAAAATTTAAGTATTTCTTTTTTCCCGAGCCCCCTTTGTTTGCTCTTAAAGGTCACAAGAAAACGCTAACCCAACTTATTTTAAATACTCATCATCATCATCATTTCAGCCATTAATCGCCCACTGCTGAGCATAGGCCTCCCTTCGTGTACGCCACATATCCCGGTCCTGGGCTAATCTCATCCAGAAGTGCCCCAGAAGATCTCATCCAGGAGATTTTAAATACTACGTTAATCTTTCTTATGCGGGGGCTTCGCCCCCGAGCCCCCTTTTCGTTACTCTTAAGGGTAACAAGAAAACCCTAACCCAACTTATTTTAAATACAACGTTTATCTTTCTTTTATGCGCTTCGCCCCCGAGCCCCCTTTGTTTGCTCTTAAAGGTCACAAGAAAACGCTAACCCAACTTATCTTAAATACTACGTTGATCTTTCTTTCATGCGGGGGCTTCGCCCCCCGAGCCCCCCTTTGTTTGCTCTTAAAGGTCACAAGAAAACGCTAACCCAACTTATTTTAATTACTACGTTGATCTTTCTTTTATGCGGGGGGGCTTCGCCCCCCGAGCCCCCCTTTTCATTACTCTTAAGGGTCACAAGAAAACCCCAACCCAACTTATTTTAAATACTACGTTAATCTTTCTTTTATGCGGGAGGCTTCGCCCCCGAGCCCCCTTTTCGTTACTCTTAAGGGTCACAAGAAAACCCTAAAACAACTTATTTTAAATACAACGTTGATCTTTCTTTCATGCGGGGCTTCGCCCCCGAGCCCCCTTTGTTTGCTCTTAAAGGTCACAAGAAAACGCTAACCCAACTTATTTTAAATACTACGTTAATCTTTCTTTTATGCGGGGGCTTCGCCCCCGAGCCCCCCTTTTCGTTACTCTTAAGGGTAACAAGAAAACCCTAACCCAACTTATTTTAAATACAACGTTGATGTTTTTATGCGGGGGCTTCGCCCCCGAGCCCCCCTTTGTTTGCTCTTAAAGGTCACAAGAAATCGCTAACCCAACTTATTCTAAATACTACGTTGATCTTTCTTTCAAGCGGAGGGCTTCGCCCCCGAGCCCCCTTTTATTTACTCTTAAGGATCACAAGAAAACCTTAACCCAACTAATTTTAAATACAACGTTGATCTTTCTTTTATGCGGGGGCTTCGCCCCCGAGCCCCCTTTGTTTGCTCTGCAAGGCCACAAGAAAACGCTAACCCAACTTATTTTAAATACTACGTTAATCTTTCTTTTATGCGGGGGCTTCGCCCCCGAGCCCCCCTTTGTTTGCTCTTAAAGGTCACAAGAAAACGCTAACCCAACTTATCTTAAATACTACATTGATCTTTCTTTCATGCGGGGGCTTCGCCCCCGAGCCCCCTTTGTTTGCTCTTAAAGCTCACAAGAAAACGCTAACCCAACTTATTCTAAATACTATGTTGATCTTTTTTCATGCGGGTGGCTTCACCCCCGAGCCCCCTTTTCTTTACTCTTAAGGATCACAAGAAAACCTTAACCCAACTTATTTTAAATACAACGTTTATCTTTCTTTTATGCGGGGGGCTTCGCCCCACGAGCCCCCCTTTGTTTGCTCTTAAAGGTCACAAGAAAACGCTAACCCAACTTATTTTAAAAACAACGTTGATCTTTCTTTTATGCGGGGGCTTCGCCCCCGAGCCCCCTTCGTTTGCTCTGAAAGGTCACAAGAAAACGCTAACCCAACTTATTTTAAATACAACGTTGATCTTTCTTTTCATGCGGGGCTTCGCCCCCCCGAGCCCCCTTTTGTTTGCTCTTAAAGGTCACAAGAAAACGCTAACCCAACTTATTTTAAATACAACGTTGATCTTTCTTTTATGCGGGGGGCTTCGCCCCCCGAGCCCCCCTTTGTTTGCTCTTAAAGGTCACAAGAAAACGTTAACCCAACTTATTCTAAATACTATGTTGATCTTTCTTTCATGCGGGTGGCTTCGCCCCCCGAGCCCCCCTTTTCTTTACTCTTAAGGATCACAAGAAAACCTTAACCCAACTTATTTTAAATACAACGTTGATCTTTCTTTTCATGAGGGGGCTTCGCCCCCGAGCCCCCTTTGTTTGCTCTTAAAGGTCACAAGAAAACGCTAACCCAACTTATTTTAAATACAACGTTGATCTTTCTTTTATGCGGGGGCTTCGCCCCCGAGCCCCCTTTTGTTTGCTCTTAAACGTCACAAGAAAACGTTAACCCAACTTATTCTAAATACTATTTTGATCTTTCTTTCATGCGGGTGGCTTCGCCCCCGAGCCCCCTTTTCTTTACTCTTAAGGATCACAAGAAAACCTTAACCCAACTTATTTTAAATACGTTTATCTTTATTTTATGAGGGGGCTTCGCCCCCGAGCCCCCCTTTGTTTGCTCTTAAAGGTCACAAGAAAACGCTAACCCAACTTATTTTAAAAACAACGTTGATCTTTCTTTTATGCGGGGGGCTTCGCCCCCCGAGCCCCCCTTTGTTTGCTCTGAAAGGTCACAAGAAAACGCTAACCCAACTTATTTTAAATACTACGTTAATCTTTCTTTTATGCGGGGGGCTTCGCCCCCCGAGCCCCCCTTTGTTTGCTCTTAAAGGTCACAAGAAAACGCTAACCCAACTTATTCTAAATACTACGTTGATCTTTCTTTCATGTGGGTGGCTTCGCCCCCGAGCCCCCTTTTCTTTACTCTTAAGGATCACAAGAAAACCTTAACCCAACTTATTTTAAATACAACGTTGATCTTTCTTTTCATGCGGGGGCTTCGCCCCCGAGCCCCCTTTGTTTGCTCTGAAAGGTCACAAGAAAACGCTAACCCAACTTATTTTAAATACTACGTTAATCTTTCTTTTATGCGGGGGCTTCGCCCCCCGAGCCCCCCTTTGTTTACTCTTAAAGGTCACAAGAAAGCGCTAACCCAACTTATCTTAAATACTACGTTGATCTTTCTTTCATGCGGGGGGCTTCGCCCTCCGAGCCCCCCTTTGTTTGCTCTTAAAAGTCACAAGAAAACGCTAACCCAACTTATTTTAAAAACAACGTTGATCTTTCTTTTATGCGGGGGGCTTCGCCCCCCGAGCCCCCCTTTGTTTGCTCTGAAAGGTCACAAGAAAACGCTAACCCAACTTATTTTAAATACTACGTTAATCTTTCTTTTATGGGGGGCTTCGCCCCCGAGCCCCCTTTGTTTGCTCTTAAAGGTCACAAGAAAACGCTAACCCAACTTATCTTAAATACTACGTTGATCTTTCTTTCATGCGGGGGGCTTCGCCCCCCGAGCCCCCCTTTGTTTTCTCTTAAAGGTCACAAGAAAACGCTAACCCAACTTATTCTAAATACTACGTTGATCTTTCTTTCATGCGGGTGGCTTCGCCCCGAGCCCCCTTTTCTTTACTCTTAAGGATCACAAGAAAACCTTAACTCAACTTATTTTAAATACAACGTTGATCTTTCTTTTCATGCGGGGGCTTCGCCCCCGAGCCCCCTTTGTTTGCTCTGAAAGGTCACAAGAAAACGCTAACCCAACTTATTTTAAATACTACGTTAATCTTTCTTTTATGCGGGGGCTTCGCCCCCGAGCCCCCCTTTGTTTACTCTTAAAGGTCACAAGAAAGCGCTAACCCAACTTATCTTAAATACTACGTTGATCTTTCTTTCATGCGGGGGGCTTCGCCCTCCGAGCCCCCCTTTGTTTGCTCTTAAAAGTCACAAGAAAACGCTAACCCAACTTATTCTAAATACTACGTTGATCTTTCTTTCATGCGGGGGCTTCGCCCCCGAGCCCCCTTTTCTTTACTCTTAAGGATCACAAGAAAACCTTAACCCAACTTATTTGAAATACAACGTTGATCTTTCTTTTATGCGGGGGGCTTCGCCCCCCGAGCCCCCCTTTGTTTGCTCTGAAAGGTCACAAGAAAACGCTAACCCAACTTATTTTAAATACTACGTTTATCTTTCTTTTATGCGGGGGCTTCGCCCCCGAGCCCCCTTTGTTTGCTCTTAAAGGTCACAAGAAAACTAACCCAACTTATTTTAAATACTACGTTAATCTTTCTTTTATGCGGGGGCTTCGCCCCCGAGCCCCCTTTGTTTGCTCTTAAAGGTCACAAGAAAACACTAACCCAACTTATCTTAAATACTACGTTGATCTTTCTTTCATGCGGGGGGCTTCGCCCCCCGAGCCCCCCTTTGTTTGCTCTGAAAGGTCACAAGAAAACACTAACCCAACTTATTTTAAATACTACGTTGATCTTTCTGTCATGCTTCCCCCCTCGAGCCCCCCCTTTTTTCTGTTCTTATCTTCCGGCACCATCATCAGGCCTTGAAACCTAATCGTAGTCATAGTTCATTACAAGACTTTTCTAAGAAGCCCAAAAACAGCTATGATACGATGTTCCATCATGTAGTTCCAGTTCATATCTTCCGGCTCCATCATCAGACCTTGAAACCTAATCGTAGTCATAGTTCATTACAAGACTTTTCTAAGAAGCCCAAAAACAGCTATGATACGATGTTCCATCATGTAGTTCCAGTTCATATCTTCCGGCTCCATCATCAGACCTTGAAACCTAATCGTAGTCAAAGTTCATTACAAGACTTTTCTAAGAAGCCCAAAAACAGCTCTGATACGATGTTCCATCATGTAGTTCCAGCTCATATCTTCCGGCTCCATCATCAGACCTTGAAACCTAATTGTAGTCAAAGTTCATTACAAGACTTTCCTAAGAAGCCCAAAAACAGCTATGATACGATGTGCCATCATGTAGTTCCAGTTCATATCTTCCGGCTCCATCATCAGACCTTGAAACCTAATCGTAGTCAAAGTTCATTACAAGACTTTTCTAAGAAACCCAAAAACAGCTATGATACGATGTTCCGTCATGTAGTTCCAGTTCATATCTTTCGGCTTCATCATCAGACCTTGAAACCTAATTGTAGTCAAAGTTCATTACAAGACTTTTCTAAGAAACCCAAAAACGGCTATGATACGATGTTTCATCATGTAGTTCCAGTTCATATCTTCCGACTCCATCATCAGATCAGCTCAACAGTACCATATTATTGTATTGTCATCGGAACTACATATAGCTGCCAATTTTCATTACGCTACGACTCCTGGAAGATGGTTAAATTAGCTTCCTTAGATTCCATTACATACATAGTTACATACACGACGACCTAATAAAAGCGTGTTAAAAATAAATAAAAATATATCACATTATCAAAGAAAATAACGAACACAACCGAATGAGTATAAATGATTTCATTCTAGTTAGGTTAAATTGAAAAAAGTTTAATGTTTTGTTTTACTCATTGGAATACATTTTCATTACGCTGGTATAACAGTACGTCATTTTAAAAATATATATGACAGTACCTACGTCAAATTTTGTCAACCAAACTTCACAGGTTGTATGTAAACAATTACAATTTAATTTATTCATACATATTCAGATACGTATTAATCGATTCTTACTTAGAATAGAAAAAAGGGGAATGCGAGCGGGTATAGGTATAGTGCTTCTGGTTCAAATTTAATTGTGTATATAAAAAAAAATGACTCAATTTCATTAAAGATTTACTCTGTGCATACCGCGAACACGTAACCGTAAGTTGAAAACAATAATAATTATAAATCACCTAAATACATCGTTGTTTACAAAGCGCTTGTTTTGAATGGCACTTCTCCACTCAACTAAACCAAATATTCATGGAACACCAGCTGGTGACCAGCATAAATGACTATGAACAGCCGTGCAAAAATATCTGATTTTCTATAGTGGGCCATAACATAAGTATATGACGACATGTTCCCGGCAAAAATTTGTGATGCTCCGTGACCAGCAAAAACATCGTCTCTCTTTCTAGCGTCTCGCGAGCGTATAGCGTCGGGCCAACTGTATGGAAAAAGACGCCGCGTCAGCGCGGCTTAGCCATACAGTTGGCCCGACGCTACGATCGCGAGACGGTAGATGTGGGAGGGTCCTTATCCGCATACATATCTGATCGGGTCGCTTAAAAATATTTGATTCTTTATAAAAACCTAAATTACACTTTCACCCGCATAAATATCTATCCATTGTTAAAGCAAATATATATCTTACGGGCTAGAAATCATTAATATGTAATTAAAGTGCAATAATAAACCCTACCTGGTTGCCTTACAGCCGTAAATTGTATGAGGTGATTTGACAGTTCACGAAAACGAGCCTTTATACAAGCTTTTATTCAACTTGCCTTGTTAGTAGGTATGTTAGTTTGAGTCAAAACGTAGAAGCTAAATTTGACCCACTTTCCGGTTTCCAATTGAGCTGAAATTTTGCACACCTATGTAAATCAAGTGACAATGCAATATTATGGTATCATGGAGCTAATCTGATGATGGAGCAGAAAGGTGATCATAGGAACTCTGTTATGAAACGTCGTATACCCATTGAGTCAGGGGTTTTTAAAAATGTCTCGGAGAGCAATAAATATTTTTTTTGCAAAAAAAACTTATTATAAATTGGGAGGTGTAATTTTTTATTATCTCTTACATAGCATTAAGAAGAAAAATCTACCAAGAGCGCGTCAATGTAGGGTTTCGTAGTTTCCGACATTTTACATAATGACAATTTTTAGGGTTCCGTAGTCAACTAGGAACCCTTATAGTTTCGCCATGTCTGTCAGTCCGTCCGTCCGTCCGTCCGTCCGTCCGTCCGTCCGTCCGTCCGTCCGCGGATAATCTCAGTAACCGTAAGCACTAGAAAGCTGAAATTTGGTACCAATATGTATATCAATCACGCCAACAAAGTGCAAAAATAAAAAATGAAAAAAAATGTTTTATTAGGGTGGGGGCTGAGATTTTTTTTAATTCCAACCCCAACGTGTGATATATTGTTGGATAGGTATTTAAAAATGAAAAAGGGTTTACTAAGATCGTTTTTTGATAATATTAATAGTTTCGGAAATAATCGCTTGTAAAGGAAAAAAAGTGCGTCCCCCTCTAACTTTTGAACCCTACGTTCAAAAATATGAAAAAAATCACAATAGTAGAACTTTATAAAAACTTTCTAGGAAAATTGTTTTGAACTTGATAGGTTCAGTAGTTTTTGAGAAAAATACGGAAAACTACGGAACCCTACACTGAGCGTGGCCCGACACGCTCTTGGCCGGTTTTTTTTTTTTAAATTATAAATGGGCTTACTCTTGACCACAGACTAGCCAAAGGCAAAGACGTGGCCTACGATGGAGTGAGCTCGCCCGGAAGATGCCTGTTCACTCTTGACAATTTAATAAATACCGTAATTTGGGGTGAAAAGGGTTCCGGGGGTATATAATGTTATTATATTTCTTGACTTCTATTTTCCGCAATCAAAGTAGGAAAATAATATATTATGTTTTTTTTTTTTATTATTATTATTGGTATTTAGGACAACAGCCGTAAATATTCAACTTACATAGGTATTTTTACATAGTCTTAGGCCAATAACAGTTATCTGTTGAATGAAAAGTATTATACACAATATGTTACTAAAAAAAAATGTGTTACATATTTAAAATTACAGTGAAAATGTGCAAGCCACACATTTTTATTTACAGTTTCATGTCTGTCAAAGTTGACGTTCAAATTAATTGGATTTTTACTCATTTTAATCGTTTATTATCCTTTTGAATGTGTATACACTTCTAAAGTTTATGTATAACAGAAAATCATAAGACATATTTTCATTTTTATAATGGTTTTCATGAAGAAAGCGATGCAACTGTGTTGGGGAATTTTTACGGGATGAATAAATATCCGCGGCCTGAGGGGTGAATGGGATCAGGAATAGGGGGAATCGGGTCGCAAAGGGGGTGAATAGGTTTACGAAGGAGCTGATTAGGGTCGGAAGAGGGGTGAATTGGGATGTGTGGTCAATGCTTGTCACATTGTATACAATAACTTACCTAAAGTGGTATTTTTATGAATGACCTCTCTGTATATGGACGCAATTTATACGTCAATGTATTGCTTCGTAGTTAGACTAGATACAAGAAATTAACACTTAGAAATGTTAATCATAGACATAGACATAGACATAGAATGGCTTTATTTAATATCACAAATTTCACAATGTTACAATGTTAAAATTAAAATAATTAGGTCAAACATGGATATTAAAAAGGGGCGCGACTCAGCATAATGTTGCAGTATTTAATCACACTTCTGTCTACCTCCACGTTTCTACTTAAGTCCGCAAAAATCACCCATGGTTGCTATAATATAGACGGATTACTTTAAAATAAAAATCATAAGTATGAAACTATACAACTAGGGAAGAAATAAAATTATTTTATTGAATCATTTTTTATTTGTTCTTTTTCAAGTTTATATAAATAATACATTTTCAATTCGCTCAAAGGTTGGAAGAGATCCCTTATAGGGATAAGTTCGCCTTTGTATATCATAACTATACTGTATTTTTATGTCCTAACTTGTCTTATATACAATAAAGTGTTCACATACATACATACATATATTGAAATAGATATCATACACGAAAGAAAAAACGACAAGGCCCACGGTGGCTGAGCCGGGAATCGAATCCGGGTCTTCAGCTTACGCAGCTAACGTTATTACCACTAGGCCACCAGGCCAGGTTAAAAAAACGGGCCAGATGAGAATTTATTTTCGCACAATTGTAAAACTAAATTATTTTTACTAGTTACCTCCAAAATACCAAATAAAATTGGGCTACATAGTACATCGTTTTCTGAAGATTTTGGGTTCATGGGGTCGGAACGGGTATAACTAACGTAATTTATGGTGAATTGGGCCAAAACCGACTTTTGAACGTCGATAGCCGTTTTTTTATATGTGCCATGCTAATTTTTTATACAAAAAAATCTTCCGGCAGTGTGAACTTCGGTTTGTCTTTGAAAATATGTCGTTTTATTTAGTAATTTTCGCTCACCCTAACGTTGGAGTGAATAGGGTCGGGAAGGGGGTGAATAGGGAAAAGGGTTGACTCTTTCGGATTGCGAACAAAATATGACCTGTCACGAGCGTATTATATTTATTTTACCAAAAAATAAGGATTAAATATGTTATGAGTGGTCGGTAATGAAATCTACACATATTATGATAACCCTTAACCAACCTTTATAGTTAGATGGTGCTCTGACGCGGTGAATAAGTAAGTATGGTCGTGGGCAGTGCGGATAACGTGTCAAAATATAAGCATAGTTTATTGCTATTTTTCATGTTTAAATAAACTTATAAACTAACGTAGTGGGTATTAAAGTAAAAGGTTCACAGTGAATATTAGGTTGCCAGAAATGTGTTTAGCTATACCATTGTATTGAATTTTATATCATAAAGTCAAACTAGGTATTTACTACTAAGTAATGATTTACTCTGTGGGGTGTCTTTGATCACTTGCATGGGGTAACATTGACCATAATGACACATAGTTAATTATTGTCTGATTTTGTCACGGTACTTGTTGAGGCTGATAATTTGATCGCTTCTTGTGATAAATATTGAAATAATTGCAAAAAAAGTTGGTTTTTCGAAGATGTTAATTTTTATTCTTGATCAAAGTAACCCCAAAATAGCGTTAAAGAGTTGTAATATTTGACTGCGAACCATTTTTTTTTATCTTTTCTTGACATAAAATACTTTTGTAAGGGATTACATTCGATTATCATTTAAAAAAATATATAGTGTATCAAAGTAACCCCAATGTCAGTTTATGTCTGATCACATCGTTTTTTTTCTGCGTACATTATTTTATTTATTTATTCCTTATTGCACATAAAAAAATAAGTACAAATGATGGACATAATGCCTTAAGGCATTCTCTACCAGTCAACCACTGGGTTAAAAAGAAACATTTCATACGTGCAGGCATTGTGACAGAAAACAATAATCCTGATATCACTTATTTTGTTACCTTGTTAGCTTTTTAGCAGGAAAAGACTGAAAAAGTTGATGGTCCCATTTTTTTTCTTCCTTAGTTACGTTACGTTTAAATTCCCAAATTGGTCAATGTAACCCCAGTTTACGGTAGACACCGTCAACCTATTCTAATAATTCTCTTTTTATTTGAAAGAAAATTCGTTACGATAATATGTATATAAAATATGCAATCTAAGATAAAAAATGCTTTTCATATAGTTACAAACTTAGTTCAGATTTTTTTTGTACAACTTTTAAAAATTGTTCTACCTATCAAGTTCAAAATAATTTTCCTAGAAAGTCTTTTTTCTACTCCCGAACTATTATTCGTCATTTACAGGTTCGTGCATAGATCTTTAAAACCCTACATAAAAGTCTATTCCCCAAAGCCAGTGTCCGCCGGCTTGTTTGGCTCTGTAACCATGGCAATGCCTTATAACGATACGGCGCGCGTGCGCGGGAAGGCTTTGGGCAGCTGAGCTGACAGTGCAAACCTTTGCGTCAAAATACAGGAAACAGTGTGAATTTCACGAAAGTTATTCGAGAAACCTATTAAAAACTAAGTGCATGGTCGTAGAAAAAGTATTGTATGCAACGGTGTTTAACTGAGTCAAAAAATACTCGTGGCGTCTTAATAACAATTTTCGGCTTCGCCTCAAATTGTTACCCACGCCACTCGTCTTTTTTGATCTCCTTTAAACGCCTGTTGCATAAAATACTATTTAAAGTTCTGCTTTTGAGATTTTTTCATATTTGAGAAAACAGCCCTTATGGCCTGAAATACGGCATACGGCAGTGATATTGACATTGACATATGCTTTTTCGTATTTTGATGGTATTTTGACTGCACTGTATTTTTTGCCATGCTAATTTGAACCTTATCTCTAAGCGATGTTTTTTTAATTTTCAGTTACATCACAGATGTGTATGACATGACATCTAGGTATTTTTCCATTTAAAAGAAACTACAAGGGGCTTTACAGACGTGGCGACTGCAACTGGTACAGGGCCTAAGCCATAATTTAAAATTATATTGTGATTTTTATATGTATTTGTGGTTTATTTAATACTAAGTATGAGTTTCAACATTTTCAACTCAAGGAACTGAAATTAAGAGAAGGGACTCGGAAATTGGGTAAGATCAAGAGTCTGATGCAGATGCCGATGGCAGTATTGGATAAGATAAGATATGCGTCGATATTCCCTGTCTTTCTTTGTGCTGTACTCTATTCATTAGGTTTTTATTTTATACACATACTTTATTTTTGTATCAAAATAAATGATAAATTGATAAAAAACCTAACGACCAAAAAGAATAAAGTACCTATCTGTTAGTCTTTAATACACCCCGCATATACGTAATGCACAGCACAGGCCTCCGAAGACCGGCAGGGCAATCATGGTCGCGCGATAAATGGTATAACATCGGGCCGTCCCTATCGCACTTACAAATAGTGTGATAGGGCTGATGGTTTATCATTTATCACGCGACCATAATTGTTTGCCTGGAGGTATCGGCCTTTGTTAAGAAATGAATAACTATAACAGTTATAACCAACATGACAAATGGATTCTACTATCAGTAGTGGAACAGATATATGTATTTGGTTATTTAAGTAAAAGGTTGGTATTTAAGAGTGATTTACAATACCTTAAGAGCCAATGCAACGCGGGAAGCACTTACCTTGTAAAATGTACGAGTACGAGCAAACGCCGTAACTTACTGCTAGCTACTGGTGCCCACGCAACATTTTATGATGTATTGTTTCCCTTCTTAGCAGGCAAAGGGAGTATCTCAGCAACCACATCGCAACAAATATGTCCGATTGTCACGCAGTTCCACTTCATAGCCTAAACCGTGTCTAATAAGCAGGGTGAACGGCGTCATTGTTTAATTTATAACAGCTTTATAATTACGTATCCCTTTAACAGCCTTAAAGGTGCCAAAGATAAATTGTAATTTTTTTTGCCATAATAATTATTCGAAGTCTGATACTTAAATCATACATAAAATATATGAGTCGGTTTGTAAACTTATTGTGAACATTAGTGAGTTTTTATAAATTATCTCGCCCAGTAACATTTGTGTAGGCGTCTGTATGATCTAGCTTGAATTAATATGCCGTCAGAGCGTCGCGCGTTGCGCGTGCGATGTTGACGTTGCGATCAGACGACCGCCGAGATCCAATCATTATTGCCATTTAATTGTCTACGTCTATTAGTTCTATTACTCACTCCGTTAGAAGTAATGCATAACTATCTACTTACAACTAGAAATCATTTATAATTAAGTAGTTAAAATTGAAATACATTTTTAATTACTTAAGTACCTACGACCCTATTTTTGAAAAACTTTTAGTAAAATTACACGCCATTTGAAATTATATTTACTTTTTATTCCGATGATATTGATCGATATTGGAGATGGAGGAAGGTGCCATATTATTTAAAAGATCTTTTGCTTTTTAACTCTTTTGATTACATACCGGATACCGCATTGTAATCAAAACAGTTAAGAAGCAAAAGATAAAATAATGCCTCTGTAAATCTATCATGTCAATTGAATGGATCCCTGTAATGAGTGTTATATTGTTTGTTTCAGTGAGGGACTCTTCACGTGCCCCGTGAATGCCTCCCCGGTCGACTACGCTAAGGTAAGTGACGTTTAAAGCATCCCTTGTTGCTAACGTAACGTAACATCAAATTCATTTTTATATCAATTTGATTTTTATATCAATTTGATGAGACTAGAAAGAGATCGATTCTAACGTCATAGTTTGTTTTGGTCCGGATCTGGTTTTGACACGACCGACAGTTGTCTAAGTAATTTCATTTTTTTTTTCGTAATTTCCGAAATGCACTAATATCTGCGTAAATCGTACAAGTTCGTATCAAAATAAAATTCGAATCTAATGAGAGGGCAGGGCCTATCGCGAACATTCCAAATGTATTATTCGAAAATTGCGTAAACTCCAATTTAGGGTTAGGTACGGGTAGTTAAACTAATTGGACTGTCAGGGGAAAAATGTCCGCAAATAGGAATCGGTGTCAGCGGTAGACCTTCTGGATCGTGGTCCTAGTGAGCCGACAGGCGGCGCCCGCGCGGGTGGTCGCTCTGCCCTTGCGGTGCCGCCAGCTGTCGCGAGATGGCGCGCTTCACTAAAACAACAACCCGCTATAACTGAGGTACAAACCACTACACTCCATATTCTACCAGTGGCTTTATAGTTTATTGCTCGTAAAGGATTCATTACAAATTATATACTTCTTATATACACATTTTCTGAATACAAGAACAGAGAAAGATGTAGCTATACCTACACGTTTTATAGAAGAAATACCAATTCAATCACATTACTGAAATTATCCCAGATTAGAAGGTCGTAGTCGTATCTCTCCTGGAACGCTATGTTGTCTCCATTTTGCTCAGTTCTACTCTTCATAGTGGTAATTACTAGGAATCGATTTACTTTAGCATCCATTCGTCCACCGACTAAAAGAAATCGGAATTTAGATCGTTTTCTAACCTCCTAAAGTTTTCTATCAGGATCCGCCCGCTATATGTCCAAATTGTCCAAAATAACTATAAGAGACTCTTCGGTACCCACCAGGAGAAGAGTAATAGTCTAACCACTCAGTTCCACTTGCTTTGCTGGTCCTAAACAAACAGATGGCGTTGTTTAAGTTACGTAAACAGTTTAACGACTGTAACTGTCCGGGTGTGAGATAAAGTAGGAACTTAAATAAACATTAAGTTCAGTCGTATATCTACAAATAGTTCTCAGAAAATATAGGTATTGATTTAGTTTAAGTCAAAGAGAGTGAAAAGTTTAAAAATGTAATTGGTTAGTAAAAAGGCAAGCGAAAAGTTAATCTAAATTTATTCCAATTTCGACGCTTTTTGCTCGCTATAGCTAGCGCTGGCCCGCTAGCGTGCGACGTGCGACAGGCGGATTTTTCGAGCTGCCCCTCTCAAATGGTGTGTCATCAATTTTGGCTTGAACATACATTTATTTCATTGCCGGTATAATAAACATCATACAATACAACCAGTAATGAACGGTATTTCGGTGAACAGAGATACACGCGCGGTTTTTGCGCGATGGCGTGCGAAGTTGCGAACATCTCTCAAGTTTGAATCTTGAATAATGCAATGTTTCCGAGCTGCGCCAGATGATTGAAGCAGTATCATTGGCTTGTAACAATACATTTATCAGTGGAACAGATAGCTTACACTTAAGAAGATATGGTGGCAAACAAGCATACAGCTTTCCTGTTGGTAAGACAAGTACAGGGATGCCTGCAAATTCAGCGTTGTTACAAAAAAAATAGGTGACAAAATAACTAAGTACCTATACAATTTAGAAATTAAAATAAACATCAAATAACGCACATTAACAATAAAGCATTAATTAAATTATGGGAAACTTGTCAAACATGTGTTACACACAGTGTGAAGTCTCGACTGATTGCTGGACTTAAGGCACGAAAATTTAATTTATGATTTAAAATTGGGACAACCATCCTTCATTATTTTCAAATAATTTTAGTAATAGTTTCTGTTCTCCTGTTTCATTTAACGGCAAGAAGTCCTTACAATAATATAAATCGTTAGGTTGTTTTAAATGTTATTGAGTCAAAACATACATGAAAGATAAAATAATAATTACTATCCGTAGGTTTCTTTGTAGGTACATCTGTCCGCGATTATTTAGATTAAGGTAAAGCGGGGCAATTCTCGACTGGGGGCCATTGTAACTGATCTATTTGCTGTACGGTCAGCCAAGAAAGTGGTATCCCACTTTTCGACTCTATTGATCGAAAAGTGGTAAACCACTTTTTTGGCTGACTGTACCTTACACATATTACTATTGTTTTAAAAGAAATTCTTGCAATGATTGTAGAATTGTTACACAGCGACCACAGCGTAGGTAGTAGGTACGAATATGTATGTATTTTACCTATATGTATAAATATTTATACTGGGGAAACTTCATACAACCCACATAGCCAGTATCTCGACGCTATGGTCGGTAGGGTAAAAAGCATCCTTGCATTATCGCTTACAATTTTTTCCATTTTGCTTATACTTATTGCAAATGTAAACATATAAAAGGCAAGCAAACAACGATCTTCTTACAGCACATTGAATGTAATAGTTATTACGGATGCAGGATACTCGCCGATGCCTACTTACTAATCCCTTCCCACTGAGCCACCTGCATTTTACACTGCCTAGATATCGATTGCCGACCGATTATTCCGACCCCAATCCCTATTCTTATCCCCGTCCCTATCTCTATCCTTGTCCCCGTCCCCGTCCCCGTCCCCGTCCCCGTCCCCGTCCCCGTCCCTGTCCCCGTCCCTCCCCTATCCCTATCCCCGTCCCCGTCCCCTACTCCTATCCCTATTTCTATCCCTAACCCTATCTCTATCCCTATCCCTATCCCTATCCCTATTATCCCTATCCCTATTATCCCTATCCCTATTCCTATCCCTATCCCTTGCCCTATCCCTATCCCGATCCCTATCCCTATTATCCCTATCCCTATTATCCCTATCCCTATCCCTGTCCCTGTCCCTGTCCCTGTCCCTGTCCCAGTCCCTGTCCCTGTCCCTGTCCCTGTCCCTGTCCCTGTCCCTGTCCCTGTCCCTGTCCCTGTCCCTGTCCCTGTCCCTGTCCCTGTCCCTGTCCCTAACCCTATCCCGTTCCCGTCCCCGTCCCCGTCCCTGTCCCTGTCCCTGTCCTTGCCCCTGTCAAATTATCATGCTAGGAGGTGAACTTTGAAAAATCCTTTCTTAGTGCTCCTCTAAGGAACTTCCGTGTCAATTTGAAATCTCTTGAACCAGAAGTAAAGATGAAAACTAAAGCTATACTTATGGCTATTTTGGATATTTTAACCCCATTGCACAACAACATCAGGGGAGAAAATCTCTTTTCCACGTCATTAGATTTTAAAATCGTTGTATTTATTGTGATCAGCGACCTGATAAACCATAAAAACGATACCCATATTGTGTTTTAGACTTTACCCCCTTTGCACCCCTTTAGGGGTCAAATCTTCAAAAAACCTGAAACATGTATTTAGTCATATGTCTTTAGGAATCCTCCTGTGAAGTTTCGAATAAAATAGTCAAACTAATCTTGTTTCCCCATACAAACTTTGAACCCCCATTTCACCCTTTTAAGAGGAGAATTTTGTAAAATCCTTTCTTAGTGCTCCTCTACACCATATAAGGAACCTATGTGCCAAATTTGAAAGCTCTAGGACCAGCGGTTTCGGCTGTGTATTGATATATTATGTCAGTTAGTCAGTCAGTTTTACATATTTTTTGATATTTAAACCCCATTGCACTACAACAGGGGAGAAGGTATTTCACTTTCGCCTCGTTAGATTTTAAAAACGTTGTATTTATCGTGATCAGCGACCCAATAAACCGTAAAAACGATACCCATATTAGTTTTTTGACTTTATCACCCCCTTTTCACCCTTTTAAGGGTTAAATTTTCAAAAAACCTGAAACTCGTCTTTAGTCATATGTTTTAGGATCCCTTCTGTGAAGTTTCGAATAAAACAGTGAAACTAACATTGTTTCCCCATACAAACTTTGAACCCCCATTTGACCCCCTTGGGAGGCGAATTTTGAAAAATCCTTTCTTAGTGCTCCTCTACACTATATAAGGAACCTACGTGCCAAATTTGACATCTCTAGGACCAGCGGTTTCGGCTGTGCGTTGATATGTCAGTCAGTCAGTCAATATCTTCTTTTATATATTTTTTTCATATTTAAACCCCATTGCACCACAACAGGGGAGAAGGTATTTCACTTCCGCCTCGTTAGATTTTATAAACGTTGTATTTATCGTGATCAGCGACCCGATAAACCATAAAAACGATACCCATATTGATTTTTTGACTTTATCACCCCCTTTTCACCATTTTAGGAGTTAAATTTTCAAAAAACCTGAAACACGTATTCAGTCATATGTCTTAAGGAGCCTTCCTGTGAAGTTTCGAATAAAATAGGCAAACTAATCTTGTTTCCCCATACAAACTTTGAACCCCCATTTGACCCCCTTAGGAGGTGAATTTTGAAAATTCCTTTCTTAGTGCTCCTCTACACTATATAAGGAACCTACGTGCCAAATTTGAAATCTCTAGAACCAGCGGTTTCGGCTGTGCGTTGATATGTCAGTCAGTCAGTCAGTCAGTCAGTCAGCTTCTTCTTTTATATATTTAGATAAGGTCTAGTCGTGTTATTTGGCTGCAGTTTTCTGGACCTCCAGTGTGCCCCAAATAGTAATTCTAATGTAATGCGATGGCATGTACTTTGAGTAGAATAATATAATGTCGATGTCAATTCATATCGATCGAAGCCTGTCTGTAAGGTGGCGAGACCGTCGCACCCGACCCGGTGAGACAATTATTAACATTTTCTTATAGCTTTATATGAAATAGAATTGACTTCATGGTTACAGTTGTAAATGTACGTAATATCTTCAATTTATTGTTTGATTTTTGGTACCTAGTTGTAGTAATTTAAACATTTAAAAACTGTTAGTATCGTAAAGCATAAGAAGAAGAAAAGGACGCTTACATGATTATATTCCACATAGCAACAGATTTGACAGACAGAATAAATTCTCAAACGTTTCACCGATTTCACACGCAATTACACAACACCAACATAACTCTGCAGCTGGCCAAACTCTGAACTAACATTACTCCGCACGAGCTTCACCCCATTGCGCCATTTGCGCCACACTAGCGCCACATTTAACCGCACTTATAAGTTTGTTTCCTTCATTTGGTCCTTCGAGCCGGATAAAACAAAGGAGCCACGAAAACAAATCTAGGTATTTTTTGCTTGTAAAGCAGGGACCGGACAACCCATTCCGCGCTACAAGCCTTTCATTGGGAATCCCTAACGTAAGGACGACCCAATCGAGAGACTCTCCCTTTCGAACTGCAAGCCCATTCATTTGACTAGCCCTTACAAAAAACTTAGCAAAACAATAAAGCTAGCCCTGTGCATTGGCTTACCGCTATCCGATACGGCTTGCAAGCCTTTAATAAGGGTTACCCTTATTTTAAGCGCTATTTATAAGGCTTTCCCTTTTGTTGAAGCGTAGTCGAGCCTTGCGTGAAAGAGACAGGATTATGAATCTAAGCTAGTGTAAGAACAGGAAGGAAAATGCGCTGTTGCCACTCCGCACTATGCGCCCCATTTTTAATTTTGCAACGAAACATGTATTCGTTGGATAGAAGTAGAACACGGCTAGAAATTATTTTTAATGAACTGGGAGACAAGGGACTGATGGATCGCCTGATGGTAAATGATCATCGTCGCCCATAGATCAGTATGTATGTTCGTACGTATGAATGTATGTAGGTATGTATGAATGTATGTAGGTATGTATGTATGAATATAAATATATAAATATGTAAATATGTATGTATGCATGTAAATATACAGTGTTGGCCGAAAATCAATACAATTAACCATTATCATTACACATTGAAAACGTTAATTGCCAACATAAAAATAAGCCGTTTTCGTCATCCAACTCGCCTTGATGAGTTAATTGGGTGAGCAGTTTCTAAGATAGAGCTGATGCTGAACCCTGGCTTTTCCCAGGGGAACGCGGGTTTGGTTTAACATAGGCAAGCGCTGTTTTCGTCATCGGACTTGTTTTGATGAGTACTTGAGTGAGCAGTAACCAAGGTAGAGCTGATGCTGAACCCTGGTTATTTCTAGGGGAACTCGGGTTTCGTGCAACATAGGCAATCGCTGTTTTCGTCATCGGACTTGTATTGATGAGTACTTGAGTGAGCAGTAACCAAGGTAGAGCTGATGCTGAACCCTGGCTTTTCCCAGGGGAACGCGGGTTTGGAGTAACATAGGCAAGCGCTGTTTTCGTCATCGGACTTGTCTTGATGAGTACTTGTGTGAGCAGTAACCAAGGTAGAGCTGATGCTGAACCCTGGCTATTCCTAAGGGAACTCGGGTTTCGTGCAACATAGGCAAACGCTGTTTTCGTCATCGGACTTGTATTGATGAGTACTTGAGTGAGCAGTAACCAAGGTAGAGCTGATGCTGAACCCTGGCTTTTCCCAGGGGAACGCGGGTTTGGAGTAACATAGGCAAGCGCTGTTTTCGTCATCGGACTTGTCTTGATGTACTCTTGTGTGAGCAGTAACCAAGGTAGAGCTGATCCTGAACCCTGGCTATTCCTAGGGGAACGCGGGTTTGGAGTAACATAGGCAAGCGCTGTTTTCGTCATCGGACTTGTTTTGGTGAGTACTTGAGTGAGGAGTAACCAGGGCAGAGCTGATGCTGAACCCTGGCTATTCCTAGGGGAACTCGGGTTTCGTGCAACATAGGCAAACGCTGTTTTCGTTATCGGATTTGTATTGATGAGTACTTGAGTGAGCAGTAACCAAGGTAGAGCTGATGCTGAACCCTGGCTATTCCTAAGGGAACTCGGGTTTCGTGCAACATAGGCAAACGCTGTTTTCGTCATCGGACTTGTCTTGATGAGTACTTGAGTGAGCAGTAACCAAGGTAGAGCTGATGCTGAACCCTGGCTTTTCCCAGGGGAACGCGGGTTTGGAGTAACATAGGCAAGCGCTGTTTTCGTCATCGGACTTGTCTTGATGAGTACTTGAGTGAGCAGTAACCAAGGTAGAGCTGATGCTGAACCCTGGCTTTTCCCAGGGGAACACGGGTTTGGTGTAACATAGGCAAGCGCTGTTTTCGTCATCGGACTTGTTTTGGTGAGTACTTGAGTGAGCAGTAACCAGGGCAGAGCTGATGCTGAACCCTGGCTATTCCTAGGGGAACTCGGGTTTCGTGCAACATAGGCAAACGCTGTTTTCGTCATCGGATTTGTATGAGTACTTGAGTGAGCAGTAACCAAGGTAGAGAGCTGATGCTGAACCCTGGCTATTCCTAAGGGAACTCGGGTTTCGTGCAACATATGCAAACGCTGTTTTGTCATCGGACTTGTATTGATGAGTACTTGAGTGAGCAGTAACCAAGGTAGAGCTGATGCTGAACTCGGGCTATTCCTAGAGGAACTCGGGTTTCGTGCAACATAGGTAAACGCTGTTTTTGTCATCGTGAAATATCTGAGACTCGTCTTTATGACTGGTACTTGGTTGAGTTGAGTAGTACCATAGAATCTGTCAAACTATTTCTGTTGATTGTTGTGAATTCTATGAAGATCGTTTGAAACAGAAATACTTTTCTGGTGGAAATCAAGCATACAGCGCGTCTGATAGTAAGTAGTTACCGCAGTCTATGGACGCTTGGAACTCCAGTATTCTCTTTATTCCCTGTGTTACTATTAGTGAAATCGACTGTACTTAATTTTGATATTCAAATGGATATACATTAGTGTTGAGTTCCTCACTCGTGAGGCACCTCATTTGTACCACTCATATTGTTAATTTGTCGCAGTACTTCACACGGCAAAAATGTATTGCATCACACTTCAACTCACCGCACCTCATTTTACTCGCTTGTGACAGTCGCAACACAAACACCTCACGCCTCACAAAGCATTGACGTACTTCAAATGTCACAAAAACGTCAAAACTCATCATCCACACGCGCGCCTCGCGGCCCTCAAATACTCGCTCGCAACAGTAGCAACACAAACACCTCAGTCCTCACAGATCATGCACATACTTCAAATGTCACAAAACGTCAAAAACTCATCATCCACTCGCGCGCCTCGCGGCAGACGCGGCCCTCAAACTCCGTCGCGAGAGTCGACACCTCAAATGAAGTGATCAACCACACGTTCAGTTATCGAACTACAGACCTTATGGCCGGGACAAAAGGTCCACCGATAAAATAAAATGTATCGTTTGACTCGTTTGTACCGGAAATCGCTTTGTACCGGAAAGACAGAAGAGGCACTGTGACAACAACACTTCAAAAATCCTTTCAAAGTGAAACAGATAGTTACGTTTACCATAAGAGGGAGTGAGGCAGACACACGCGGGCTTCAAATTTGCCTCACCAAAAATACGTTACACATGACTCGAAAGAAAACAATCTTATGCGCCGCAAGTTTTCATACATTTTACGCCTTTTTGATCCCAGGATAGTTAACTTGCTCGCAAAAATCGCGCGAAAAATCAGACGATTTCGCGTGAACCACATCTTTTGTCTCTGTCGCATTTGTGAAGTCATGAATAAATGCAGCTGAGATGCAAAATGTTGTTTTTCGCGGCAGGTCTTCATTTTTGAATTTTTTGATAGCTATTATTGTGCTAACACATTGACCAGTATAACGTGATCTACCGCAGCAATAGAGTTTGTATGGCTATTGTTATGTGTAATCAGGGAGCTCTCTTAGACTGGACGTTGAAATGGTAACTCAAGTGTTTTGAATATTCGGAATACCAAGCATACCAACACAGAGGGCCAACCACTGAGAAGATGCGTTTACGAAGCTTGCTTAAAAACAATTACAAGATTACTGACCGAAATATAATATAAATTATGTGAAGCATGGTAGTTTAATTAAGTATTTAATCACTAATAGAAAGAATAATTCATTTCTTAATTCAATAGAATGATAAATAAATCCGACACGAAACGTAATTCACAGGCGGTTGACGTTGACAGTAATGACAGTTTACAGAAGAAAAGTTAGTTTGTACGTACTTAGTTGCATTAGCAATATTTGCATAAAGTTTAGTTTTGTCCTACAGTGATAATACTAATAAATGAGCCAAAATGTAATAATGGTGACAACTTTTACACAATCAAATATACCTGTGATTCTGCCTTAGTGTCATTTGTGTGCAAAAAAATAGTGAAACTGAACTGAAAAGACTTACCGGCGTCGCGAATGTTGATGGTGTTTTTAATTACTATCATATTGCTTTTAAAACACATGGAGTGGTAGGTTTGTTATTTTTATGTAAAAGTGGTACTAATTATAAAACAATACGAACTTTAGTTTGTTTTAAAACATGCAGTTTTATGGTGACTATGCTAATCAAAGTATGTTATTATTAAGCTGTTAATAATATGAAACCACTGTAATTTGTAGCAGTAATTTAAATGGAACAAACTGTAAATAATATTATTCAATGGCAAAATTAGACCCAGTTCCATAAAAACATCAAATTAAGTTGTTATGCAGGCCTCTATGACAGTCCTTGAAATATTTTTTAATTTTATCTATTTTCTCTTGTTAAATGTTCAAGTACTCATTATGACTAATGAAATTTAGTATGTATAAAGGATATTTACCTAGTACACACCTACACATACTAGTTTTTGTTGCCGATGGATTTTGTCAAACAGCCGATGCTAGAAATTATATATATATACAGATCAGTACCTCACCTCATTTGAAGTAAGACATTGTAACACCTCATTTTTGGAAATGAGGTACTCATACAAACTCATTTGAAATTGATGTCCTACCCATCACTAATATACATACGTATTTTTTTAGACACAAATAAAGTGTTTCATGTATGGCAAATTAATAAATGTGTTCTAACTACTTGATGTTAATATTCACTTCTGGTAAGATTTTTGTTCAGTTAATATTATGTTTTTATGCCTAACTTGAGATTGCATGAAATATTTCTATATTATAATGTACCGAAACCAGAGTTGCCCTAGATACCGCCAGGGCTCAGCTACAGCGCTGTCTTGGCTACTGCGCACCCAAGTCCTCGTCAAGACATGTCCGATGACGCAAACAGCGTTTGCCTATGTTACACCAAACCCGAGTTCCCCTAGGTACAGCTAGGTTTCAGCATCAGCTCTATCTTGGGTACAGCTCACCCAAATACTCATTAAGACAAGTTCGATGACGAAAACTGCGTTTGCCTGTGTTACACTAAACCCGAGTTCCCCTAGGTGCAAACAGAGTTCAGCATCAGCTGGACTTTGGGTACTGCTCACTCGAGTACTCAAGACAAGTCCGATGACGAAAACAGCGTTTGCCTGTGTTACACTAAACCCGAGTTCCTCTAGATGCAGCCAGGGTTCAGCATCAGCTGGACTTCGGGTACTGCTCACTTGAGTACTCATCAAGACAAGTCCGATAACGAAAACAGCGTTTGCCTGTGTTACACTAAACCCGAGTTCCCCTAGGTGCAGCCAGAGTTCAGCATCAGCTGGACTTTGGGTACTGCTTGCTCGAGTACTCATCAAGACAAGTCCGATGACGAAAACAGCGTTTGCCTGGGTTACACTAAACCCGAGTTCCCCTAGCTGCAGCCAGGGTTTAGCATCAGCTGGATTTCGGGTACTGCTCACTCGAGTACTCATCAAGACAAGTCCGATGACGAAAACAGCGTTTGCCTGTGTAACACTAAACCCGAGTTCCCCTAGGTGCAGCCAGAGTTCAGCATCAACTGCACTTCGGGTACTGCTCACTTGAGGACTCATCAAGACAAGTCCGATGACGAAAACAGCGTTTGCCTGTGTTACACTAAACCCGAGTTCCCATAGGTGCAGCCAGGGTTCTGCATCAGCTGGACTTTGGGTACTGCTCACTCGAGTACTCATCAAGACAAGTCCGATGACGAAAACAGCGTTTGCCTGTGTTACACTAAACCCGAGTTCTCCTAGATGCAGCCAGGGTTCAGCATCAGCTGGACTTCGGGTACTGCTCACTCGAGTACTCATCAAGACAAGTCCGATGACGAAAACAGCGTTTGCCTGTGTTACACTAAACCCGAGTTCCCATAGGTGCAGCCAGAGTTCAGCATCAGCTGGACTTTGGGTACTGCTCGCTCGAGTACTCATCAAGACAAGTCCGATGACGAAAACAGCGTTTGCCTGGGTTACACTAAACCCGAGTTCCCCTAGCTGCAGCCAGGGTTTAGCATCAGCTGGATTTCGGGTACTGCTCACTCGAGTACTCATCAAGACAAGTCCGATGACGAAAACAGCGTTTGCCTGTGTAACACTAAACCCGAGTTCCCCTAGGTGCAGCCAGGGTTCAGCATCAACTGCACTTCGGGTACTGCTCACTCGAGTACTCATCAAGACAAGTCCGATAACGAAAACAGCTTTTGCCTGTGTTACACTAAACCCGAGTTCCCATAGGTGCAGCCAGGGTTCTGCATCAGCTGGACTTTGGGTACTGCTCACTCGAGTACTCATCAAGACAAGTCCGATGACGAAAACAGCGTTTGCCTGTGTTACTCTAAACCCGAGTTCTCCTAGATGCAGCCAGGGTTCAGCATCAGCTGGACTTCGGGTACTGCTTACTCGAGTACTCATCAAGACAAGTCCGATGACGAAAACAGTGTTTGCCTGTGTTACACTAAACCCGAGTTCCCATAGGTGCAGCCAGAGTTCAGCATCAGCTGGACTTTGGGTACTGCTCGCTCGAGTACTCATCAAGACAAGTCCGATGACGAAAACAGCGTTTGCCTGGGTTACACTAAACCCGAGTTCCCCTAGGTACAGCCAGGGTTCAGCATCAGCTGGACTTCGGGTACTGCTCACTCGAGTACTCATCAAGACAAGTCCGATGACGAAAACAGCGTTTGCCTGTGTAACACTAAACCCGAGTTCCCCTAGGTGCAGCCAGGGTTCAGTATCAACTGCACTTCGGGTACTGCTCACTCGAGTACTCATCAAGACAAGTCCGATGACGAAAACAGCGTTTGCCTGTGTTACACTAAACCCGAGTTCTCCTAGGTGCAGCCAGGGTTCAGCATCAGCTAGACTTCGGGTACTCATCAAGACAAGTCCGATAAAAAAAACCGGCCAAGAGCGTGTCGGGCCACGGTCAGTGTAGGGTTCCGAAGTTTTTCATATTTTTCTCAAAAACTACTGAACCTATCAAGTTCAAAACAATTTTCCTAGAAAGTCGTTATAAAGTTCTAGTTTTGTGATTTTTTTCATATTTTTTAAACTTATGGTTCAAAAGTTAGAGGGGGGACGCACTTTTTTTTCCTTTAGGAACGATTATTTCCGAAAATATCAATATTATCAAAAAACAATCTTAGTAAACCCTTATTCATTTTTAAATACCTATCCAACATACCTATCACACGTTGTGGTTGAAATGAAAAAAAAAAATCAGCCCCCACTTTACATGGGGGGGTACCCTAATAAAACATTTTTGCCATTTTTTATTTTTGAACTTTGTTGGCGTGATTGATTTGATATACATATTGGGACCAAATTTCAGCTTTCTAGTGCTAACGGTTACTGAGATTATCCGCGGACGGACGGACGGACAGACAGACATGGCGAAACTATAAGGGTTCCTAGTTGACTACGGAACCCTAAAAAGCAGCGTTTGCCTGTGTTACACCCGAGCAAAGCAGGAGCCTATCATAACTAATAATAATAATAAAAATGTTTAATATTTATCAGCTCACAAAGGATTCCGAAACTATATGTATTTGGTATTGAAAATTGAACCTTATTTTATCTACAGCCGTTTCCATTAAACAGAAACGCGCAAATATCACACACAGTGCCGCCATAGGTAACGATCGTATGTTATTTCGTTCGGAGTAATGTGTGCTTTATGAGCGAGGTACAGGATTTAAACTCGCACGATATGATCTATAAGGGAAAGCAAATAAAACCCAATATAAGGCTCACCCTTATGGCGTTAGGCTGAGCCGATGATAAGGGTTTTGAAAGGGTATTGGGCTATTTTAGGTAAGCGCTTTCGTTAGGGCTTTAAAAGCAAAATGAAAGGGTATCGCGTCAAAAGGGTAGGGTAAGTTAAGCCTAACGAAATACCCATACAAAACCCCGTATAAGGGATAGCGGGCCGGTCCCTGTTGTAAAGCCATTAAAAACAATTATTAATTGGTCATCGATTAAAAATCAATATTACTGGATTAGTGAACCTAAACATGGGTGTTTTGCACGCGAGTTGCCGGGTGCGCACCGACCGCATGGGTGGCTTGCTGCGTTGCCGCGCCTGGCAGCGGCGGCGTTTCTTGTGTTCTGAAATCTAAAAGATAATACAAAATTATAGAAGCTATATAAATACTACATTTATTAGCTTAACTATTACTTTTTAATTATATACCAATCACTACATACCAAGCAAACTAAACAATAGAAGTGTTAACTAAATAAGTAGTCATTCGCGAATATCGGTGTAATGGTACTATTGATAATTATCAACGTCGAAAACTATTAAACCATTATATACTTTTACGTATAACATGGATATGATATCTGCATTTATTGTGCACGCATAAAAAATTACAGAACTACAAAATTGCAGACCAATTGTATTCTTCTAAGCTATCTATCTATGCGTCGACTTTGCGTTGTGATGGCACAGCGAGAATTATGTATCTGCCACTATAAAATGTAATTTCATGATTTCGTAAAGATTTCCACGTTATTGCAACACTTTTACGCTCTATCACCTAAAATAAAAAATCCAGTAGTTTCCCTCTCTGGAATTGACCACTGGTCCTACTACCAACGATAAGGGAGAAGGGATTAGACCTAACCACGGTGTTTTCAGTCAAAGGAAATAGTAAATCCGATGTACTTAGGATATGTTTCGGAAACTTAACGATAGGGGGCGTGAAAACAATTATATGCTTTAGTGCAAGTTGTTGTCACTGTTACCACCGCAAACGGGGTAATAACACCAATGACTTGTTTTTAAATGTATAAGTATTTTTTGATGGCCAAGATAAGTAGTCGACAATTTTGATATTGATTTGGTTGTGTTAGAATTATTATACTTGTCATTTTGCTGTCGCGTCATGCCGTCGCCGCCTGACCCCATGCGGTCGGTTCTCACCCGACCAATGCGTTTGCGCATGCGATGTCACTCACCTCTCACAACGACCTTGCAATGCTAACCAGTCACGCGACGCTTCCGTCCCGCTCACTCTCGCTTTGTTATCATGGCGCCTTCTCGTTCCAACCGCGCACCGGTCTGGTCGCATGGCGCCCGCGCACCTTTGTGCTATGGAGTAGAAGGGCCGTGGAGTTAGTTCAACAGGTGAGTTGTAGATGGCGTTGGTCGCAGAGCTAAAGGCAAGCTCAAGCACAGATGGTAAAGATGGTTAGAGGACGTATACCAGGATATCAGGAACCTAGGAGTGAAATGTTGGAGAAGGAAGGCCACAAATAAATGGGACTGGAGAGAACTGCTTGACAAGGCTAAGGCTCACCCGCGGCTGTAATGCCTCAGATGATGATGATGATGATAAAATAGTGTCAGATCAGATCAGAGGTTTAAAAAGTTTAGCAATCGGAGAATATTTTATAAGTTATAATATTTTTAGATAGGATTCCATAGAAATATTTTTGCAACTTAAAAGCAGTAAGTATTAGTTACTAGTCAGATATTATCGTTATTATCATCAGCGAACCTGGCTACGTAGCCAACGTGAGAGACATTAAGGGTTACGATGTCGCGGCGCAGGCGAATGTTATCTTGCTGGCTACCGGCTAGGCCAGCTGTGGTAAAGTTCTGTGTAGTAGTTAAGTGTCCGGTTCGCTCGATAGAGCGGCAGCTGCGCGGGCGCAGGTCGTGAGAACCTGCGCGGCTGATCGGTGGCTGATTGTGACCGATCGACGCAGATCCGATCCGATGTATAGGGATTAAGTGGACCACTTGATATTTGTACTCAAGCGGTTGATCATTGGCTGATTGTGACAGATCGAGTTGTGTTGGACCTGATCGGATGTATTCCGGATTAAGAAGTACTTACTTGATATTTGGACAATTATGTACCTACGAGCGTGGCTGATCATTGGCTGATAGTAGCAAATCTACTCGGATCGGATCGGATTCGATCGGACGTTCGAGTATTACTCGATTACGTACGATTACGTCACTTGATTGTAGCAGTCGGTGGCCCGACATTCATGTCGCATTCTTCATAGTGCTGCAATGTGCTATCGTTTTGCCCGCTGCCCGGACCACCTTCTGTTGGGTCACTATAAAGACGAAATTAATTATCTCTTGAAGTTGTTTTATTTTTATTCTCCTATGTACAAGATGAAAGTCTTGTACAAATATTATCGACATGATTTTGTCGATGAACATAAAAACCTACTATTTACATAATTGACGACCGGTCTGGCGCAGTCGGTAGTGACCCTGCCTGCTAAGCCGCGGTCCCGGGTTCGAATCCCGGTAAGGGCATTTATTTGTGTGATGAGCACAGATATTTGTTCCCGAGTCATGGATGTTTTCTATGTATATAAGTATTTATATATTATATATATATCGTTGTCTGAGTACCCACAACACAAGCCTTCTTGAGCTTACCGTGGGCCTCAGTCAATCTATGTAAGAATGTCCTATAATATTTATTTATTGAATTATTTCCTGATAGGTACCTAATTGTAAATTGTATAATGGGAGTCCTCAAATTAATTCCAACACAACACTCGGGAGCATTGTGGAGTCATTCTTCTCGACTACATATGATATTCTCATTAAAGCTTCCTTTTCTTGAGCTCAAGAAACCTCCGAACCCATCTCAACAGTAGTAAAAAACCCATTAAGTATACCATATCCCAAGCCCAGATGTCCCGCATTCAATATTCCACGTTCCTCTTTGTTTAAGGATATTTGCATCAAAAAGGACGCGTTTCATGTTCAAAAGCCTTGAATATAGTCAATTTGGGGATGAGGCAGGAGGTCACTGATCTATCTCAACTACAGGGGTGGGAAAAGTCATAAATAAAGAATCTCCTTGTTTTCGGGACACGAGGACAAAGCTTTTTTAATTATTTTTTTTCGGATGGCAGAATATATTTACAGGTCAAAGTTCTTTTCAGACTTTTACCGTGAAAACTACTGATACTGTATCAATAAATAAATAAAGCTCAAGAAGGATTGTGTTGTGGGTACCCAGACAACGATATATATAATATACAAATACTTGTATACATACAAAAATTGAATGTATACAAGTATGCAAATGTATGGATGACGATAATATACTACAAATACTTGTATACAGACACATCCAGGACAGGAACAAATATCTGTGTTCATCACAATAAATAAATACCCTTACCGGGATTCGAACCCGGGATCGCGGCGTAGCAGGCAGGGTCACTACGCGCTAGGCCAGACCGGTCGCCGGTCATAAATGACAGTTGTATTGTTATTTAATACTTATATTATATGTTCCTTGGCCGTTCTTTGAACTACATAATTCGTTTGGTTTTCCTTTCGTCTGTATGTTGTAAAAAAGCTGCTATACCGCCTCTGTGAAGCTTTTGTTTATAAAATGATGTCTTTAACATTACAATAAAGGATTGAAGGGCAGCACATTCTCGGTTATTTATATATAGTTATTCAGAGTTAGCTATTTATATATACCTAGTAAAAATCAGAGTATGAGAATGAGTATGAGTATGCGGTGCGCGGGCGCAGCACTAGCACAGATTAATCTATAACGTGAGTGACAAAGGGCGGAATGCGACGTGAATACACGTGGTCCGAAGATGCTGATACCATTCACATTGTAATGCCCGATTATTATTATATTAGTTGCCTTTGTATGGTTTAAAGGTTTGACTATTAATTTAATACACAGGCATCGTATTCTAATACAGCAAAGGTTGGTTGACCTTAAATAAACTTTTTGGACACAATATTAATTAGTTTAATACAACTCGAACATATTGTGGCTCTATTATACATACATACATACATACAATCACGCCTGTATCCCATAAAGGGGTAGGCAGAACACATGAAACTACTAAAGCTTCAGTGGCTCTATTATGTTATATAGTAAAGCTTTTACATACTATGCTCGATGCAAACTGGCATATAGATGTAACACATAGGTGTGTAAGTATAGGTCTTTTAATACTTATCTATTCATAATTCACTAGTTGAGTTTGCGCAATTTTTGAAAGTAGTACCACTAGTACCTAACCCAATTTAAACTAAGGACATAACGGGCGAATCAACTTTTTGACCGACATTTTTGGTGTCTCTGGCGTTACTCAAAATGTCTCCGGCGTTACTCAAAATGTCTCTGGTCTGGAGTTAACGAGCAACCGAACTTCTAATTCACAAAGTTTCAGTTTATTGGGTCTAACAGTTAGGGTTATTTTTTAGGGTAAAGTGAAAAATACCAATCAAATTCATTATTTAAGGGTGTAATTTTACAACAATGTTAAGAATGTGCGGACGGATTTGATCGGTCAAAAAGTTGGTTCGCCCTAATACAGCCTCTCAACATATATACTTTACCCTCTTAATTCCAACTCACCTTATAACCTGAAAGCTTGTCGTAAAATGAAATTTTAAATTTTTGTCCTTCAGTCTTCTTTTCTTACTGAAAGACAATCAGATTTCTCTAATAGCGACGTAAAAAAAAAAACTTCGTATTACTATTATCGGTATTTATATTTCTGGCTAGACCGATTAGGTGATTACCTCGCTCAACATTAGATGAAGCTATTAATTTAGATTAAACAAGATTCTTGTTTGTTGTACAGTAAAACGACCAAAGTAGGTCCTTCTGTTTGTCTTGAGGTTGATATGTGAGCCCTTTGATTAATGCTTACACACGGCGCTTGATAAACATTTCGTATATTTGATACGTTATTTGTACAAGATTTTAAAGATAATTCCGTAGCACGAGTTTGCAAATGGTTTGTCGGCGATTCCAATTATCTAGCACAAATATTGAGTGAACACTGATCAAAGAAATTATAAAGCAAATATTTTGCTATAAGTGCGCGTTTTCCGTTACAAGTTTTTTAATCCTTGAGGTAGATTTTCTTCATATTTATTAAAATCACCTTGATTGACGGTCCTTTGGGTACCTAAGTACCTAATATTGATTTGGTGCTAACACTTTAATACATGCATTTAAATGGGTATTTGGTAATAAGATAAGATAATAATAAAAATATATTTATTTAACTACCTCGTTTGATAGATAATAGTCTCATCTCATCATCTTCGTTTCACAACTCATTATAATAATCCAGGTATTATACAGTCGAGTTCATAAATATGTACATGTACATTTTTTCACCTTATGGCTACGAGTTAAGGTGAAGAAATGTACATATATTTATGAACTCGACTGTACAACAATAAATAAAACATCCCCAAAGCAGATAATCAAAATATCATATTCCCTCAAAAACAACCCTTTCAATGTGCCTCGCCTGTCTGGACGTGTTTCCACGCTCCGCTCCGGAGTCTCCGGACGGACGCGGCCACAAAAGACGTCGTTGCATCGCATCAATACTTGTCTAGTCGTATTGTAGTTATTGTGGAGATCGAGTTCCTTCCCTATGAGTTTGATTATAATTTTAATATCCGTGTGAATGTGCCAGAAATCTGGTAACTGACAGTTTGAATAACATGATAACGTATATCGGGGGTGTGTATTCTGTGGTCCTATAATAAGGGCAGAAAACTAAATTGTGGACTGTACATACTTCTCAAACGCCGAAAATTAGTTAAAATAACTTTTGCGTAATGCGTTGTGCGCATTTTGTGGTAAGTATCAAAATCTTTGTCAACTTTGCATAACTATACACTACATATCCATGTCCACACACCCACTATTACATGTCCACATTAGTTTAAGTGACCTATTTTTGGAATAAGTCATGAAAAATTAGAGTCTCACTACCTCACATCTGTAATAATTTTTCATAGACTATTATTCGTATTTGTAAAGACTAATCAGACATTCATAATGTTAACTCACTGCATTGTAATAAAATAATATATGAATAAAGATTTAACAAATAATCCAAACCGATCTTGATCCTAGCTATGAAGAATGGTCTCACTCAAGTATCCAGTAATGGAACAGAAACTTTCAATAGATCGACACAGGTATATTAAAGGTGTAATTATGGCGATATTTCAAGCCCGGGCGATATATTTAATATTACGTGTATGTAGTGTAACAATGGTGGTAATATATTAAGGAGAATACATCAAATTGTCACATAATGCTTCAAGCTGCGCGCGCGCCGCTGTCTCACCTTAGGGTTGTCAACTTGAGTGCTCTTGTCATTTGACAGTTCTTTTATTAGGTATCCGTTCGTCCGATACTTGTGGTTTTCAAAAATTATTGTACGGCCTATCTAGCTGTGAGATTTTGTAAACTCGATGTTTTAGCTTATGGGGGCCTAATTGATATGCTTTATCAGTTAGCCGCCTAGAGTGCTATAAAATGTATCTCAGTAATAAACCCCGATCGGAAATTAAACTTTCTAAATGTAACGTACCTATACATGAGAATTTTCTTACAAAATGTTCACAACTTGCTTTAATGTTTTTGCTTGCAAAGTTTGTCTCTTATGTACTCCAACCTGAACTAAATACATCAAGACAACAAAATCTCCACAGATAAGAGCTACTCAGCTCGCCTATGATCCGCTCGGTGGCGAGTGGCGACCCTAGCCCACCGCTACAGGTAATCATAATCCATCACCGATGCCGGTGCCCTCTGCCGGTTATCGCAGTTAGATGAAGTGGATGAGCCCGTGTCAAAGGTCCCCGTGATTCCTGCCTGCTGCTAAGTGCCTACATTACATACCTATCTAGATCGTTTTAAACGTACATTTGTGTTCGTTTTTACTGTCATAAAAGGCACATTTTCTAACATTCATATACAGGTTGATTTTGTTTTGGGTGACAATGACAATACTCTGAAGATAGGTTACGTTTATGTATTTATATTTTCAGGTCATGCTAGAAAACGTTTGCCTCGGCCCAGACCCCGACATCGCGAAATAAATCTGTTGTTAGATAGAAAACGTTGTCACCCGCTTAGAGTACAGTCAGACCTAACAAAATCAACGTGTAGGTACATATTAGAAATGTAGATGAAGATTAGTGAGATTTTTTGCCTCTACTATGCAACTTATCAATTTCAAGTCACTATTCTAAGAACAGGGTACGTGGTTTTGTCCACTAGTCCGTTAAATACTATTGATACTGATTGTAAAGCAAATGCCCGATTATTAAAGTAATCTATCTTATCGTCAAGCGACTAATCTACAAACATAATGCGTTCGTTAGGACGCGGCCGCGCGGTCATATTATGACACGGCGACCTGTGACGTCACACGTGATATACCACACGATAGTTAAGCCGACAGGAATGCGCCTGTCAAAGAACAATGCTCTACATTCTTTAGGGTCCCGTGTGTTAAGGGATCACCCTTGACTTATAAAGCCGCCTGCTACTCCACAGAGGTATAGCTGACCTTAAAACTCTCTGTGTCCTTCGATGAGCTCGCAGGTTACATTACACATATGAAAATAAATCGCTACCTATATGGCTAGAAATTTTCATGAAGAACCTCGATCGATCAGTCGATTAAGTGAAGGAAATTGATTATTTTTATAGAAGTTGAATATTACTTGGTACCCTTTGAAATTCATGCGCCATTTCCAAAATATCTGAAGCGAAGAATAAGAAGTAATTATTTTAAAACCGTTGACAGATTCCCACAGTAAAAAAAAACATTTTTCTCTCAGAACTCATTCATGCACCCTTTCGTAGATTAATCTTATCATTTACACTCCTTGACCATATTTAACTTTTGTAAATGGGTCACTAATGTCACTATTATTTCCTTGTCAGATAATAAAAGGGCGTATATTTCCAACCTTATTATGAGACTTATATTATCAGACCTTTGGGAAAAAGCTCAATGGGGGCTTTCTCCCTGCGCAAACGCATAGTCATTCAAAACGCTTGCCCACTGAGTGATTACTGATTATGATTACTTGGTCGACCAGAATACATGGCCGGCATCTGTTTCCGATGTAGTCCAAATTTGAACTATAATATTTATGGACAAAAATCTAATATCCAGAGACATTTACAAAAAAAGCTTTCTGTTACATTATAAGTATGTATTATTTATATATTCGTGAGCATCTACAGGTAGATGTAGGTTAGAGTTTTAGAGTTCTTTAGAGTTCCCATATCTTCAAACTTTCTAGCATTCTCCTCTGTGAGAGATGACAATGGCCGGTGTAAATATGACGTGACGAGCAGCAGCGGGTAACTGTCCAAGTTCCGTGAACCGGGATTATTAGGTTATCTCCCGAGCATCCATCTTGTGGGAGATTATGTTTAAAATGTTTAAATACGTAACGTTCGTTCGTTCGTAGTCATCATGACTTGACTTTAAATAGAGTTACTGTGGGGTCTGTGGTATCAAATGTATCAGTTGAACTATTTAAAACAATGGACTGTGATAAAGTGTGGTGCATGTAAATGAGTTAATTTTGATGTCTTGATTAGTAGCAAGACACGGTGTAAGATTTTGGGGGTATTTTTACCTGTTTGTACATATATGAAAAACAAAAAAATCAAGTGAGTTGTTGCTAAATATTTCATGAAAAAAGCATTATAAGCCGGCGACGCACCTACAACCCCTTATTTAGCGGGAGTCCATGGGCGAGGTAATCGCTTCCCAAAGGGGATCCATTTGCTTTAATACCCCTTACATAGGAGATATCATATAAAAATGACGTAACAGACCAACAGAATTGGACAGAGACAAATAACAAACAAAACTACCATGAAACATTACATCAACTATACCATCTCACCACCTGCGTCCTCCATCCCGCTCACGAGCAAGGCGGAAGAAAGGGACGGCCAGTAATTACCATAGATGTAGATAACAGAGGCAGAGTGAATACAGAGCTAATGTTAATTTGATTACATTGACACGGCTCGGTTCGCGCCAGCTATTTCTAACAACTGCCGGACTTGTTAGAATTGGTATTAAAAACTTGGACAGGGGTAAAAAAATATTTTTTTTACATAAATTGTTAGGTATGGTGGTATGTATTATCAGTGCGGTGGCGGATCTGCGTCGGCTTCAAGTCAGTGACTGGCAAGAGGCTGCGCAGGATCGGGACAGGGCGATCTCTCGTTTCGGAGGCCAAGATTCACTTTGGATCACTGAGCCAAAATATTTAGTTCGTTTCTAGTTTTTCAGGTATTAATATGCTTGATTTAATTTATAAGTTTTATGAAATAAATAAAGTTTTAAGTTATTTTTAGGGAAATACATAGATATATTATTTAATTAGGAAGCACTCGTTTAAAAAAACTATGATCTCCCGTGTAATCAAATAGTCGTTTTCCGGCGAGTTTCACAAACTCATAAGAATTGACAATCATTGCGATGAGACTGATTTCAGAAAGAATTTTAATTGGCATTTCTGTCTCTAAATGTGCTGGTATAAAAAATATCTTTAAAGTCTGTCAGATTCCACATCCCGACGTATAGTAGGTAGGTAGGTATATCAGACCAGTTAAAACACCAAAAATTAAACACTGAAACCAAACTTCTCTGACCTTATCTCCGAAACCGGCCACGAGCCAAAGATCGCGCCAATCATCAAGGAAAGGTGCACGAGATTTCAACTCATTTCACATGCGGCAGCTGCGCGCCCATCTGCGCAAGGTGGCCTAGCACGTGTGCCAGGACCTTTATTACCAACTTCACCGTGCACCTACTTTGTTCCACACTTGAGGAGTCTAACTGCAAAATAACATGGTATTTGGACAAATTTGTTAATGCAGTTAGTTTGTGTGAAGCTTAAGGAGTTTAGGTGTAATGTAAAGTTGGTAATGGTAAGTAGTAGTTTGAGGATGTGCTATAGTTTTTGTTTTTGTTTTAAGGGCTTTCTTCGCTAGGTGGTTAGTAATGGAATTTTATAGTGTATCGATGGTGCTACTTTTTCCATTTATTTTATTATGAAGTATTATGCACCTCACATGCAGTCACGCATAGTCATAAAGTGAAATTAAATAGGATTGGCAAATTGGTAAAATAATGAAATGAAGTTACGAAGGCCCTAGCGAATATGCTAGTTTAATGCGAATAGACTACAAGTTAGGCAGTTGAGGTAGATGCTCTAATAAATGTACCTAAAAAAATATGACTGATTTTATTAGCGTTTGACATAAAACGCAACATATTAACGAAGGTTATTTTCATAAAAATGTAATAAATTTAACATTCTTTACTTTTACATTTATATTCAAGAATCGATTGAAATATTCATATCACTTGTTAGTACGATTATGATTTTCCAAAAAGGCTGCGATACGGGATTAAAAACTTATGAAATTAAAATGGATTGTAAGCATTATTGCATACCATCTATTGACCTCCACTTTATATATTGGTACATGTAGTCACTTCGTTTGAAATTGACTTATCACGCACACTAGGCACACAAACTATCCCTACTTAATCCTGTATTCCTGCAAAGGATTCATATAGGAGGTGCAAGCACAGATTGCTCGCCCTTAGAAAAAAGGTCAAAAGGCGCCTAGCCTTATCAGAGATAACGATAACATACGGTAGAGAAATTTCGTCGGGTATCACGGCGGGCGGGTGGTCTAGTGGTAATGACGTTAGCCGCGTAAGCTGTAGACCCGGGTTCGATTCCCGGCTCGGCCACCAGTGGGCCTTGTCGTTTTTTCTTTCGTGTATGATATCTATTCCAATTTATACATAGTAGTGTGACTACTTGAAAAAAGAACAAATCAAAAAATATTAAATAAAATAATTTGATTTGTTCCCTAGTTGTGTCGCTACTTAGTTAAAGGCCCATGAATAAACGCATAGCAACAGAGGTCAGGGGTCTCGGTCCCAGAGCCGAGCGACTCAAAATTCACCTGAATTATGTATTACCACAGGACCCGCTGATCGTGGCCGATAAGTGGCCGAGTGATCCGAACCTATGTTTATTTCATACACATACATTATAGTATATTTGTTGTGCTGGATTGACTGGAACTCTAATTTTAAATTTACCTACTATATTGAGGATATGTATCTCTGATAAAACTTACATTTTTCACTGTCCTAGTTCGTAAAGACTCTATTTTTTGAAAACATATGAAATTATTGGATAATTATTATTTACAATGGTAATAGTTATACACGTTAAACATTCCTGAGACATATTTCGTGAGGCAGCAATAGCGATATAATAACGTGAGTACAACCGTAGATTCGTTAATTATTTGTAATAATAATGCTCTAATTTTTGAGTCGTTTCCATAGGTACATAGCAGGTAGAGTTAACTTTTTGTATAAGCATTAATTTTTGGATTTATGTGTATTGAAAAGTGTTGTGTTCCAAATCGGTAAAAAATATTTTCAATCTCATGCCTTGAAACACTCGCCATGCACATAATTCACACACAAAACAAATAAAAACCTACTTCTCAATCGTCACATAAATTTGACCATTAAGGATCCATGACAAATTGTAACTTATTGCTCAATCCCCGTCTCCTGTATTTCCACAATATTACCACCCACTACCGTCAAGTCTCTGTACCTGACACAGTGATAGAAACCAAAAGTCCACCAAAGAAGCAAAATAACAAAGAAACGCTTTAATTACAAAAGGGCTTCACAGACGAACATTTTAAACAGTGTTAAGCCTTTTGTCAGTAGCCACGCGTTGTCACACTACTTTACCGTATTAACCGTTGCATTTAAACATTGTATTATTTAAAACACTTTTATTTTACTCCTTCGAAATAAGATTGAAAACGACCAGTTATTATTGAGGTATTGTTTACAATATGAAGCACCATAAACTAAGCCTGCTGAGGTAAACCTTGTGCTTTGTTTGAACACCGTGGCATCAATTTCTTTTCACCGTGCAAAAGAAGTCCATAACAAAATTAACAAATATAACAAACGGTAAGATCCTTTACAGGAGTCCTCTATTGTTTTTCTAACGGATCCTTTCACCTATATTTGTGTACACAGTTATATTTGCGGTTCTCAAAATCACGTTGTCTAACATTATGTTGAGAGACTAAAGAAGTCGAGTGCAGTGCTAAGATGGTGCTGTAATTTTGCCACAATAGGTCGGCCATTTTGGTTTAGTATTGCACATTATGCGTGATAACGTATTGCATTTGTTTTGGCGCACGGGCATTGTAAAACATGTCTTTATTGACTGTTTTGTTAGTTTTTTAATACTTCGTGGTATGAATATCCTATGTCATTTCTTGTCTTGAGCCTCTGAGTACATAATTTTCTATGTACAGTTGCGTTCGTAAGAGTATGGACACCACTAGGTCGATTTTCGCTTCCACGTCCCTGCGGTCGGATTGAATAAGGTGTTCAAATATCAACCTAGATGGCGTTGCTGGCCAAACGGATTTATTTAAATAATTGAAAATATATTTTGTTTTCTGAATAATAATATAAATGAAGTACTTAATACAGCACAACATTATTTATCATGTAAAGATAGTTAAATATTATACAATTAGAGATCATCTGTAATATCTAATACTTAGCTAAGAATTGTTATAGTCTGTGATCTTACGTAGTATCAACCAGTGATGCAACTTTATGACGTGGGTCTGTGGCCAGTCGCGCATATAGTCTTAACTGCCAGTGATTCTTTGATGCTTAAGCCCTTTATACCAATTATCGATATCACTGCATTCTTGGAGCAAAACTCGAAACGATAGAAATGTTTTACATAACTACCGACCCTTAAAAAAAATGCATGACAATGATTCCAGTATAATGCGACTTAACAGATATCTTATACCTAGTAGTTGAAACTTTTTAGCAGATTTTTTTTTGATATATCATTAGTTATTTTGCATTTTGATGGCCGAGATCAATTTTTCGTTAAAATGACGATTCTTATAGTGCGGTTCCTATTTTATTCACTTTGCAAAAAACAACTGCAGCGGTGAAACTGGTCAAGGTCCATTGCGCCGGTTGGATACAAGAACAATTTTCTAGTCGAGCCTTATCAGTAACCGATAACCGGCACAATAGGTTCCTTAAAAATTTAGATTTTTAGAAATACCGTAATAAGTGCGATGAAATGTGACAATCATAACTAAACCTTTTTTTTTAATTTGCAGCTTTTATGTCCCACTGCTGGACAAAGGCCTCCCCTCGTTTCCTCCACTAATCATACCTATATACTTAATATATTTTTCACCACACCAACTGGTATAGACACTCTTTGCTATTCGAAAACAGATAGCTAAATTGCATTTTACCCACAAGGGTTCAAAATAATTTCATAAAAGTTTTAACTTGATGTCTTAAGCTGGCAGGTAGATATTGCTTATAAATGATGTTTTTGAGTCTTAAATATTGAATAAATTGATGGATTTGATTTAGTTTGATGTTTTATAGTCAATATTTTGTTCGTGTTGATATGGTGAAAAATTTGTGTTTCACTCAGTGGCAAAGTTTTGTTTAAAACCTTCGTTCCTCGAAACAACCGCAACGCTCAATTTTCCACGTTTTGAAACACTCGCTACGCTCGAGGTTTAATATTGAAATCTTTCGCTTGGTCGGGTATAAGTATTGGCACGTGCGGGTAAACAACAACTTTGCCCCCTTGTAAAACTAATAACTATTGCTTTTATATTTACAAAAAAAAGTTAAATTTTTGACGACGGCGTTTTTCTATTATAAGCCATTACAAATTTGTTTAGCATTTTAGAAATGATAAAAAAATATCAAATACTTACTTATTGGGTTTATGTAGGATTTTCCTTAGGACGACTTCAAATAAAACCACTTTATTATTCTTTCTCCCTTATTTACAAATAATTTGAATAACATAATTATAGCTACTTATAACATTATAAAGATCTTGCTCGTTGAATAATTTTAAAACGTCAGAATGAATCTAAGTTAATGTTTATCTCGTGTTACCCATACTAACATTCAATCTGTTTTTAATTAGCAAACTTATGCCTTCAACTATAATAACTGTTTTAGTGCTTCAAAGTGGCAATCACCTTAAATTTTATTGAGATTGAAGCTTAAGTAGCATTTCCGAAAACGGAAAAGGATTGAAGCTTAACCACAATAAAAATATTAGGTATTGAAATAGAAGATCGGACTGTTATGTTATAATTATAACAAAATATAGGTTAACAAAGGTAAAAATAAAATATGTTAATAAGAGATTGTGTCACAAGTAGACATTTTAAATATTTACGACGATGGTCTTTATATAAATCCTGAGCGTAGTGAGGGATTTAAATGGCTCAAGGTGGAAATGATTTTACTACCATGTGACTAATAATATTTTTGACATCTAGAAGGCATGAGGCAAATTATTGTGTTTTAAATTTATTTTTAAAAAATAAAAAAATAAATTCTAAAAAGTAACAAAGATATTATAAGGATTTTCATGCCCAAATAGCCTTGATGCTGCAAGTCTATTAAGATCCTTTTCCATCTAAAATATGAACAGAAAAGACGACTAAAATGGTCCTCTTGCACATGAAGCATAAGGATAGAAATGTGCAGAAGGACAGAAGGCTACAATATATAGTCCTGCAATAGAAAAGTGTAACTTTATCCCTTCACGACTTATTGAGCAATATAAAAAAACACGTTGGAATTAAAAAAGTTATAATATAAATGTAACAAAACGTGAATCCGATTTTCTATATCTCTTACCTACTCATTTGCCATCTGAAACCTCGAAAGTATTCTTACCTGTTTAAGTAAACTACCTACTTGCTTTTCTGTATCATAATCATAACAATATAACTTCACTGCAGATGCAGGTTAAATTGAGTCATTTAAAACGACAGTTATTTATGTCGCATACACAAAAGCTAATACAGGGTGGAAATATATAATGATTAATGAGCCTTGGATGGAAAGCTCTTAGTTTATATAAGCCTATTAGTTTACGTAAAGGAACAAAACTGCGTTTTTATCCACACTGTATATGTTTGACTTCTATATACTACTGCCGTCACACTTACTGACAGTTGGATTAGATACTTAGTTCAAGTTTTGATAAAATGTCACTTTAAACTAGCACATTAATATTATTTTCCACTGAATTATTTTTACATTTCTATTCATCACTAAACACGGAATTCACCAAATATACTTATTATTATATGAATACACTAATACTTCGTGTAACCTCCCTCGTTATCAATAACTGCTTGTAAACGGGATTTCATTGATAAAACTAGGTTTTGACACAAATCGGTGCCGCGAATATTATCCCAAATTTTCAAACAATGTGCTTCCAATGCTGCCGGGGTTCTTTCATTTTGATTGTCCCATCGTTGGACAATGACACCCCATAAATTTTCTATGGGGTTTAAATCGGGTGACCTTGCAGGCCAGGGAATGTTCTTGATGTCATTTTCGTGTTGGCCAAACCACTCCTTTACAGTACGCGAACAATGTATCGGGCAATTATCTTGCATAAACGACAATATTGCACCGCGTATTGTTTCGACGCCACAAATTCAACCGTCCGTGTTGGCTTGACTTAAACGTCTTCTCATCTGTAAAAAGTATTTATATATTACTTTCCCATAAATAAAGAAATAAACAAACACACACATAAAAATACTAAATAGTAAATACTTAACCTGTAAAAACAACGGTAGTCCAGTCGTCGTCTATATGTTCTCGAGCAAACTGTAACCTAGCAGTTTTATGTGCAGCAGTCAGCACAGGTTTGACGGCATGTCTGCGATGATGGAGACCCTCTTTATGAAGCGCACGCCGAACAGTGAGCGCACTCGTGCCAAACAGTCCTGCGTAATGCTCATACTCCTGCACCATCAGCTGACGTTGCTCAGTGTTTATGAGGCATGGTCTACCTGACTTAGGCCTGTGTAACAGAGATCCTTCTCCTTGGTACCGATCGACCCACAGGCTAACAGTTTTCCTCTGAAACAACGAAACCATACTCATATGTTTATATAAGTATAAGCCAGAGTTCATTTTACTAAACCCAAATGATTTATTTTAGAAAAAAAAAAGAAATTGCATAGTTCATATAATTTTGCACTTATATATTAAGGAAACTGGTGATAATAAAATGCATTATATTTTATTACCTCGCGAAATTTAATAAGTTAGGTAATTTTAACAAATTATTTCAGGTTTCTCAATTAAAAGATTTTATAATAAAAATATTATAAAGATTTTATAAGAGGAAAAGTGAGAATTAAAAAAGTTACTTACGTTTACACCCAGTTCTCTCGCTATCTCCGATTTATTTAATCCTTCTTTGTGCAAGACAATAATTTGCGATCTCATTATCATGTCGATGTTGGAATGAGAAGTCATTGTTATGATAATACCAGTATAATAATAGAACTTAAAATGCAATTAATACGAACGTAAACGGCAACGAATAACGAACATAGAACTAGTCTGATAGAAAAATATTTTAGTACGGTGTGACGAGAAAATCAATCTACCCTCTTAACGTTTAATACTAAACGCAATATTAATAAGTAGAACGTATTACTAATTTACAGTACTCAAATTATTGCAAGTCAATTTGAGGATTGTTGCATTCTGATAAAGTTCTTATTTCTTTGGCATGTTTATCGAACAAGTTTCAAGTGGTAATAAATTTCACCGTCTTTGCTAATGATGCTTTGGCCTAGTGGCTACATTGCATGGTTCAAACGGGTCGAGCGCTCCAATGTCCCGGGTTCAAATCCCAGCCTCGACGATGATGTGATTTTGTGTTTTTTAATGTCTTGGCCTGAGATGGCACTCCATGACACAAAATATGAAACTTACTCTCTGTCTCAGATGGAAATTGAAAGCAAAATGCGTTGAATTGAATTGAAAAAAAAAAACAAAAGAATATAGCCACCGGCTATAAAAACCGGTTAAAATATCGTTGAAAGTTAAAAGTAACGTAGTAAAATGCGAAATTGGCAAGTAAAATTTGAGTGGAAACTATCAAGACAAAAATATCTTTTTTTGTTTTTACTGCCGTCAACGCCATCTAGTGACAGCTAAATATAACAGTAAGGTTCAAGTATAGCAATAACTGCAGTATCATACAAAGAACGCATAGATGGTGCTCAACTCAGATGCAAGCGACTTTTTTTCTGAGTTGACCAACCTCTTTAGAACGCCTCTGTACACAGTCAACCACCAGTTGGAACCCTATTAAGGCCACTGTATAACTATGTCATATTAGCGATGTTATAAATCAGACTGTAAGAAATCTCTTACTGCTTGTCATTTTGACATGGTTGTAGAGTGGCCTAGGGTTCCAATTGGTTGACTGTACTTATTTATAACATTTTGTACTTATAGAATAAAGTAAGATACTTAATTATTTTTATGCCTGTAACTGTAACTTCAGTGTTCACAGTTGACCCTCCAGCGGGGGTGTAAGCATTAATTCCTAGTGAAATTCTACACAAAGTAGCTACACTAGATCTCACGCCGCCGTTATACGGAGGCGGCCGAGTCGAGGTCGAGCAAGGTCGGACAGGTACGGGACATGTCGCGACACGTTCCGACATTATTGTACCTTTTATGGGTCGGGTCGGATGGGGAGGCTTTTGTTTTTGTTTGTAAAAGATAGGTCGTTATCGAGGGTATTGGCTCTTGATTGAGAAATAAGTACCTATTTTAATCTTTAAGACCAACTGTTGTCTGTGAGTGTGCGAAAGACTCGATTTGAAGTCGCTTGCGCGCTTTATAATACAGTTAAGTTATATTTTTTAAGGAATGTAAACTACTAGAGATGTACCTATCTACATATCTATTAGCTTTATTTGGAACGACATTCCAAGATGGAATTGGCCGGCACTTGTTACTTGTCTCATTCACCATTATAAGAACTACGCCCAGTATATGTTTTGCGAAGTAGTAGCATTGCACCCCATCGAGATAATAATAATTCTATACCTATTACACTGTATAAAGTTTCAATGCAAACTTGTAATAAAATAAACTCATTTTTTATACATAGGTACCTACTCGTATAGGAGACCAAAGAGCCGACGAATCGCCTGATACTAAGCAATTGTCGTAGATCATGGACATCTAACGCTCCACAGGTGTTGTTAGCACGCTGCAGGCATTGAAGATGGACGTACACACCTTTCTTGAAGGTCATATCGCAATAATTGTAGGCGATAGTTCATAAGAAAACCCTGCAAGTAATAGACATCAACGAGTTTATTCACAAAATGGAGTTTTTCAGTACTTAACACTTTCGAAACTGGGCTCTACGCGGCGCTACGACATTTTCGCTACATACGGGTTTCCCCATGTAATCGGCTACGCTTCTACGAGCGGTGTGCCCGACAGTCGGGTTCTTGGTAGCGAAAGTGTTAATCGTCAGAACATTATCTAATTTTAATTAACGACATAATTGCGATTCCGATTTCCCGATACTTATCCGTAACTTCTCCTACTTGCAAGATTGCGATTGCAATTTTAATGTATTAAATATTGGGGGACACCGTACACAGAACAACCTAGCCCCAAATTAAACAATGCTTGTACTATGGAACAGATGTCTGTGTTCATCACACAAATAAATGCCCTTACCGGGATTCGAGCCCGGGACCCGAATCCTTAGTCCTGTGCCTTATAGGTACCTACATTATCTTAAATCCATCTCAATACACATTAGGTATAAAAAAACAAGTCCCCGTGGCCAAATGTCATTGCCCATTGCAAGCACTTTTGTTCTCTCCAACCACTCGCAGAGACCCTCCATCCATACAAGCCTTCTCCACACAAACACTTTTAAAATCACAATGTTATCTCTTAATTACCATAATTAAAGTATGTCTAATTACTGGTCATTTCCCATCTCCTTCTGATGGTGAGCTTTAGATAAGGACGGCGAGTGTCAGTTAATGATTTTGTACAGTTTTATGTAAATATGTTGGGGTCTCGGTAGCTTGGTCGGTGTAAAGGCGAATGCACGACCTTGCCTAGATGCCGAGTGATATCATCTCTTTCTTACAGTAAGATAATATAATACATATTTAGGTATCTATTCTAGTATTATTTTATAACATTGTCCGTAATAATAGTAGATGTCAGCCTAAAGTAACGTTCAATTTCTTTTATTATAAATTGCAACACTTCAAAGAAATGATAAATGATTTTTTAAATCCTAATTGGGAGTAGTTAGTTTTTTCACTTCTCGTTTCATTTCTTAATTCTGATCTCCTTTCGTGAAAGAGCAGTCTATTAGGTGTACGAACTTTTTAAGCTGTCACCTCAGGACTTATAGTTTACATAGGTGGGCTACCAGTGGAGCCTCAAGCGGTAGGTATCTGACCCTTCTGTAACTTGATACTAATTTATCTTACATCCAAACTTCAAAACCTTTATCTTGTCCCCTTTTAATCGCCGCCTCAAAGCGAACCCGACTGGCCGGTAAAACAGACTATAGTAGAGACCCAGAAGATGACAGTTTCATTACCGGGAACCGCTCAACCTCCGGCGTGCGCACACGCAACGCAACACACAAACAAACAAACAGACAATCAGTTAGCCGGAACCCGCGGGGACTCAATCGGGCCGCCTACTTCGGCTTTAACAACAAACATTATCTAATACAAACAAAAAACTACATTAAAGTTTAGTAGACAAAGTTCTGTTTCTATCTAAATCATCCAGACTTCGTGATAAATGAAAATTCAATGAAATCTGGGCTGTATATCGAGGGTAATAGAGTTTAAATTAAATATATTAAAGGCTAGTAACAAGGTGTCTTAGGTGTCAAGCTGTGATATACAGGTGTCTTACCCCACCGTAGTCGAAATACAAACTAAACTATGCACTTCTATAACTCTTCTACTCTTGTGTTAAAGTCCACATTAGAATATGAGTTTGATAATAAGTTGGCGGCGGTAGGGTAAAGCGGCCCGTCGATGACAGCTGCGAGGTAATTCATTGTCGACAATTCGCGATAAGTGATCGTTTTATGAGGTCTTTGGTTGCCCAAATGTTCGGAGAAACTGCTTTATTTTCGAAATTGAAACCGTCTTTATGGTCAATTACCGATATGAGTCACAATTGTTACTAAATAGATTACACGATGAATACAATCAACAAATATAGTAGATAGTTTGTAGAAACACACGTCAGTAATATACACAAATTAAATATTTATTAGTCACATTTATTTTGCTGCTGCAAATGCTGCAATGAGTCGGTTATTATTACAGTCCCTTTATTTTGTTTAAATAACTTATCAGGAATAAATCGTAATATATCTTTTATGAAGTTTTTGACCCATGTATATGTACTTAGGTAGATATATGTATTGTGTGAAATATATTATTTGTACTTCCACCATAAAAGCATTAAACCTTTAAGATTATGTTTACGATAATAACAGTCATAACTGAAATACAGCTAAATCCATATTTGTCATCTATTAAAACATTAAACTTAATAAAACTCATTTTATTACAGTCAACAATATGTGTGCTCGCCCATCTGTCTGCATCACTATTATATCTTCGTAACACCATTTAAAAATAAACTTTAAATGGTATACTGTAAGGAAGACTTTCTTTATTTTGACCTATTAAGTTGGAACGTTTTATATTCGACGTATGATTAGTAAATGATTCATAAAAGGCACCGAACTTCTCGAAATTTAGTGTCCATTTATTGAGGTGTTTACCCTTCGGATTCCTTACTAACAAACAATGAACAAGAAAATACCTAATACGCGCGATCCATTGCATGTTTCTTTACACTTCTAAACAAGTTATTGTGTAGACGAGCAGCATTGAATAGTGACTTTGTAATAATAATCGTTGATTGTCAATAATTGTTTTGTCGCTTCTCCATTGCCGTGTTCGTAGTGCGTATTTTTGAAATTGTTCTAAGTAGAGAAGCAATGGATCGTAGTGTTTGGTGATGGTTTAGTTTATTTGTACATATTTGGTTGGTATCGGCATGACGCGTGTGGTCCGGGGTAAATGAGTGTTGACATGTATTTTATTGTCCAATGGGGCTTCGGAGAAGGTAGGAATTGCGTTTGTCAATAACCTCGGAGGATTTATTGAAATTAGGAATTTCAATCATTGATATGAGTGGTGTCTGGCTTTTGAAGTTTCCGTCCGACGCATATGCGTTATGTTTTCAATGTGATTCGTGACATCACCGTTTGACCTATTAAAGTAAGTAGTTTACTTGAACAGTCAAGTGCAAAAATATGTATCAAAAAATCGTCTCATAAATATGGTACTACGCTCTTATTACAGCGGACTAAGATCCTATGGGACATATTTTTGAGTAAGATGTGTATTGTGTACACTGTACAGTCAACCAATTGGAACTGGAACCCTAGGCCACTGTAGAACTATAACATGGTGACGTTATAAATCAGATTGTAAGAAATCTTTGCTTGTCATTTTGACATGTTTGTAGGCCTAGGGTTCCAATTGGTTGACTGTGTACAGTCAACCAATTGGGTGTACCCATAGTCCCATATTTTTACACTTGACTGAACATTGACTACCAATAGTTATTGTTAAATGTGTATTTATCTTAAAGTTAGGTTTAACCTTTCGTTCCGTTCTCGTAGCTTTGGAATACGATTTTGAATATTAAACTCATCATAATCGGGGCTTAAAATTATTAGTGATATTTAATTTCACGTCAACGCGGCGCCATGTTACGACCAGACATTAAGACAAGTCGAATTTAGCAATCTCCCGAGACCTAAAGCACAACGAGTAAAGAATCTCCCCAAACACCATTAATAAGGCCTATTCACACAAACACCATGTGTGCCACGATTGCGCGTCTACTTCAAATTCAAAAAGACCTAAGAGTCAAACAATGTTATACAAAGACAATAAGTGAGTAACGAGAGCGTTTGTATCACAAACTTACTGTAAATTATTTTTATTTTTAAGAATGTGATATTGTCATTTGCAAAATGAAAGCAAGTACCTATATATTTTCGATTTGACGGTGCGGCGCGGCGGCTGGTTTCGTAAGGCTCCTTAATTAAACCTACCTATTTAATAATTATTATTTTTCTTTATTTATTCGACTTTTTGCCGGTATAAGGCATACACTGTAGGTAATCAGTTTTTATCGATGTTTACTTGCTGACGATTTCGGAGATACGACTTATTGATTTTAAGCTCTGTTTAGCAACCCGTAGTCCCATATGGGGTATAAATCAGGCCATCGCCTGAACAAACGGACAGACGAACGCGTATTGTTTTAACAGCGGTTGGAGACAAATTGCCCTTTTGGTGAAAAAACTTCAACTCCAGCAGGCAGGCAGGCTGCGCAAGATTACCGCCTTTTTTCTGCCGCTGGTCATAATTTTTTTTTCGACACTGCCATAAAGACAATACAGCTTCATAGTAGCTTTTAAGTTGCTGATTAGATTAGCTACTATAATGCTTATAGCTAAATTACTACTATATCAAGCTAACTATCAATTTTCGACCAAGTGTAACTATAATAACATAGGTACCGAAAAGCACGACTTTTCCCAGTACGGCGGACAGGAACCGCTATTCCTGCATTATTAATAAACAATTGACAATCGACGATCAGTAAAAATCGTGGCCACGCGCCGCGCGTCCCCGGAATCGTATAATTTTAATTGGATTCCACGAGGCGCCATATTGTTTTGATCGTCTTGCACGCCAGTACGTGACGGCTTTGCTAAGAACCTGGGGTTTTAAATTTGGAATGGCTGATTTTTCTAATGGATTATTGTAATTCGAATTTCGAATTGTTAAATTGTTATAGAGATGGGACATCGTCGATTATGTGTCGTGTCGGTGATTATAATTATTGCATGGTTAAGCCGACCATTTCTGAAGCGCAATTAGAAATTTCAGGACATGTCATGGTGCATAAAATGGTAAGTATGTATTGTAATTTGTGAGGGGTGTAAATGCACAACAATGGGTGTATGGTAAAAAAGACATGCGGAACATTTAAAGTAGGTATATGTATGTTTATTATGTGGGTAGTTGTACAAAATAAATCGAACGACACGAGGCTCGACAGATCATAGTGGTCATTCTTGGGAAAATCCTTGTATAAGTAATAAATTAATAATCAAAAGTTGCTTTCGGTTAAATCAATTAATTCAAACTATTTAAGGTTCAATTCTATTAATCTAAACAACTTAATTTAAAACTACATAAAAAATAACGCCATTAAGTATGTAAACAAGCTACTAAGAATTATGTGGCGGTTCTGCCCAATCCGTTTGGCATTCAATTGCACCTCCCACTCGAGACGGGCTCCTTATTCGGAAACCAACTAATGAACGATATTTTGAACGACACCGTCTAGGCTAAATCCTGCATCAGCCAATAAAACCATTTACGGCATTTTGGAATAATGTTTCATTCTTGTTTGGACATGTTTGGGATTGTCGTCCGTTAAAAATGGCCAATTTGCTAATAATCCACTTTAATACGCATTCCTTTCCAATATTTTACATGTTGTTTATAACACGGATAACACCTTTTTAAATTTCATCAACCACGATTTTTGTTGGTTTACTTCACTTAGCAATAAAAATAATCTTTTAAACTCTCATTTACTTGTTCACTTAAGTAGCTTAATAATAGACAAAGAGCAACTATTAAGCAATGGTATGGTGATGCCCGTGATGGTGGTTATCACAGATCGATCCACATAAAGGTCAGAGAAAGCAATAATCCGGTAGCGCCAGCATTCTACTTGAACCACATGTTCGGCTTATCACAAATTAGAGGTGGAAACTTACGAGCTGTCAAACTAAGCCAACTGACGCTTCTAATAAATGTGTCACCGGCCATACTTTTTCACGCTATGGTTTAAAAGTTCTCTGCCCTTTCTTTGTCTCTCGATTTTCAAATCGGGAGTGACGCAACGGTTTTGAGATTTGAAAATAGAATCTTTACAGACAAAGGGAGTATTACAAATCGTCATAACGGTCGATAATGCGTTTCGAGAGTGACAGCTAATTTATGAAACGGCGGCTTCTGATTGTTTTCACTGGGTGACGGCGGGAATCCCGACTGAAATTTATTAATGGCTAAATCCAAATAGCTGGTTCTAAATAAGATTGAAGTAAAAATTACAACTATGTATTTTCCTAGGGAAGCTTGACAATAGGTTACGTTTGCATAAAATAGTTAAAACAAAGACATATATTATCTAATTTCATACAACGTATTAGTCCCAGAGTCCCAGACTATTCCGACCATAATTTGCTATTTTAAGATTTTCAGTAGCAAGAGTTTGACTAGAGCATACCTGAAAAAAATACTCCTTTTTTAAATAACGTTTACGATAAATAAAAGAAGTCAGTAAGATGTATAGAGGATATTTTTCTGTTGTTCAAAATACAAGTCACTCAAATAAATAAAAAATCAAACATAAAATACTACAGTCTCTTAAAACGATTAGTCTCCTTATTTCAAATTATCGATGACAGTTGACATTCGATAAACTCCAGTAAAAAAGGAAAAGGACCTCAATTGCGTTCTATTTTTAAACATTATTGTTTGACCTTTTTTAAACGTTAACTGGACTAATTACGCTGACAACGTGGTTTGTGGCTTAAACTCCCTAAACAAGCCCTCGGGATTATGACAAGGACTTTATTTGTATTTAATAAGGGCTACATTCAAGTGATTGTTGGAAAAGTTGGCGTTGAGTAATCTTTAGAGGACTAATTCGTTTGACAGTCGACAGTCAAGTAAATCTCCGTAATCATAATCGAGACGAGTCGAGGCGCGTCCCTTCCCTAGCGAGCACTGGCGCCGTCACTTTTTAATTTCATATTACTTTCCGAATGTCACATTATATTAAATTCTTCATTTTAACTTGGACTTCATTCCGACATGACAAGAATGCTTTTATAAAATCATGATGAGGAGTAAAAAGATGTGAGAGTACTTAGCGATTATATTTTTTATTTCTGATGACACAGGCTGACAGTCATAATGCTGGCTATTAAACTTTTTTTAAAGTTTGATAAAAAGGTGTTGGTAATTGGTGAGATTAGGAGTGCCCTCAAATTGGGATGTTTTACTCTTTAATGTCAACTGTAATTTTTCTGTCAAAGGACTAGATCAAGAACCATTTAAGGATTTAAACATTTCTGACGTCAATTAAGTGACCGATGAAAATACTTTATTATGATAAAAATAAAACTATGTATTTAGGATACATGTTGTTGGTTGGTGCCTCTCTCTCAGAAAATGACTTATTTTAAATAATTAAACTTTATTTCTCATCTTAATCAACAGCATCCGCACCAGCAGATTGAACGAAAGGATAAGGAATGGTGAACGAATGTAAACCGACCGGAAGGAACGATTAGCCCAATATCCGGACACGGAGCGATTAGGCAGCAGTTATAAAACGCGTTTAATTGATAAGTAAACGAGGTAATTGCTGTTAAATCACTCAGGGTCATAATGTTAGATAAAACCACGTTATTATGACCAATAGACCATGGGAGTTGAAAGCCCACACTACTTGAATGTAGACGCGGCATTACTGCAATGCTGAAAAAAAACTGGTAAAACTTTCAAATGAAAGTGTCCTTATTACACTTGCAGCATAAGAATCCTTCTAAAACCACATTTTTTTGCCTACGTTTTAGTAGAAACTGTGCTCAGCATTCAGAAGCTGTGAATACATTGACGGAAATAATGTTGCAATTTTTAAATGCCTAATAACTGATGAGATGAGTGTAGGTAAAATGAAAATGATCGTTAAGTAAAATTTAACTTATTTAAAACATCAATAGTATTAGGCATATAAAATAACACGTAATACGAATGTCATGTTACAAATTAATTTAATTATTTTTTTGCAAAATTGCGCTGATCCATGCACTACCTCATTATCATTAACAATTTAACACAAACATTTGTTGGCCCGCCTGCGTCGCTCGCGCACAAAAGGAACGCCCTTTCTGCGCGTGCACATATGGTCACTATACTACTCCATTTACGTCCAAAACGACATAAATTTACTTTAACCTATGTAATCCTATGGCTTTTTAAAAATTTAATAGGAGTTCCATTGATCAGAATAGACATTATTCCAATGGCGTAAAGAGTCGTATGTTCAAGGAAAAAAGTAGTATGAGGAGTGAAGTGGACCTAATCACTAATAGTCATCTCAAGAAGCTTGTGCTGTGGGTACTGACGTTATACTCATAGCCGATGATTATGGCTACAATTTCACTATCCATAAGGCCAGACTGATTGTCAAATGAATAATGTTTTTATTAAAGCCTGCTTGGACTTTGATACAAGCGGACTGCCACCCAACTGTTGGCGTGTAGTCTCCATATTACATGTTGCAGTTCGGTTGCAAATTGCAATCCATTTGTATTGATTTCCCCTTGCGCTGTAAGCTACGAGAATAAGAACACATTGCAACAGCTGTTGGCAGAATCAGCTGACGCGACGTGACATTCGCATTTCAAAGTGACAGTTGGGTGTAATTTATGTTGGGGTGTATGGGTCAACTGTATGAGGTCTCTCTGGACAATAGGTCTCTGGCATCTTTGGGTCACAGGCTTTGAAGCGGCATTGTTATTTTGTAAAGAAGATGGTGACGCGTTTGAGAATCGCAAGCTGACTTTTTATATTGAATGATAAGATTCATTGAAAAGTTATACGGCTTGAGCCGCTTGAGATACCTTGAGTTGTGCCATTGATTGTAAGGAATTGAAAGATTTCAATGGCTTTTAACTTTTTATTTATACGAGTAGCAATGGATATTGAATCTTTTTGGTCTTAATAGGAAGGGATGAAAAAAGCTCCCGTGTTTTAAATATTTTTAGGTTAAACAAATATTCTAATTTATGATATATGATTAAGTTCATACATAGTTGGATATGAGGCTGTTTGTATAACATTTTGCCATATGCTTTGGGGAACCTGAAGGGCGATTTTTGAATCTCGCATACAGGAATTTGTCACTAAAATACCGGTTCAAAACGGCGACTTGCTTATTATTTTCAGTGACAATTTTCTGAATTTGAACGCGTGAGACTCAAAAATCGGCCCGCTGGTTACAAAATTTCGTTTTCATGGGTTTTGGACGAAATGTATCTGTAGACAATAATCGAGAAGGGATTATAACCATTTTTGACCAAGCTGAAACGACTGAAACGGAACCACTTCTATTCTGCACGCTTGCGCAGATACTGCTGTCAAGTTGACATGTAATCCAAGACACAAGGCCAAGAGTTACGAGCACAAGTTATGACACTGTCACTGTCATGGTCGTGGTCCGAGTAATCCTAGACATTGCGTAACACAAGTATCTCAATCATGTAATCATAAAACAATATCCTGTGCTTCAAGCTGCAACGCCTGAAGTAGATAACTATGAGTCCTCCTTGCTTCGCTCTCCTCAAGGCTGCAGAGGGTCATGACCTTCTACGTGGATCACATGACTCCGGATGACATAATATATTTCCAGGCCTTTCGGTCCCTTGCGACTTCTAAGGCATCATGGAGATAGCCATGAGAAAATTCAACAAAATTGTCTAAATCGACGTCTTTCTATAAAATTAAATTATAATCGTCATCATGTCAGCCTTACTGCCGAGTATTCTTGCTAATCGCAAGGCGGGTGCAGTCATGCACCATCAAAGGATGCTCTTGGATATCTGAACACTCCTCTATCGTCACAGGGTGCATCTAATTATGTTTGAACTTAATTAATCTCGTTTCTTTGTTTACAGGTATGTCCGTCATTTGATTCAACTAGAATCCCAAGACTGGTGTGATAATAGCTCAATGTAAGTAACTGTGTTTTAATCGCACGTCAAGCTATAATGACGCTTTACCAATATCATCATGAATAAAAAAGACCGCAAGTGTAGCATGATAGATATTATGCTAATATTTAGTGAATGAGGAAACGCTGTTAATGAGGGTAGTTAACAGGCTGATTGTACACGCCTACGCCACGCTACAAATACAAAAAAACCACTTAAGTTGACAATCAATTAAATGAAGTCGAACTTCAAGAAGACGCAATCCTTTATAACAAATGATAAGCAGTGTGTAAATCGAATACGGGCGAATCTCTCCATGGTGGTTAATACATATACCTAGGACAAGAAATGTAATTAGATAACTTTTACGTATAAACGAAAATGTTATCCAAAATAATTCGGCCCTCAATGTAATGCAAACACACTCGCATTAAACGCTCGTTGGAAGTTACTAAAAGCGCGTATGTAATGTAACCCTCACCTTGTTTAGGTTAAGTATATTGCGGCTGAGAAAATTTACAAAATATAATTTTGTGCTAAATATTAATTTAAAAAACCGCTCAATTAACGACAACACTAAAAATTCGGGTGTGTAATGATTGGTATAACTTTTTTTGGTATAGTAACATTTGATATAACAACATTTGGTATATTCTTAAAGGATATAATCACTCATTTGACATAATTAACATTTGGTATAACCTCAAAAAATCTACTTTTATTTTGTATAATCATTATTTCGTATAACAATTATTTATAATAACCGCTATATGGTATAACTATCTATTGATATACGACTAGTATAATATAACTAGCAAACAGTATAAATCATTTCATGAATTAATTTTATTCTTTTTTTAAGGGATCACAGTTTTAACCTAACCTAGCCTACTTTTCTGACAGTAGATGTATTTAAGGGTCACAGTTCTAACCTAACCTAACCTATTTTTCTGGTAGCAGCGCGTTGTGTGTAGGGGTCACAGTTCTAAGCTAATCTACTTTTCTGGTAAATGATGGATCTAATTTATTGTACATTTTTTTTATTCTAACTGTGCTTTGGAAATAATTAATTTGTGTTATACAATTTATTTAATATCGTACATAAGCATTATACTAAAAGTATGTTATAATAAATGTTTTTCGAAAAAATGATCATTATAAGAATTGTACAATTTGTTAGTATATTATTTGTTGTTATATGATTCAATAATTATATCAAATGATCGTTATAACGACTAAAAATATATCAAAAAAAGTTATATCGATCGATACGCACCCTAAAAATTCAATGTGTGATTTAATTTATCGCCTGTATACGTACTTACACTTGTGTAAGTGCGAACCACCCCTGTATGTGTTTACCTACGACACAGTGTTATTTTCTTCCGTCAGAACTGAAGTTTGAAAAAAAAAGGGAACATGTGACTAAGACAACATTTACTCATCTTATGACAACTATAATGGATGCGCCTTCGGGATTCCATTTGGACCATAAAGTAAATCTAAAGAAATATCCTCACATTCGACCTATTGTTGACAATCACAAGAATTTTATCTCCGCCTAATCTCTGGCCCAATTAAGGTCTATTATACTATGATATTTAATATAAGTACTATCCTCTATCTAAAACGTCCAAAGTCCATATAACTTCACATGCTAATTTAATACTTATTGTAAAAAAACTGACGGTTTAAAATTGGTTGCCATTTACCCATTTACCTAGGTTTCGGTTTTATAATCCAATCATCTAAGTTTACATTTTAACACATGATTATTGTAATATTTATTAGTATCTAAAATTCATAATATATTTTGTTCCGTAGAGTTTAAGGAATGTATGTGAGATATTAATTTGTATGTAACTGGCGTGGCGTGGCGGTGGTCCGGCCCGGCAGGCCGGCAATGGATCCTCTTGGTCGTTTTGTGGCCTGTCACGGGAAAATGTCAGTTCCTGTTGTATTGAAAGAAGCTTGTTTTGTAAGGAATGCTATTGACAAACTTAGTAGGTAAGTATTAGCTAGTTTTTGTTTAGTATATTTTACTTTAGGTATTTAAGTCGATGTATTAGATATGTATATACACGTTTAACTATTTTAATTTATCATAAATTCAAAGATATCTAAATCTAATAAAATTAAATGTTATTTATTGATATTTATTTTAACAAAAAAGAATCATTACTTATAAGATTTTTTGTCAAGGAAGTGAAGGAAGGAAGTTTTGCAATATTAGATATAATCACATTCCAATCTAACGCATCATATTTAACGCCTTTTCAAAAATAGCCATGATATAAACATAACGTTGTAAAGGTCACTAACATATCATAACATATAACCGACATACGAAACTGGTCGATCAGCTGTTCACAAACTCGATATTCGACTCTTCTGTCTCTTTCACTCTACAGTGTTAGTAAGGATGGTAGAAAGAGATGGAGATGTCATCCGGCCGGGCCCGTTTGGCCGTTGATATTGAGGCCTGCGGGTTAAGAAAGTGGTTTCGATTGATTTTTTTTATGTAGCATCATTACACTGAACTAACAATTAGCTTCGTGCATTTTTGGTTCATTCATTTTTTCGATATAACTAAAATGAGAAATTTTCAATATCTTGTTACATTTTTATAATGGTTGGAATTTAATTATGAAGTTTTATTTCATAATTTAGATTCGAATGTTATCCTTGTCCATCCATATTTGAAAAAGTACAACATAACTGCCTCTTTTCTTCAGGATTTTTGTTAATTCTGTATGAAAATATGTTAAGGATGTTTGTCAAAGAGTAGGAGTTGATGATTTCACTTGTCAATTCAGAATGTAACCAAAATACGTTTTAACAGTAAATCGCTCAGGAACGTATTCATCATTATTGTTTGTTGTTGTTAAGTTTATGTTGATGATTATCTAATCTACCCCTGTACAATAATAATAGACACATTTACCATACATCATCGCCATCTAATACTTATCTCCCCTAACAATATTTGCTTTTCCCACAAAGCATTAATTCTATTGTTTTCCTGAATATATCGACTGTCACATTAACGGCATAGCTCTGGATAATTAAAAAAAAACACGTGTGCAGTCCTATGTTACCCCTATACCCACAACCCAATCCAAAATAGACTGACTATACTTTATATTCATTGCATTATCAACTTTAATACAATGTCAAAAGTTTTCAAATAGGATGGAAAGGTGATTGATATTTAGGACTTTTTGATTAAGCCTTTGTTCAATTGTTGCATTTGTTTCGTTACTAATTGTTTTAAGGATAAATTGTTATTTTCTATTGTTAAGACCGGAAATCATTTTTAACCCTCGTTAAGTGCAATAATGTGTTAATACCCTTATCCTCATTGAGGGCTCTTCATAATACTTGTAATAAACAATCCAGAAAAGGAATTGTTAGAAAATATCCTAAATATTATGTACAAACTTAAGGAAGCCAAAAAACCGTTGCCTGATCATTTGTTTGTGTAATTACTTAAATACATAATTTAGGTGTCCGTGCCTTCGCTTGAACCACTAATGAGATTAACACCTTCATAACTCGGCCCTAATCGAGTGAATTCCTCGACTAGTAGCGCCATCTGGCGCGCCAGTCAAGTACTAGTGTCGCCCGGTTACCAGCGCTCGGCTGCTTTTTCCTCAGTACGCTTTTGTAACTCGGCCGAGCAACACGTTTACAAAAGCAAGTCTTAAAAAGTTCGAAAAATTTAAAACTACGAAAAAATTATGATTACTTCTAACTTCGTGATATTCCGCTTGGTGCCTTTGGCCCAGAGACGAGACGCAGTGACCTCCTGTAGGCACCGTCATAAATACGCGGATACATATGCCTCACTCACGTGAGACTGACATGGCGTCGTCCCGTGAGACGACAGACGTCGTCCTGTGAGACGACAGACGTCGTCCTGTGAGACGACAGACGTCGTCCCATGAGACGACAGACGTCGTCATGTGAGACGACAGACGTCGTCCCGTGAGACGAAAGATGTCGTCCCGTAAGACGATAGACGTTGTCCTGTGAGACGACAGACGTCGTCCTGTGAGACGACAGATGTCGTCTCGTGAGACAACAAACGTCGTCCCGTGAGACGAAAGACGTCGTCCCGTGAGACGACAGGCGTCGTCCCGTGAGACGACATGACGTCGTCCAGTGAGATGACATGGCGTAGTCCCGTGAGACAACAAGCGTCGTCCCGTGAGACGACAGGTGTCGTCCCGTTAGACGACATGGCGTCGTGCCGTGACACGACAGGCGTCGTCCAATGAGACGACATTGCATTGTCCCGCGAGACGACAGGGTTGTTCCTGTGTGGTGGCATGGAGACGATGAAGAAAATTGACAGCGATGGGACGCAGTGTAATCCTATGCACCGTCATAAAGAATATAAGGGACAAATGCCACACTCACGTAAGACGAGACAGAGCGACGTCCCGTGAGACGACATAGGTTCGTCCCTTGAAAAGTCATAGCTTCGCCTCGTGAGGTGACAGGACACAAGAGATGTCTTGAAACGACAGATGAGGTCCCATTAGATAACCTGGCCTATGAAAAGATAGGGCCCACGATCCGATAGGGCATCGCCTCGTGATATGACAAAGGAGATCATTCATTGTGCAGACATGATTCGTCATTAGAGACAACATGAGTAAAGTTGTGCTGTGCGAAAAAGTACACTGTCATATAAATTGACAAGCGTCGCCCCGTGAAAGATTAAACTTAGCAGCGACTTGGAATTTGGATTTCGTTGCCCTATGCAATGATTTACGACATCCTGTGAGAACCCATTGGGTTATTACATGCTATGCACTAATTCACCTTTCGTGTCATGAGACGAGCGTTATGATCACGAGGCAAAATGTTGTATTTGTACTCGAATCTCAATGAGATTATGTCGCTTTAACATCTACTTTGCGGTAATTAGCACAACTCTTAACTAAACATACTTTGTATAAGGTATTTCTAAACATATGTACTTCGTGGAAGGTCTTTCGAATCAGAACCACAGCGTACGTGTTAACCTGAGACATACACAATTACACTTCATTGTCTTATTAGACAAAAATCATCACGTGATGGGTTCCCATAAGTGGGGTCGTTTTAGACAGGTAAAGTGAACGACATCGGCGTCGTCTCAATTGCCTAATTAGCTAATACATAATAAGCGTGGTCACCTGACCAACATGAATGATTGTGAGGAATGTCCAAATTTCTCTCACTTGTGAATATCTGAACGGCTATAATGATGACGAATGTGTGATCCAATTACTGTAAAGCAACGCTGTTATTGCCAACCTAATTTGTCATGTCAACTTTTAGAATGCTCGTCATGATAGAGGTTGATTAGGTTTGACGTTGTGAAAATCCACTTCCACATCTAAAAACGTGTGGGTGGAGCTTCGATAGCAATTAACTAGCACTTTGTTGCCAGATACTAAGCGAATTAAGAAATATACATAATAGTGATGCTAAACAGAATGAAAAACCACTTTATATTACAAAGCCCTTCTTGTCCAATCAGAAAGAGAGAGGGGGAGGCGAAGATACCAATGGGAAAAAGAAAATCCATTAATTTATGCCACTGTTTTACGCTATTCCTAGAGTGCAGATTCTTTTAAATGAATGATTAGAGCTCTAGTCTCATCAACTCACGGGCGTCAATAATTGACGCATGGTCTTGGGTCTTGAGACGGACTTTAGAAATGCAGAAGAACCACTCAGGTACTTAGCAAATGTTGACTATTAGCTACAAAATAACTTACCGCAAAGGAAAATTCTTGTACTAGGCTCATTACTCTGTGAAACCTGGATATTCGTCTGTATTTCAGAAAACTTATAGCTGTCCGGCTGAAACATCCAGTCGGACTAATGGCGGATAATGTTCCAGTATATGTTGTTCAGTATACCGAACTGACAAAAGTATTACTTCTGTAACAATCGACCCAGTAGAGACTTCTGAACCAATTTATTTAGAAATAAAAAGCTACAGCTCGGAAAGTTTTCTAAGTACGATATATACATATATGTACTACAAATTGACCTCAAATTGCCGTTAATCGACCAACGGTTAGAATACTCTATCATGCATTATTACTAACGTTAGCTGGACCAAGGTTACAGACAATCCTTGAAGAGGTTAATTACAAAGACAACAAACTCGTACCGGAAATTTGACTCCCAAATATATACGATATTTTGTGGATAGTTTGGCAAGATGACTTAAAGGATATGTTATTTAGTACAATAGCATTTTAGTATGCCTTGTTGCATTGTTACTCAGGACGGACTCTCGTCGTAAAAGGATTTGTCGGTTGCCCAGTTCGATGGCGTAATGTTACGAATCCTATGTTTCTATAAATAACTAACGAATTAGATTAAAGAGACGACCGAACAATATTCTCAAACTATTTACAGCGAAGAACTATGGCTTACATCTCTTGACCGAAGTAAATGAAGTTGGTCCTAAACTTAAACAACTACACAAAACAAAGCAAGAAACCTTGTAGGTAAATTGTATTCAAAGTGCTTATTTGTTGTATGATATATCGAAAACACTTTAAGCTCATCAAAACCAATAGGGCAATACATTTTCCGAGAGAAGCCGATTTTCACAATTTGCTAAGGCACTCTTATGGATAAAATGTTGAAAGGTAGTCACTGAATGTGGAGGCCTGTTTCTGAAATAATAAATTAAACGGAAATTGAAGGATGAATCTCTTTCGATTTTAGACCACAGTTTCCTGTTACAAATAAAGAGGCGCTCGCATCCTAAAATTATCGCCCGCTACTGCGGTATTACTAACAGAAAGTTCCCGTTTATTTCATTTGACAAATGTTTTCTGAATAGGTTTCTGGGGCCTAGAGAGATTAACAGAAGTTGTATATTTACAATTAACTTTTGGGAACTCCATTAGCGCGTTGTAGGATCGATACACATTTCCGCAGTTGCTTACTAAGCACCATTTATTAGAATTTTGCGGCGGGACTATTTGTCAGTAACAGAGGAGACGCCACAACTTATTCAAAAACGGTTCGTAAGGTCAGAGGACGAGTCCCAGTCCCAATTGAATTTAGTGTAAGGAACTAGAAATATGATGTTTATAACATTACTGTGCTTATGACTTAATTTAGAAGACTTCGGACTCCTAATATACCTGACATACAAGAATTTGTTAGGACACTCATAAAAGGGAGCGCAGATTCTAGGCAAAATGGGTTTCTAGTGGTAACAGAAAACTTAAAATTATTGCCGTTTAAATAGATATTGATGAACTATATTTATCAGAAGTAAGGTCTTGAAACCTAAATGAAAAATAAAAGCTCAGCGCTTAAGGTACGCAGTACTTATAGCTACGATATTTTGACCTATTGGTCTCCGATGACAGGCAAGTGTAAATACCATTGTCATCGTCCATGGCGCTACATGCTACAGCCGTGACGCACGTACGACTTTTAAGAAAATTCTAATTGTATGCCATACGATAAATAAATGATTGTCATCTCGATATAATTGTAGAATCAGGTATTACCCTACATAACAGTTGCATCTTGTTTGTGGGAAGTCCCGCTGCATATGGATTTTGGGAAATAAGCAAGAATACAGTAAATATTAACCCGTATGTTTATGTGTATACATCAGTTTATAAAGAACGTGAGACATATATATTCGCACAAAAGAGCAATATAAATTATATTGCTTTGCAATGTGATAAATTACGAAAGTTCTGAAAAGAAAACTATTTGCTATCTTAAGCTGATGACTGAATTTTAATTATAAATGGGTAATCGTACATAATGATGTTTGAAGCCCTTATTTGAAGAGTTATCTGTCGTCTTACATTCTTATTAGAATATCGAAATGGACTAAAGAGCCATAAGTCGTAATGTTTTAGAATTACTAGCTCACGAATCGTACAATTTTGCCTTTATAAATTCGGCTAGCCAGCACATAAGTCATAAAAATGATAAGCCTAAAAATATATGCATCACATATTCATAATTATTCAAACACAAATTAAATATTTCAAATATCTAAAAAAGCATACTAGCTAGACATAGTAAAAGACTAAATAAAGTTGACATTTCATGTATATTCATGGAAGTATCAAAGTCAATTTAATTAGAAATAATTGCCTTCATTTGATCTTCGCCTAAGTATGTGTGACTCATTAGATCATTGATTCGTTTCAATCGCTTGTATCCCAAAGCTTTTTGCTCAGTTGACCCATTTTAATTTAATAGGAAAAATTTTCATAGTTTCCGTTCTCGTAAAGACTGAGTAGGAGCTTACCTTTTTTTTTTTATATGGATCCTTAGCTAATCATGGCCATGGTATTGTTAATTCAGTCAGAAGCCGAAAATGTATTATCATCTTATTTGCAGTTTTGCTACCAGTCCAGCAGTAACGCATACATTATCGTGATGTGGGTATACATTACAAATTAACATATGATAGTGTGCAATTTCTTCCAACTCAAGCGTCCATTTCAATTGTTTTGGCAAATGTATATTTCATATACAGAATTCATAACACATTATGCTATGGGAAATATTGATATTTGGCAGTGGGCTGTGTAAGACAATGTTTAAGCTATGTCAATATTGCTTATTACTCAGTATACTAACAATAATATATGCATATTCGGAGATACATATAGGCGCATTACTTATGGTACAGTAATCAATTTACATGAAAAATAAAAATTTCAACATAATGTCATAATGCTCATGGCAGTGCTATGATATAATTGTGTATTATAGTTACATGATATAATTATAGTTATCTTAAGCAGAAGAAGACTAGTATCTTGGTGAATTTATAAGAAAAAAAAAAAAAAAAAAAAAAAAAAACATGTATATGATCTTGTTCTGACTAGGGACTGTTATAAGGGAAACGTGAGACAAATTTAGCCGACGTTGATGTAACACCCATTGATGAAGGGGAAGCTCTTCAGAGTTTGGGTTGCTACAGATATTTTCTCACAAAAATGTTATTGAAATAACAGGTTTTATTTCCGTAAATATTGTAATACCGATCTATTAACTACTGGCTTCCTGTCGGTTTTATGTTATACATAAATTAAGTGATTCACCACCATCATAGAGTCATAATGGATAACTGTGCTGTGCTGTGTGGAGTCAGTTTCAACTCATGAAACCTTAGTGGCTAAATTTTGAAACATCCCGTTGTATACCTTCCTATTTCTCATTATGACATTTCTGTATAAATAAAGTATATCAGTCACAGTACGCCCTAACCAGCGCCGGCAGAGGTTTAAACACGTCTCATTAGTGGTTCAAGCGAAGGCACGGACACCTAAATAGAACCGTTTTTCCCCCGAAGGGTAAAAAACGGATATTTAGGTTCCTGCCGAAGCTTGAACCACCCTTAAGGGCCTTGCCGGCTAAAGGTACTGAGGAAAAAGCAGCCGAGCGCTGGTAACCGGGCGACACTAGTACTTGACTGGCGCGCCAGATGGCGCTACTAGTCGAGGAATTCACTCGATTAGGGCCGAGTTATGAAGGTGTTAATCTCATTAGTGGTTCAAGCTTCGGCAGGAACCTAAATATCCGTTTTTTACCCTTCGGGGGAAAAACGGTTCTATTAAGTAACAGAAGTTTTTCAGCAGTTTTCCTTAAGTTCCTCTAAATGACTGTTGGGAATTTTTTCCTTACCAATATCCTAATGGCAGAGTACATACTCGTAGGAGGGTTTGCGGAAGATAGCAGGAGACACATTGTTTTTCTTATATGATTATAGGTATATAAATGTATGTCGTACGATTTCTATACTTATTTTACAAAATTATGAAGTGGGCTCAATTAAAATGTCAATAAAAAGATACTTACCTAATTATTTTTACAAAGGGGTGGCAAACTAAATGAACCTATGACATCCAATCAGGAGCGTGTAATAATGCTGACATAGACAAGACGTGCATTTTACGCTCTGCCTCTATAATTTATGGGCCCCGAAATACCCTCCTCATTTCGGCTGCAGCTTTAGACGGGAGACTAATTCCGTGTAGTCGGCGACAAAGTACGGGTTGCAGTAGAGATGGTAGGAATAGTGATTTTTGCCGAATACCGGATATTCGGCTCAAATCAAATCAACACCATGAAAAATAATAATTTGAAATCAACAAAGGCTTAAAAAAGAATCTCCGTAACGCACAAATTTTCAAGACTTTAATGGAAAACTTCTTGATTGCGCAAATGTCAGTAGTATTTTTTCCTTTTTAGTTAGGTACTTACTAGTATAATTAATATTGGGATTAGGTTGTTGGTTTTCGGCCAATAGTAGACAATATTCTGCCAAATATCAATTATTCGGCAAAAGAGGCAAATACCAAATAGTTGCCGAAAATTCGGTACATCTCTACATTAGCTTTTAGCCCTTCGTCGTAGGTATGTGCCGTAGTAACTTTTCTCTGACGATCTTTGAGCCCTACTGTAAGGATATACGACTCATGAGTGGTGAACGGAGAAAGTTGTTTTTGATGTTGGTACAATAATGAACCGGGACAGTTTGCTTACGTCAGTTTAGTTAATGTGACAAGGTGCTAGTGACAAGTAGTAATTGTTTTGTATGGTGGGTATCGAAATATGGGAGGGTTCGGAAAGGACGCAATTAGGACTAAGTATGTTTACATGTTGTCGATGTAGGATTTTAAACAATATGATGTTGGGGGTCATGTTGTGAAGAGGTAATAAAATAATAATACTACTTATTACTTATAGTTTTTTTCTTAAATAGCTACAACAGCTAACAAACAATTCGTAACAATCAACGCTCCAGTGGGATGGCCCCACATTCAATTCAATGAAATTATTTATTTATTTATTTATTTAAACTTTATTGCACATAAATAAAAAAAAAATGTACAAATGGCGGACTTAATGCCTAATGGCATTCTCTACCAGTCAACCATCGGGCCAAACAGAGACAAGTAAAAATGGTGCAAAGAGAATGAAAAATAACAGATTAGAATTAATCGAAAACAGCTGAAGTACAATACAAAATAGTGATAAAATACATAAATAAAAATATTATACATATATACTTAATAAACTTATTCTATAATTAATACATACAAATATTATATATATACTAATATTGATGGATGCTACTCGAACTCTTGTTTCAGCAGATACTGATGTACCAACCGCTTGAAAGCTAACTTGCTTGGGGCTTGTCTGATATTGAGAGGGAGCGAATTCCAGAGACGGCTCGCCTGGACAGCAAAAGAGTTAGTCATAAACCCAGTACGGTGAGCTGGAATAGAAAGCTTAAGAATACGAGATGTACGCAGCTCACCGCCTGGACGAGGGGTGTCAAACAGGAACTTGTTTTTTAGATAGTTAGGAGCAGAAGGCTCAAACAGGATTGAGAATAGGGTGCAGAGTATTCGAAGGGACCTACGACGGCGGATGGAGAGCCAGTTGAGCTGGCGACGGTAAAACGAGATATGGTCGAATTTACGTAAGCCAAAAATAAATCGTATGCCGTTGTTGAGAAGCCGTTCCAGTTTATTAAGGGACTCTTGGGTGGCATTCGTTGTACACACATCACCATAATCAAGCATTGGCAAAATCAACGTCTGTACTAACATCTTTTTTGTGCTCACTGGGAGAAAATTTTTAAATTTGTATAACATTCTTAGAGTGCCAGTGACCTTCCGACTAACATCAGCAAACTGGACGTTCCAGGAAAGGGTAGAGTCCAGCATTAGTCCTAAATTCTTAGCCTTAGTGCATATGGGAATGACAGACTCATCAAACAGAATCGGTGGGATGGCAACTGTATTCAGCTTGCAGATCTGACGCTGGCTGCCCAGAATTACAGCTTGACACTTCGTTGGATTCACACTGATTCCGAAACAGCTAGACCATTCAGCTATGTGGTCAAGATCAGCGTTGAGTAAGGAAATTGCAGTGGTAATATCATCAACATCAACTTGAACATACAACTGGAGGTCGTCAGCATACAAATGGTAAGAGCTGCGAATGTTGGTGGTGATTAAATCAATAAAAACTGAAAACAAAAAAGGCGAAAGAATGCCGCCTTGAGGAACTCCAGTACTTACTTCACACCAATCAGAAAGGGAGCAGCTAGCACGCACCGCCTGGACACGATCCGACAAATAGGAGGAGAACCATTTTGTTGCATCGGCCGAAACCTGAAGGTGTGCCAGAGTAGCTAGGAGCAAGTCGTGGTCAACCACATTGAAGGCGTTCGAGAAATCGATAAGCACCAGAACCGTGATCTTTGATGCTTCCATCCCCAGCCGAATATCTTCGGTAACTTTAAGAAGAGCGGTGGTGGTACTGTGACCTGATCGGAAGCCAGACTGAAATGGGGACAGAAGATTGTTCCGGTGAATAAAACTTGAAATTTGTTTATGGGCCGCTGCCTCGAGAATCTTGGATAAAAATGGAAGAATAGAGATCGGTCGAAAATGATTGAGAGAACTGGGGTTGTTTACTTTAGGAAGAGGAATGACAAAGGCCTTTCGCCAGCAAGATGGAAATACCCCAGTAAATAAGGATGTGTTGATAATGTGCGAAATTATTAAAAATTATATTATAGGTACGAACCTAACCAGGGTAATAAGTAATAAAACTACTACATAATAAAAGTACCTTCAACACTCTCAACCACTCTCAACACATAGATATGTGTACCAACGTATAAATTGTTATGTTCGAAACGAAGTTGTGCACAACTTCTTATTTTGAATATTTTAATTAACCCCGACGCAAAAACGACGGGGTGTTATAAGTTTGACGTGACTGTATGTGTGTGTGTCTGTCTGTGGCATAGTAGCTCCCCAACGAATGAACCGATTTTGATTTAGTTTTTTTGTTTGAAAGCTGAGTTAGTCGGGAGTGTTCTTAGGCAAGTTTTATAAAAATCGGTCGACTATGTCGTCGGGGGTTTTCAAAATTTTTTTTTTCTAATTAACTGTGACAAATGTTAATAATTAGATTAATTTGCTACCTAATAAGCATGTACAATTGTAAATACTATACGAGTATGTTTAGATCTAAACATACTCGTATATTTACAATTGTCTATGATACGTCTGTCAAGCCTAACCTATCATAACACAGAGAACACAGGGAATCTTCAAACAAAAGGGGTGTGTACCCCTTCGCGGACCCCCGGGCAATCGGGGCCCTTTGTCCTCGAGGGCCTGCAGTTGCGTCAGGGGAGACTCATAAGGAAGCTTTGCCTGTTAAGATAGTATCTTAGTTCTAAGCCATGCGGACTCCCGTGGCGAGAGACATGGGGACGTAAAGCGCAATTTTCGACGTTTATAATGTTTTCATTAACGAATTGTTTCGGTGCGCGAAATGTACCCTGCGTGGCAGTGACAGTTAACAACATAAATATTGATGAAGCAGTGATGAGACCTTTGTTAAATAACAAACCCAAATTTTAAGATACATAGTCAATTACATTTCAATTTGTATTTGTTAAGGGCAAGTATCTATTACTTCTTGAGATTGTTTTTTTTTATACCACGCCGGTGGCAAACAGGTATACGGCCCGCCTGATGGAAAGCGGTCACCGTAACCTATGGACGCCTGCAACTCAAGGGGTGTCACAAGCGCGTAGCCAACCCATTAGAAACTTGTACACTCCTTTTTTGAAGAACCCCACATAGTGTAGTTCATGTACGTAGTATCATGTAGATACGTGTATATATACGTATCATCATGTACATGTATATATATTCTTCTTCTTTTTCAACTTAGCATTCTAGCGTTTCTAGCGTTTTTTTTATAAAAGGGGACATTTAAACCCACTAAACCCAGCTAAGTCTTATACACGTTAAACTTTCGTGAGATATATATTCAAATAATTAATGAATCTACGATTGAACTCACGTTATTATATCGCTATTGCTGCGACATGTTTCGGGCCAATTCGGAGGCCCCTCTTCAGGCATATAGGAGTTCACGCGACGGCTAAACTCTGTGGACTGAACGCTAATTCTTGTCTACAGAGTTTTTACAAGCGCCAAGTTCGTTAAAGCTACTTTCAAGAAGAGCCCTCAGCCTTCCTAAAGGAAGCTGGCACGAGATCTCCCTTGGATCTGAAAAGCTCCATTTTTTAATAGCTTCCTCGCTGCGGGCGGCAGCTGCGCGCGCGCGTGCGTTGCCGCGGCGCTGCGCGGGCGCAAGCTCCGTGTCCGAAGGGCTACACACCACGCTACACTCAGCAAAAAGACGTTCTTTAATGCTATTTTATATTCCAGTACTAATACAATAATAAAATATTGAATTTGTTTGTGAAATTACGTTGAAATGCCCACGCGTAGGCAAAATATGAAAAATACCTAAACTCTACAAAATTTGATGCCTCAGAGCAATTTGAATCTGTGTAAGTTATAAAACTTTTATAACTTAAAACTATCAAAATTCTAACCAGATGGTTACTTGAATATAAACTTACAAATTATAAACTGTTTTAGTTTTTAATTACAATATGTAACTTACGTCAATTTTGTTAGTATCCAACAATAGTTATTTGTTATACAAGGGGGCAAAGTTGTATTTTAACGCCGAGTGTGGAATTGAAAAACGAGCAAGTGAAATGATTCTATAGTTGAACCACGAGTGAAGCGAGTGGTTCGAGAATAGAATCCTGAAATTGCGAGTTTTTTAACACACGAGAAGTAAAATACATTTGCACCCGAGTGTAACACAAAACTTTTCACCTCACTATAGCGAGGAAACTACAACGCAAAAAATGCGTTTATCACTGCTTCCAGTAGTTCCACAGGTGGTAAATCATCTTTATTACTAGATTCACCTACTTTTATCAATTTTAAAGCAGTTAATTTGACTTTATTCAAGGTCAAATTACTTTACCCACTAGTGGATAAAATGCGTTTTTACCCGCTGGTATTAAAGGACAAAACACGTGTTTCCGAGCTAGTGAGGGGAAAAATTATTTATATAGGCAATGCTGCGTACAGTTTACAACACAATGCAATGTTAATACCAGCCAGCTCCACCATTAAGAGTTATTTATACATTGACCGTTTAAATTCAAACTGTCCAAGTTTAAAACTGAGTCCAAGGGTGGCACCCCGCCGTAATAAGTGTTATTCCGGACCTTCATGGCCACCGCGCCGCTCATTCCCGAGATGTGGGTCGAATGCAAGTGCAACGACCAAATGCTGTAACTGACATGTAATTATGCACCATAATACTGATAGCAAATCGATACGATTATTAAAGGTTAGAATTAGAATCTTAGTGTTCTTAGACATGATGAATTTGTTGAATATTTAATGCAGATAAATATTAAATAGGTCGCGTGCTTCATATGTGCGTAGGTAATTTTATTTTAAATGGAAATCCGCGATCTCTGCCTACCCCTCTGGGAAACAGGCGTGATTGTATGTTTGTATAAATGTATGAAATTATTGTACTACCAGTAAAAAGTTATGAAGAAGGATGTAGTGTAGACATTAGAAAATAATAGGTAACTATGTATATGTACTTACTTCTACATGTATGTATTTTATAAGCAGATGTAAGGATTGTAATGTAAGGACCCTTAGTGTTTTCATATTGTTGTTCTTTATTTATCTTCCGTTTTATACTTGGATAACATAATAATTTCTGTAACTGTCTAAATAGACAATTGCCGATTTAGACCCGACAATATTTTGTAAATATTGAATGATATTATAGAAAGCAATTACGCAGTAAACGACATAATAAAATAATGTGAGTTACGTCATTTGGCAGTTATGGGGAGTGTATGTGGCGAGTTATATTGGTTATTGTTTCGTTCCGCCGGCAGCTGCCGGACAGAGGTTTACTTCGCCACATGTCGGGCATAAAACTTCATAAATAACCACAGATGCATATGTTATATATATTAACAATGGCATTTATTGAACAGGGAACCTAAATAGGGATATAAATATTTGTGTCACATTCGATCCAGTCATTTAGCAGTTTACACAATAGAATCACTAGATACTTACATAGGTAGTACAACTCCTACAAGTCCTACAACCTATAAATAAACTTGTACAAATTCAATAATATTAATGAAGTCAAAACTAAAACTCGTAGAAATCAAAATACATAGTATACATAAACATATGGGCCTTCAAGTTGAAACCAAGTACTCACATCACACTATAGCAAGTACCTACCTACTTATAATTTATAACCTGAGGTGCAATATACTGTAACTATCCTAGGTGTCATAAAAACGCTAGAAATGCGAAAGCGAATTCCTTATTAGCTCTGAACTTTACCGTACCAATTAAACTCAAGCTAAACGCGAACGCATATCAATAAACAAAAGAGTGCACGGCTTGCATCGACGCACACACGCGCACGGCGTGCACACAAGGTCGTAAGTGCAGCGGCGGCGCGGCGGGCGGACTTACGGCGCGCCGCCGGGGGGCGGGTCGCGGCTGCAGGCTGTTGTAGACTAGTATCCGGCACTCGGCACTCGGCCGCCGACCCCCGCGCCGCGCGAACGTGTGTGAAGTGCAGTGTTCATGGACAGCCAACATGGTGCGTTCCCTGTCTCAGTGGACGAAGACGCTCAGCTTCCCGGCGAGGCTGTCCCCCAACCGCACCTCCAAGGAGAGTGTGGTGAACGTGGCCCCCGGCTCCCCGGGGGTCTCCCCGACCCCCAGCGCCTCCTCGCTCCCCCAAGGATCGGATAAAACGGTCTCCCCCATCCCCATCACGGAGATCAGCCAAATCGTAAGTGATTATTTACCATACCTACATCTCACCCTCCAAGAATTTTCATTAAGATTGTTGACGCGATGCGTTTTGCATCCAAATAGGCACGTTGCACGCTTGCATTCGAATTTGATGACTTAAAACTTTTTTGTTTACAGTTTTTATGATTTAAATTCCAATAGAATTATTGCAATTTATTTAAAAACAATTTTTAGATGATACATATACCATGTAAAGTTTTTTATATACCTACTCACAAAAAAAAACTTTTTGTGCAATAATTACCCAACGATATGTGAAAATTGGTTAATGCACAGTTACACCATAATCGATTAATGTTGCCAAAAATGTCCTTTACGTCACCCGGACAAGGTTTTAGTATCAAGTTCAATGTAATTTAGAATGTGCCCAAATTCCGCCGCCGAGCTTCGTTATCCTTCACCTTAATTCATGGTGCTGATGCCCAGACTCGTTAGCTCTTCACGTGGCGACATCACATTGATGTGCACTACTGAAGTAACGCATTGTTTACCTCAAGGCATTCTGACGTTGCCAAAAGACTCATCATTAGATCTGAATTCAATTGGAAACTACCTTTTGTTATTGTTGACACAATTCTATTTTGTTAAGAAACTTCAATGGAACTTCGAATTGGCACATAGCAACCGTCTAATAAACAAGTTATTTATTTATACGTCCTTTAAGGTTGTGCCACAGTTAGATCCACATCCCGAAAAGGTCTGCTACGTGTCTCAAATCCGAATATGCATTCCATATTTGCGAAGCAATCCATAAAGGAAGAGGATCTGGAACAGGTACGACTGAATCAATTCCTGCGTTGTAGAATGCTGTGTCTCTTCCTCGCTACGCTTGGCCGGTCTTGTCAGACGGGCGTTGGATAACGTGTTAGTGTTGAGTAACGATGGTGGTGGCGTGTCGTGGTGCGCAGGGGCCGGTGTAACCGTTATGCCCCCCCTGCAGTCACCTTGGCAAGGCCGCTGAGATGCGAGTTTTTGCAAGCACATGACTTTCACCGCTGGAGACACCTTTCTAAATGTTTCAGGCCTTTTGGCTGGGATATGATATTTTGTACATACCTAGCTAGAAAGCTCTTACCATGCAGATATAAATAAAGAAAGTCCTACTAAGTACTTAAATACTCCAACTACCTGGGTATGATTTTTGATGTCCTTTACAACAATTTACAAAAGTCACAGAATACATATTAGTACAACAAAAGTTAAAAAGTAACGTCACTTACTTGAAACACACATGATACTTATCAACATTTAAGTTGACAGTCAAATTATTCACCTTAAAAATCTTGTCACCTAAACTATTATGAAATCTAAATTGATCAGAGCTTCCGAGGATGCACTTCTGGATTAGATACTCATCTGCTACAGCTACACAATAAATACCAATGGTAATCACTGCGGTTTTACGCAATTTTAAATGTAGAATGAAACAATCAACGCAACTTTCATTGTCCTACAGATAAGTTTGTGGCCATTGAATGACTATAGCAATTACGAAGATTTTAGATAACACGGCATAATTCACTTTCCCCTATCTAAACACTCTGTTGTGTTGTAGTTTCCACAGTAAAACACCTATCAAAGTGTTGCTGTTTGAAATTTGCATAAGTGTTGCTAATTTATTATAAACGTGAGAATTCGTTCATTAAGAAGTGTGTTGTAAACTTTAAGCGGATTGATTTTAATGACAATTATGAATTACATTAACCTCAATATGGTTACAATATTTCATACTTTGAATACTCAATCAATGTAAAGAAACCTATTCAGATAATGCACATTAATACCTTAAACTCACAAGTTTAATCTGAGAACCACTCACTGTGAAGCCAGTTCCTCATGGTATCATAATATCATAATCATCAAACTAATCATTTTTCAGGGCTCTAAAAGTAATTTCCCTTACGACTTGCACGAAGTCGTTTAATGAGTTTAAAAAGTTGTCACTCTCGTTTTTATGCTGCTACATATATTATATTGAGATTGGTTTTGAGCGGGTCTTTTACAAGAATACTAAGTATTAAATGAACAATGATCCAGGACACTACAATAACTTGTCAAGTCTCGTGACAGTAAATGACACCGTAAACAAGAACTATAAAACTGGAGCCGTAAAAGAAAGCCATCAATATTCTGCCATCCGGATTTATAGCACGCCGGTGCCGCGACGAATTAAAAAAGTTTTATTTAAAAAGTTCGACTTTTCATTTATTGACGATAAAGTTGTAAGGCCGCTTGCAAGTTGCAAGTACGTTGAACTTGACTTGTTAATGTCAGCAGCGTTAATAAATTCTTGTTCTATTTTAAGTAGATGACTTGCTTGATACCTATTTATTGCAATTAATAAATTATTAATAACAACCACTTGAAGTCGTAAGTTAAACTTTTAGTTTTAAAATATTTTTTCTAGTTATTTACTTATTTATATACTCGTAAACACAACTGACGTAATGGCTAATTTTAATCCTTTACAACAGAATTCAAAAAAGTATATTTTTAAAATTTACTACTAAAAAAATGTTTGTTTGACTATTTCTTGCGTTGTTTTGTTCATTATATGCTATGTTATCCGTTTAATTAATGTTTAAGAAACTTATTACCTCATAATTCCATAGTTTTATTTCATATTATGTATAATTACTGCGGTAAACGACAATTATATTATAGGCGACTTGTTTATTACGCAAACATTCGTAGCAGATGCAGATGCTCGGTGCAAGGCGTATGTTGCTTGTTGAGTCCGATACCTGGCGCTGGCGGATTCCTGCGTGGAATGCGTTTGATTGCCGCACACTCTGCCGTTAAACCTCCGGTAAAAGTCAACGTTCTTCCACAATATGCACATTCACGTTCTGCGATATTGTACAGCTTTCAAAAGTGTTGCTGCTCCTATTATATCGGCATATTATGTTGTATAAGCGAAAGATTTTAAAAACATTATAGGCTGCAGAAGTCTATTACGACTTCGTATATACGTGGATATAATGATGATTTCAGTGAAATGATATATGAAGTAAAAAGTCTTCTGTGTTTCCCCAACCCAAATAATACGAATAACACTTTACTCTCGCGTTTTTATACATATTTAAACGTATTACCTAACGTGACATATTAGCTTTTCATTATATTTCCAACGTTTCAGCTGGGTTATATCGTGTTAATATTTTGTCTGGTTAAATCACCTTTTCACTTCATATATCATCCATTCACTTTTTATAATACGAGTACATACAATAACAGGAATTACGCAATAAAAAACCGGCCAAGAGCGTGTCGGGCCACGCTCAGTGTAGGGTTCCGTAGTTTTCCGTATTTTTCTCAAAAACTACTGAACCTATCAAGTTTAAAACAATTTTCCTAGAAAGTCTTTATAAAGTTCTACTTTTGTGATTTTTTTCATATTTTTTAAATATATGGTTCAAAAGTTAGAGGGGGGGGGGACGCACTTTTTTTTCCTTTAGGAGCGATTATTTCCAAAAATATTAATATTATCAAAAAACAATCTTAGCAAACCCTTATTCATTTTTAAATACCTATCCAACAATATATCACACGTTGGGGTTGGAATGAAAAAAAATATCAGCCCCCACTTTACATGTAGGGGGGGGGTACCCTAATAAAACATTTTTTTCCATTTTTTATTTTTGCACTTTGTTGGCGTGATTGATATACATATTGGTACCAAATTTCAGCTTTCTAGTGCTAACGGTTACTGAGATTATCCGCGGACGGACGGACGGACGGACGGACGGACGGACGGACAGACGGACAGACGGACAGACAGACATGGCGAAACTATAAGGGTTCCTAGTTGACTACGGAACCCTAAAAAGTCGATTGCATCGCTTGTTCAATTCCGCTTCTAAACGTTAATTTTCATAGAATAATTGATTATGTTAGAGACATTTTAGTAAATGTCAGAGCCCTTTAATGTTTTTAACAACAGGCAACATTTAAACATGTCAAAATGTTCAATACGTGAGACTGTTATGAGTAAAGCACGCATCGCTAATGGACGTCCCAGGCCAGGCACTTTCTTAATCGGTCAAATGGCGACGCCGTGATTCACATTATGCCAACTAGATATAGTATGAATTTTTTGAAACGAACGTTTCTAAACAAAGGTATTGTTCCTTTTGTGTTGAGCGGGAGCTTCTGTATTTGCACGCGCTAAGACAACAAGAAGCAACTGTATCCTGATAATTGTAAGGTTCAAATCTGTACAGCAGCAAATTTGAGATAGATTATTTTGGAAATGTGAAGCGATAGACCACACCGCTATAGGTGCGAAAATACAGCGCTTCTAATACTTTGATACTTGAAGGTGTAAGTATAGTACATATAGTTATAATAATCATCGGTGATATGTCAGTCTGTATAATAAAAATAACACGTTTAAACAGCGAAACTGCCAGATTAAAAGGTTGATAAGCACCTGGCACCTTAAGGTGTCATCGCAAAGTGACAATAAACACTGATAAGGTTTTTCAATCTGACCGCCATTGTTATGTTTTGTTATAAATACGGTTTACGGTTTGTTTAGTTATTTATGTTATTTTATTTATCAAGACTTGTACCTAATATTTATGTAATTACTATTTATATATTGCTATATACAATTGTTGATTGTTAACAAAATCATTAATAAAAAAACCGGCCAAGAGCGTGTCGGGCCACGCTCAGTGTAGGGTTCCGTAGTTTTTCGTATTTCTCTCAAAAACTACTAAACCCATCAAGTTCAAAATAATTTTCCTAGAAAGTCTTTATAAAGTTCTACTTTTGTGATTTTTTTCATATTTTTTAAACATATGGTTCAAAAGTTAGGGGGGGGGGACGCACTTTTTTCTCCTTTAGGAGCGATTATTTCCGAAAATATTAATATTATCAAAAAACGATCTTAGTAAACCCTTATTCATTTTTAAATACCTATCCAACAATATATCACATGTTGAGGTTGGAATTAAAAAAAATATCAGCCCCCACTTTACATGTAGGGGGGGTACCCTAATAAAACATTTTTTTCCATTTTTTATTTTTGCACTTTGTTGGCGTGATTGATATACATATTGGTACCAAATTTCAGCTTTCTAGTGCTAACGGTTACTGAGATTATCCGCGGACGGACGGACGGACGGACGGACGGACGGACGGACGGACGGACAGACAGACATGGCGAAACTATAAGGGTTCCTAGTTGACCACGGAACCCTAAAAATAACAGTGATAATATACGTGTTTCATTACTTACAGCACCACCACCAAGTATCAAAGTATTAGAAACGCTGTATTTTCGCACCTATAGCGGTGTGGTCTATCGCTTCACATTTCCAAAATAATCTATCTCAAATTTGCTGCTGTACAGATTTGAACCTTAAAATTATCAGGATACAGTTGCTTCTTGTTGTCTTAGCGCGTGCAAATACAGAAGCTCCCGCTCAACACAAAAGGAACAATACCTTTGTTTAGAAACGTTCGTTTCAAAAAATTCATACTATACTACTTTCACGAACTTGATAAAATATGGCTTTAATTCTTTAATGGACGTTAGCTTTGCTAAGAGAAACATTAGTCTCGTTTTAAAGCTTTGACATATTCTTTGATATTTTAATGTGAGAATTCTTTTATAAGCAATGTCCACTACAGTGTACATAATTCGCGTTGTACGTACTGGAAAGTCAACAATTCGGATGTTTAAGGGACACTATAGGTGCCTGGCTGCTCAACTAAATTATCGGAAGCTCTTTAAACGGAATAATAAAAAAAAAACATAACATTGTTTACAAAAAAATACCTAAATGTTACACATATGATAAATTACAGTAAAACAGATTTACTTTTTACGAGCTAATGGCAGATAAAATTCGAGAACAAAATCATAAAGCATTTCACAGTTCCACATTATTTATCATTCAGTATAAAACATGTTCTATTTCCGACATGGCAACACTTGAACGCTAAGACAGAAAGTGCAGCCACATTTATTAGGTATTTTATTCAGTCGGCAAAACATCTGCGTGTCAAATTCCGGAGTGCCATGTGCAAGCGGCCTCGGTGGGAGCGGGAGCAGAGCGCTCACATGACTTGAAATATAAAGTTATGTAGATTCGAAAATGGAACGTCGTGCTTTGTTGATTTTGGGCTGGCAGCTTGTCTATGTTTTAAATCTTTCGGGAGATTGTAATGTTTGATAAATGATTTTTAGATGGAGTTTGATAAACATTAATTGAGATTTTTAATAATAAAAACTATAAACCAATATAATTTTAGTAAACTTTTGAGTAAATATTTGTAGATACATTAGCTAACATTACGTATTACGAACCAAACCAAGGTCAACCTAACAATGTTCTTAAATCTTACAAAAGTTACAGAGTAATGTAAAGAAATCATGATAATACATAATTAATGCATATAATCATCTGCCCGTGACGGCCTACTGTACGCATTTTCATAAATAAGGTATCTCATACATCTTCATGCTCTTTTTCTTTGTTACGCCATTTCTACTACAATTAGTAGTTGCTATACATTTCTTTCCGAAGAATGATTGCCAGTAAAGTACGATTAAGACAAAAACTGGAGCTAGCCTTCCACATATGTAATTACCCCCGTACAATATGAAGCAGTGAACCATAGACAAGGGTTGTTTTTTGTGCCGTCAGCTGTTCGTCAGTGTTGCGGAACCCGACACCCACTCGCACAAAGGGCATAAATAATAGAGATTTTGAACGGAACCTTTTTTTTGCGTGGCAACAATTTTATGCTTTATTCTTGACGCGTATGTTCCTTTGAATAAAGAGTAGGTACCTAACAATATTACATATTACACGTGCGTGTTTCCAAGTATTAGCACTATTAGCCAAAGTGTTTTTCAAAATAAATGTTGAAATGTGGTTGAGCTGTTTAACATTTTTACACAATCTCTGGCTGGACTTACTGCAGAAAGGAATCATGCTTTTTTCGAAAACGACCGGACAAAATATTTATTGAAACTTTATTTTTGAAAACATTAAACCTTATCTTAGGTTGCAAAAAGTTATCAAACAAACGTTGCAAAAAATTCTCGTACACATAATGCCTCTTAACGATATCAAATATCATCGGCGAGTAACGGATGCGATACCCGATATTTCTCGTCAACATATCAATATGACCCTCTTCGTGCCGGATACATAACAAAAAACAAAAAAAACAGTTCCGGAATTTATTCGTGAAGAATGGATGTCAAACGGTTAGAACTGCCGGGAGTAGATAAGATTTTACAATACGTCATCCGTTAGGGTAAATAACAAGAAACTACACAAAAAACAACTTATAATAAAATATGGTGATATGGTTGTTACAAATATAAAATACAGCAGCACCTTTTCTATTATAACCACGCATAAAGAATGATTATTTCATGAAAGTACTACAACGCACGTAATAACAAAGCGGTGCGTGAAATAACGAAATAAGACAATAAGTATATACACCCTACGAAAGGCTAAGAGCGTACTTGAAATAATTGTCCAGTGGCAACACTCAAATTTAAACACGGAGTTCGAAATACAAAATGGCACCTGCCGAGAGCAGATGTTGGCATAATGAAAGGAAGGCCATGCTTAAATACAGTATAAAATTTGGGCGCACGCACCAAAGACCAGCTGACGGTGTAAAAAAAAAGAATTTAGTACCTGGTTCGAGAGGAATCAACAATGCTTGTCGATCAGCTGAGCAGATGGTTTCCGAATTAAAAACCTTTCTGATTTGGTCGCTACAAAAAAATAGCAGCTCGCGAAATGTGTGATGCTCGCAGGACTCAGGAATGTGCTTTGTGTCAAAATGGTTTAATCCTGAAAAAGTTCCTTGCTTTTGAAATATTAAGAATATTTAATTTAAATCCGGAAGGCATTTCATATCCGATATAGACTACGTTCCTTTAAATACATATAGCATTAAAAAAACATTATATTCTAAACAAAATCAAGAACATCCTTGTTTAGATTATAATTTTTATGGAGCCATATTAAGCGACTCAAAGGTATAGTACTTGAGGTTTATTTATAAAGGAACAAAAGCCCTTTCTAGTCGGAAGTCTGGTTCGTATCCCAACTGTTTATTATCCAAGTCCGAGGGAACCTTCCCCCTTATAACCTTTAAGTTGTAAACATACTTCAATGTCAATCTTGTTTTGAACAGAAGTGGCTGATGCTTCCAACGTGTCCCAATCGGGTTATTTGTTTACTGATAGATAGGCCCATAAGCAAAAAGGAGGAGATGCTTATTCATACTTAAGTAAATAATATAGCTTGAGATGAATTTCTGATTGGAACCTAATATTATGTTACATTCAAATCCAACAGCAATTATAAAAAAGAATAACGAAACGATTTGGGTCGTTTTGAAAAGCTAAAGTTTATAACATTGTCCGTTGATTTAATATAACCCATTAGGGCTGATCCTTTCGGATGCCACTGTTATTTTGATAGGTTTTATGTTCAAAACCCTCAAACTAATAACGGGTCTTGGGAACCAAACGCATTCCAAGCAAAAAACTGTACAAAATTCAAATCACCTTTAAGTGGTCAAAACTTTATTCTTTTTTCTTAAATTAGTGGTCCCAATGCAAGTTTTTAAATTTATAACTTTTTAATCACTGGAAAGGATTGTAACGATCACATAATACTTGACAGGGCATCATTTGAGTTCGGATCAGTAACCGATGATAATGACGAAATTGATTTAATTATTGTATCGTTAGGTGTAATTGCTAGGCGTGTTAATGATTATAATAATCATAAGCCTTTATTGTTAATGGAGGATGATTGGAGCGTGAAAGGGTAACGTACTTGCGCAGACGTGATTACTCCGTGCGACGTCAGTCTGTTTAAACTTGTCTATTTGATTGCTACCGAGAGTGTTCGAACAGACATTATTAAGGTATCGATCTTGCTTTATTCGTTAATAGGCTGTCAATAACCAATGGCTGAAGGCTTATCCTATTAGTCGTCAGCTACTTACGTTGAGCGGCTTAATAGGACATGACAATGCTTAAGCTGTCAGTCTTTTGTTGATTTATCGATCCCATGGGAACTTCATAACGACCATCCATTATAGAACCAATGTTTAGAAATCACATAAAATTTTATGTTTTAGCTCTATGTTGTTAACTAGGTCATCCTTTGCTTTTACATATTCCTTTAAATATATGTCTTACTTTGTTGTCTTCTTCAATAAAATTACGTGCTTTGAATTTAGCTCATAATGACTCACATCTACGTCTATGTTCTGACTCATTGGTTGTGTCTGTTCTTTTCACATCAAAGTTGTTTCAAAAATGTTATCAAGCTAAGTGCTAATCTAATTTAGGGCTATTAAATACTATCGTTTCATTAGATCTGTTCACTGTGTCCGAGCACGGAAGCATCACTGTTAATTTATCACATGGACCCACATTTTGTTGCATGACAAGAATACTTATTCCACGATTATATCTTTTAGGGATGAAGGCTCATTTGGGTTAATTAAAATGTTGATGGTGGTGCACTGTAGGCGGCTGATATCTTTATTGTTGGTTAGTTACATTAGGGGCATGATATTTAATATATTATATTACAAGTAAGAAGTGTTTAGTAAGTAACCCACAGGTGAAACTTGAATTTATACATATATGTATCTCTGATCTGGTCAATGACCATGAGAACTTCTTATGAAAATATGCCGAATAACAGATAAACAGTGATACATATTTCGAAAGAAACAAAGTTATTCCAAATGTTGAAATTGAAAACGATAAAATTTGTAAAACCCTTTATTTATTTGCCCGATTAGATAAACACAAATGGATATGGTCAAAAATTCATTAAGACCGCACGAAAACGGCGGTCGAATATTTGAGATGCGATCACAAATGATCCAAATAAAAATTTGGTTTTATCGATTGAGATCTTTTCATTTTACCGGGTCCCAATTATCCATATGGCTGCGACACTCAGTTGACCGGATGTCGGGTAATATTTAAAAGTCGTACCGCATTACGCACTTGATTTCCGGCGTCCTTCGCCGCTCCTTCGCCGACGTCACAATCCAATTTAGACTTTTTAACAACATTAATAAAACACAAAATACTTCTTTTAAATTGTACAATGTTGCCAGTACCTATCCATTAGTGGATCCTATAGTTTTTATTTAATCCGTGGGAGAATGCCTGATGCGTAACGAGCGTTTCAAATTGTCGAATTTTATCAATTCGAAGGCGAATGAAATTGTCGCGTCATTATTCTTCAAGTATGTTGAAACGTTTGAGATATGTCTCATTGTCAAGACAATTTCGGCTGCGATTTAACGGTCAAGTAATCGAGTAATAAATATCTTCATTGGGTTGTCTATTGTTTGCCCGACAGTCATTTAACATAATATTCATTTGCCCGAATCTAACTTGCCTGAATTTCATTTGCCCGAATGATTTGTTTACCATAAAAATCATATGACATACTCGTTGTTTATCCGAATATTACCTTCCATAATCATACAATGCCATACTATTTGTTAGCCATATTATTAAATGCAATAATATGGTTTCATAGAATATTCAAACGCCATAAGCAATTATTCCCATATTAATTGTTGCCCATATTATTACCTAACCTAACCTACTTTCTAATAGCAGTTTCATTTTCCAGGGGTCACAGTTCTAACCTAACCTAACCTACTTTTCCAGCAGTTTCATTCTCCAGGGGGGCACAGTTCTAACCTAACCTGACCTACTTTCTGATAGCAGTTTCATTTTCCAGGGGTCGCAGTTCTAACCTAACCTAACCTACTGTCTGATAGTATTTTCATTTTCCGGGGGTCACAGTTCTAACCTAACCTAACCTACTTTTCAAGCAGTTTCCTTTTCCAGAGGTTCACAGTTCTAACCTAACCTAACCTACTTTCTGATAGCAGTTTCATTTTCCAGGGGTAGCAGTTCTAACCTAACCTAACCTACTGTCTGATAGTATTTTCATTTTCCGGGGGTCACAGTTCTAACCTAACCTAACCTACTTTTCAAGCAGTTTCCTTTTCCAGAGGTTCACAGTTCTAACCTAACCTAACCTACTTTCTGATAGCAGTTTTATTTTCCAGGGGTCACAGTTCTAACCTAACCTAACCTAGTTTTCGATTCTGCCAAAGCACATTATGGAAATTGACTTTTCTGGACGCTAATTTGTATGACAAATGATGGTATGGAATGTGGTAATTACGGATTTCGATGATTCTGACAAATGACATTATGGAAACTGACTTTATGGGAAACAAAGTTTCTGGCACTAGATTAATATAGTAAACAATGATTATGGCATAAGATGTTATGAGAAACAATATTATGATTGTTGAATAGGATGGCAAATAAAATTATGGCAAATGAAATTCTGACAAATGGGGGTATCCCATCTTCATTGTTTAGTTTTTTAGTTCTCAATGTCATGGCTCTTCTGTTTGGATACGCTTGAGTTACCGAGAATTTCCATAAAAACAGACGTGGATAGGATTAGACAATGGTGTCATTCAAACATCAGACCAGGATATCTTACCTTCCGAGTACTTCAAGCAAGAAAACTACTGTCAAGTAATCAGTGACTATTTTCTTGGTTTTTAATTTTACAGCTCTTTTCAAGATGTATCTTTTATGGATTCAACTTGCGCACAATACGCAAATATATCATCGGGTGGGTATCCTCGTATTCTGTCGCAATGCACCGGTTTATCCACATTTGCCGAGAGTGCTTTTAGTTAAACGGCTTAACCTTTATCTAGCTCTAAGATTCTACGCCAAAGTATTACGATAATCCTCATTTTTCTACCCTGCAAGAGTATAGGTACAAAATATGAAAAGAATATGTTTATCTACAACGTGATTAGACCGATTATTAGTATTTTATTAGAGTAGTTTGTTTTTAACTAGAATCTATCATATTTTAACGTGGCAGTATAAATAATAACATTATGCCAAGATACAGATCTCCCGTATAGAATCAATGGGCATTAGTCATTATGGTTTAGTCATCCTGTTGTTATGCGTGCGCGTCTGCCCGGTGCCCGCACCTCGGTTTAATTTACTGACCCCGTGTGTAATGTGTATACGGGACGCATTCGGAACGAATCGACCAGCATGCAGATTCTGTAGAAATTGTCACCTCTGTAAAAATGTTATTTGTTTGTAATGAACTGAAGTTAATACAATGAACATCTTTTTGGCTAAATTATCTTCTTCTAGCGTCACTATTACTTGAACCTTGTTGACTTGCGATCAAAACTAGTGTAGATACTACATTTTGAGGAAGAAAATGATATAAAGTAGATAAGTATTTTTTTAGCTAAACTTATGATGACAATTATCAACAATATAAAATTGTAAAAAAGAATTTAACTGTCAAAAGCATTCTTTCAGTAATCCTTGCAATGACAATACATTTATTAACAGACGTAAATGTACAAATCAAACTCAACTCCCGCATTTATTTGATTACATCCGCTACTTTTTATGCCAAATCGCTGTCGCATTCGCACCGCCATTGTGTTCATTGACCGTAGACAACGCCCTTGACTACAAACATTAAAACAAAAACACTTCAGTCTACCAACACAACAATTTAAATTTCGCGAAACTGGCAATCCAGATCATTTTCCCACGGACCATACACGCGACTGTTTTGTTTTCAAACTTAACATATCCGTGCCCGAGGCGATTTAAAAAAGTAAAACGTCATGCTTTCGTTTGATAGTCGTTTGATTGCCGGTTGGCCCGTGCAGTCTATCATTAGTGTTATTAACCGTATGCTACAGATGCGTAAGCACTTTTTGACGTGTGTAAGTACCGTGATTTATTATCACGCTCTAGACAAATCGCTCAGCGTCCATATGGTGTACTTCTGTTCAAATTAGACCCTTTTATTCAAACGTTTTTTTCTTATAAATGCACCACACGAATTACAGTGTAATACGTTCATTATGTGTTTAGTAGTGTGTAGTGTCGGTCCGTACACTTGTTACGTTTGTTTTTTATTGTTTTCCATATATGACATCAACAAATCGTCCCACGTTTATTTAGATCGTTCGATGATATTCATAACCATATATTTATGACTTAATCATATCAATTGTAAAGTTAAAGTCGGGCTGCAGTTTAGCAATCCGTTACAACAGTTGTTTCATGTTAGCACGCCATAGCTCTTACCACAATATACTTGCTAGTGTGTTGTTTGTACCTAGGTATGTCACTCTTAGCTTTTCAAACCGGGGATCATACAAAGAAAAGTAATTTAAACCCACATTAGCTTGTCGCAAGATTTAAACGTGGCGTTAAGTCCGCAAGAAAGGGAAACGTATAGGAACAAGAATTTAATGCTCTTTTTGCCGGAACTATTCTCGTTCTAACCAACTAATTTATACCAGTTGAACCAATATATCAGAATCTCTATATCTGTAATAACTGCTTGATTATAGAGTGAATTTGTAATGGTTGGCTTGAGTAATCGCGACGACGTCTGTAACAATTTCTTGTTTACCAACACCAAGACGGCAAGATTTTGCAAGCCTACTTTAAATAAAAACCGGTTGGCTCTTCAAGAGTTCGCGGTGAAGCTTTAAGTCTTTCACTTTAAGAGCTAGACAATTTGCAGCTATCATTACGAAAGGAAGTGCCGTGTCCTTATATTATAACATGTTGGTTTGAGATGTTTTAATGGGTCGGATAATGTGCGCGTAGCTCCGAGTTCTGACTTGTTGGGGGACGTGTCAGGACAGGTTGAAGGCTTTCTTCTTATTGTATCATCAGTAATCTATTCCTACCTAATTGGTAATTCATAACAGTGCCTTCCTTCACTGTACTTTTGCGTGCGACCTTGAACTTTTTGTCATCAATGATTCAATGGTTTGAATAGAATCATTCATTCCAACGATGGCCTTAAACACTTTTTTAGATACTGCAATCACTATGTTGGCAAGCGGATTCTTTAATCTATAGATGCTACATCATTTTGGGTTAAATTTATGACTTTTTTGTATTAATATTATGATTTAAGAGTTTCACCAACTGCAATCGTGGAGCCTAATCCGTCAAAACTGTAAATATTTTCTTTATCTAAACGTGTTTCGCTGGCTGGCTGATTAGCGGCCTTATAAGGCCTTGCGTAGGCGCATGGGTGAGGCATAACCTCCCGTCAGCTCCGGTGGGTAAATTGGGCAACTTTGCCACTCTTCCGACGGTCGGTGTCAAGTTGCAACGTGTATATTTTAAAAAGAAAAATAACAAAACATTGTCCGGAATTCAGAATTTGTCAATATTTCTTCGAGTTTAGTTGCCGAGCAATGTGTAAAACGAGTTACGTGGAGTTCCTGTATGAGCTTTTGGAGGTAGGTTTGTTCATATTGTTCATTGACGGTTAAATTTTTGTACTTTTCCAAAGTGACAATCAAGCCAATAACTGTAAAAGCCACCACCTTACGATGTGACGTGAAGCATCATTGATGAAGCGGCGATAAGAACAGAGCCATTGACTGTTGTAATTCATTCCTCTTCTCCGTTCTGCTTGATTAGTGTTAAGTATATTTATTCTATGATTAAAGTCAATGCTATGCTTATTCCTTACACGTCATCTCTTATCTCCGCTTCCGAAGAAATGCATCCTAAAAGCATCATAAATTCCTTGCATTCAGTGGCATTGTAAATTCTTTGATCATACATTGAAACCACACATTTATTACACCAAGTGATAGATAATCAAATGCCTTGTCGAATTTCCTTGAAGGTGGGCGTTGGTTAATTTGTAGCTTCTCTGGTAAAATCCAGGGATTGCAAGAATCTTATTACCTACTAGAATTATGGAACAACAGGGTTACTATATTGCACTAAAATGAACTTAGAAGTATGTATAATGAATATGAAAATTGTTTTGACTCGTTACAATGTCTCGCCGACTTACATTAGTAAAAGTGGGTCAAAATCGTCGCGGATTTGTTTGCATATTTTACTTACACGGAGCAAAATCGGCACCACAACCGGTCCAACGAGTTTTCTTTGTTTGATCTTCGTGTCAGTGCAATAAAAGTAATTCGACCTTTTTACCGAGTATAAAACTTGGCAATAAACGTGATATGGTACTAAAAACTAGAATTAACCTTCTTTTTTAAAAGGCGTGTTATATGGCTTTTGCTAGAATTCGTCTAAACTAATTGGGTGGAAAAGTATAGGAGTCACATTTTCATACTTTGTTTGATATTTTTTTACTGTCGCTTCATCATTGCGTTCTTTGTATGGAGCTAGCTTGGTTTCAATTTACAAATACCTACATAATGAAAATTGTTTCTAAGTATGTTCTTGTACTGATATAACCAAGATATTAAATGAACACGAAGGAGATAAGATATTAAAAGCAAATCGGCAGGTGTAGGTTGTCCTATAGAACTTGTAGCACAACATGCATTTCAAAACAAACAACAACATGTTTCAACTCCATTCATTTACAGTCTAGTTTCGCTTGTCTTTATAATATCATTAAGCTCTTTTAGTGTTCATTAGTCTAATTAGTTTAAAAGACTTCAGCGAAGCAGTCAGCTGAGCGTGAGAATATTCTGCCATATTCAATCCAAAACGACTCAAACTCGAGTATTTTTCCTATTAAACGCGACAAATATGCGGGGACATCTTAATAGCAGCTACTTAGTTGATGCCAATTAAGTTTAAAGCCTTTTTAGGGCTTTTAAATCAGCAATTTAATGCATTTTATCCCACACCAATTACTTAATTAGAATTTGGTGAGATAAAACTTAAATGATGTCTTTGGCTTAAACAAATAAAATGTGTCGTAGTAATTGGAATGTATTGGTAGCTAAAGAACTATATTACTTACACACAATACATTTTTTAGATACAGGTACTAAGATTAAATGTACAAAAAGTATCTCTGAAAAGAACCAACTTTATTAACTAGCCTCTCCAGCGAAAAACACAAATTTATTATAAATCTTTGAGTAATTATGTTAACTAGAGAGGGCACCTCAACTTGATTTTGTGTAACAACACTTAGAGCCGATCGGCACAACCGCGCTTAGTCTGTGCCGAACGGCTGTGGTAGATTGACGTATCGCAATGAAAAATATTTCGTCTAAATAATGCCGTCATGTGTAGTGAGGTACTGTACAAACTGCTCAGGAAAATCTAACTAAAGCCAAGGAGTGACTTTTCATACGTAGGTTTACTGAATTTTTGTTTAAACACGCTTACTTTTTAAAAAATGTATCAATATAAACTCATGCCGAAGTGCCATGTTGCGGCGGCCATGTTTCGAATTGAAACCAAAGAGTAAAAAATGCAACAAAAGCAGACGTGACAATATCGCAAGTTAGTTCAAGTTTCCTATCATACATTAAATTATATATATATGTATCGACGCAAAAAAGGTTATTTAATTATTATTGTCAGAATTGCACAGTTTTCCGACATGTCGGTCTATAACAGATTCTCAATACGCGTGTCGAATTTCATGTGAGTATGTAAATGTAAGTGCAGTACCTAACCTATCTGAATGAATTTGGGTAGGTAGACGGTCAAGCAAATAATGAGAGTATAAAAACGCGCGAAATTCAAATTTTGTACGGGACGATAAACCCGCGCCCATACATACATGGATGTAGATAAAGTTATGTATGCGACTATACATAATTAGGCATTAAAACATTCATGTTATCTTATTAACGCAACAAAAACAACACTCATGTTTTAATGCCTACCATTATGCAACAGTCACATAAATAACTAATATCCAGTTGCGGCTACGTGTACACTTGTATGCTCAGTCCGTATGCAGCTTTCTATGTGGGCATTTAAAAAAATTGGGATTGAGTTGTTAAGAAAAAGTTAAATCGCTGTTAGTTTTGCAACGATAATTAAGTATGGAATTTCAATAAAAACATCGTTTTTGTTTTAATTATGTAAATTATACTAAGCTATAATCTAAATTCAGAACGTGAAAAAAAGTTAGTTTTAAATACAGATTTCAAGCTTGACGGCCCAGCCACGACATTGGTCTAAGCGCGACAGCGGTGAGCGGCAGCCATACGTGCGAATGAAAAGTCCCATCGCTGTGTCTCGCTCCAATGTATGGACGCCGCTCACCGCTGTCGCGCTTAGACCATTGTCGTGGCTGAGCCGTGATTGTCGTTACAAAACTAACAGCGATTTATGTTTTTTGTTAACAACTCACGCTAATTGAGAGTCATAAATTAAAAAAATGCCCATGTAAACCCATGTCACTTCTATACTACGACTTCTAATCTATGCACTCTATGCAGGGCTCATCATCGCGACCGAAACGTCGTAAGCGCCGAGTAAAATCGTAGCGCTTGCGACGTTACGGAAGCAGGCCATTGGTTCACACCCCGCCCCCTCGCCCCGCCTTCAGCTTACAGGCTGTGACCTTTGAGTAATTATGTTAACTAGAGAGGGCACCTCAACTTGATTTTGTGTAACAACACTTAGAGCTGATCAGCACAAACGCGCTTAGTCTGTGCCGAACGGCTGTGGTAGATTGACGTATCGCAATGAAAAATATTTCGTCTAAATAATGCCGTCATGTGTAGTGAGGTACTGCACAAACTGCTCAGGAAAATCTAACAAAAGCTAAGGAGTGACTTTTCATACGTAGGTTTACTGCATTTTTGTTTAAACACGCTTACTTTTTAAAAAATGTATCAATATAAACTCATGCCGAAGCGCCATGTTGCGGCGGCCATGTTTCGTTGAAACCAAAGAGTAAAAAATGCAACAAAAGCAGACGTGACAATATCGCAAGTTAGTTCAAGTTTCCTATCATACATTAAATTATATATATTTATCGACGCAAAAAAGGTTATTTAATTATTATTGTCAGAATTGCACAGTTTTCCGACATGTCGGTCTATAACAGATTCTCAATACGCGTGTCGAATTTCATGTGAGTATGTAAATGTAAGTGCAGTACCTAACCTGCCTGAATGAATTTGGGTAGGTAGACGGTCAAGCAGATTATGAGAGTATAAAAACGCGCGAAATTCAAATTTTCTATGGGACGATAAACCCGCGCCCAAACATACATGGATGTAGATAAAGTTATATGTGTATAATTAGGCATTAAAACACTCATGTTATCTTATTAACACAACAAAAACAACACTCATCTTTTAATGCCTACCATTATGCAAATGTCACATAAATAACTAATATCCAGTTGCGGCTACGTGTACACATGTACGCTCAGTCCGTATACAGCTTTAAAAAATGTGGGCATTTGAAAAAATTGGAACTCACAGAGTTGTTAAAAAAAAGTTAAATCGCTGTCGGTTTTGCAACGATAATTAAGCATGGAATTTCAATAAAAACATCGTGAATTATACTAAGCTATAATCTAAATTCAGAACGTGAAAAAAGTTTAGTTTTAAATACAGATTTCAAGCTTGATTATCATTACAAAACTAACAGCGATTTATGTTTTTTGTTAACAACTCACGCTAATTGAAAGTCATAAATTAAAAAATGCCCATGTAAACCCATGTCACTTCTATACTACGACTTCTAATCTATGCACTCTATGCAGGGCTCATCATCGCGACCGAAAGGTCGTAAGCGCCGAGTAAAATCGTAGCGCTTGCGACGTTACGGAAGCAGGCCATTGGTTCACACCCCGCCCCCTCGCCCCGCCTTCAGCTTACAGGCTGTGACACGTTCGTTGTTTGCTATAGCTCCTCTATACGAAGTAATAATTACTCAATGGCTGTGACACGTTCGTTGTTTGCTATAGCTCCTCTATACGAAGTAATAATTACTCAATGTTATAAATGAACGTAATATTGCATAAATGAATCGAACCAAAGTTAGTATCGTAATCAAGAATCAACGCAGGTAAACAGAAATGTTCGACTTTGAGGTTGATTATGGATTCTGGTCGCTGGCTGGTCTCGGCAGGTTGGGACACGCCGCAACTATGTGACCAACTTTTTAATCGGCTTATAAACTTACTAGAATGTATAAACTGCTCATTTGTTTGAATTTTGATAAAGGTGTATTGTTTATGCATTTGCATTAAGAAACAGAAATAGGTATTATATTTAGAACAAACAAAAACATTGTTTTAGGCCAGTTCATTAACGTTTAATACGATAACATTTAAGTAGGTAGCTTTATTTTGCTAGGTCCCATCAGAATCGTCTTAAGCGGATTCTACTGAATCTTAATCAGCTAATTTATTAGTATCATTAAATTCATTAGTTGCCAACTCGGTATTTATTTCCTGAAATAAAACTGGCATAACATAATCGGTCATTGTCCGTTATGCCCGTATTATCATTACCCGTTGTCATTATTTGAAAATTTTAGGTTAATGTCTATGTTAGGCTTTATCTTACGAGTCGTTTGAAAGTTTCCAGTTTCATCAGATTAATAGTTATTTGTTATATAAGGGGCAAAGTTGTTGTTTAACCGCACGTGCCAATATTGATACCCGAGCAAACGAAAGATTCCAATATTGAACCGCGAGCGTAGCGAGTGGTTCAAAAAGTGGAATCTTAAGCGTTGCGAGGGTATCAAGGCACGAAGGTTAAACAAACTTTGCCACCGAGTGAAACACAATTTTTTTCACCACACCAACACGAACAAAATACTAACTATAAAACATCAAATTAAATCAAATTCCATCAATTTATTCAATATTTATGATTCAAAATCATCATTTATAGGTAAATTGTACCAGCCAGCTTTTAAGACATCAAGTTAAAATTTGTATGAAATTACTTTGCACTCTTGTGGATAAAATGCAATTTTGCTATCTGTTTTCGAATAGCAAAGTAAGCCTTTAACAGTTGGTATGGTGAAAACATATTTTACCTGTGCCCTAATTTTTTAAGCCCTGGAATCCAGTCGATCAGCCACAGGTACTTTTCCCAAGGAATTCCTCTCGCAGCGATTAGCCAACTTCCGTTCTCGATAGCGTTTGCGCAAAGATATTAAACCGAACCGGTGGCCGAAATGGGAACTAACAACTGGTTAAAGGAAAATGTAAACACGAGCGACACTAGCGCCACTTGTGGTGGAGATTTATGGAGGCGTTAAAATAGAGGTTAGTTAGTAAAAATAATGTTACGCAATGATGTTCAATGTGAACCGGTGGTCGAAATGGGAACGAACTGGCCTTAGGAATATAGGGAAGCGCAGTAGGTACTACAGTCAAATGGTCTACAGCAAATATGGCTGCAGGTAATTTTGGGGAGGGATGACATTGAAAAAAAAAAAAATAGCTTACATGTAAGTTTTTCACGAAAATCGCGAAGCGTCTGGTTGAGGTAAGGTAACTGGTGATCGAAGAGTTGGCGACTTCCTCCCACAACGTATCAGCATTGCTAAACAGCGAGGAAATGTCGCCAGCATCCTTGTCCTCCGGGGCCTATTTCAGATATCTTAGCTAGCTTTTAAGTGTAGTCTTAGTTTCTTCTATAATTATGTAAACATATTGTTATTTACAAATAAATGGTCTCATCAAATTACTTATGACTAAACGAAGCCTGCCAGTCAAAAATTATGTCCCTTTCTAACATAAATAAAAGAAAAAGGCAAAATGCTTACTACGTCATACGGTGGTCAGGATAGCATCTACGGCCTCACAACGTTATGTAATGTAGCCGATGAACTGTGAGATAAGCATGTGGGAACTAGACGAAGCGACAAGTCATGCACCTTATGTTTGTAGTAAGTAAAATACTTTTGATACAAAAGACAATGCTAACAAAAAAACCGGCCAAGTGCGAGTCGGGCTCGCGCACAAAGGGTTCCGTAGCAGCAAATATAATAAACCAATAACTTAACCAAAATTACAGTTAAATCAACCTATCTCAAAAACTATAAGAGATACTTTGATCAAACCAAAAATCGTTGAAAGAGTTAATTAGCATGCATCACCTCTATTTTTTTTAGAATTTTATACCCCGTAGTTATAAAAATAGAGGGGGGGGACATACTTTTTACGACTTTGAGAGCTGATATCTCAAAAACCGTTCACTTTAAGAAAAATGTTTTTTAGAAAACTTTATATCATTTTAAAAGACCTTTCCATTGATACCCCACACGGGTATGTACATCGAAAAAAAAATTTTCATCCCTCAGTTACATGTATGGGGGCCCCACCCCCAATTCTTTTTTTTACTATTTAGTGTCATAATTTTGTAGCGGTTCATACAACACATATTCCCATCAAATTTCATCACTGTAGTACTTATAGTTTCCGAGTAAATCGGCTGTGACAGACGGACAGACGGACAGACGGACAGACGGACAGACGGACATGACGAAACTATAAGGGTTCCGTTTTTGCCATTTTGGCTACGGAACCCTAAAAAAACAATTGACAAGGGCCCTATACGCCAGAGTATAACCTTCTTTTTAAATTAGTTATAAAAGAAGATGATTCGGAATAAATAATTGAGATCGCTGCGTTTTCGCATCCGGCGATAATGGCGCCGTTTCCGGTGAGGCTGCGGTGTCCGGTCACTCACTTCTGGTTTGCACTTTGCACTGCAATTGTGACTAATCAAACAAATACCTACATAGAATATTTACCAAAGTAAACGACTAAACCTTTTAAATTCTACGAGGAATGAGGATTTACGGCAACTTCTACCTAACTTACCTTACTTATACCACTTCTTCTGTATTGTCTACGACAACTCTTCAAAATAACTATCAAACCTGTCAAAATAGTCGGACACCATAAACTATGGTGCCATCTCTTATCATTTTACCTGTACTACTAAAAGTCTTGCGAATTGTGTTGTCTCTCTAGCTTACTGTTACTGCTACTCACTACTCAGTTAAAACAAAAGTGACTTGAAAACAAATGACAACCAGCGCAGCGCTTGCGCAGACGGCTAGTGAAACAAGTGACTGCTCGTGATTCACGACTGAATCACTGTCCACTCCATTGATAAAAGCTTGCTCTACATTTGTTGCGAGCTTCATTCAACAATGCAAATATCGTCGTATTGTTTTTGTTATTTGATTAATTAATAGGTAGTTTATTGATATTTCAATTTATGAGTATAAACGATCGTTCACTCCTGTGTCTGAGATATTATGTGAATATCGGTAACTGAGGATGTACACTTATTACTCGATGATTTTAACTTTGAATTGATAAGATAATGGTATATTTTAGTCGTCACTTTTTCACTTTTTAATTTTACTTTTATTGATTGATTGATTAACAAGAACATGGACATGGAACAAGACATTGACATTTTTGAAATTGCTTTAGCTTTCGTCTAGACATTTCCATATCTTCCAGTAGCTTAAGTAATATTTAACTAAACAGCCAATGTATCTAAAACAGTGCCCCCTAAACAGTCTAAAACAATAAGAGGTCTGGAAAACGTGTTATTGTTTGCACCGGGGCTCGAAACGTCTGAGCCACCAACCGGCAGGTGACCTGGATTTCGCCAGTCGTCAGAATTAGCGAGCAACCGCTACTTTGACAGCTTGACACCTTCTGTTGACACTGCTGACTATTGTTTCTTTTGGGTTTAGCAAAAGTAATGAAACTTGTGTCGTTAAGCTTTAGAACTTATAGGGTTACACTTTGGAAGAAGTTTGTGTAAAGTTACCACTTACCAATGTTTGGTGCAAGGTCGCTTTGTTCTGCAGACAAGTCAGGTATGTGAAGTAAGGCACTCCAACCCAACCAAATGTCGATCCTTCCTAAATCTTAGCCAGATAAGATTGAATTGAAGGCGCTGGTAGTAACTCTTGAGTAGTTTTTAAACGCTCTTCATAGTCAACATATTTTTTCATGTGTTCATATTTGCTTTTTTAAAAGATATAAGTTTGACGTGTCTGTCTGTCTGTTTGTCTGTCTGTTATTTTCGTAGCTCCCGAACGGATGAACCGATATAGATTTAGTTTTTTTTTTGTCATGTTGTCATGTTCTTAGATTTTCATGAAAATCGGTCTAAATAATTTTGTAGAAACTGATCAAGTTTCTAAATATTAAGAATACAAACTGCAGAGCCATATACAACTGCATATATGTATATTTCAAATTTATACGATTGTATGCGTAACACTAACTATGACTTTAACAACCAGTAAAACGTTCAACGTTCATGTCTTGCCAGAGGCCAGGCAAGGCGGTGGCAATTATTACAGTTTTACGTCCAGCAGTATTGACTGTACGGTCTCCACGTTGAGTTACTTACTCATTAACTGCGTAGCTCCCGTAACTCTTTAGCTGTAATTAAATAGCGACAGTAATCTACAAGATGACTACAAATCATGATTATTTATGTAAAATTTTATTAGTTCATAATTGAAGGTACTTTTAATGCAAGACAATTTAGAAATATGCCAAATAACTTCTAAACATTTTTTAAATTACTTTCAAGTTGCAGTAGCGTAGATTTTGCTACAGAATTTTAAAGCACCTCTGTCGAATTTATATTTCTTTACCATTTATTCAAAATTAGGTATGTATCTAAGTGCTATCAGCAGCAAAAGTGCATGGAGAAATTATGAATGAATTCATTGATAAATTTGCCATGCACTTTAACAGCTGATAGTACATAAAGTAAGTACGTAGTTTTCGAAGTTAACAAAATCTGTTTGAATGCATGTTATTATTAATTTATAATAGGCTAGCAGAACTATAACCATTTTATATAACAGACAAGTTAAGCTTTATAAGCGAGGAGATGAAAGTTTTACAATTTAAAAACACCTCTGAAAAATCATACTACCTCCTATCATGTTTTCAGTAGCTTTTAGTCTTGACTTGACCAGCGTAAGATTGACCTGAGATGAAACATGTTTCGTAGCGATCTGTGGGTCTTATTTATATTGGATCTTTAACAAGCTAGAAACTATATATCTGAATGCTGTTGCATCCATCTCTTTTTACAGCCCATGAGAAACAAGGACGCAAGATGGAAAAGTAATAAAGCTGTCTATTTGCGTTTCGTCTACTTATAGTTCGGCTCGTAAACGGCGAGTTTCGGTCCGTAAGGTGGATTATAAATAGGTGTTGTTCCGAACTTGTTATGATTTCGAAGCTTACTTTAACACTTGTCTTGTTAGTTCGTCTTCAAAACAAATGTGAAATTGAAAAAGCGAAAATTATCTCAGCATGTAACGCCGTGTCTTGCGTGGGCGACGGTCGCGCGACCGTCGCCGTCGCGTCTCATACTTCCATATCGATAAGGTTTGATTTCGTATGCGTCGCATCGCCGTCGCGCGACCATCGCGCGACCGTCGCCCACGCAAGCCACGGCGTAAGTCTTGTCGATACATGGGGGAAATTTTCAAGACACATTTTGAATTTTATAAAATTTCTCGAATGTTACCAAATCAAAAATAGAAAGGAATGACCACAAGTTGAAAGTGGTACGACCGAATTTAACTTGATAAATAGGGAGAAAACAAATCATCATCATGACTGACATTTCAGAGCCACTTACTATCAAGTGACTAAAAAAACTACCAAACGAATATCATTTGAAAAATTGGCGTTTAATCCGTCAACAACTAACGAGCATACACTTTAAAAAGCACCCATAACAAATGCAATCAAATCAAAACGCGATCTGTTGACCTTTGTGCGCCTCGAACCACTCGGCGGAATTGGATGATGGGATGGATGGGTCGGAGGGCAATTGACACGAGGCTCCGAAACGTCGCATGTGCTTTGAAAGCGGAATGACATAAATAAATACGCATGTGCATATTTTCTATGCCTGTAAAAAACCGAGGATGTGTACCTTACTTTATAACATTATATCTACTTAAAATGAGTTAAACACGAACACTTCCATAAACTTTTTAATCTATACTTACTTGTCAAAAATACTAGCCAGCCTACAGAAGCAAAAGTTAAGCTCTACTTATAGTATGAATACCTAACTGTTACCAACAGCTATACCTAGTATTTTATACTAACACGACACGGTAGATGGCAAAAATAAAATTACCTAGTCGTACCTATTTACAATAAGATAAATGTACTGGAAATTCTAGCGTTGCGCGTGACCACAGCTACAGCTAAGTTTAAAAACCGGCCAAGAGCGTGTCGGGCCACGCTCAGTGTAGGGTTCCGTAGTTTTCCGTATTTTTCTCAAAAACTACTGAACCTATCAAGTTCAAAACAATTTTCCTAGAAAGTCTTTATAAAGTTCTACTTTTGTGATTTTTTTCATATTTTTTGAACATATGGTTCAAAAGTTAGAGGGGGGGGGGGGACGCACTTTTTTTCCTTTAGGAGCGATTATTTCCGAAAATATTAATATTATCAAAAAACGATCTTAGTAAACCCTTATTCATTTTTAAATACCTATCCAACAATATATCACACGTTGGGGTTCGAATGAAAAAAAAAATCAGCCCCCACTTTACATGTATGGGGGGTACCCTAATAAAACATTTTTTCCCATTTTTTATTTTTGCACTTTGTCGGCGTGATTGATATACATATTGGTACCAAATTTCAGCTTTCTAGTGCTAACGGTTACTGAGATTATCCGCGGACGGACGGACGGACGGACGGACGGACGGACAGACAGACATGGCGAAACTATAAGGGTTCCTAGTTGACTACGGAACCCTAAAAACGAGTTATACGCAACTCCAGATTACGCATTGTAAATATTGGCACAGTCGCATACTGTGCACATGCGCCCTTTTTACTTTACAAGTTTTCGCGTCGCCCGCGCAGATTGATCGATCGCCGGAAACCAGCGCTTGTGTCCGGAATGACGATCCATTTTAAATATTTAGCGAGTTGCCGAGCAATTCAGGCTTATTACGTGTCGGGGCTGCAAAGTACGCTTTCGATCACTTTTATAAGGTTTTTGACACTGATGGGAACTATAGGCGGAAGTCATCATAATAAATAATTGCACATTGACCTTTTCGAAAGCTGTTATATTGAATTAAAAACAATGTATATACCATACCTACCTATGCCACATGTCCCTTATTGGACACATAGTTCACTTTAAATATGTACAATAAATACAAACCTGATAAGCAACTAGACATACTAGAATCATCATAACCATCAGAAAATGCTATGAAATATGTATTTGGTTTCGTTAAAAACATTCTCATTTTTTCTGCACCCTCACTAAAAGTTTATCCATTGTTTGAGATCTCAAGAGAATATCGATTTATACAAATGTCTGAATCACCCGGGTGTGCCTCTATTCTTATGAGAATCAGCGAGGGTGAAAAATTGCGCCCCATTCAATTAGTGCGTTTTGGAGGGAAAAAACACCCCTAAAAGTTTTATAAGTGCTCGTAGAACAAGGGAAGTATAAACTGCGATTTGATGTGTATGTTAATGGCTTTTATCGTAATAATGCTGTAATAATTGTGACTGACGGAAAAGCTTTTCAAGTTCAACTTAACGCGAGTTCAATTAATGAATAAATCTTTTCAACGAAGTTATCGCGAGAAATAAACTGAGCTTGAATAACTTGTAATTGGTACGTTTTCCGATCTTTGGATTATTTATACTGACTGGTAGAGAATGCCTTAAGGCATTAACTCCGCCTTTTTTTCAATTGTGCAATAAATTAAATAAATAAATAACTCGAAAGAAACTTGAAAAGCGTGTCTAAGTAAAGATTATTTTACCATAACGACATCTACTTATTGCGAAAATATTGACGTGTAGCAACATCGACACACGTTATAAAATAAACAGAACGCATCTCCGGTTGCAGATTTAAACGATTATGAGAATAATGAAGGCGTGCCTAATAAGAAGACCATCATATTCAAGGATGATCATAAACTTTGTACAAAAAGTAATTTTTACTATAGGTACCTACATAATCACAGCACGAGTAGATGTGCCTGTACAATGTAGATACGTAGGAGTTTTTAAAATGGTCTCGCATTTCTGCAGTCTCTCACGCGTCAATCCAATCATACGGAAGTTAAACTAAATCAAAGATGGCGGTTCGCGGTCGGCGCTAGCGCATGACAGCTATGCGATCAGACGATATTCGCAAAATACTCTTGGATTCAGATTCCATTGGTCTTTGGTTCTTTTTGTAAAATATCCAGATGAAGATCAGAGAACGCTGGTCGGTTTCTAGAGTTGACAAATAAGAATAACAGTACTTCTAATACGTCGCCATAACACCACGGATCTGATACAGTCTGTAGTTACTGTAACGTAATCTTTTATTACTGTTCGGTACAACTATTATACATGGCATTATGGACTGTAATATAAAATACTGTTCACTTTTTGGGGATCAGTAGCTCTAAATAGTTTGTTTCTTATTTTAATGAGGTAATCTGAACCTATTAGATTTTTTTTGAATGATTTTGAATATTTAAGTTTAATAAATGGGTCAGAATATAATTATCATATTTCTGATAACAGAATCTAATGGTTATTTTATCACTACATTTATTACATTGTAGGTAAATATTTGTGAAACACATGTACATAAAGAACAATAGCCTGATACGAACTTTTGTATCGACCGTTAACCGTTATCAAAACGCACCAACTCTTCCTTTCAATAAAATGCCACATGTCATTTCTGAACGCGTTGCAGATACGTCATTATACCATTTATACCTCAAAAGCTCGCGTCTGATAACGCATATAAATCAAACATACGCAACATATTATCTTCAAAGTTACCGATTCCAATAACCGATATTGTTAACTGTATTACGAGAAGAAAGGTCGTGTCAGACCGACAAAAGAAAATTACGAAACGCACTTGTGATTTAATTTGTTGCTGTTCAGTTCCCACTTTATGCCGAAACGTATCTACGAATCAAAGGTCACTTGATAGACAATCGAATGGCACTCGGTACAATTAAAGAAAACTGTCCTCGTGTAAATTTAAACATGCCTATTACAATGGCTACAATCAAGACCAAAACTTACCGGTGAAATCTTAAATTGTCAATAAAATTCGATAATCTTGAACAGATAAGCAAGTGGGTTAAACCACTACCATTCTATCATGGACCGCTACAATACCTACGTGCCTAACGGCGACGTACGCGCATATTTGTGGTTTCAAAAACGATTGTCATTATGTCATATGTGCCAATGTAATCTTCATGCAGATGCGGCTTTTTATTCCTGGATATACCAGCCTGTAAAACGTTTCAACGGTCTCTTTTGAATTTAGAATGACTTTTAGGAAAGAATATATTTCGCAAGCAAAGAATTTACAATAGCGTTGAGTTTTGCATATTTAAATGGTTCTAATGATTTATATTATGATCTTATGATGCGTCGATGACTTATGTGTAGGTGGCGAAACGTTGTTTGGAAAATACTTAATAAAACAAGTGGTATTTTTTACATTTCATTGTTTAAATACATATGTCGTAATCCTCTACAATAATATTTAAAAGAATCGGAATTATAAGAACCGTTAGTTCAGTAACCTAAAATAAAATAAGTTTGTTGTTGTAAAATTTAATTTCTGCTAACAGCACTACTTATTACTGCATTGTCATTATCATATTTGCATATTGTGCATATTTATAATGTAGTAAACAGTTTTCAGTTCAATATTAAATATTGTAACCTATGAGAAATTATGACTAGCGACATTTGATTATTATTACATACAATTATTATCATTTATTTACTTGTGGCCAGTGTAGTTTTTTACTTTAAGTAACGGGATTATAAATCCGATCCCAACACCCATAGGTAGCCGAACATGTCAACACTCTTTTATTTAGAGAATAGAACAAATAGCTGCTCGTACTTGAAATTAAAACTTGTAACCGAACACCCGACGTCTCGGCGACAACCAACTTAATTGATATCATGTTCCACATTCAAATGAAGTGTTCTATTTTCAAACACCTTTTATTCTTTAGAAAAACAAATCTGGATTTCTTTTTTCTTATTAATACATGGTTGGGTTGCCTTGCCAGCGTCGAAATAAATTTTGACGTTTGAAATGACGTTTGTAAACAATAAATGCATTAGCGTTGCGTTCAGTAATCCGTAATGTCAGTTATTTTTATTCCATAGTGGCGTATGTGAGTTTACGATGTATAGTCAGATGCGTCTTTATTTTGATTGAAAGGTTTGACTTGTTATTGGCTAGTTGAATGAAACAATTGGTTTCGGATGCTCCTACGCAAATGTTTCAGACTTTTATTATTAATTATGTTTTGTTATGAATTATTATTTTAAATTTATACCCAATGGTTAAGTTTCAGAAATGCTAGAATCAAACCAAAGTATTATTCGAAAAACACCTGACTGTCTCGTATTACTATTAATCGTGAGCAATAAGACGCCATTCTTTTGTTTCAATCATTACATAACATGATGTGCTTGTAAAGTCCCATTGTTTCTTTAATTGTCAGTTGTCTTGCTTCTAAACAAAATGCTTATTAAATGTCTTTGATACAAATCGCTGCAATGACTCTATTTTACGCCTACGACTTCTATTATCCAATTGTTTCTTGGTCATTATAAAGTAATAGATAATCTTGGAACAAAGAAATGCATTTAATCTAACTAACTTAATAGTCATAATCTTTAATGACAGTGCTATGTTTTTATTTGTTAAATATTAAAATTTACTTGTACCTGCAATGTGCCATCGGCCATCGCCATCAAATTATCTTATCTAACTATCTGGGACATTAATAAATAGTTTAGAAATAAATCGCAACTACTAGAAAGACTAGAAGTTTAAAAGGAGCAGCATTGTAGTGTCATCCCTTTCAATCAATATGTGTGAGAACAGAACACTACGATGTTTTTAATTTTTACTCTTTTTTAACCGGAGTGTAAACAAAACAGAAAGATCACAATTAACACGTAATCTCACGCGCGGCCGACGAACTTCCGTCGTGACTCGCGTCCATAGAATAGATAATCGCTTCTTTATTCACTTTGTCTTTGATTTTGACACTCAGCTTTTTTTTGCTTTAGGTTGGAGTTCGACGATTTAATTTTTCGATTTAAAGCTAATTTATTATCATTTACTTAGTACTTTATATTGCAATCCTGACAATACTCATCAATCTCAACACTGCAGACGGTGGTATAAAAAAAAACCGGCCAAGTGCGAGTCGGGCTCGCGCACAAAGGGTTCCGTAGCAGCAAATATAATAAACTTATTATGTCAATTTATACACCTGCCAAAATTACAGTTAAATCAACCTATCTCAAAAACTATAAGAGATACTTTGATCAAACCAAAAATCGTTGAAAGAGTTAATTAGCATGCATCACCTCTATTTTTTTTAGAATTTTATACCCCGTAGTTATAAAAATAGAGGGGGGGGGGACATACTTTTTACGACTTTGAGAGCTGATATCTCAAAAACCGTTCACTTTAAGAAAAATGTTTTTTAGAAAACTTTATATCATTTTAAAAGACCTTTCCATTGATACCCCACACGGGTATGTACATCGAAAAAAAAATTTTCATCCCTCAGTTACATGTATGGGGGCCCCACCCCCAATTCTTTTTTTTACTATTTAGTGTCATAATTTTGTAGCGGTTCATACAACACATATTCCCATCAAATTTCATCACTGTAGTACTTATAGTTTCCGAGTAAATCGGCTGTGACAGACGGACAGACGGACAGACGGACAGACGGACATGACGAAACTATAAGGGTTCCGTTTTTGCCATTTTGGCTACGGAACCCTAATAAGATATAGATAGGTACATATGTCTCATCGGAAGATCAGCGCTGGAAGTCACCAGCAACACGCTGAGATGAGGCCATTTCGTGGCACTTCATTCCTTTCTGTCTTGTTGTTATTATGTGTATTTTGTCTTACCTGTGTTCACGAATAAAAGTTTATTCTATTCTATTCTATTCTATATGTTTTTATAACTTCAAAGTTAAAGAGAAAAAAGATACATCGTCACCAGTTGAAACAATAAAATACTTAAATAACAATTGAAAAAACCGAAAACGGCACTTTTCAAGTTTAACTACGAAATAATCCTCAAATCGCAATAACGGCTTACGAGCAGTGCCTTCATAGTTTACTACGAAAATACTTCAATCTACGTCCGTTCATCGCTGACCTTCGAGATTTTAAGCGAGTCATACAACTACAGGTCAACATGTGTTGGTTTCTGTAAGTCCAGATATTTCGGGAACACTGTTTACATTCCCATGTCACCATCAACACTGATATGCTATCGATTCTTCATTTGCCACAGCAATCTTAACTTTATCGCCTGTAGATTAAAGATGAGAATGATTCGGTTGCGCGTGCGCAGGCGCCGTCACTTGTCAATCATTTACAAGTTTCGAAAACAGTTTGTTTATGGGATCTAAAGTAATAAGTTAATTTGTTGTTTACGTTGGTCTGTATTTATGGTTCAGAGCGGCTCCCTTTGGTAATACATTGAAAGGTTACTTACCATTTTTAGAGAAATTATCAATTTATTTTCGGCTTTAGTTGCTTTTAAACCATTTTATTTAATTTTATTAAAGTATTTCTGCGTAAAACTGACCACGTGCAAATTTGTGAACGATCAAAAACTCCCTGAGCTATTTACTTAAAAGTTACAATGAAAGTAATGGAACGCGTGCAAAATTTAAAAATGCGCACAAAAATTCGGAAATTGAATTTTAAACGATGGAAATAATGTCAAGTCGTTTATTACGCCGGGTAAATTGTCGCCCGCGCCCGCGGCGGACATGCTAGTGTTGCAACACGAATAAATTGAAACTAAAATAACTTTTTCATTATGTCCAATTTTGCAAACAAGAACATGACAATGTTGTTTAACAATATATTTTTTGAAGAGGTGTCAAGGATTAATGTTCGTTGTTAATTTAAACATGACAGAACACTAGAAATCAGAAATTTATTTGTGTTTCGTTGATTATGTCAATTAACATCGTTTTACTTGGAAACCGTTAAGACTAATTAATTTTAATTTAGCTTTAGCAAATAAATGATAGTTTCTCTACTTTTCATGTTTATTTCTGTCTTAGTTATTATATGCAATGTGGTATGTTTAAAGATCGCCCCTTATCACCCACTAGTGGTCTTTCCAAACGTCATCGATTTGCGATTTGTTCTTCTTTAGCGAAAATCGCATGCCATTTATTGCTACTTTTGTAGAAGTCTTAACGACACCTGGCAGTTCAAAATCATACTAGCTTCATCAAAAATGGCAATGTTTCTAAACAAGCACGAATTGATCGTTATCGAATAATAAGGTACTAAATAGTATCTAATTACATAGTTATGGGACTCCCACGCGCTGCATCGGCGCCCACGCAGACCTTCGTGCAGCCTTGAACGGTGTTGCCACTTGTCAAATGATTCCTTATAGGGTAGTCGAGTGCGTGATCAACAAATTAGCCATTAAAAAATTGTGTCATTTGATAAACAGTAACTTTATGACCGCCTGAAGTCAGCATTAAAATGTTATGTTTGGACATTTTCCAATTACATAGTTAAAGCTGAACTTATATGGTACAAAGTTTATAACATATTATTTTTCCCAAATGTACTTGTTTCATAAGTGGGCGCAATAGATATTGAAAGTTATTAGGAAGAGACAAGTAGGGGATAGAATATCCTAATACAAAATAAAAGTGTCAAAAGAGATCCAAAACTCTTTCATTAAATTATAAAAAAATCTAGAATAAGTAAACATAACAAACATAGTAAGTAAATCTGGCAGGCAAGCATGGTCGCGCGATAAATTATATAACATCAGGCCGTTCCTTTCGCACTATTTGTAATACAAGCCACCAACCACGACCCTGCTTGCCTGCCTGGTTTCCTTCCCTAGACAATACTATCAATCAGCAGCCGTAACAAAATAAATGCCTAATAAGCGAAGAAGATAACACAAAACAATCATAATATCATATTTGTTGATGTATTTCCCTGTAATGATAACGGTTTAGCCAGAGCAGAAACAATCGTTGATTAGGAGTGTTGCCTACGCCTCGTGTCGTGGGCGGCGCCCGGGAGGTTACTCCTCTGATTGCGTTTCGTAAAGCACTAATCATTTGCATTCACTACGATGTTTGATTGATCGCGGCTGCCCACGCGCGTGGACCGATTGCTCCTTTCAACCGGATTCTTTACGGAGTCTTTCCGGAAAACGGATCTTTAAAAAGGCTTCCAAGTTCCAATGCTGCTGTATACTCCAACACTTATGTCACTGTCAAAATACTTTTCATGTTATTGATACCTGAAGTGATACAAGCGCAATACCAACTTTACAACTAAAAATCACGGAAAAAAAGAAAAAAAATCGAGCGACCTAGTATTTATGTACATAATAAAAGACTATTAAATATATAAATCAAAGGATTGAAATAAATAATAAATAATTTATCTTGGTTATAAAAAAGGATTATACTATTTTACAAACATTTTATTGCAGTGGCAACATCGTAGTAGTTTTTTTGGACTCGAATTAGCAATTGGAGTATAGTTAATATAGCAGTACCTACGTAAATCGACTTTTTTTCTTCTACATTTTCGATTACTTGAATTAATTTCAATAAACAACAACATGCATTTTTCTTGTAAATGTTTGGAGAATACCACATTCTCGTAAATATTTCTTCTAACTACTTTTGGCCTCTGGTTATTATGGGACAAAATAACAACAAGGAGTAGATGATCCATCCAGTTCACGGCATATTTGAGTGAAAATAGTCTAGGAATTTGATTTCCATCCACAACAAGTCCAGGACAGGAGAGCTGCCAGCATAAACTACAACGATCGGACCATTTTGATCAAAATAAACCAGTAGCAGCTCCAACTGAATTATGTTTTACAAATTTCATCGTAACATCCTCGTTCTCATCCTCTATCCCTTTCCAACACTAATGACACGAAAGGGCCATAAGTCAAGCGCATTATGTTGGAGCTTGTGATGTTCCCGTCTTGTCTTCGCCATACAACGAGTTCTATAATTGAGCGATGCGGGAGAGTTCAACATCGCACTCTATCTTTTTAGAATACGACACAAATAACATTCTATATTTGAAAATTTATACACAAACTTTGTTAGCAGCATTTTCCTTGAAACTTTCACAGAAGTCTCATCTCTAACACTTTGAAAGACGACTTATAACAGTTTGGTGTTTTAGAAGGATCAGGTGCGTGGTTTACTTTGTAGAAATGCATCTTAAGGTGGTATGGTTATGCGGCAGTCCTGCCGATGACCACATGCATCAATGTTTGTAAATAGAACCCGCGCATGACGAGACTATTTCGATCGTTCTCGTTCGCTGCACTATTAAGTCCATCGGCTGCTCGTCTCCGGAGTAGCATTACGATCGTGAACAAAGCCATTGATGTAACGAGACGTGCAGGTCGCGGTCGTTAGATGATGGATGGCGCGCGGGGCAGGCGTTTGGCCGGTGACACCGAGCGCTTAGTGGGTATGCTTCGGATGCTAACAGATCTCTAGTTGGATTGTTTACAAACAACTTTTGTTTATTGTTTAGTAAATACATAACATATACTATTATGTCTTGAAGGACAAATATGATATGATAAACCCAGAGGCGTGAGAGTTCAGAAAACGTAATTTGCATAGCGAAGAAAAAATCAAATTTTGGAGAAATCAATCTTCTTGCGCCGCTGATCATTGATTATATTAAAAAAAATATGAAAAAATGCGTTAATTTCTTTAGAGTGAATGCATATTAAAACGTTGCGCTTTGGTGTTTCAAAGAATTAGCTAAGTTATGTGAAGAAACCGAGTTCAAAGGCTCGAACGAGTTTATTTGCCCATTCCATTACCCAGCTGGTTTGGGAAGTGAAAAATCACGCTTATCTCTGTACAAACAGGCAGCGGTGGTCTCCAACCAGATGTTCGTTGCACCCATAAAGATAAAGCGTACGAGTGCATTCATTTAGTACCAGCGTTCCGCAGCGAGCGCGCGTTGTGAACAACGCGCGAAAAACAAACTGAAGCAGCCATCGCGATGTGTTCCATATTCGAGCGCGCGGTGCGTACGAGCGTTCGTTTTATATTCTCTTTTTGAGATGGAGTTTATTTATAATCGGGTTGTCCTATTTAATCCATTATGCCAGCGCTCAGTCTTCGCGTGAACGTTAGCTACGCGTGTTTTCTGATCACCATTCAACATGTTTAAACTACTAGTTTCTAAAATTAAAAAAGTGACTAATATGTCAAAAGTGAGTTTGTTAATGAGAATGTTTGTAAGTTAGTGGGTGACATTTGTTTATAATTTGTTTGTTTTGTTCCAGATATACCCGGACCCGGAGTCGGAGAAGGCGATCATGGGCTCCGTGGTGTACTGCATCCACCACAAGGAAGGGTGCCAGTGGTCCGACGAGCTTCGCAAACTCAAGGTAGGTTTTAAAAAAATCTTTTTGAGAATAGCAACTACTGAATGTAATATTCATACTAAAAATATGAAATCATGACTCGCGTTACCTTTTTTGTAGAATTTAGGTTTCACTTTTTAACAGGTCGCTTCCATTAAACTAGGTTTCTAGGCTTTATATTGACAGTTGTTAGAATCTAGCGCGACACTTAGTGATAGTGAAATTAGATCACGAGAAATCTCAATAATACCTATACCTCACGCGGCACAGTTATGTCGCTTTATTGTCAACTTACTTTTTATCTTGTTTACATGTTTATGTTAATTTGGATAATGGACGGCGTGTTAATGACTTTGGGTTTAAACAAAAGTTACGACATAAATTGTTTCTTAATTTCGGTAGCATCGGTATTCCGTGATAATGCATGGGAAAGGCTTTCTCACTTGAGTTTTATTATTTATTGGTGTAACTGTGACTGGACCTATTTATCTATGAGCTTAACACTTAAATTCCATTTAATAAACGCAATGAATGCGCTATCCAAAACATCCTACTCAAATTTATAGTTTCGTACTCTTCTGATTGTTCGGAATTCCACAAGGGACAATCCTAGGGCCTGTCTTATTTCTGATATATATTTTATTCTTTTCTACTATTCGTAGAAGGTGCTTTATACCAAAAATATCCAATAAGACACGGTATCGCAGCATTCCAGCTCAAATCAGTTTGCCGCTCAATTACGTTAACGCGGCGCAGAAGTATTTGTGGAGGAACATGTCCAATATTTACGGATTCCAAGCCTGCCGTTTATTGACCGTGTCTTAGCCGAGTCATGGTCTCGACTTTAGAATACTTCGGTCTACCGCCAAATTCTGTAACTAACGATAAGTATCGTGAAACTATTACATTTTTATTAATTAATATACATTATTTAAAGCATGGTACAAAATCGGAATGGGGTAAAATTGTTATAATACGAATTTATCCAAGGTTTCCTTAAATAAATATATTCAATTGGGCCTCTAATAAAAAATAAATAGAAGATCCTTGAGAATATTATACGGACGCATATCAGAATTCATAAGCAAGTTTTTCGTACACTTTTGTGTTGTTTTCAAGTTTGATTCTGATAGTAACGGAGAAACTATTTCAAATGGGCCCTACGCACGAACGCGTGGAGTTTCTCCAAAGTTTTACGCAGATTTACGCTTTCTTCACTGTCTAACGCACTCAGTCATGTAACTGGACTATTCCGATTTTGGAGTAGAAAATTCTTCCGAACACCTTTTTTGGCAAGTGTTGAAAGACAAACGAATTTGGAATCTGTTAATTTAATTCTCCAAGCTATTTTGAAACTTTTTGTTTTCTAATTGGCATTTTTAGTAAATCAATCTTTTAACGATGGAGTATTCCCAGACTTGCTAAAGATCTCAAAAATTGTACCCATCCTAAAGCCGGGAGGTGATAAAACGAACCTGAATCAATATAGGCCCATCGCACTTTTACCCTCTATTTCAAAAATTTTTGAAAAGTTAATGTCGAACCGCGTGTACAAATTTTTCGAGAAATATAATATCCTAGATAATAACCAATACGGATTTAGATGTAAGCGATCAACCGGCCTTGCTGTGTATAATTATATCCAAGATGCCTTAAATTGCATAGATAATAAACAGTACGGCGTCGGATTGTTATTGGATATGTCCAAAGCATACGATCGCGTGTCCCACCAGATTTTACTTAGCAAATTATATGGCATGGGGATCCGCGGGAACGCACATCAATGGTTCAAATCTTACCTTCAGAACCGCAGACAATATGTACAAATAGAGCACTCAGATAATAGTACGGGAGAAACGAATACAATAACTTCACAATTTCGGTACACGACTTGCTCAATACCACAAGGCAGTGTAACAGGGTGTCTCCTCTTTATAGCGTACATAAATGACTTGCCAAAAATATTAAATACACCATGCATTATGTTTGCTGATGACGTCTCAATACTACTGAACAGTAAAGATAGTGACGAATGCAACACTCGCCTTATTGAGACCCTCAACACAGTTACTGACTGGCTCCTCGAACATAACTTAGAAATCAACCTAAATAAAACTAAAATAATTCAGTTTAAACCAAACCAAAAAAATCCGCTACAGTTAAATCTACAAATTGACAACAATAAAATCATTGAAGAGGTAAACGAATGTAAATTATTAGGTATAACACTAGACTCCAGTATTAATTGGAAATCGCACATACAAGATATAAAATCCAAACTGGCGAGGTTCATTTACGCATTAAGTATCTTAAAGATCAATACAAACATTGAAACCGCTAAATCTGCATATTTCGCGTATGCCTACGCATGGTTACGCTATGGTGTCATCCTGTGGGGAGAGAGCACCAATGTGCACCAACTGTTCGTCATGCAAAAAAAATGCATTCGCATCCTGACCAATACTCGCGTACCAGACAGCTGCCGCTCACATTTCAAACAACTGAGAATATTAACACTACCCTCCATTTATATAATGGAGGCGGCATTATTTGTAAAAAGCAACCTTCAGTTGTTTGAGATTAAAAAAGTATCACGACCAAATCGAAAACCTGTCTGTACCCAACTAGTATTACCACCGTCGAAACTAGCAATGGTAAGAAACGGCCCTTACTGTCGATGCGTGCAAGTCATGAATAAAGTGCTTGGCTTACTCAGTCTAGAAACTAATAACAAAATATTTAAAAATAGACTAAAAGACATTTTAATAGATAAATCGTACTATACAATGAACGAATTTTTTAATGATGAAAGTTGGATTATATAATACAAATTAATTTAGTTATGATTAGTAGGATTATTATTGGTATTTTTATTGTATGATTGACATTTTATTATAATTTTTTTAGATGTAAATATTTTATGCATGAATTGTCGTTTATTAATGTGAAGTAGGCTAATATTATTTAAATGAATATGAATATGAATATAAATACAATTCATTTAATATTCTAATATTATTTGAAAGATTATGGTATGCTATCCAAACTATTGTCATTAAGGAAATCCTTAACCGAGTAATAGCATTTATCAATTAGTAATTTTTTAAATTTGCTTTTAAATAATTCATTTCTAGGTTCTAATTTGATTGTGTTAGGAATTTTATTAAATATCAAAATGCATTTATATTGGGGACTATTTTTACACATTTCTGAATTAGTTTTTGGTAAAAGGAGTTTATTCCTGTATTGCGGTCTAGTATTTTCCTTATCTCGTTTTAATACGAATAAATCTGAATTTTCCCGGACAAAAAGCGCAGCCTGTAATATATAAATGCAGGGTAGGGTTAACAGCCTGTATTGGATAAAGTATGGGCGGCAACTGTTCGGGATCCGGATATTAGCTAGGATACGAACACATTTCTTTTGCATCACGAACAGCTGATCGGCCTCGGCGCTGTCCCCCCACAGCTCCACGGCGTAGCGGAGCCACGCGAACGCATATGAGTAGTAGGCTGATAAGTTGATAACGCACATTTAAAATTTGTATTTCTTTTTAATACACTAAGTGCATATAGAAAACTAGACATTTTTGTTTTAATTTTTTGGTCGCGCGATAGACGATAAAATAGCAGGCCGTCCCTATCGCACTATTAGTAAGTGCGATAGGAACGGCCAGATGTTTTATCATTTATCGCGCGACCATAATTGCCTGCCTGGAGTGTTACATAGTGTGAAGCTATGATCCCTCGCGTGCTGATGCAGGATCACCTCCGCTACACCTGTCCCCGCAGGCGAGCCAACTGCGGACAGTGCGGGTAGGAGTTTTCAGGCAGCGCTCTCGAGGTGAGGACCTTATCTCCTGGAGTGTTACATAGTGGAGACACAGGAGCTAGGTTCTAATAAATCAGATCGATCTTCATTGCCATCGTTTTCCGGTTTTCAAAGGAAAAGTCACATGAAGCTCCTCTGTTGAAGAACAGGTCCTCTTAAAGCAGAACGTCCGATTCTGTAAGAATCCCTTCCCAAAGAAAATCCTTTCAATCAAATTTTTTTCGAACTACTTGAATTTAGTGCTGTTCTATATTTAACCCATCTTTCTATCTCCTTCCAGGAACACCAAGGCAACTGCGGCCACGAGCCGGTGTACTGCGAGAACAAGTGCGGCGCGAAGGTACAGCGGCGGCACACGCAGCAACATGTCCAGCAGCACTGCAGCAAGCGGCTCGTGCCGTGTAGGCACTGCGGACAGCGGTACACACAGGTAAAGACAACAATTAAGCTAAAGAATAAAAGAAGTAGCTAAGAATTTACGCGAGCAATTGGCTAAACTGATTCACAATCTGGAATAACAAAAAGGGCTGGACACACTCGGGATGAAGATAAAGGAAAGGAAGAAGAAAGAGAGAGGAATTCAAACAAATGCCAACATAATTATGCTAGTGACTCCAGTGTAGGTTACGTACTTAAAACCCCCTGATAGCTTGATGCAACGCTGCTAATGGTCGTTGGGTCCATATTTTCATTTAAACTGCTTTCAAGTATTTTGAAACAAAAATCCATCCTGGTCCGACAGAATTATGTATACGAAGAAAACTTGTTCACAATCTTTTTTTTTCGTTTTCAGGACACAGTGTCAGCGCACGGCGCGACGTGTGCGCGCGCGCCGGTGCCGTGCCCGCAGTGCTCGGCGGCGGCCGCCCGGGACGAGCTGGAGACGCATCTCAGGGATCACTGCTCCGCCGCCGGCGCTTGCGCGTTTAGAGACGCCGGCTGTCGGTTTAAAGTGAGTTTATTCAACATCTAGCAGTAGCTAAGGTTCACAAGTACTTGTCTATATTTGTTGTTTAATGACAGAAGACAGTAAAGACTTAAGAATCCAACTCAGCACATTTTGTTAGAGTATACGTGGCTTAAATAATTTTGAAAAATATTAGTACATATATTTAGATGCTTAGATATATTTGTGAAAGTTTTTAGATGCTTACATATATTTGTGAGAGTTGCTCAGTTTAATATGACAGATGATTTGTGCACATATTTTTGAATGTTTAATCTGTTCAGATAAAAATGTACCTTTCTATGCGCATTTATTTTTAAAGCCTTGGATTTGCTCATATATTTGTGAACTCGACTGTACATCTGATATCGGATCGGATAATGTGAATACGCTCTATCATATCGGTGCCGTGACCAGGATTTATACAATACGTATGTCGATTAATAAATAAATAACACATCGTTATCGGCTAAATCTTGACAATTTGTTTGTCTGTTTCTGGTTGATAACAAACTTGTCATTCCAGGGTACCCGCGCGGCCGTGGAGCGGCACACGGAGGAGTCGTGCCAGCAGCACCTGGCGCTGGTGTCGGCGCTGGCGGCGCGGCAGGCGCGGCAGCTGGACTCGCTGCGCGCCGCCGTGGCGCGCCTCTCCGTCAACTGCTCCGGCGCTCTCGTGTGGCGGATCGGCGACTGGGCCGCCAAGATGGCCGAGGCGAAATGCAAAGATGGCGTCGAGCTGGTGTCACCCGCGTTTTATACGAGCCAGTACGGATACAAGTTACAGGTAAGACTTGTTGGAAATCTAACAATATACCTGCCGATTCGTCTCTCTCCGTCGACTGTTCCGGTGCTCTCTTGTGGATTAGTGACTGGGCCGCGAAAATGGCCGAGGCGAATGACCAGTTAGTCCGGATATAAGTAGTTCGGGTCTTTTAAATCTGCTATCTCTTCAAAAATAATATAGAAATTTGCGGTTTGTTTCGCATTGTGGATTAGATTTATAGATTAACACTTCCCAGGTAGTCAAAATCGTATAGTATGAGTGATCAATCTGAGATTTCTCAGAAGCGGACAGCGGACCTGTTTTCACCTTCAAAATTTAATATTTCCTTTGAAAGAATTTGTATCTCCTTGATATTTATAATTATTCTACATAAATCTTAATCAACCCATAAGTCATCCTCACAACACATTCAACTCGCGATATAATAATTTATCATTACAATCAGAAATGACACCCCAAAGCTCTTTGTTTACCAACACGCTCACTGACTCACTGTTACGACGGAATTAGATGTTACTCACTGATCCTCGTTTAAACCGACTGTTATAGAACGATGACACACAAACGCGTAACATTATAAACCTATAATTATAATGAAATATTGTTGACGTCCAGATCAAAACAGTAACAATATAATATCAAATCTAACTTTATACCAACCGCCTCTCTTATAAGTTGTCTATTTCTATCAATTTTCATCATAAACCGATTTGGATTAGCGCGGAGACTCTTTACTAGAAAAAGCCTTCAATACTCACTCCAAAATCAAGAGCGGGGCATTTTCTGAATCTGAATCGGACAAGGAACAAATAGACAAAGTTCACACCCTACAACGTGGCATTGGAACAATTCCTCAATTTCCTCACCTATTTTTAAAAGGAAGGGGTAAAATTCACACCTCCGGCAGGACTCCAACCTGCGACCAACTGCATTGCCGGTGCAGTCGCTATTACCAACTTGGCTCAGCTTCTATTTTTCCTTTAATTTAAAAATATGTAGCAAACTCTGGCAAACGGTTCTGTGTGATACAAAATAAGTTTGATTCCTAACCTATATTCATCTTTCCAGGCATCACTGTTCCTAAACGGCAACGGCGCGGGCGAGGCCACCCACATGTCCGTCTACATCAAGATCCTCCCGGGCGAGTACGACGCGCTCCTGCGCTGGCCCTTCGCGCACACCGTCTCTTTCACTCTCTTCGACCAGAGCGCCTCGCCAGACAGAGCCTGCAACATCGTCGAGTCCTTCGTTCCGGACCCCACGTGGAAGAACTTCCAAAGACCCTCGAAGGAGCCTGACGCGCTCGGGTTCGGCTTTCCTCGGTTTGTCTCGCATGAGATGTTGAAGAAGAGGAGCTTTGTGAAAGATGACGTTATGTTCTTGAGGGTTAAGGTGGATCCGAGCAAAATTGTCGCCGTTTAGGTTAGAATGTAGGTTGTCAGACATTTTGAGAATACCAGTAATTTTTATAGTTTTGAGAACAATATTTTTGTTTAGATTCAATCAGTTTTGCTATTATGAGGTTTTGTTTCAATTATTAGATCATGAGTTTTTTGGTACTTTTAGTACATCTGACAGTAGTTATTGAAAATGAAAGACATGCTGGCGAATACCGCACAAAATTAAATTAGTCATCGTTATTTAGTATTAAAATATTTAAAAGTCATAGATTTAATGTAAATATTAATTAAGTTCATTATAATTAGGTTATTTATGTGAATATTTGTAAATATTTTAGGGTAGGAGCACATTTGATGCATTGTTATCCTTTCACTAAAGATCTCTTGAATTTTATTGCCGGCAGACGGACGTAACGAACTGAGCTGTTTCAAAGAAAATTGAACATTATTTATAATTACAAATAGTTGTATATCGCTTTGATAAATTAATGCAATTAGGATGTTATAAGTGCCATAAGAAAGGACACACGTTTTTATAGGGCTCTGCAAAAATAGTGTGTTGTCAAATATAACGTTGAGGCGTTTTTGTCAGCCTTCAGACTAATATTAAAGGCTTTTTGAAAAACGCCAACGACCCTCCCACAGATTAAAAATAATTGTCTTTGAAATGTGTCAAGTTCCGTTACCTCGGCAGATCTTTGTACATAGAACTCTGTTTTAACAAAAAATAATTTATCCATAAAAGTTATTGTAAATACAAGACTATCAAAGAACAAAAATTGTAAATATTTTTTCTACTTTTTTAAAAAGTCTCATTATCTGTGTGTTATAAGGCTGGAGATAGACCAAAGTGATGACTTTGCCAGAGAGAAAAATGGAGCCGAAGATTTCTGTTTGTCGATTAGAAAATACCTTAAATTATAGTAATTTTGGCGTTTTTTCAAAAGTTCAAATGGCAAACACAAATTGAAGGCGCTCCATACATTTCTTGCAGCAAAGTCCATCAACATGTAACAGCAAAATGCTGTAGTTATATGTGTAGGTATATTTAGGCGTTTATCATTGATCCTTTATCAAAATCATTTAAACACAGAAATGTTCATTTGACAACTGTTGGAGCGTTCATTATTTTTGTACATATTTTCTAATAATTGGTATTTTCTCTATGATTGGTGTGTTTCGTTTTTAAAATTGTTAAATTGTCAGATCTCTTGTAAGTTCGCTTTAAAGTAATCTCAACGGTAATGATACATTCCAATTAAAACATATAATAAGTCCCGTAACCATTTGCCTTTTTTTAAATAAATATATCTTTGCTGATTCTGATCAATATGTGATTATCAAATTACTAAAATTTTACATTTTAATATTAGATAATACAGTGTTTGTAACTGTACATAATTAGGCATTAAAATACTCGTGTTTGGGTACGTGACTCGTGATTTGGTACACACATAGGCATTTTGGCTTTCATTATGTAGCAGTTACATAATCTATAAAGCCCACCGTTGTTTTTTTATCTCCACATAGCTTTTTACTGCCTACAAGTAGAGTATAACAAACATTTGGCAATTATTAGACAGGCCGTTTTGTTTGCACCAAAATGTAACTTTAAATCTCTTTTTAATTTAAACGAAATGTTTCATTAAAATATTCCACGACTATTTAAAAAAATATTTTCGAGAACTTTAATAGGTACTGTTTTAATGGAATATTTTTGTACAATTTGTCGCTTGAAAGTACATTCAAATACCTAAGGTCTGTTTTTGAACTAAGTTTTTTTGCATATTTTTATAGTTCATTCCTCATGTCGCAATATACTAGTATATTTAGTTAACGAAAATAAGACAAAGTAGTTAAGTTAGAATAGCTAAAGTTAAGTCTACGCTTAGCAAATAAGGACTGTACATGACTTTGAATTAAGATAAAAATATATTATTTTTTTCTTAAAATATTTTCGAATTTTTATTCAACCAACCTTTTGAAATTGAACAGACACAACATAGGGTAGACTACCTAAGTCCTTTGTGATGATATCAGTTTATACGGACCAGACATCACAATAGTGGGGACGTTTATCGACAAAAAGAGGCCAAACCTTTTTTTTCTTGACCAAAGCATGAAACTTGGCACAGTTGTTCCTTATATCAAAATAAGCCGATTAAGATCGGGAGCCTTCGGGAGCCTCCCCCCTGGGGCTCGGGAGGGGGGGTCAAAGTACCGCTTCACCCGGCTTGCTTTGAAAAATTCTAACATACCCCGTTTAGTTCATAGGTCATGTTTGGTATCGTTTTCGAGTAAATCAATAACGTAGAATTCATTTTTGGTACTAAAATTATAATTTAATGGTAAATAAAAAAAAAAAAAATGAAAAGTTTGAAATTTTCATCTATGATTTACAAATTCAAGTCATCATAAATGTCAAACTGTTTGCTTTTTCTACAAATAAAAAAATATGATATGAAAGCCTATTTAATATAGATTATGAATAATATAACTTTTACCCACCTTTACTAACGTTAAGTTTTAGAAAAAAAATCTTTAAGCCTCGCGGCGTCCCGACGCCGCGAGCGTAATTTTAAAATGCCTTTATTTTAAAAAACTCTATTAGAACCCGTTTAGCTATTAGGTCATGTTTAGTATCGTTTTCGAGTAAATAAATAACGTAGAATTTAGTTTTGGTACTAAAATGACCATTTAATGTTAAATGAAATTAAAAAAAAAAAAAAATCTGTGAGTTGCAAATTCAAGTCACCATAAACGGTTTGCTTTTTCTATAAATATAAAAATATGATATTAAAGCCTATTCACAAAGGATAGTACGCGTTCACCTACGCGAGCTTATACTGTGTGCGGGGAACGCGCCTCTTTCATATATTTGATCGCCAGTGTCAGAGGTGTGTTAATGCATAAATAGAAAAAGATTCATTATTATTGACTCCGGTGTCGACAACGGCAACACTCGGGTCGGGCCACACGATCTAAAGACCGACTGTACCTGTTATTTATTCATTGTAGTGAATCCTGTAAGAAATTTATATAATAGTATTTTGTACAATCGTGATATAATATAAAACTTTTCAGTCGAGTACCATGTGTAGTACGGTACGAGAGTGAAAAGCTTAATTATATCACTATTGTATACAATACTTTTTCTACGAGTCTATCTTCATCATCAATGGACGGAAATATCACCATTCATGCAAGTTAAAATTAATGTCAATAGAGTCGTTCACCGTTGTATCAACATCGAATTACCTAGCAACCAATTGTTTGTAATAACCGTCTCTGATTGGCCGATAACGCGACAGATAAAAAAAATGTGTTTCAGATGCAGGAAAATTTGCCAGATATCGCAAATTAGTATAGAAATTGTATGAAGTTCTATTTTTGAAATTATTATAGTTAACTAAAGTCAATTATAATGAGCTTATTATAATTGAGTCGGAACTGCCATAGAGTATCCAACACTGAAAAGTTAGCACTTATAGTTTAGTCTGTGGTGTCCTAATTGACAGATTACTCATACTCATACTATACATTCCCTTCGCAGAGACATAGCTGGGTACATATGCAACTACATAAAGAGGGCTCTACCCTCTTTATGCAGTTGCATCGGTGTTTGCAACCTGATTTACATTTACATCTTGTAACTTCTAAGCATATACTGGCCACTTCAGTGTTGCCTGACTGGGATGGAAGGAAGAAGGAGACGAATGGGTACCACACTACCCATTCGTCTCCTTCTTCCTTCCATCCCCAAGAAGACGGACTTGGCAAATTTTGGTGTGGCACCAACGCCTGACTCCAAACAAGAACGCCCTGAGTCCCATTTCTCAAAACTGAAAGTTACAAGTTACAAGCGGAAGTCTCTTTGCAACTTGTCATATTAGACATTGACAACCAGTTGAAAATTGTAACTTGTAGCTTCGAGAAATGGGCCCCTGGTACACTGTGCGCAGTATATGCTGATGCAAGGCAGCCTCTGAAGGAGGTGTGTTCTCCAATTGTCGATCTTTTCTGGTACCTAAAGAGGTAGGTGCTTCGACCACTCATTCACCGTTACGCAACGACTTGGTCTGAAACAATATGTGCATTATCATTTTAGAGTCTACAACTATCAAATTACAACTTTTTGGTGGATCACGTAACCTTCAGTATTACCCACTTACGTTACGTATCATACAAAATTATTACAAACTTTAGTAGAATCTGATTTGCCTCTGATATTGCTCCATCTTGTAATAGTTTGACACCTTGGGTGGCCTGGCTAAGCTTCAAAGCCAAAAAAAAACGTTTCTAGATTAGACATAGTATGAGATAGGTACGATAAACGCAGCTTGAAACGATCAACAAGGGAGAAACATGGCCACCCAAGACTTCAAACTATTACAAGATGGAGCAATATCATAGATAGGCTAATCAGATTCTACTAAAGTTTGTAATTATTTTGTATGATAGGTAAGTGTGTAATAGTGAAGGTGATCCACCAAAATGTTGTAATTTGATAGTTGCAGAATCTGTTTAAATAAAATGACAATGCACATATTGTTTCAGATCAAGGGTCCTTACGCAGCAGTGAATGAGTGCCGGAAGAACCTCTTTACTAGAAAAGATCGACACTTGGAGAACATACCTCCTTCCGAGGCTGCCTTACTTCATCATATACTGCCATTTGTCTAAGACTGGGGCTAAAGACATGCCAACCACACCCTTGCTGCCGACGCATTAGGACACCACGGACTCCACTGCCAGTATAGTGCTGGCCGAATTTTGTGACACGCTGCACTTAACGATTTAATCCGCAAGGCTCTCGGCACAGCGAACATACCGACAACCCTCGAACCTGTCGGCTTGTCAGCAGCAGACGGAAAGCGGCCTGATGGTTGCTCGCTTTTGCCTTGGTTTCTGGACGACCCTTGGCGCGTGACCTGTGTGGATACCTTGGCTCCGTCCAACGTCTAACGTTCGGCCCAGAAACCAGAGACTGCTGCTGCAAAACGCCCAGTTTAAACGCGCAAATATGCATTTTTAAAAAACAACTACATATTTGCGGCAATTGCATTTGAAACATTTGGACCATGGTCATTAGACACCAAGCAGTTCGTGAAGGAAGTTTCCACCAAACTTGTCTGGGTGTTTGGTGACATACACATAGGCTTTTACATCATATTTTTTATTTAAAGAAAAAGCAAACAGTTGACATTTTTGTTGACTTGAATTTGCAAATCATAGATGAATATTTTTTTTTATTTATTTACCATTAAATTATAATTGTAGTACCAAAAATAAATTCTTTGTTATTAATTTACTCGAAAACTATATCAAACATGACCTAATAGCTAAACCGGGTCTAATAGAGTTTTTAAAATAGAGGTATTTTTAAATTACGCTCGCGGCGTCCTGACGCCGCGCGTCTTAAAGTAATTTTTTTGTCGAACTTAACGTTTGTGGAGGTGGATAAAAGTTATATTTTTTATAATCTATATTAAATAGGCTTTCATATCATATTTTTTATTTAGAGAAAAAGCAAACAGTTTGTCATTTATGATGACTTGAATTTGTAAATCATGGATGAAAATTTCAAATTTTTTAATTTTTTTTAATTTTACTTACCATTAAATTATAATTTTAGTACCAAAAATGAATTCTACGTTATTGATTTACTCGAAAACGATATCAAACATGACCTAATAGCTAAACGGGGTCTAATAGAGTTTCTAAAATAAAGGCATTTTAAAATTACGCTCGCGGCGTCCCGACGCCGCGCGTCTTAAAGTAATTTTTTTGTGGAACTTGACGTTAGTAAAGGTGGATAAAAGTTACATTTTTTATAATCTATATTAAATAGGCTATCATGTTATATTTTTTATTTATAGAAAAAGCAAACAGTTTGTCATTTATGATGACCTGAATTTGTAAATCATGGATGAAAATTTCAATTTTTTTATTTTTTTTTTATTTTATTTACCATTAAATTATAATTTTAGTACTAAAAACGAATTCTACGTTATTGATTTACTCGAAAACGATACCAAACATGACCTATTAACTAAACGGGATAAGTTAGAATTTTTCAAACCAAGCCGGGTGAAGCGGTACTTTGACCCCCCCTCCCGGGCCCCAGGGGGGAGGCTCCCGATCTTAATCGGCTTATTTTGATATAAGGAACAACTGTGCCAAGTTTCATGCTTTGGTCAAAAAATTTAAGGTTTTTCAATAAACTCCCCAGCTACAATCACATTGGCATAAATGAAAGGAATTTCGACGACAGTGAGTGGGCACCATTTGTAGGCTCATATAGCATGTCCTTACGCTGTAATATATGTCTGCTCCTCCTTTGATATAATATCTTGATATTATTAGATAACTCTATTTTTGAAGGAAATTCACCAAGGATCACTATGGTTCTACCATTCGTCAACAAAACAAACGAAAAAAAACTTGATTGTGTTAGTAAAATATGATATATTCGTTGCATGCTATGATGTGTGATGTACAGGCCATGTCCCCGATGCAAAATAGATGGGGTGTTATATCGTCACTACTTTTAAAAAAACTTGTATATTCGTCTGTCAATGAAAAGAAAATTGTAGTAAGTATGTATGGAATGCATATAGACTTACTGCGCTTTAACTTTGAGAAGCAGCTTGAGATACGAGATTTTTTCAAAGTAGTGACGATATTATAAGTTTGACGTGTTTGTCTGGCTGTTTGTGTGTACACACACACAGACACACGTCTGTCTGTAGCATCGAAGCTCCCGAACGGATGAACCGATTTATTTTTTTTTTTGTTTAAAAGCTGAATTAGTCGGGAGTGTTCTTAGCCATGTTTCATGAAAATCGGTCACTATGTCGAGGGTACTTAGTAATAAGTAGTAGTAGTGGTAGTAATACACTTTATTGTAAAAAGATAAGAACACACACAGTAAAGAAAAAAAGAACACACACATCATTTGTTCATCATTTGTTGTAATAATTTATTCAATTTGTGTTTACTCTATTATAACTAGTTTTTATAAATAAAGTATCGATAGTGGATTTGTGTGTCGAATCGAAACGAGAACTAGCATAATTATTAATTATTACAATGATTAATAAGTAATGATTGTTTCGAATGCATTATTATCCTCATAAATCGCAATACTGGCAATCTCATTAATTTATTTATCTTCTGCAATAGTTTCGACGGGCAATAACAGCCAATTTATCAAGTTATCTCGGTGCACACAGTTGACAAACTAGAAACCCCAAATTGGAGTAGGACAGTAGATAAGAGAATCAATTATATTTTAGCAATAGCAAAGACATATACACCGTGAGCCTGACTAAGGGCCGGTTGCATCAAACCGTCTGTCACCGTTAAAGCGTTCGTTAATTTTTTTTGTATGGGAAGTTCCATAGACGTCTGCTGCGTGATGATGATGTGTCTGTCAAATGTGGTTGATGCAACTGGCCCTAACTCGAAAGATTTTAACAGTGTATCCCTGACCACATTTAGAGACTAAAATGTCATTATGAAATAACTGGATATGGCTTAGATTCGGAGATAAATACATTTTTCTCTAAAACTGTTTTTCGTCATAACTCGGGCAAAAACGCATTTTTGACTAAAGTTTACACCACTAAGTATTGTGGTCTTGTCATATTCATTGACAGATATTAGTAAAAAAAACAAGAAAAAATTTGCAAAAACTTCCTAAAACACCTAAACTAATTTTTTTGGTTATGACACTTATGACTTATCAAAATTGTATGTACATATTTAAAAATGTAAAAAAGTAAAAAAAAAAAATATTTCGCCAAAAATTATAAAAATCACATTAAAAATTATAATCTTCACTTGTCTTTACATCAAAAATGCGTAGTTAAATCTTTCGGGTTATTCCGGCCCATGGTGTATAACTCCGTATAGACAGATAGTCTAAGAAAAAAACGTGCCTCGGACCCATCAAGAGAAATGAACTGTCAGAGAGGTCATTTTTAGGGTTCCGTAGTCAACTAGGAACCCTTATAGTTTCGCCATGTCTGTCTGTCCGTCCATCCGTCTGTCCGTCCGTCCGTCCGTCCGTCCGCGGATAATCTCAGTAACCGTAAGCACTAGAAAGCTGAAATTTGGTACCAATACGTATATCAATCACGCCAAGAAAGTGCAAAAATAAAAAATGGAAAAAAATGTTTTATTAGGGTACCCCCTACATGTAAAGTGGGGTTGATATTTTTTTTTCATTCCAACCCCAACGTGTGATATATTGTTGGATAGGTATTTAAAAAATGAATAAGGGTTTACTAAGATCGTTTTTTGATCATATTAATATTTTCGGAAATAATCGCTCCTAAAGGAAAAAAAAGTGCGTCCCCCCTCTAACTTTTGAACCATACGTTTAAAAAATATGAAAAAAATCACAAAAGTAGAACTTTATAAAGACTTTCTAGGAAAATTGTTTTGAACTTGATAGGTTTAGTAGTTTTTGAGAAAAATACGGAAAACTACGGAACCCTACACTGAGCGTGGCCCGACACGCTCTTGGCCGGTTTTTTCTCAGACTTTATCTTGGTATACGGAGTTTCATATAATGTAGATCTATTTCATTTTCTATACTAGATTAGGACCTGAGTTCAGCCTTACTTTAAAAAAATAAAACATCATTTTGTATAAATCTTAAAATTATAATCAACAGTAAACAAAGATCACATTATTCCAGACAATCTTATCAATAAACATAGAGAATACTTACTTACATCTAGATAGTGAATAGGAAGGGCAGTTCATAAGTTCTGCGAGTTGCCGGACTGGCTGAACGAACTGGTGTTGAGGCTGGATGAGGGAATGTTCTTTGAAGTCATCTGAAACATAGATTATAAGAAGGATTATTGAAATTATTCTAATATAAAATTGCTCATCTCATCTCAAATACACCGCCAGTTTAGTATTCCTTTTTGACATAAATCCCCACAGTATATAGAGTCAACACACGAGAATGAATAAACAATATGAAGACAAATATTTATACATAATTCCTAACAACAAAATTAAAATTTTGAAAAACCCGACATTTTTATCGATATCCATGACATAGTGGACCAATTTTCATGAAACATGGCTAGTGGACCAATTTTCATGAACACTAAGACCACTCCCGACTAATTCAGCTTTCAAACAAAAAAAAACTAAATCTAAATCGGTTCATCCGTTCAGGAGCTATGATGCCACAGACAAACATACACACAAACAGACAGACAGTCAGACACGTCAAACATATAACACCCCATGGTTTTTGCATTTAGGTGTTAAAAATCAGGACTTAGTTGGTCAACTTAATAAATGTAGCATAAGTACTCAACAACTCACCATCTGTATCCTATGTAGCTCATCCATGGCCTCCGGCAGCAGCGGCTTCACCGAGTTGATCTCCATCATGGTCAAATGATCCAGCCGACCGTAGCTCCCTCCCGCCTTCATCAGCGCGTCCATAGATGTCCGCAGCTTCGACATGCGGATGTCCCAGATGTCTTTGATTATGGTCTTGATCTCGGCGGCCCGGGGAACATCCTCGGGGGCTGTGCCGAGGATGAGCTTGGCTTCTACCATGTAGTGTTCATTAGGCATTTTTGTGAAGAACCTGGAAGATTATGATAGGTAATTATTTTAGTTTGTTAGAATACTGTATGTTATGCTTAGTCAATGCAGTTTTCGGAAATGATAATAATATAGTATTGTTTGTCTCATTGTACACAAATTAGTTTAAATAAAAGAGGACAGGATTAAGACAGTCTTCAAGTAGTAAATAAGAGAAGTAAATAATAAAAGATTATCTTATTACTTAGTGCAAATGGTAGTAGTAGTAGTAGTAAGCACTTTATTACACGGAAAAAAATTACAAGTACGTACAGTGAATAAAAACCAAATTAGACATCAATATTACGCGAAAAGAGCTTTTTTTATAAAGAAACAACAGATCAACATATTCAAATGTAGAAAACGAACAAAGTGAACGACGTTTTTAAACAAAAACAACACTAACCTCGAGGTTTTCTCCGCCTCCTTAATTCCTTCTAGAACTTCGATATCCATCCAGTCCGGAGGCACCATCCGGCACTTCTGCTTCTGTTTCAGCATCACGGCCAGCCACAGGGGCACGTTCATCGGCAAACCTGCCCGAAGGGCCCAAACTCGCCGCAAATCAGGTAAATCTTGTCGTAAGTGAAATTCGGGATGATACTAACTATTCTGTTCTCCCCTATGAACTCTATTTCGTAGGGATCCATTGTTTATACGTCCCAACACTTTTACACTGCAATTTTATCAAGAAATAATAGTAAATAAACAATAAAAATATCAAAAGCCGGATAGCCTTCGGATAGCATAGCAGGTTTGATTTGACAGTTTTGACAGGTAGGTTAGATGTCAAATGGCCGCTGTACACACATGGCCAACAGTTCCACCAACCCCCTTGGCCATGTGTGTAGAGGGCTACTTGGCCGTAAGTTGGCAGTTGGCGCTTGCGCTTGCCGGCCAACCGATTGGTGTCGGTTTTTTGTCCACACATCAAAGGATCTTGGCGCCAATTGCCAACTGCGTTTACACGTTGGCGCTTCATTCAGTTGGTCGTCAGCCGTCAGAGAGGACGGTAGTGAAATAATAAGTTTATCTATGTCAATAATAGTGTAGATTTTAGGAAATAAAATAACCTTGCAAATGTTTAATGTATTTCCTAAAAAAGATAAATGTTCTTATCATAATATTAAAAAAATTGTTAATATATCAAATAATTAAATTTTACTACGGGGTTATTATTATTTAATCAAATTTTTCTGTCAATGTCTATGATCTAGAATTTCCTAGACTTTTCCATTCCACGTCCATCTTTCATGAAGAGCCAATGCCAAGTGATTGGTTCGCCAATGTGTAAACAGCGGCTCTTATCTTGGCCAAGGGGTTTCACAAAGGGCTGGTGGAACCGTTGGCCATGTGTGTACAGGGGCCAAAAGGAAGAACCGCGGGAAAAGACAGACTCGTTTGTTTATAACAGCGCCATCTTTCAACGTTTGTCAGAACTTGTGAACTTGTTTTGTCTGAGTCACGGAAAAGTTGTTCAACTATTGTACTAGATGTCGCTAACAACCTTATTTTACAAAATTCAACAACACGAATTCTCCAGTATCAAACTTTTTCAATTGGAAACAGAGAAAAACATTAAAAAACTAAACAAAGACGATCATTATTTCCAGTACGTGAGAAATTAAAGTCGATTTATGACGCGATCGAAGCAAATGGCTTCGAGCAAAGTGCAAACTCCTAATTACTAGCAGTAAATTAGGGTGGACGGTTGACAATGTCTCAGACGGTTAATATTTATGGGATGACGGGGCCCGGACTTTTGCCTCCCCAACGTCTGTCATAGCATAGACTATAGTTAAGGTTTGTTGAAGGACTTTGTACCTTACTAGGGTATTTTATGTGAAGTTGTGGAAATTCGGGGTGCTGAGTGTCGTAGTTTAAGTTATGGGGCTTATGGGTATCTGTTTTATCAACGTTAATTTGAACTGTTTCGAGGGGCATGGTTTCAATTGAAGTTTATACTCATAGCATCGCATTTCTGCCTATTGACTTGCTACTCATATTATCAACATAAACACCTTAGATAGTTTGATGTCGCGTAGGTACCTACATCTAATTAAATACAGGCGGATAAAAAGATCTTTTCCTAACGTGACTTTGTTCTAGGAGTTTTCCCGGAGCAGAGACACATTTTATCGTAAATAAACAGGCCCGTTAATCTCTCGCCATCGCCAGAACGTGTAATAAGTGTGAGTGCGGAAGATTTATAAAATAAAAGCAAACTCGCACGGCAAATAAATAACAAATCTGTCTGCACGAACGAAAAAACACATTGTCTCCTCAGACATCTTTCTCCTTAAATCTGCATACAAATTCGTGAGATCGCGCGCAAATTCACCCAGTCATTTAAAACCCATTCTGTTTGTGGAAAACGCCGTTTTTTGCCCATAAATATGTCTCGGTGACAGTCAGCATAGCAGGGCGACATCTGGCGGGGCGCGCGGCGTTTCGTACACTAGTCACGCCGCTCGACGATAGATGGCGTAGTGCGTCACTCAAGAGCGAATTCTTCGTTTCCACTGCATTAGGTCTCTGTAAATAACAGTTGCCTTACTTGGGGTATAAATATTGTGTGCTCTGATTAAATGTTGCTGCTGTTTACGTGGATGTTCGTTCTTTATTTATAGTTTTACTTCTCGCGCCTAAACTTTACGTCGGTATCCATTGATAACAAATATGACAGAGTACCTAATGTTTATTGTTAGAGTCAGACTACGTTAAGTTTTCATGCCAAGTATAAAGTACTTACGTCAAAAGCTATTCAGGAATATGTTAGCATCAGGGCCCGTAACTTTCATGCCGCTGACATAAATTTGACGTCACGCTGCATATAGCATGATTCAAGAGTTTTATTCAATAATTAATCATTATTCATCAATCATTTTAATCATGACTTCAAAACTAATCTATTAATACGTGAAATAATTAATACCTACTTGATACGTGAAAATTCAATTAAATTATTTGTTTACTTTTTTAAATTCATTTTATTAAATATGTTTGTTACCATATTTCAATAAAAGTTTTGAATGATTCACGGTTATTTTCATTCGACTTATACTGACCGGGATATAGACCGTGATTACCTTTTTGATTTTTGTCGAGCTGTCGATATGATATAATCGTCCCACGATAAGTTTGCAATGATTTTCACAGCCTCGCCAGTGCAGATGTTATTTTAAACGTCAAACTTTGATGAAATTATGACGTTTACTTAACCCTTGCAGAGGCGGGGCTATTAAAATCTATGCAGACTTATCGTGGGACGATTCTATATATGATGTCGATGATGCATGCAACTGCGTCGAAATATCGGGAGCTCGACAAAAATCAAAAAGGTAATCACGGTCTATATCCCGGTCAATATAAGTCTAATATTTCAATAATTATTAAAAAAAACAAATTGTTTCCTTTTCGTTTCACGTATCAAGTAGGTATTAATTATTCCACGTATGAATAGCTTACTTTTGAAGTGATTTGTACATGATAAAAATTGATTAATGAATAATGATTAATTATTACAATAAAAATATTTGAATCACCTATATGCAGCGTGACGTCAAATTGATGTCATCGGCATGAAAGTTACGTTAGTTACGGGCCTGGTTAGCATTAATAATGGGCAAGTTTATGCAAAGTTAGCGTGGTCAGAATGTAATGTTGCTAAACCTTTGTAACTAATTGTCATGATTATCTCTGTACAAATACAGATATTCTGAAAGTAATAGTATGACGTACGATTGGAACTGCAGAGACACGCACTATAAGCGGCAGCCGCTTGAAATGTTTTATCAAATGTTCTCGATAAGTTTTTTTTACAAACAATCTTTCGTTCTCAGAGAATTTTGTTCTGCTGTCCGGTTCTTCATGTTTTTAGGGTTTCGTAGTCAACTAGGAACCCTTATAGTTTCGCCATGTCTGTCTGTCCGTCCGTCCGTCCGTCCGCGGATAATCTCAGTGACCGTTAGCACTTAGAAAGCTGAATTTTTGCGTTTTATTTAATGATCTCTCAAATACATAAATAAAGACCTGGAAGCGCATAACTTACATTTTATATGTATATCAATCACGTCCGACATAAGTGGTAAAATAAATTTGGTACCAATATGTATATCAATCACGCCGAAAAGTGGTAAAAAAAAAAAAAGTGTGTTTTGTTAATGTAAAGTGGGGACTGTTTTTTTTTTTCATTCCAACCCCAACGTGTGATATATTGTTGGATAGGTATTTAAAAATGAATAAGGGTTTACTAAAATCGTTTTTTGATAATATTAATATTTTCGGAAATAATCGCTCCTAAAGGAAAAAAAAGTGTCCCCCCCCTCAAACTTTTGAACCATTTATGTTTAAAAAATATGAAGAAAATCACAAAAGTAGAACTTTATAAAGACTTTCTAGGAAAATTATTTTCAACTTGATAGGTTTAGTAGTTTTTGAGAAAAATACGGAAAACTACGGAACCCTACACTGTCCGTGGCCCGACACGCTCTTGGCCGGTTTTTAATCCTGAGTTCCTGACTCCTGAAAACAGATTGGTGACCCCTTCTTTAAAAAACTGTCCAACATTTCAATAACCTATGTGGCGAGAGACAAGAACAAGAATGTGTAAGAGTGCCTCCATTTAAACGAACTTAAGCACGAATCCACTATCCAGCAATAAAATCTGAGCGTATAATAAGTAGCAGCAAGTTTCGCGAGTAATTAATGTAATTATCCGTTTAATAGCCCCCGGTAGGCGCAAATGTGATCTAAATTACTATTCGGCGGAGATAAGTTAAGAGGCTGGCTTTGGGTGCAGTTGCGCGGAACCTTTGCGATCAAGTAAAGGATGTCGCCACTGAAGCGAGGAGTAGAAAGGAATGGTATCTGTAATTTAAAAGGCGCCTACTGATGTGAGTCCGCTGGACGGCAAAGGCTTGTCTTCTTCGATGCTGACTTTTACTTCTAATTCTAACTGATCGTCACAGTGATGCAGCGAAGTAGTACACATAGATTACAACCTAAGGCCCCGTAGCCGAATGGCATTTCTCCGACGCCAAACGAAAGCGATACGCCGCTGGCTCTGTCCCGCCAATACGCAAGCGCGATAGAGATAGATATCTACTAGCGCTTCGTTTCGTGAGCGTTTCGTGAGCGATTGTGCCATTCGGCTAGCCACCCAGGCCCCGTAGCCGAATGGCATTTCTCCGACGCCAAACGAAAGCGATACGCCGCTGGCTCTGTCGCGCAAATACGCAAGCGCGATAGAGATAGATATCTACTAGCGCTTCGTTTCGTGAGCGTTTCGTGAGCGATTGTGCCATTCGGCTAGCCACCCTGATTTTGATTGAGGTTTACTAAATAATATGATTTATATAATATGAGCCGGTTCTTGAACAAGTTCTAATTCGTGAGACGATCACTTTGTATATTTCGACTACTTTACATTCTTTTATATTCTTTTGCCAACTAGCGATCCGCCCCGGCTTCTTTGCATGGGGAGCAAAACATAACGTTAGTGCCTTTTCACATTATCCGATCCGATATCGGATGTAGGACCGATATCCCATATATTTACGCCGCCATCTTTGATTTTCGCCTTTGAAATTCTTCCTTCATCCGGTATCGGATCGGATAATGTAAAAACGCACTCAAGGTAATAAGGGGTAAGAAAATCAGCCTATTTTGCTTGCTATTTTGCCTTGAAATCAAGAGTGAACAGGCATCTTCTGGGCGAGCTCACTCCATCGTAGGCCACGTCTTTGCCTTTGGCTAGTATGTGGTCAAGAGTAAGCCCATTTATAATAATAAAAAAAAAAAAGATTAACTGGATGAATCTCCTCTCCAACCTTCCCAATACAAAGCTAAGAGACACAGAAAGCAATAATTATTAATAAAAACAATTGTAGCGGTCCCCTGCCAGCCGCAGCCTAACTTGAAGAAAGTTGCGAAGTTGCAGCAGCCACAGATAACAATAATTCACTTAATTACCTTCTTAAACGTATTCACCACAATCTGTATTTGTGGCCAAAGTTCTGTGTGAAGATTCTTTTCGCGACTCCGCGACTTTATTCGCAGTCTTTAAGAAGTTCTGAGGATTGAATTTCATGCAATTCCTTTTTTTATGATATTAGGCAGCAAATGAGCAGCTCAGACTCCTGATGGGAAGCAGACATCGCTGCTCATGGACAAAATCAGGGCAGCCACTTATGCGAACCTTAAATACCTGCTTCTTGAAGAAGGAATCATAATTTTGGAAACTTCTCTTCGGTGCATTGCTACCCCATTTTACGACCAAAAATCATTTAGATTCCCAAATTCAGTTAAGACGTTAATTACCACGGACGGACGGCTACGATCGCAGATATAGGAAGGAAGGAGATCGGACATGCCGGAGATTTGTTTGTATTAGAAGGCGTTTCACCCGTCGAACAATGTTCTGTGTTACGGTAGTGCAACAAAAAGGTACATAGAGATTCCGAAATGGATCTCTGCTCAAATATCGCTTTCTTTATCACTCGTTTCACCGTTCTAACTGCATTCTCACAGGCCCCATTAGATGCCGGATGATAAGGGGCTGTGAAGATGTGCTCAATGAAGTTACGACTGGTATGCTCTTTAAATTCCTTACTAGTAAACGGTGGGCCATTATCGGTGACCAACTGTTTAGGCAAGCCATACCTACTCCAAAGCTCAGTAAGTATATTTATTGTAAAGCTAGCGGCCGTACTGGGAACTGGAAATACCTCAATCCATTTCGACATTGCATCTAGCACGACAAGATACACTTTGCCATTAATAGGTCCCAGATAATCTAAATGCAGCCTCGCCCACGGGCGCGCGGGCCATGGCCAGGCGCTGGGCGCGTGGCGCGGCGGCTGGTCCGCCTGCGCCGCGCACACCGCGCACGCGCGACACGTCGTCTCCACGGCCTCGTCGAGCCCGGGCCACCAAACATAGCTGCGGGCCATCGCTTTTGATTTCACGATGCCCATGTGTGGTTCGTGAATTATTTAATTAATTATTGTGGTGTGGAGCCGATTAAATGAAACACATGTACGATTCCGTAGACGACTGTATTAAGACTGTCTATACAATGTGGCATGCAAACTTAACTCTATGTCTATACTATACTATAACATAAACTACGTACACACCTCATCTGGGGGGTGGTTGAAAAAAATAAATTGAATGTATACATTTCAATTTTTTTAAACACACAATAAAAGGACATGAGCTTCATTATGTATTACTCGTATTACGAGTGGAAATACTTTTCCTTAATATTAAATCAATGTAATTATACTGTAAGCTACTACAATTCTAGTTGTTACATCATTAGGTATTTAACAATACAATGTAAAAAAAAATTCGTATAAGCAATAATGTATGACCTATTGTCACATATTGAAAGGCTTAGTCCTATTTTTATGAACAAGATCAACCTTGTCATCTAATTCTAACTTAACATTTATTCCAGTATCCTCGATTACTTTATAAGGTCCTTTAAAAAGGTTATCGAATTTTTTGCCGGTTTCAGATTTAACTAAAACCAGATCACCCTTTTTATAAGTAACCGAATTTACTAACTTATCATAGTAACATTTTCGCAACTCTTTAGTTCTTAACAAATTTTCCTTAGCGTCTTTATGAGCTAAACGTAGTCTATATTTCAGTTCCAATGCATAATTATCAGGGTTATATATAGGTTCAACAGCTTTAATCAGATTACTAGGAGTTTTACACTTTTTTCCGAAAACCAACTCAAATGGGGAATAATTTGTGGCTGAATTTATTGTTGTATTAAAAGCAAAACACCAGAACGGTAACCAGTGGCTCCACGTATCGGGATGTCCATCACACTGAGTTCGCATAAACGCAGCTAGGTGTTTGTGCATGTTTTCCAACGCACCTATGGATTGGTGGTGATACGCGGTCGAATTAAACTTATTTATTCCTAACAACTTACACACTTCATCCATAGTAGCTGACATGAACTCCGCCCCGCGGTCTGTCGACATCGCGTCGGGAATCCCGTATCTTAATATAAAGTTATTCACTAAGGCTCTTGCCACACTAACTGCATCCTTACGTTGCAATGGGTAAGCTTCAATATATTTGCTTAACTCACATTGCAGCGTTAGGATGTACTTGTTACCTTCAGTGTCCGTGTCCAGCGGTCCTAGGATATCGAGGTATAATTTCTCGAATGCTGACGCTGCTGTAGTTGTGATAGCCATTGGTTGTCGTATGTTTTTAGAGTGTTTCGTTACTTGGCATTTACTGCATTTTTTCACGAAGTTTCTAACATCACTCTCTAAACTCGGCCAATAATATTTAGATTGTATGTTACTTACCATTCGGCGAACGCCGGCATGTCCGCTCGTTGGTAGTAAATGATAGTCGTTAATGATAACTCGTCTCTCATCCTTGTCATCTATTCTTATTATATTTCCTAGTATTTTTATTCTTGGTCCGGACCAATTTTTAATCGACTTTATTTCATTTAACAAAGTTTTTATGAATAACGCGTTTTTAATATCTTTTACTATACATAACTCGTCTACTTTTATTTGTTTACAAAAATCACTTAACATATTCACAAATACGGCTCGCGTGAAGTGTGACATATAGTTAAGGTTTATGTAAAGACGTAATTTACTCTCGGCGTACGCAAAACAATCTTTTTCTCTTGTAATTAATTCTTTTTTTCTTAACTTTCTTAACTCTTCTTCAGATTCAAACAACATTTCTATGCAGTTATTAGGTTTTCTTAATATTTCCGCAATTCTCGGTTGATCAGGCCTTGAATTCTCGGATGTACTAAGATTACCACGTATGTCATCACTTGGTGTATTACTTTGTATTAACTTTCTACTCTGTGCTCTCGTCATAACAGTAACTTGCTCGCCCATACTTTTTAACTCGTCCGATGTAATTGTAATTCGACTTAAAGCATCCGCTGCAACGTTTGTTTTTCCCTTTATGTATACTATTTTATAATTATATTCCTCCAATTGAATTATAAGCTTTATCAACCTGCTTGATGGGTCTTTCATGCTATAAAGATACAGAAGTGGCTTGTGATCCGTCATGATTGTAAACTGTTTTCCGAACAAATAAGGTCTAAAATAGCGAATACTCCAAGTAATTGCTAAAAGCTCTTTCTGAATGACTGGGTAATTTAACTCGGCCTTATTCAAGGGCCTGCTAGCGTAAGCTATAGGTCTCATATCTTTGTTACAAAGTACAGAACCGATTGACCTTGCAGATGCGTCAGTTTGTAAAATATATTCATTATCTGGGGAAAAATCTGGGTATTGTAAAATTGGCGGTGTTATGAGTTTTGTTTTTAATTTGCTAAAGGCATTTTGGCATTCGTCTGTCCATTTAAATTCTACATTTTTCCTACATAATTTGTTTAATGGTAGTGTTATCTCTGCGAAATTTGGGATAAATCTTCGGTAGTAATTGCAAAACGCTACGAAGCGCCTAACCTCGTCACTATTGGATGGTGTTGGGTAATTTTCTAAAACTTTTGTTTTCTGTGGATCGGGTAACACACCTTCTGCTGAAACTATGTGTCCTAAATATAGTAACTGTTTTTTCAGGAATTCGCATTTTTGTGGGTTAATTTTAAGGTTAACTTTCCGTAATCTCTCCAATACATCAGTTAAGTTTCTATTATGCTGGTCCATATTTCTACCGAAAACAATTAGGTCGTCCATATATACAAAGCACTTTTCGTAAGAAAGGCCTGACATTGCTATTGACATTACACGTGAAAATGCACTTGCACTCAGTTTTAGGCCCATGGGGAGTCTTTTCATGCGGAATTGACCTTGGCTTGTTGAAAATGAAGTGATATTTCTGCTATCCTCATTCAAGGATGTTTGGTAGTAAGACTGTTGTAAATCAAGATGACTAAAATATATTGCACCGGATAGGGAATCTAAAATATCTAAAATATTTGGGAGGGGGAATTTATCGTCTTGAATAACATTATTTACTTTTCGGTAGTCTATGACTAATCTCCACTTTTTGTTATTGTCTTCAGATTTTTTAGGTACTAAAAGTATGGGACTATTCCAGTCGCTATTCGATTCCTCTATTATATCATCTTTGATCATTTGTTCGACCTGTTTATTAATTTCTGACTTCATTGACACTGGTATCCTATAAGGTTTTGTATAAATGGGTTTAGTGTTTGGTTTCAAAATTATGCTTTGGCTCAATATATTGGTAGTTCCTAACTTGTCACCGTCCAAGTAAAAAACGTCGGCGTATTTTGCACATATTGACTCTATTAGTTTACGATCTGTGTCATTTAAATGATTGAACTTTATTAACGACAGTAACCTTTTCACTCTTTCTAGCCCATTTTCTGATTTTTTAAAATTGCAAATATTATAATTATCCAAACTTTCCAAAACGGGTTCGAAAATAGGTAACTTTATATCTTCGTTCCCTGTGTTTAAAATTCGTACCGGTATTCTACCCTGCTTAACTTTACTTATACTCCCCGCTAAAAATATATTTTCGGCTAATTTCCTTGAGTTTACGACATAAACTTTTCCTAAATCGAATGATTTTACTTTAATTAAATGTGATGATTCACTTCTAGCCGGTAATGACAAAAAAGTTTCGCTATCGCTGCCTCTTTGTATTTGTAACACACACCTTTCGTTCCCACGGTGTAAAGTGAGTTCGTCAGTCGTAAGGTCTATAATTGCACTATAAGTTCTCATAAAGTCAAGTCCGAGAACACCGTTCGCATGACATGGCATATCATGATCCTGCAATATATGAAATCTATGTACAAATGATATTGTATTACCGTAGTTTAAAGTCACGTCAGCAACATGTGTACTTATGATACTACCGCCAACGCCTGATATTATAGTACTCTTCTCATATATCCGTGATTCTATGGGAACTTTACTTTGTTGTAGAATTGATATACGTGCGCCATTGTCAATCATGAGAACAAGATTTTTGCTACCGGCGGTGAAATTTATGTAGTCTAATCCGTCACATATGGTTAAAACTTTATGATCGAAAAAACTGTATTCTGTCTGTCTCGTCTCTTGTTGTATCGTGGGAGGTCTGCGGTTCGTGTGTACATGTATACACGTTCCCTCGGCGTCCACGGCTCGCTCGAGTTCCGCTATGTCCCCTAAAAATCGCACGTTGTCCGCGACCCCTATGGAAATTATTGCTAGGGACAGTACCTCTATTTGTGGAGTAGCGGGTCCATGTGTTTTGGTAGGCTCGAGCTCGATTATACTGGTAGCTCGTCCCGCGCCCGCGCCAGGCGTAGCGCTGGGGCTGCTGTGTACCTCGCGTGTAGCCGCGGTTCACATTCATGATTACGGGCTCGTGCTGGGGTCGTGCCAGCTCTTCATCCTGGGCCGCTCTGACGGCCTCCTTCAGCTCAGTGTATTCTCTTGCAGCTAGAATGGTACTGAGACGGCGGTTTCTCAACCCATCTGTAAATTTTTTTATGGCCAGGGACTCGTTGATTGGTCTTAAAATATCACAAGCGGCCGATTTCCCGTCGGCTTGCGCTATCGTTAGACCAATGAACAACTCCTCTATTTTATCACCGTATTGGACAATAGACATATCCTTTTGTGATATATTATTTAACTGTAGCAAAAGAGAGTTTGCGGATTTCTTGGGTAGCAAATATTTTTTTATATCGGCTACTAGTTGGGTAGCGGTGTCATATTTAGACTTAAGTTTTAACTGTGCAATTTTGTTGAGTCGTGTTTTTAGAACAAAAGAAATCAGCAATTTCTTTTCGCTACTATCTGTTAACATGTCATCTAACATTTCTATTCCTGCTATCATTCTTTCGACAGTTTCCTCTTTATCATCTAAAATTGGGATTATGCTATTAGCTTCTCGTATTTCAAATTGTTTCGCCATTGTAGTTGGTTTTACGGATACACTTTCTATAGCTTTATACTGTAAAATTTTATTATAAACTTCGTCTATTTTCTCGCACAATAATTCCGAACTTACACATTCTTTTGACAGGTCATCGACATGAAGAGATGCAATTATCTGTTTATAGTCCTCATATATTAATTGCGCATCATTGATTTTTTCTAAACCTAGCTTTTGTTGCCGTTTAACCTCACCTAATTTTCGTAGATCAACTCTTATTTTTTCTAACTTATCGTATATATTTTTTAAATCTAAATCCATACCCTTGACATCACTTTGACGTACAGAAACTTTCACACTTTCCACTTCACACGCGCGTAATCACGTTAAAGTTCATCCTCTGTCCTTCCGTCTCCCGTGCTCTGCTTAAACACCTTCCTCCGCCTCGTCTGTAGTTGGCGTCGACCTCTTCATTGACAGCCTGGTCTGCAGACGTGTCCATACTTCTCGCCTCACTGCTTTCTGCACATATTTTTCATGTGCTTTCTTTAAGAACTTGTACAGTCCGCAGCAAACGATGAGAGCCAAAACCACGAACAACACGGTTATAAGAACGTTATTTATTCTAGTATGCTCGTTTGTGCCTGTTGCGTCGTTTGATCCAACCGCATTTTGGGTTATAACGACCTCTTTCTCCTCCTGTTTGCTGTAGCTGTTACCCATGTTATTTATTAAATTTTTATTTAGTGTATTTCACTTGGTAATTTAATTATGTCCCTCGTGCAATCACTTGTGCATTTGCTCGCGTCTCACTGTTAATTACATATTCCCACGACTAAAAATGCTGATGTCAGGCGCCCTCGTCGCGGCGGCGCTCGCGTAAAACGATGTCACGGTCGCCATGTGGTGTGGAGCCGATTAAATGAAACACATGTACGATTCCGTAGACGACTGTATTAAGACTGTCTATACAATGTGGCATGCAAACTTAACTCTATGTCTATACTATACTATAACATAAACTACGTACACACCTCACTAATACCTTGGTTCTGCAACTTTCAGGTATCACCACCCTATGCCCCCACATTAGACAGCCGAGCTCTTCGTACAACTCTTGTTTCCTATTAAAATATGGCCTCAAGTTCTCGATATCGCATTCTGGTGGCCAACCGTCCCTCACGTACGATAGTACCCTACTGAGCATCGCGTCCTTAGCTGTTTTTAATTTTACTGCATTGTAATCTAACAGTAAAGCTCCTTGAGCGAAATGCAAATATGTCTGCTCTGGAATTGTAGCCTCCTCAGACCGCCCCGCCTCCGGCAGCCGCGACAGACCGTCCGCGCAGTTATCTGTAGTTTTGACATATTCTATCTCGTAATCGTACGCTGACAAAATGACAGCCCACCTCTGCAACCTACTAGCGGTCATTTGAGGAATGTTTTTATGTTGCCCAAATATAGAAACCAAAGGTTTATGATCGGTGCGTAATAAAAACTTGCGTCCGTACAAATATTGGTGAAATTTCTTTAACGCAAATATTATTGCTAATCCTTCGCGATGAATCTGGGAATAATTTCTTTCCGCGTCACTAAGCGACCTTGACGCAAACGCAACTGCTCGCTCGCGCCCCCTGTCGTCCCTTTGTGAAAGCACTGCCCCGACGCCCTTCGGACTTGCGTCACAAGTCAGCACCAGTTGCAGGTCTGGATTGTAATGAGCCAGGACCTCCGCACTCGTAAGCAACTTTTTAACTTCCCGGAATGACCGCTCACACTCTCCGTCCCAGTTCCAGACCACATTCTTTCGTAACAAGTTATACAATGGTGCTAATATAAAACTAATGTTTTTAATGAACTTCGCAAAGAAATTTACCATCCCCAAGAAAGAACGTAATTCGGACATGTCCTGAGGAGCAGCCATTTTCAAAATTGAATTTACTTTTGACTTATCTGCCCTTATCCCTTCTTTGGAGACCACATACCCAAGATACGTTACCTCTTGTGTTAAAAAAACGCATTTACTTTCTTTCAACTTTAACCCGTTTTCTAACAAGCGTTGTAGAACCAATTCCAGAGAGCGTATATGCTCCGCCTCTGACTTACCCCCTATTATGACGTCATCTAGAAATACCTGAACGTTAGGAATACCCCTTAATAAACCCGTCATTATCCTCTGGAAAATACCTACACTTGATGCCAGTCCGTAAACTAAACGATTATACCTGAAAAGGCCTCGGTGGGTATTTATTACGGTATATATTTTAGACTCATCTAGTTCTATCTGGTTGTATGCTTGTGATAAATCAATCTTGCTAAAATACTGATTACCGTTTAAACCTACTAACACGTCATCAATTTTAGGCAAAGGATAACGATCGACCAGTAAGACGGGGTTCAAAGTAGACTTATAGTCCGCACATAATCTAAGTGTGCCGTCCGGCTTAGGAATAGGTACCAGTGGCGAGGCCCAGTCGGAGTGGTCCACGGGCTCGATGACGCCCGCGCGCAGCATGGCGTCCAGCTCGGCGTCCACGCGCGCGCCCAGCGCGTACGGCAGCGGCCGCGCGCGGTGGAACACCGGCGCCGCGCCCTCGCGTACCGCCAGCGTCGCCTGGCCGCCCGTGTACCGTCCCAGACCGCCACTGAACAGCTCCTTATATCTGTCGAGCAATTTTACAATCTTGTTATTTACTTGCGACACAAAATTACAATTTACTTTGGGAATAGGTATATCCGGAATTTTAATACCTAATTCTGCCAACCATTGCCTTCCTATTAACGAGGTCGTGGCGGAATCAATAATAAACAGTTGCAAAACTTTTGTAATATTACCGTAACTAACTTTAGGTCTAATCAAACCGAATGGCTCGTATTTAGTATTATTTATAAATGTAAAAACCGTTTTACCGGATTCTAACTCACAATGACTAAATAGCTTTTCATACATATCTTTACTAATACAGGCCATAGCCGTGCCCGTGTCTATCTCCATAGTAACAAGTATATTGTCTATATACACAGAAACACTTACTGGTTTATAGTCGTTCAAGCACAGATGGTTTAATTCTTGCTCGAAGTCATACTCATTTCCGCCGATACCCTCGTCTCCCCCTTGTTGCGCATCTCCGAAATGTAGGCCATTTCTCTCCGCCCTACCCCACTCCGGGCAAACCCGGCGTAAATGGCCCGTGCGCTGGCACTTGCTGCATACGAAGCTCTTATAACGGCAGCTCCCGTAGGTATGGTTCTGTGCACCACAGGCCCCACAAGACGAATAGCGCTGTTGCGGCCCAACTGTAGGGCCCCCACTGGACCGGTTGGCCCTGCCGAAGGCCGCCCGCTGCTGGCCGGCCCATGCCGGGGCCGCTCCGCCACCTCCGCGCCTGCGCTGGCCGCCCGCGCCCGACGCCGCGAGCGCATGTACCGCGGTCGCCTCCGCCCCGCCTGCGCCGCTCGCGCCGGCGCCCGACTCCCTCGATGTCTTCGCCTCCACCGCGGCCGCGTCCCGCTCCGCCGCCTCGAGGGCGGTCGCGACCGTCACCGCTCGCGCATAGGTCACGTCGTCGCTCTCGGCGAAGAGCCTCTGGCGAATAATGTCACTCCTGATCCCACACACGAACTGATCGCGCATGTTGTCATCCAGTTTTTCTCCAAACTTGCAATATCTTGACAACCTTTTTAACTCTGCCACATAACCGGCTATATTCTCATCCGCACCCTACCTCCTCTGTCTGAACCGGAACCGCTCCGCTAACGCCGATGGCGCCGGTTGCAAGTGCTGACTCATGCACTTCACCGCCTCGTCGAACGTTAACGTCGATGGCTCCTTCGGACTAGCCAAATTCACCAATAGTTCGTATGCCTCGTCCCCCATAGACGCTATAAGCACAGGTAATTTCATGTCGTCCGCCACTTTATTCACTTTTAAGTACATGTTAAGCCGATCCACGTATGACGACCACACCCCGCACTTGACATCGAACACACTTAATTTACCGATTGACATGACTTTGATATTGTATTGAATGCGCTTGTTCCAAGTTCTTGAACCCACGCACACTTGTAGATAGACGTTCATATTCGGCTATTGCCACAGTATAAACCAGTAATAACTCTTCTAAGAAACGTACGCCGCGCGGGGTGTACACAAGCGCGTCGTGTGCGTACGCAACACATGCAAGCGTTTTTGGATAAACGTGGATAAGAATACTTAGTATGCATAATTATATTTGTTATATTCTCTGACTGATATAATGTGGTATTGTTATACTAATACTTATAGTTAATAGTATTTTTTCAGCCACGTGCTTTCGAACGCAGTAGGTACCTTTCGCATCGCCGCTGCCAGAGAGTAATTACTGAGTCGTCCTTATACTGTGCTATTGCACAATACACGCGCATTATTTCCATGTCTGTGTACATGCGAACGACCAGCGAGTCTTGTCATCACGCACGCACACAACGACAACTGTAGGTATGCTCAATGAGCTACTGCGACGCGTCCGCCGTCGGCTTGTCCGCTCTCTAGTATTATATGCTCTAAGGTTCTGATATACCGTCACGCTTGCGCGATTTATCGGCCAACAAGTCGGCCAACTTCGCCACTTCCGATGAGTAAGTGTCGGCCAACTGCCGTTTGATTTGCTTGGATACGTTTAATGGTTTTAAAATATTACCCGAGTTTAATGAGCCGGGGCTTTGATTGGTGCGCTTGGGGCTGCAGATGAGTTTTGAGCAGAGATTCGGAGGTTGTATAAGATGTGTAATACGAATAATTCAGCCAATACAAAGTACCGAGTGAACTACTGGACTCATATGGAAATAATAGAGAGTTCTAACTTCAAAAGTGCTGATATAGGCCTAAGTCTTGCCTAGGTTTTATATATGTGACATCTCACTACAGGCCTGCGTCTCCTCTCTTGCTCTCTAATGCTCTAAAGAAGAGAAATTTGAATAGTCCCTTAAATTTAGACTTCACAATGTAACTAACGACCTACGTACACCAGTGCGGATACCAAGAGTGTTTAATATGTTGCTTGCCCAAACAACGTCACCGAAAATGGCATTAATTGTAGGTATGGAAAAGTAAACAGCGCCCCCTAACGATTACTTACTAGTATAAAAATGATGTATACTTTTCGCGACGTGACGTTTATACTATTGAGTAACGTATTCTAACCTCTCAAGTCCCCGCGTACTTATACAAGTACAAATTAAATTCGAGTTTTGAACTTTTATAGAAATAAAAGAAAGTTCCAAATTCAAAATCGGAAATTTGGAAACAGAAATATGTAGGCTACAATTACAAATCTTATACGGTGACTGAATCTTTAGTTTTCGGAAGATTGTAACGGATGAAGAATCAAATCTCAAGTTTAGCTGATGGCCGCTGGAGTGGAAATGCTTTTGAGGGGCGCATGTTTTGGCATGTTTTGGCTCACGAAGCTAAGGAACTAGCTCAACATGGATTGACGATTAGGATGTGTAGACACGAGGCTAATCGTTCACGCTTTTTAGCGTCTCGTAGATATTACCTGTATTGTAAGACCACCACCTTGACGACCGGTCTGGCGTAGCGCGTAGTGACCCTGAATGCTACGCCGCGGTCCCGGGTTCGAATCCCGGTAAGGGCATTTATTTGTGTGATGAACACAGATGTTTGTTCCTGAGGATTCTGGAAAAGTTCGATTCTGGAGGAGTTCCTGATGGATGTTTTCTATGTGTACGTATAAGTAAGTATGTATTCGTCGCTTAGCACTCATAGTACAAGCAAGGTACAAGCTTTGCATTGAAACTAGGTTGATCTGTGTAATCCCCAAATATTTATAATATGATTATGATCTCTATTTCTCGCACTAATGCAGAAGAGCGGTATTAGTCACATTTTATCGCATCTACGATATGTTATCTACAAAATTGTGTAGATTAACCTTTTTAGAATTCATCATTTAAACCAGCAATTTTAAAAATAATTCTGAAACTGTCACGTCAGTGTCAAGTGTGTATGATGAGTTTGTTGCGAATGTTCGTAAAGATTTTTAATAATGTTAATATAATAATGTTATACTAGGTATTACTTACCTATCTTGTGTTTTGAAAATAAAAAGTTATGAATGGAGGAGGGAGAATTGTGTGGTACTTGTGTTGTATGTGGTTACTGTTTAGTGAGTGATTGTGGACGCTGCTGTGCTGTTGTGGTGACACTGCGAAGTTTTATCGGTAAGTCTTAAGTATAAAATTAATACAAATTAGGACTTTCGATTGACCCATGGAACATGGCGGATCGTCCTCCGATATATTTTTTTATTTTTTGCGTTCTGCTGTTTAATGTATAAGTTTGATAGGATATTATGCAGTGAATAGCCTGCGCAAAAAGTGCATTTAATGAAGAATTCTTTTGGAGATACGAATAACCAATTCTACGGACATCACTCGGCAGTTCGTGGTCCCGGCCGCCATCATGCTTTGTACTGCTGCTCCAGCTATCCTCCAGTGCATCGCGAAGGCCTCGTTCGCAAAAAACTACTTATACTGTTTTATATATCTCTGTAATTTACTTGACATTGGCAAAGTGCCCTGGTAGCAGAAAGCCATTATTATACGAATAAAAAAAAATACAGATTATAAAGTTATAGATAGTAGCAGCCAATGTTACTTATGCACATACCAAATCTTGCACTGCCTAGAAACGAGCAGTCTCTCCAAAGTTTTAGAAAAAATGCTCTGAATTTGCAGAACATTAAAATTACAATAAATCCTTTAAATTTATATCCACATTGGTGAGCCAGTAATTATAACTCTTCATAACATAAGTTTACTTGTAGTAAACATTAAAAGTACTTATAGTCAGTTTAAAACCTGCATTTCGTCCCCTGTTCCCTCTCTGCCGACAATGACACCCAAGTCCTTTAAATCTATATCCACATTGGTGAGCCAGTAATTTTTCTCGGGAACAAAGTGCGCTAATTAAAGTGGATGTCTGAGGTAAATCTGGCCGGCTTTGGCCGCGTTCATTCGCTAAGGAGGTTGTCTCGAGTTCGTCGCACCTCTACAAATCTTAAGAAGATCTACGCATTTTTAGGCTAGTCTAGAAAGTTGGTAAAGTCTACTGTCCATGTCGGATTCTGCTCAGGATAAAAGCTTATAGTTTGCATACTTTCAATTCCCATACAAAAGTTTGATAACTTGCAGCTTTTTCCATAACAAAATTTTATTATAAATATTTTAAGTTCAGCAGTCAACTCTAGTTAAAAGTACTTAAAGTAGGTACATAATTATTATTATCTTAAATTGTATAGGTACCCGACATAATGTTACGCATACTGCAATAAGGCCATAATGTTATTTACTTCTTTTTTATGCACATTGTGTGCACAATTATTAAATTTGTTTTAAATATGGGCAATCAATTGAAAAGGATTTCTATACCTAATATACCTATCGTACTTCCTAACTGATTCATTGATAAAATACCAATAAAATAAAGAAAAAGCTAGTAAAGTTTTCACACGGTTTTCACAAATTCTAAAACGAGCTAAGTAGAAGCAGATCCTACTCCACTGGTTGCTCGCAACAACGCCTTTGCTTCGCGAACGTCGCCCGAGGACGTATGAACACTTTTCTTTTTAATCGCGGTTAAGTCTGATTTACGCGTCGCGAGATTTGGCGGAGGGACGGATGCTAATGGCGCGTGTATATCTCGCCTTGCTGACAAGCGGTTTGTAGTTTTTGTGATGGTGGTAAATAAGCGCAGTGCCCACTAGATCTTAAAAGAAAAGCGGGAAAAACTTTCCAGGTTATACGAAATTAAGTTTGTTTGACTTGATGCCAAAAGCACGCTATCTGTCACTTCTCGTAACAAGCAGGCAAGAGTGTTTCATCTTGAATTTCCTCCCGCGGATGCTTGTGTGTGTGTTCCGAGATTTTCCCGAGGACCTGCAAGTTTGCTGTTGCTGTTGCTGCTGTTGCTACGAGTTTTATCAAAAAAGAAATGTACCTACCTATAGATTTGAAGAAGGGTTGACAACACACATAAGTACATCACCTCTAAAGTTGCAGATGTTCAGAGCCTATTACGGAGATTTGCTTAGTTATTTATCACATGGTGTTAGACTATTTAAATTTTCGTCTCCGAGACCTTTTTACAATTCGGAATTTATGAAGCAAAGAATTGAAACCACAAATAGTTTCACATTTGGTACAACCGACAAACAAGCTACCCGCACATGCCGCCCTCCGCCAAAACAAAGCATTTTAATATCTCCACAATATCATGAGATCCTTATTTATAATAGCAATAACATCGTTCAATAATGACGGAACCATATTTCGCCACCATTACATCCTGGTCTACCTTCCCCCGCTGTTGCTGAAGAAGTGTAGGTTTGTTCGCGGGGGGAGTTGGAGTAAGGTGGTGTGCAGGGTTATTGGTTGTTTGGGGCAATGTTAGCGATTTATCGTATGTTCTATGTTCGGAAGCGGGTCACGTAGCGGGGTGTCCGTCAGGGCTGATCGCATGATTTGGACGTGACGGGCGGATGAGGCCGTTGGTATGCGGCGGCGGCGGCGGCGGGGGCGGCGATAACACATCTAATCTAGGTTTGCACGGCTGTGATAGTTTAGGCATGCGTTCACGCTGAGATGAGCCGGTAATGTTAGTATGGGTTTGGTGGAAATCGAGGACGACGAAACTAAATGGGAATCAAGAAACTTTATATTTGTTTGCAGGATTTAACTGTATGTGTTCCTTCAAACGCTGCGCGAGCAATCAATTTGTAGACACCCGGAGGTTTCTTAATGAAACTGCGGATGTCTCTCCCCTTCTTAGTCTTGCGCGGGATTGTCTGCAAATACCCATTTTTCCTCAGCACCTTCTGAACATGGGCTAACTCCTCGTCTGGTGTTCAGAGTCACATAAGTCTCGATTTGTAGGGATCTGTCGCTCTCCATCTCGAAGGTAAACTTTACCTTTGGAAACCGAACATTCCACTGTATCGCAGCTGCCCCTCAAAATGCAGAACACGTCATCTACGTATCTCTTCCACAGTGTAATCACAGGCGGTCCGGAGCGTAATGCTATTTTCGTCTTAACAATGCCCAGACACTCCCTTAATGGAACATTGGTGAATAACGACTCCACGTCGAAACTCACCATAATCTCCTCTGGTTCCAATTTTATGGTCTTCACAATGTCAATAAAATGACGAGAGTCCTTTACAAACGACGTAGTCTTCCCTACTAGCGTTTGCAATACACCCGCAACATGCTTCGCTAAGTGGTATGACGGAGATCCAATCTGACTAACAATAGGCCTCAAGGGTATGCCAGACTTGTGCACCTTTGGTAGCTATGAAGATTGGTAAAGTCAAACAACTCCTCATGTTCTTTGATGAGCTTCCTCATACACACTGCCCGTATCAGAAGGTAAGCAATAAGTCCGTAACCTATCCATGAACGCCTCATTGTCCCGGAGGGTGTCACATGTCAAGTCTGAAGATCCTGGCGTAATCATTTCCGGCACTTTGTTACGGATTAATGCCTCCTCTACGCTTTGCAAGCGCATATCATGCCCTTTGAAATATACCTATTGTAGGCTGATCCAGAGCTTCCTTTGACAGATTAATTACAGTTTCGCTTTTCTCCACTGACGACTCATCCCGCTTGTCATCGCGTTCGCGGAAATAAACAATAACTAAAAGCGTCTTCCGCGACCACGGCCAGTGCAGGCCGAAACGTTGGGAAAAAAGGTAAAAATAATGTTAATTAATCGCGTTCGACCTGTGTGTGAATTTAAATATGTGTACAAAGCGCGAGAACTTAAAGTGTTTAGTAGAATCTGTTTGAAAAACAAACTACTCGTAATGTGGAACTGGCCGGTTTTTCCCAGGTTTTCTTCAAAACTGTATTTTGCTAATACTAATCAAAGCTACTTAATTATTTATTAGAACTTATTTCATTCTGCAAAGCAAAACTTCTTGTACGGAAAAAGTTAGGTAAGTTTGTATAGGCACGAGTTTTTCAAGCTCATGTGTCTGTTGCATTCAAAGGTATTTGATTTTTAGACACTAACTTTTTGTAAACATAAAATAAATGTCATCAAAATGTCGTCAAAAAGTGACCAAGGCCTCCAAGTGTTCCGATTTAATGTTTATAACATTACCTATAACATAATAGTAGTGTGACTACGTAAAAAATACAAATTAAGAGAATAATTTAATTTGTTCATAGAGTACTAACTTTTTGTACTTTTTGATAATGTTGATTGAACATCTGTCTCACTAGCATATCACTTAATTTAATAATCATCGAAATATATATATATATATATAATGTTGATGCATCTGTTTAGCATATCACTTATTTTAATCATCGTATAAAAAAATGCAATAAATTTTACTATAAGTACCTGCTATTTCAGAAACGATGCATCCCCACTCCATCTCTCCTTCAAAGTTGGCGTAAACAAAGTGTTTAAAGTGAAAAGGCACAAATCTGTGTCTTCCCTCAGATCAGATCATTCTTTTTTTTTTTTATATACTACGTCGGTGGCAAACAAGTATACGGCCCACCTGATGTAAAGCGGTCACCGTAACCTATGGACGCCTGCAACTCAAACAGTGTCATATGCGCGTTGCCACCCCATTAGAAACTTGTACATTCCCTTTTGCTGTGTTAAGTACACAGCAAAAAGGAGTGTACAAGTTCCAAGGAGGGTTCGGGTTGCCGACGACTCAAAGGACAATAAACGGAACAAGTTAGTTCCGTAAGTCCTCCCGTCATCAGCACACCGCACCCTCGTTGAGCTCTGGCAGCCTTACTCACCGACAGGAACACAACACTATGAGTAGGGTCTAGTGCTATTTGGCTGCGGTCTTCTGTAAGGCGGAGGTACTACCCCAGTTGGGCTCTGCTCTAGATTCGAGCGAGACGATATCCGCTGTGCTGTGCCCTACCACACAAAGCGGAATATCATTCGCTAATATGCCCTACCTCCTACTAAAATTCTGTTAGTGAAATGTCACAAATTATTAGAAAATAAATGTGTAAAGTTCATGCAGATATGTAAAATGCATGCGGAAATTAGTTGATAAATTAATAACAGATGTCCCGCCCAATTAAGAATGTAGATACTGACTCGTTTACAGTTAGCTGAAAACTCAATTTTATTATCTTTGTAATAGTTACGTCGTTAAATAGTAGTACGTACTATATGACTGTATTATGCGCAGGTTCAAAACTGTGTCACAATTTTTGTGTGTGTTACAATTTCCATGTGTATATTCATTGTTTTCTCGTGAAGTTTATCCATAATCCAATATGTTCTTATCCAACAGTTGAGATACAGTAATATACAATCCGCAGAAACTGAAATATGACCGAAACTTCCTTGAAAATATGCGAGTAATGACCGGGAGCTAAACAAAAAACTGTCGAAACAGTCGCCCGACCAAAGGGGAGAGCGGGCGAAACTATAAATTGCGCTCTAATTACCCGGGGGCAGCGTCACATCATGGATCCAGACAGTTTTATGACGATTTACGGCACATTTCGACGCGGGGACCGGCCCGCTTAGGGAATCCGACCCGCCGGCCAAGTCTGACCTGCCCCACCCTCCGCTTTTCGCTCCAAGAAAGGGGCGGCAGGGGTGAAGCGGTGCGCTGCTAAAGTCTTTGCAACAATGGTCGGTATACGTCACCTTTTAGACTGTAGGGGGTTTTAAGGCCTCCAGTTCTTTATGATAATGAAATCTGAGCAGGGTGACGCGGAGGTGATGCCTCGTGGAGTTTTTGCGCCCCCCTTATTTATTGGACGTGTGAGAGGGGCGGCCAACTTCTCAATGGAATGTGTTTCGTGTTCCGTAATGGGAGAAATGTTTTGTTTGATTTTGAATTTTCCGAGGGCTATATTACGTTTGTGAGGGTTATGTTATTTACATGTCATGTAATGTACGTTATTTCATACCTGTCAAATTACAGAAGACAAAACCTCTATTATCGTCTTAAAGTAACAGACATATTTTCTTGTTTCAGAAGTACCACAAGTAGTACATATAGGTACAGTCGAGTTCATAAACATGTGTACATTTCTTCACCCTAACTCGTTGCAATATTTATGGTAAAAAAATGTACACATATTTATGAACTCGACTGTACTTCATATTTTATTGTGCACTCATAGATTATTGATATTAAAACAGCGTGCGTAGCCGAATGCACAAATGCTCACGAAACGAAACGCTCGTAGATATCTATCTCTATCGCTCTTGCATATTGGCGGGACAGAGCCAGACTACCTTTCGCAGCGTTTCGTTTTCGTTTCGCGTCGTAGAAATGCCATTGGGCTACGGGGCCAGGGGTTTTAAAAAATAACTTTCTAGCAAGAAATTTCTTGCAAAATAAGTGTGTACTGGGCGACCACGGTCTACGCATTTAACGCTTAATGAAAATAATCTTTGATTTTCTGACTTTATTTACTGAATAACCCCAATAATTTTCCTACAATTTAGATGAAGCAACATAGGACTTGATGGACATACATCTACACAAATGCTTAGATTAAATAGCTAGAGAAGAAATGAAGTCGATAATTCGATATTAGTTTACACCACATACGTATTGTAATTGTCATTTTGGATATAATTGTTTGTGCTAAAATTAATGTTATTTGATTCCACAAATCTTTTCAGAACAGTCTCAATATGTAATATTTATTGTCATTTTATGGTATTAGACATAGTGATGTCAGAATGCGCCATTATGCAAATCTGCCCGCCATTAACGACGGCATGAATAAATCTAATCAGGCAATATGGCGGCACAACAAATAAACACTCATATCAATGATAGATGGCGCTATAAGCCATAAAAGTGAAACTTGTTAGTTGCGCGGTTATAGTCAATACTGCTTGGTTATGGACGGAACTGCATGGCCTCAATGAGAACCGTGTATATGGCACGATCATTTTCTAAAAACGATTATTTTTATAGACGTGTTATGTTAGTTGAAAATGTATTACTTAGGTTTAGGTTTAGGTAACACCGATATAAATTATTGAAGACATTGTTACACAAATCAACCAATCACAAAACATAACTAAATGAGAAACAAATATTCATAATGAAAAAACACAAACATGATTCAAACACGGAACTTCGAAGTTAGTGGACAAAATAAATACCGATAGTCCGTTGGATATTCTTTAAATGCTATTAAGGGCCGGTTGCACCAAACCGTCTGTCACCGTTAAAGCGTTCGTTAAAGTTGATTGTATGACAAGTTCTATAGTCGTCTGCTGCGTGACGATGATGTGTCTGTCAAATATGGTTGATGCAACTGGTCCTAAGTCCCACAAATAAAGCGTTCTTGAGATAATTATTATAATACCTAAATTAATGTAATGAAGTGGAATTATTTAAACAAGTTTTTGTTCAAAACGGCCAGAGACCGAGATTTCACTGTATAAAAATTCTATCTAATGTTTTTTATTCTTTTGAATACTTTTATCCATAGAAAACATCCATGAATCAGAAACATCATAATACATATCTACACAATATTTGATACTTTTACATACCGGGATTCGAAACCAGGGCCATTGCTCGAGAGTCTCAAAAATGTCAGATACCGAGTTCTCTTCATAAAACACTCGTATAACGTATTTTAATGCGTACTTAGTTGTTGTGTTTTCTGCTAGCGTAGCATGTGTTGTTTAAAATAAAGTCATTATTTTTTTGACAAAATGTTCAGATACTAGGTTTTTCTTTCACGATATAGGTATTCGTCTAATGTTTTAATGCGTAGTTGTGAGATCGTACCATGTGTTGCCTATTCGATAACGGTGATACATCGCTGATGCCGTCAGAGGGAGCTGATTTATATTCTATAATTTTTGGGGGCGCGAGCTTGAGACGAGTGCACGCCGTGCACGGTGCGTGCGTGTGGTGCAGTGCTGCGTGCAACCGATGACTAAATTGAGTTTATTACTCAATTTTTTTGGTATTACTAAATAAACCTGGTCACGGTCTTCTAAGGCAGATGGCAGTGTTTGATTAGAAGGGCTTCCAATCAGGAAGTGGAAAGGCGTAAGGGCCGTAGGATCCTCTGGGTCTGTAGACACATGTGTTAGTGGGCGAGAATTTGCAATCGCTTCGGCTTCCATTAGTAACGTCATCAATGTCTCCTCTTTAGGGAACCTTTCGTTAAGCGTTGCTTTCAGCGCCACTTTTACTGTTCTTACCAAACGCTCCCAGCATCCTCCAAACGAAGGTGCAGCTGCGGGGATAAAACTCCACCTGATTCCTCTAGTCGCTGCTTCTTCTTTCATACCATCTGAGTAGAATTGGCGTAGAATGCGGTCTGCTCCAACGAAGGCGGTCCCGTTGTCTGAGTAAATTGTATTAGGGATACCTCTTCGGGCAATAAAACGCCTCAAGCTCATTATGGCAGAGTCAGATGAAAGGCTGTGTACCAATTCCAGGTGTAATGCCCGTGTTGTGAGACATGTATAAAGGGCTACATAACGTTTTTCATGGCGGCGACCCACTGTGACATTGACAGGGCCGAAATAATCTAAGCCGGTAAAGGTGAATGCCCTCTGGTGGTGTGCGAGCCTTTGAGGTGGCAGGTCTCCAGTGGCGGGGTTCATAGGCTTCGATTTGCGAATCTTGCAAAACAAGCATTTATGAGCGACTGATCTGACTGTATCTCGAAGCCTCAGAAGCCAGAATCTTTGTCTTATGTCATTAATGACGTATTCATTGTTGGCGTGCCCTGCTCGTCTGTGATATAATTGTACTAACAACCGTGCGATCGGGTGACGACCATCTAGTAATATAGGAGATCGTGTTTCTGGGTCAATATCTTCTACCGCTTGTATCCTTCCAGCCAAGTGAATTAAATTATCTTCTCCCAGAGAGGGTGATAGTTTGGTGAGACGGCTATTTGAAGGAATCGGTTTTGAGTTGATAATACAGTGGAACTCTTCGGAAAAGCTATCCAGTTGAATCCGTTGCAAAATATGCCTTTCAGCGGCTTTTATTAGGTCTGCGTTCAAAGTTGTGTGAGTGGTGGACGTTGATGAACAACGCGAGCGAGAAGGAACCGCTCCATTTTTTACTTTAGAATTTCTAATTGAGGCCAAAATGTTGCCGAAAATTGCCACAGCTTGATGTACCCGGGCTGTGGCACGTAATAACCGGAGCCAGTCATTAAAATATTCTAGATTTGCTGTGACCGGATTTGGCAAAACGCCATTAACTGAAGTTACCGCCACCGACTCAATTGGTTGGCATTTAAGTTCTTCGAGGTTTGATGTGACATTAAGTGGCTCTGTGGGCCAGTCCTCGGGGGACTTTAAAAGAAATGATGGGCCAAAAAACCACCGATGTGAAAGGGTTAGATCAATTGGACGAAGTCTAGTTGCGTCATCAGCCACATTTAAGTCTGTCGGTACCCAGTGCCAGTCTTTGACAGCAGAATTTTCTAATATTTCACCTAGGCGGTGGGCAACAAAAGGCTTAAACGCTCGTGCATCACTACGCAACCATTGGAGGACAGTCATCGAATCGGTCCAAAAATATGTACGCGTTGGTTTTTTACGATGGCTGTCCTTGATAACGAGTGCTAATCGAGAAGCTATCAAAGCGGCTTGTAACTCCAATCGCGGGATAGATATAGGTTTAATAACTTGATTGTAGAAATAGAATTGCGTACCTTATTCGACAGTACTCCTAGTTCTTTCAAGTCGTTTCCCAGGCGAGGAAGGTTTTTTAAAGAATTGACCTCTTTGTAGACGATGAGCTCGGGGCGGGCGAAGTTGTCCTCGAGAGCGCGCATCACCTCCTCCGGGTCCTCCGTGGACATCAGCAGCGCCGCGACGGCGTCCCGGGCGGGGCCGCGGAGCGCATTGTGGAGCCGATTTATGTTGTCTAGAGGAGAAAAGTTATTTTTAGTTACGTTATATATACGTTTGAATTGTAACCATTGCAGCGTGTTACCAAAAAATTGAGGTAATTCCAGTTTCTTTATACTGGAAGCTGAAGCGAGAGCCTTCGCTGCGGCCGCGGTGTCGGCTACCGCTTGCAGGAGAACAGGTTGGCCAAGCTCCGTGGGGAAGAGCGGGGGCATATAGCCGGCCGCCTCGGAGGCTTTGGTGGCATTTACCGGTTCTGATTGACGATGAAGGGGGTTAATAGGGAATGCAGATACCCGAGTGGCCATCGGTGATGGTACCGTATGGCCGGGAGATGGACCTAAAAGAGGTTCGCATCCTACTGCCGGGATGTCCCTATCACCACAATTGTCATTGAACGGAATGTCCATGTCCCTATCACCACAATTGTCATTGAATGGATGGTTTTCAACCCATTTTTTTGTTCTATTCACGCTCACCTGATCTGAATGGCTACGACCTGCGCAGCTACTCTCTGCCTCGGCATCAATAGCTTGGAGTTCAGCTTGCAGCTCACACTCTTCGACCTGCCGTTGCAGCTCCGCAAGTTGAAGTTCTCGTTCGCGCTCACGCGCGGCGAGCGCCTCCTCGCGCTCGCGCTCACGCGCGGCGAGCGCCTCCTCGCGCTCGCGCTCCCGCTGGGCGAGCACCTGCTCACGGTCGCGCTCGTGGGCGGCGAGCTGCTGCTCTCGTTCCAGGCGGCGGCGCAGAGCGATCGCTTCAGCTGCAGCTTTTTGTGCTTTTACGGTGGCCGAAGAACGAGAAGATTTGCTTTTGCTTTGCGCCGTGTGAACGCTAGGTGCCCTGTCGCCTTGCGGAACAGAGCTGTGAGGCTGTGGAGGTGCTAAAACGGCGTCGGGATTAGCCGACATTATTTTACTTTTGCTACGGGTGATCATACGATGAGAACTACGTGAATATATGAATGTAAACAATGAAACAAAATGAAATGTAAACACGTAAACGGAACTGTCAGAAACTAAATAGGCACTGAATAAATGGGGCGAATGACCAATGAAAAAGACGGAGATGGACTGTATGGAACTAATTACGAATGATAACTGCTGTTTACCTTTTAAATGTATATTTAATAAATATTATGAGATTACAAACCAAACACAATCAATGACAATTTATAACTAAACAAAAAACATATGCCAAAATGACAGGAAAAATCTATACTACATATTTCAATTCTGCAAAGAGTTTGGAACATCCTGCCCCTCGTGCAGCTATGCACCAACTAACCTAAATCTTAAATAACCTACTTACTAATGTCAGTCTTAGTCTTAGGTTATTCTAATCAACTTTTTGAGGGGACGGCGTAACGTACCCCCAGCGGTTGCAACGTCCACCACCCTGTTTACGCCATCTTTTCCGGGAAACATATTCGTTATCCTTCCTTTTGGCCATGTTCCGCGAGGTAGTGATTCGTCCACTATTATCACCACATCTCCTATTTGTAGTTCTTGCCCACGATCTCCCTTTACGTTTACTCGCGTTTGCATTGTTGGCAATACCTCACGCACCCAGCGCTTCCAAAAGTGGTCTGATAACCTGATTGCCAACACCTATGTTTTTATATATTATATGTATCGTTGTCTGAGTACCCACAACATAAGCCTTCTTGAGCTTACCGTGGGCCTCAGTCAATCTGTGTAAGAATGTCTTATAATATTTATTTATTATTATTTATTATTTGTATGTTTTCCCATCACGGAACAATGGTATTCCGGACCTTTGGGAGGCGTGCGCGGGGCCGAAGCCAACGCGTAGAGGCCCTTTTGACACTTTAATGAAATGTAAGGGGTACACCGAGCGGATGCTGCCCTTACCCGTATCATGTACACGCAGAGGCAACACCCGCCAGGGTGTAAGGACTATTTGAGATTTAATGGAAAATGAACTGGGCTATTTTGATGAAAGTGATGGACTAAATACTGGGCTATGGATAAAAAACCGGACGCCTGCCTGATAAAATGGTATCCAATTTTATTTCCGGCAGACGGTGACTCGTCCCCACAAGATGGGTCCTCACAAAAAGCGACATTCAAGATGGCTCAAGGGCAACACCGGTGTGAGAAGTCAAGGGTGTTGAGAGGTGTACACCGCTTTCTGCCCAGTGGCTGTCAAGCCACTGTACCAACAGCTCGCATCTTATGCAAATTTTCACTTCCACCCCTGGGGCATATAGCCCTAACGACTCCACTCTGGACGGCCAGCCAAGGCAAGCCAGAGGTAGAGAGTACTGTCCCACCCACCCGCCTTACGGGTAACAGAACTCCCCAGGAGCACTCGGGTACGTGGGGTCGCTGTTCCCCAACAGCTCGCCACAAGCTGCCCTGCGTTGACTGATTGCACTGGTTAAACCAATGGGCAATGGGGTCGTCACATCCTTACGCCATTATTATTATTATTAAAACCTCATAGAGGAATTTCAAAATCATTAAATAATTTTCTTGATTTGTTTATAAATTGTTAGTTGGTTGTAGTAAACGAGTAAAAGAAAAATTATAGCTCTAGGTTAAAACCATGTCTACTGTAAAACTGTACTTACTAGAGTCTGGCTAATGAAAGTTGAACCCAGTATGTTTTCAAAACAGCAACTCTGGATGTCATATCATTGATTGTCATCTGTCAGTGTGACTGTCACTTTAACGAATTTAGGCAAAAGTTAACAGCGAAATCTATAAATAATAATGAATAACACCACAAAAATTAGTAAAGTAAGTGCTGTAAATAAATTAGAAATAATAAAAACCGGCCAAGAGCGTGTCGGGCCACGCTCAGTGTAGGGTTCCGTAGTTTTTCGTATTTTTGTCAAAAACTACTGAACCTATCAAGTTCAAAACAATTTTCCTAGAAAGTCTTTACAAAGTTCTACTTTGGTGATTTTTTTCATATTTTTAGGGTTCCGTACCTCAAAGAGGAAAAACGGAACCCTTATAGGATCACTCGCGTGTCTGTCTGTCCCTCTGTCACAGCCGATTTCTCCGAAACTACTAGATCGATTTACTTGAAATTTGGCACACGTATGTAAACAAGTGGCCCAAAGACGGACATGTAATATAATTAACTGAAATTAAACGAAATTTAATCATAGGGGCCACTTTTGGGGGGTGAAATTGAAAATTAAAAATCAAAGTTATTAGAACTATATTGTGCTACATATCAAATGAAAGAGCATTTTATAAGCATCTCAAAAATATTTTTTTTATAGTTTTTATTTTGGTAATTTAGAAGTAATTTAAGAAAATAAGCAAAAAATGACCATTCCCCCCCCCTTATCTCCGAAACTACTTAGCGCAAAATTTTCAAAAAAATACACGAGATAGCCCTCTACCTGTAGATTACAGGAAAACCTATTAGAAATCTACAGTCAAGCGTAAGTCGGAGTTAAGAGAAAAAAACTCAAATTGAGATTTTTCACTCACTGCCGCTGCAAGTACTTACTAAATGTTTTGAAATTTTGTGAGCGCCATGGACAGGTAGAAAGAAATTCATTTCTGTTTAGAAATTGTTAAAAGTTTTAAGCATTTGCCAAAATGACTTAAGTTCCTACTAAAAAAGAGGCGCTTACGACTTTTTAGAACTGCACTGACCATAATATTGCCCTAATAGGTCCAAAAAATGGTGTATATATACGAAAACAAAAAAATTGTGCCACCGACAACCAAAATCTGAAGTCTATTTGCTCTATCTCTTATAGTTTCCAAAATATACGCAAAATCTTTAAAGTACAAATCTAGTGTACACGTTGCCATCACATGTCGTCAGGCGCTCATGACCTTTTTGTATGGAAATGTCGAAATCCGACTCGCACTTTACCGATTTTCATAGAAAGTTGTGTTTTATTATAGTTTTGAAGGAGGTTTCTTGTTTTTAACCACCAACGCAAAAATATAATAATAATAATAGGTTTGACGCTTGACATGTCTGTCTGGCATCATAGCTCCCGAACGAATCAATCGATTTTGATTTAGTTTTTAATGTTTAAGGTGAATTCGTCGAGAGTTTTTTTTTGTACCACGTAGGTGGTAAACATGCATACGGTCCGTCTGATGGAAAGCGGTGACTGTTACATATGGACGCCTGCCACTCAAGGAGTGGCACATGTGCGTTGCCGACTCGACTCATTAGAAACTTGTACAAACCTGTACTTAGAAGGGGCCTGGGTGCCGACGACTCAAAGGACCGAAGGAAGGAGGGGGAAGGAAGGAAGGAGTACCGCACCCTCGTTGAGCTCTGGCTGCCTTACTCACCGGCAGGAACACAACAATGAGTAAAGTCTAGTGCTACTTGATTGCGGTCTTTTGTAAAGCGGAGGTATTAGACTCTGCTCTACCTTAGAGTATATTCAATTTAGTATTAGAGTTATCACGTTATCAGTCAAGAAATTTTAATGCAGCGCCATCTATTATTAGTTTCGACAACTTTTTATGTGACTTTCCATGCCTAAAGGTTCGCACAAGTCTCAAGTCGCGTAAATTACCTACTTAGTAAATTTTGCCGAGAGACGGCGCTAAATACAATAATACTCATTAGAGTACCTATACTTCTAGTCAAAGACATATATAACTCCGTATATTCAGATAAAGTCTAAGAATAAAACGTACTTACCTCAGTACCACACAGAAGAAGGGCTCAGCTAGATGGCGCTAATATTAATATTAACACGCTTTTATTAGGTCGTCGTGTATGTAACTAACTATGTAATGGAATCTACGGAGGCTAATTTAACCATCTTCCAAGGATCGTAGCGTAATGATAATTGGCAGCTGTATGTAGTTCTGATGACAGTACAATAATATGGTACTGTTGAACTGATCTGATGATGGAGCCGGAAGATGTGAACTGGAACTACGATGGTATCATAGCTGTTTTTGGGTTTCTTAGAAAAGTCTTGTAATGAACTTTGACTACGATTAGGTTTCAAGGTCTGATGACGGAGCCGGAAGATATGAACTGGAACTACATGATGGAACATCGTATCATAGCAGTTTTTGGGTTTCTTAGAAAAGTCTTGAAATGAACTTTGTCTACGATAAGGTTTCAAGGTCTGATGATGAAGCCGGAAGATATGAACTGGAACTACATGATGTAACATCGTATCATAGCTGTTTTGGCGTTTCTTAGAAAAGTCTTGTAATGAACTTTGACTACGATTAGGTTTCAAGGTCTGATGATGGAGCCGGAAGATATGAACTGGAACTACATGATAGAACATCGTATCATAGTAGTTTTTGGGTTTCTTAGAAAAGTCTTGTAATGAACTTTGACTACGATTAGGTTTCAAGGTCTGATGATGGAGCCGGAAGATATGAACTGGAACTACTAAAAAGATCAACGTAGTATTTAAAATAAGTTGGGATAGGGTTTTCTTGAGACCCTTAATAGCAAGTAAAGGGGGGCTCAGGGGCGATCGAAGCCCCCCACAAAAAAGACTGATCAACGTAGTATTTAAAATAAGTTGGGTTAAGGTTTTCTTGTGACCCTCCAGAGGAAATAAAGGGGGGGCTCGGGGGCGAAGCCCCCGCAAAAAAGAAAGATCAACGTAGTATTTAAAAGAAGTTGGGTTAGGGTTTTCTTGTGACCGTTCAGAGTAAATAAAGGGGGGGGGGGGGGGGGGGGGGGGCTCGGGGGCGAAGCGTCATTTTGTGAACATCAAAGGAGTGAGCCTTCTGTACTTGTACTATTATACATATATTCTGTGACAAAACTAAGAACATGTGTTCCAAGTACAACATTCGAAATGCCGGAAAGTTAGTAGGTATCGACCGTAAATTGGCGAAATCCAATTTACGGTCAAATTAACACATGTGATGGACCCTGCCGTCTATAATAAATTGCCGCAATATGTGGTTGAAGCGCCTAGTGTGTCGAACTTTAAGTACCTATCGCTTAAAAAATTGGCTGGTCGAGCACCCGTTCTACACTTATGACAATTTTTTTATTACCTAATTAGAAAAATATTTTTGTGCATTTTTTATGTGAATATTGCCTAACTTTTTGTAATTTCAATCTTCTGTCTATTTATTCTTTAAGTGTTATTGTTGTATGAATATCATTTTTTTAAATCAAATCTTGACGTGTAAAATGGCGTTGAATGAATAAATGAATATGAGTATGAGTAGTATGGTTATTTTAACCATTGAAAGTTTGTACGGAACCCTCGGTGGGCGAGTCCGACTCGCACTTGGCCGGTTTTTTAAACATATGGTTCAAAAGTTAGAGGGGGGGGACGCACTTTTTTTTCCTTTAAGAGCGATTATTTTCGAAACTATTAATATTATCAAAAAATTATCCGAGTAAACCCTTATTCATTTTTAAATACCTATCCAACAATATATCACACGTTGGGGTTGGAATGAAAAAAAATATCAGCCCCCACTTTGCATGTAGGGGGGGTACCCTAATGAAACATTTTTTCCCATTTTTTATTTTTGCACTTTGTTGGCGTGATTGATATACATATTGGTACCAAATTTCATCTTTCTAGTGCTTACGGTTACTGAGATTATCCGCGGACGGACGGACGGACGGACGGACGGACGGACGGACGGACAGATACCTACTATGTATAATATTTTTCACGAAATAAGAAAGAGAAAAATAGTGACTATGAACGGATTCGGATGTCAAACAATCAAACGGTCAATGCAATCAACTTAGCAAAAGTACGAAATTACGTTTTTAAACTTTTTAATGGTTAATGTTTAGAGTCTAAGTTTTATCATCAGAGTAGCAATTACCTTTGGTTTCAGCATGTGTAGACACATGTTTTTTCCATGGTTGAAAAAAAACCGCTCGAGTAGGAAATTTCCCGCAACGTGCTTAAAACTAAATAGCAAAGTAAACAACTCAACATCCACTAAATTAGCGCAATAACCGTAACACAAAACAATATTTGATAAATTCAGGAACCATCGCCGCGAACGGAGCTAAAACAAACAAGACGTACCTACATACAGACTAACATTTAATTCCGCCAATTCCATCAAAAACCGTTGTTTAGTGCAAATTAACTGCAATTTAACCCTCAAAAAGCATTTCGGCATTCCACAACAAATTCTATTCCAAATTGGCGGAGGATCCGAGATGTTTATTCTGAGGGGTGGCAAAATACGCCATTTGAATGCATACTTGTCCGTCAGTCACGCCGTATCGGGCGCTCGCGAGCGGAGCGCGTGCCTCCAGTCAACCACAAAACCTAAACCTTTTACCGCCCCCGTGTCACCTGCCCAAGGCGCTCAAAGGGGCGGCAAACCGGTGTAACATCGCAGACCAAAGAAAATTGGATGCAAAATCGAACGAGGCAACTTGTCACATACGCGATTAACCCTGATTGTGATATAGGCTCGCGGATAACTGTTGATTTGATTTTATGTAGCCTCGGCGTCTGTTTGCACGTTTATTGCTTGTAAATTCGGTCGGAATCGAACTGCGAGTAAAATTGGCGGTTAAACGGTTATGATCGCGGGTGGATTTCGGTTATCGACTGACAATTATTTAGGTGTTTCGGTTTTATTCGGTTTTGTTCAGTAACTGCTCTCTGTGAGCTCCGTCTCGGAAACTAATCTCATGTTACTACTGTACAGATTAACTTTTAAACTCGGATGCCCACATACAGGATATCTCCTGTAACACAAGGTAATAAATAATTAATAAATTGACTGCATACCTAATGTTTGTTCAAAAAAAATACTTTTTCATACAAATTAAACATTATTTTCAATGTTCCATTATCATCAATGTCATTGACGTTACTTGTCTCGTTAAATATAACAAAATTTGAATTATTATTTTATTGTCTTGAAGTGTGACGTTAAAAATTAAAACACAACGTATCATTATAAATCTCAGAAATATTGTAGCTCTCCTAACTTCGTTCATGGTATATGTTTCGTCACAGGTTTCGCCTACAACCACTAAAAGACATATCCCGGAGATTACTTACATATTGACACACTATTCGCACTCGCCATGATAAGATTCGTACTGTTTTCGATAATTTCATCGATCACTTGCCAGTCAGCTCATCTGTTTGATATAACCCATTATGAGTATAGTATGATACTCCACATTCAAGCCTAACAAGGCACCACCCTCGCGAATAACCGTTAAGCAAACAAATAAAGCAACCAATTTTAATAACACTTCCTAAAGACAGATGGCGCTATTCGCCCGACACTAAAACCTTACGGTTCTTCCGCAGAGCGCTTTTAGCGCAATATTAGCGGAATGAAGTGCAATGCGCGCACAATTAGATGTATAAATAAATTCGTTTTACACGCAACAGATGGCGCTGAGTGCGCGCTCGTAGGTGATGCTGCGTTACGTATGGTCGTTTGTTATGTTTTGCGCTGCATATATTTTTAAATGATTTTAGAATAAGATTTTTTTTTGTAGTTTTAATCGGGAGTAAGTCCCCAATCATAAACACGACTTGAACATTTTATTTTTGTAAATGTTAACATTTTGGCAATTGGATTCATTTGTTTCACTAAATTTATTTAATCGTGAAATATTAAATCATAGATTAGGCACTTAGAAAAATCAATACACCACTAAGTGCTTATACAGTAAACAACCCAATTAAATACCTAAACACGTAATACACATAATATTGTCTTCGGTTACAGCGATAGTTACTCACGGGGTGTCACCCGTTGACCACGAACGCTGTAAAGTGTTCGAAACGTCAGGATGAATGTTAAATTCATTATACGCGATTTAATCCGTTTCCATAGTTTTATTTCATGACTTAATACACAATTAAAACAATAACACCAGTCTCCTACCATGACAAATAGTAGACTAAAAAACAATTAAATAATATACAACATTAATGAAATTACGATTTACGATTTAAACGGTTTAAAATACTAATTAGATACTAAATGAAAAAAAGACCAGCCCGCTGGTAAGAATACAGGTAACACCCTTCGCCTATAGCGATTTCAAATGTATTAACATAATTTACAATATCAATATAATCCTTTATTACTAATTAGATGCTAAATTGCTACGTTTATGTCACTAAATCGGCTCCCAAACCCATTAAAACAAATATGTGAGACATCCCCAAAAGTATAACACACCCTTATGTTGGCAACGAGACCCTCAACTGGGTCTCATCAGCATCACAATCGCAAAACTCGAAAAACCGAAGCCGAAGGCGGAATGACCGAAATTAATTCCATAAACAACATATGCACGCCACAGACTAACTTCAGTAGACTCTACAATACTCTACATCTAGGTCTTTTTAACCCCCGACGCAAAAACGACGAAGTGTTATAAGTTTGACGTGTCTGTCTCTCTGTTTGTCTGTCTGTCTGTGTGTGTGTCTGTCTGTGGCATCGTAGCTCCCGAACGGAGGAACCGATTTAGATTTAGTTTTTTTTGTCTGAAAGCTGAGTTAGTCGGGAGTGTTCTTAGCCATGTTTCATGAAAATCGGTTTACTGACATCGCGGTCGGGAGTTTTTTCAAAACTTTAATTTTTCTGTTAGCGCTGTGCACAGTGGGCTATTCACCGTAGTGATATTGACACTTGACACTGTTACTCAGCGTCAATATTTACTTGTTGAACAGGTAATGAAGTGTCACTGTCGGGCGACAATTGTCACTCTTGTGAAATAGGCCACAGGTTTCTTGAGCAAGGACCCCGCGAAGGATACGAGCGAACCTTGCTTATGTGCATATGTGCTGCCATCAGATATCCCTTAGTCGCCTTATACGATACCTTTCGAGTTGAAACTTGAGATAAGTTGAGAATACTAACGTCCGCGGTGCAGGCGCGGGGAACAAGTAAATGTTCCATTTGTCCACAAATAACCACAAAATTAAAATTTTGAAAAACCCCCGACCGCGACATCGTGGACCGATTTTCAAGACACATGGCTTACAACACTACCGACTAAATACAGCTTTCAAACAAAAAAAAACGAAATGTAAATCGGTTCATCCATTCGGGAGCTACGATGCCATGCACAGACAGACACACACACAAACAAACAGACATGCGGACAGACAAACAGACTTTGCGTCGGGGGTTAAAAACGATTTTCCTCATTTTTGTATTGCGGGCTGCAAAGGAATGGACCATCGGTGTTCCCTGAAAAGTACGACCTTGGCCCCTTTAAAGCAAGAGTGAATAGGCTATTACTGAATCGGTGAGATCCATCTTAGACTCTGTCTTTACTTTCCATCAGGTGTGACTAGGGTCAATCACCGATCAGTTTAAAATAATTAAAAAAAAATTATGCATTTTCATTGCAAGTTAATACAAATTATCTGTTTTGGTTTCCTTACCTGCTCCATCTACGTAAGTGATCTGTACGAGGCATAGACAATAATTCGCACGCGTTTCCGAACGCTCCTAAGATGGCCGCCGTTTGGCTACGGGATAGGGTTACCACACGGCTGCTTTTTTACGTGTTTTTGTTATTTGTTTTAGAAGTGCAAACAGAATTGGATTGACTATTGCTACAGCTTAATTGCATATGTAATTTGAGTGACAATGTAATTATGATACTATCGGGATGATGGACACAGAACGTAAGGGATAGCTATAAGAACTCTTTGATAACTACAATGTAACAATAGTTGTGTTTGGATTTGTTAAAATTGCCTCGTTGCACTTGCAAGTGAAAGAAAACTATATTAGCCTGTGTCAAAAGGATTTTGATGACAACATTTGTTTTTCGCTTTATATTTCACAATTTTTTCCAAAACATACCTATATAAGTATTTCGTGGTAACCCTGAAAGAACAAAATGGCGGCGTCTTTCTGCTACCTGGTCGCTAATTGGTCATTAGGATGCGCGTAATGTGCGCACGGGCCGACCCCGATTCAGGATGGCCGAGCTGGTATTGCTTTTTTACAATTTACACTTTGGATGGTTTCAATTAGAGTCTGTTGGGTTTTTGTTGGTCACGTGTAAACAATTATTGGAAAAGACGTAAAGAAAAAGTTCACTTCCCAATAATAATATTACTTATTATTGACAAGGATATATTCTAATGGCATGTTTAGAAAGTTGGTTTGTAAACAAGTTTTAAAAATTTTGAATAATATATCGTGTTTACGGAAATTTAAACTACTACCTAAGTTATAATTATGCAATTATTTTGTTTCTGTTTCCTAATTGTTGTATATCATCAATAATTACTTTGTATCTTTTTCTTAGAAAGTATTTATTTCTATGTAAGTATACATATTATGTAATTTTTGCCGTGGCCCGATCTCCGGACGGTCCCTACGGAAGACCGGTAATGGCTAGCTAGCTGCTACGAAGTATGCTACGCCGTAGGCCGTAGCAGTATTTTTCCGCTACACTGCTACGAGGCGGGGCGAGTTTTAGAAGACTCAATGGTAGTAAAGTTATAATCATGCGCTCTGTTTGAAGTATTTTGGAGTTAACTTGTAACAAAAACAAAGTCTTCTAGAATATTTTTTTTAATATATTTCTACTAGCTCTTTGAATTGCATACGCAAAATTATTATTCACTCATCAGAACTATTTACTCGTTTACTTATTTTAACTTTTAAAAATGTAGTACAAATATCCGTTGCAGCTATAGTCAACCTATAAATGTCCTTATATTTTTTACCAAAGCTGTCGTATCGGATTTCCCTCATACAAAATACATTCCACGTATTTTATCTTTAACTTCAAAATTGAACCAAAAATCAAAACTACCTAACTACATTAAATGACAACTAACCCCCTCCATGTGGAGAAATGCGGAACTAAAATTATTCATACAATATTTAAGTAATTAAAAGACAGTGGCGCCACTTTTAACTGGTTAAAACTATTGCTAATTTTCTCCTCGAAACTAAAGCGTAGTAAGTAACTATTTGTCGTTTTCAAATTTGGATTTTAGACAGTCTGAAATAAAGTTGACATTACCTAATCGCGTAGTCTTTTCTAGTTTATTTAAAATTATAGTATACTCGTTTTAGTAATTTGAGTTTTAAAGGTATATATTTAAGGGGTATTTTAGTGTGTTTTGTTAGTAATAGTGGAGGTGTGTGGGAAATCTGACCGCTCGGACGTTTTATTCTTTATGGGTCAACTAAATTGCGGACCCTTGTCTCGTCCCTTTTTAACGACACTTTATATTTAAACAGGGTGTTTCTTTCATTTATGGGGCGTAATTCATTTATTTAATTAGAAAAATAAAAATACAATAAAGATTAAAAAGTAAACATATTTTTAAATTGAAGGAAAAATGGAAAATTTCACACCTCCGGCAGGACTCGAACCTGCGACGTTTGGCCCCGGCAAGACCAAAGGTCGCAGGTTCGAGTCCTGCCGCTGCCGGAGGTGTGAATTTTTCCATTTTTCCTTCAATTTAAAAATATGGACTAAAAAGTAATTAGAGAAGTCATCAACTGAAAGTTTTATCTAATCCGCTCGGCGTACTTTTGTTTTCTTTGTCATTTTACTTGTGTGAGAGCTATATGCAGTCAGATACGCTACTTATAACTAAAGATTCTATTTAGTCAGTCGATCGCATAGGCATAGGTGACCTGCCACGCGATCTGGTTCCATATAAATACAGAGATTGTCATTACATTTTCAACAAAGTGTAAAACCGTCAAAAAAAACTGCACGTTGATGTCAGATTCATGCATTCAGAAAAGTTTAAAACACTATTCCTTAACGGCTCAAGGCTAAATTTCCTGTAATAACATATTTGATGAGAAAAATGCAAGCAAAATCATTTACTCAAATACTTTAAATTCCTTTGGCACAAAAACAGAACAGCCCGTATAAGGAAAACATTGGCACATAAAATTAAATTTATATGACAAACTATTGCTTAAAATTCAAATTGTACGTGTGAAATCTTGTTGGACCGTAATTGTATTGACCAATCCCGAGTGAGGGCGTAGGGTTGCGACTAGCTACCAGATATTCGCATGCTCATACTCATACTGAAATGAAATGAAAAATGAAATGAAATGAAAAAAAAATATTTCAGGCGTAATCCCATAGATTTGTTAGTAAACTTAAAAACTATACTAAAACGATCCTCTCTTCTACTCCAAGGTTAGCTGGAAGAGATCCCTTATAGGGATGTGCTCGCCTTTGTATCCTTATTCCTACAAATTGTATATAAACTTGTACACAATAAAGTGATTACTACTACTACTGCTACTAGTGCTACTACTACTACTACATCCATACTAATATTATAAATGGGAAAGTGTGTGTGTCTGTTTGTTTGTCCGTCTTTCACGGCAAAACGGAGTGACGAATTGACGTGATTTTTTAAGTGGAGATAGTTGAAGGGATGGAGAGTGACATAGGCTACTTTTTGTCTCTTTCTAACGCGAGCGAGGCCGCGGGCAAAAGCTAGTACTGTAATGTAATGTAAAGTACGTAGTGTAACTAGTGCAAGGTAATGAATCTGCTCAATTTCGAGTAAATTTGTAGTTGCGGCTAAATATTAGATAGTCTTTCGCAATACTCATATACATACATACATAAGAAAATTTGTAGAAAAAATGGTAGGACTTCAATCACAAATTGTAACTCATTGAAATAGAATAGAATAGAAATATTTTTATTCGTATGCACTTAACAACGACGATAACAATACTTACACAAAAATTACCGACACACAGCTAACAGAGAAAAGTGCCACGAAATGGTCTCATCTTAGCATGTTGCTGGTGACTTCCAGCGCTGGTCTTCGGTGATGAGGCCATTCGGTGAAAACAATCACGACATGTAACAATTTAAGAATACAATAATAAAAATAAAAAAATAGCAAAAAAGAAAGTAATTAATTAGAAATAATTTCACAAACGGGAAATAATTAGAAGTAATAAATAATTTCACAAACGGGAGAATTTTGGGAATTTTGAAAATTTCAAATGTAGCTAAATTATGTACATCGTTTAAAGCATTTTCTATTGTAGAGAAAAAGCTAAAACCTTGGCAAACTGCGTCCTAATGGCATTCCATCCGTGGCCGACAATGGCCGTCAATCTTCATACTCATCCTTATACCCATACTCATTCTCATCCTCGCCACATCACTAGTATCGTGTGAGACAATAATTGTGATATAAGGGTGCGTCCTAATGGGTTTAATAAAGGTACAGATTCGCGTCGGGGTTTCTGATTCGTTTACACACACTGTCTCTACTAATATTCTTCATCTGAATAATATGTGGCTTTCTTTGCCCAAAGGACTTCCAATATAATGAATCATAAGGACAAACGACCCTTTAGGTATGGTAATCGATACAAATAATCGACTCGTTATATGACTGTACGTCTTTTGCCTGGTAACATTAAATCATAAATCGGTGCCCTAGCTGTTTCACAATGATTCGCTTCTACTTAGTTATACATTATTACTTACTTTTTTTTTAAATTATAAATGGGCTTATATTGGTCACAGACTAGCCAAAGGCAAAGACGTGAACTACGATGGAGTGAGCTCGCCCAGAAGATGCCTGTTCACCCTTGATTTGAAGGTTGCCGGGTTATATGAGTTCGGAAATGTAGCCACTGGCAAAGAATTTCACTCCTTGGCAGTGCGCATAAGAAAAAAAGAAGCAAAGCGCTTCGTGCGAATTCGCGGAATATCTACCAAGTAAAAGGATGGAAACCGGCCTCGCTGCGTCTAAGAGTCCGAAGGCAGAGCGGGGACGGCGAAATAAGCTTACGCTGTTATTTAACTAAAAAACTCGAGTGTTTATACTGTGTTTGCAAATTTATTGATATTAAAGCAATTCGTTTCAACCCTTTCCGGCACATGGATCAAATAGGCAATCGTCAAATTTATATCCAAACCCTTTACATATAAATTCATCCACGAAAATGTAACTGCCCCCTCTTTTGTATTAGTTAAGACATTTAATTAAAATTTCAGTGCGCCGGTGAAGGGTTAAGTTAACCCTTTAAATGTGAAATGGTCCGTTTATTGTTGTTTTTATTGTGTTATGGTCGTATTGGTTCGGGACGATTTTCAGAGTTGGGTGTTTAAATGTCTTTTTGTAGATAGGTGTTTTAAATGAATTAGGTATATTGCTCTTATTCTTAGGTGGCCATTTTCGCGAGAAGAATCACCAAAAATTTGTTTTAAGGTAGGTAAATTTTATGTTTTTCCTACTCAGAATTACGAGCCCTTTCGATGAAGGGTAAAAAATGAGGGGCAAAAAATGATCCCAAAATTTTCTATTATTATGCATACTTTCCACTTTATAACCGCTGTACAAAGTGTTTGAAAAATATTAGCGAAGTGGAAAATAAAAATTTGGGACCCTTGGCAACGGAACTACCAACCTTCGTGCCTTAAATAATAGTTATATTTTGTTATACAAGGGAGCAAAGTTGTATTTTAACGCCGAGTGTGGAATTGGAAAACGAGCAAGTGAAAGGATGCTATAGTTGAACCACGAGTGAAGCGAGTGGTTCGAGAATAGAATCCTGAACTTGCGAGTTTTTTAACACATGAGAAGTAAAATACATTTGCACCCGAGTGTAACACAAAACTTTTCCCCTCACTAGCTCGGAAACACGTGTTTTGTCTTTCAATACCAGCGAGTAAAAACGCATTTTATCCACTAGTGGGTAAAGTAATTTATAAAGATGATTTACCACCTGTGGAACTACTGGAAGCAGTGATAAACGCATTTTTTGCGTTGTAGTTTCCTCCCTTTAGTGAGCGCAAAAAATGCGTTTATCACTGCTTCCAGTTGTTCCACAGGTGGTAAATCATCTTAATTACTGAATTCACCTACTTTTATCAATTTTAAAGCAGTTAATTTGACTTTATTCAAGGTCAAATTACTTTACCCACTAGTGGATAAAATACGTTTTTACCCGCTGGTATTAAAGGGCAAAACACGTGTTTCCGAGCTAGTGAGGGGAAAATGTATATTGTACAGCCATAACATGTTTACGCTTTTTATTCATCATCTTCGGTGGCCCGACAGCTTACATACTCTATTTGGCTATAGGATCTTAAATATAAACCCGTTATAAGGCACTGGTCTTAAAAAAAAAAAAAAAAAAACCTATATGATATTAGCCAATCAATAATTCTTAAAAATGAACAGTACCAACCAGGCCAAAATCATTTAGCAAAGTGAATCCATATACTTAACCATAGCAGTCGCTAATGTCATTTTATACAAAACTTGTGACGTCTGCTTATTTGTTAGTGAGCTTAAATGTCGTACTTTTAAGGCCCACTTGCACCAACCACTTAACTCAGGGTTAGTGGGCTATCAACTGTCAAATTCCATATAAAATGGTGGGTTAACCCTCGGGTTATTATTTGAATATTTAATTTAGCCTGGCAGCTTAAACCATGCACACTCTTTGCTGGTTAACCCCCGAATAAAGGTTGAGGGAGGCCATTTTCATTGGTGCAAGTGGCCTTAGTAACTTTAATTCTAATTTTTATTAAATTAGGACACTTTGTTCGGTTGTCGTTTGTTTCCTTTCTTTTAGTGAGATATATGGAGAATATACATCTCTAAGAGAATTAGATTAAGTAGATATACATTTTATTTTTAGTTGTGACATTTAGAGTCGCACCTCTAAAGTTTTTAGACTATTTGTACTTTTTATTTAAAATTTAGTGTATTCTTGTTCGACATTTAGAGACCTTGATCTCTAATTAATTGATATGGTTAACTTTAGTTAGAACTTAGAATTAGTATATAATAGTATCAATTGTAATTTCAACTCAATTTTAAATATTTTTTTTAAATACCTATGTACATGCGTGTAAAAGTGCGCTCTGTGGCCTATTTGCTGAATAAATTATTTTGATTTTGATTTTGATTTTGGTTAACCCACCATTTTCATTGGTGCAAGTGGCCCTAAGTAAGATATAAAATCGAGAAATTACGGGTCGTCTTTTCTATAATTTGTATGTTCTAATTGTATTGAGTATGGTGAATAACTTTGTACAGAGAAGCGGGCACTATCCTCCTAAGTTGTAATGCATTCTAGGTCCCTAGACATCTTAACAAAGCCCTTCACCAGAAAATAGTGCCATTATGAAAGCTGGAATGATCCAAAGTTGCCGAAGTCTGAAGTGATCAAACTAGGACCGGGTCGGGACCGCTTCGTCTATAATTCTATTTCGTCACTTTTCTAAATCGCCAATGATGCCATTTTATAATAATATAATTTCTTTATTCAGATTACTAGGATCCATTGGTTAGTAACATAGTGGCTTATAATCTATTGTCAATAATTAAATTCTAAATATTTTAGAATAGATTTCATTCCTTAGTCGTAACTTATCTAATTCGTCCCCCTACTATTTTGATTATGGTCCCAGTTCGTCTAATATGCATATTTTGACCACATTGTCAATCCATTGTTCTGTCTTCTTAAAATAAGCCAATATTCGTATTTTTCATTTAATTTTGCGTTTTTTATAGCATAAAAATTGTGTTCGCCTTAGTCCGTTTTCACATTATCCGATCCGATATCGGAAGTCGGAAGGATTTCAATAGAAAAAAAACAAGATGGCGCCTGTAATGTATGAGATATCGGTCCGACATCCGATATCGGATCTGATAATGTGAAAACGGACTTACAATGGTTGATTTGACCTCTACCAAGCTGGAAGAGATCCCTTATAGGGATAAGCTCGCCTTTGTATCTCTAGTCCAACAAATTGTATATAAACTGTTGTACACAATAAAGTGATTAGGTACTAGTACTACTACCCACACCTACCTACTACTACCACCTACACTGTTGATAACATAAGAAAGTAGACAATATAGGAATGGACCATAATATATGACAATAACAACGAATTAAGAATGAGATTGCCAGAGCTCAATGAGCGCGCGGAGTGTTGCGATCGGCAACGCGCATGTAAGTTGCAGGTGTCCATAAGCTACGGACTACTTAGCATCAGGCGGCCCATAAGCTTGTTTGCTAGAAAAGAAGGTGACAAAATGGAATTATGAACGATACGGTCGTGAGCGTACCTAGGACCGGCGCCGGCGTCGCCCGCGGCTGCTAACTTTTTAATTTCTCGCAGACGTTGACGCGACGCGATTGGTCCAACTTGCATAGATAACAAAAGTTTCAGATATTGGGTCTAGAAGTTGTGCTGGATCAATGAAAGAGAGTTGAGATTTGATGTAGATATTGAAAAAAATCTTTATTATACCAGGTACATTTTTTTTGCACATTTTTTAGTATATTTTATCTGTACTTTTCTGCACGTACACAATTTATCTGTATTCAATGCATCTGTACTTGATGAAAAATAAAATGTAAAAAAAATATTTTTAGTACAATTTTCTTTGCAAAATGCACAAACTATATTTTGAAGTTATTATAAAAACTTCAGCGACCAAATTAATTAACTTACCATCAGATGAGTAATATTTTTTCATTGTCTATGTAAGTATTATATATTCTATCGATTTTAGATTGTCAAACCATTTTTGTCACTATAAAAAAAACCGGCCAAGAGCGTGTCGGGCCACGCTCAGTGTAGGGTTCCGTAGTTTTCCGTATTTTTCTCAAAAACTACTGAACTTATCAAGTTCAAAACAATTTTCCTAGAAAGTCTTTATAAAGTTCTACTTTTGTAATTTTTTTCATATTTTTTAAACATACGGTTCAAAAGTTAGAGGGGGGGGACGCACTTTTTTTCCTTTAGGAGCGATTATTTCCGAAAATACTAATATTATCAAAAAACCATCTTAGTAAACCCTTATTCATTTTTAAATACCTATCTAACAATATATCACACGTTGGGGTTGGAATGAAAAAAAATATCAGCCCCCACTTTACATGTAGGGGGGGTACCCTAATAAAACATTTTTTTCCAGTTTTTATTTTTGCACTTTGTCGGCGTGATTGAAATACATATTGGTACCAAATTTCAGCTTTCTAGTGCTAACGGTTACTGAGATTATCCGCGGACGGACGGACGGACGGACGGACGGACGGACGGACGGACGGACGGACAGACAGACATGGCGAAACTATAAGGGTTCCTAGTTGACTACGGAACCCTAAAAAGTGGGAAGTTGAAAAAATAAGGTTATAAAATCCGATGAAAAATAGAATTTGGCACCTTTTCCTAGTGACTAAATTGTTTGACTTATAAATATACACATCTTATAAACATCAAGGTAGGTATTTTATGAACCAATCTAGAACAGAGAGTAAACATTAATTTTTAATTAAAAAAATCCGTATCTTACACAGAAAAAATTAAGCGCCATTTATCCCTTTCAATCACCAACATAATCACACATCAGCATAACAGAGATCGCGATCAGAAAAACGCGCGTCAGCGCCGCGCCTAATGCGCCTAAACAATGTTTTAATGTCCCCCGCAGGCGCGGCGCAGATGGCCGCCGTATTTATTTAGGACTAACTGCCGGGCGTTTAGCGAGTGACCCATGCATGGCTACGGGGGCCGAGGGAGGAGCGGCGAGCGGAAGCGGAAGCGGTATACTTGGCTCAACATTTTTACCACCGACGCAAAAACGACGGTGTTTTATAAGTTTGACGTTTCTGTCTCCCTGTATGTCTGTCTGTTTGTCTGTGGCATCGTAATTTTCTAACGGATGAACCGATTTATATTTTTTTTGTTTTTGTCCGAAAGCTGAATTAGTCGGGAGTGTTCTTAGCCGTGTTTGATGAAAATCGGTCCACTATGTTGGTTTTTTTTATTTATTTTTTTGTCTTTTGTCTACTTAGTCGCGATATAAAATTGTAAATAAAGATATGGCCCGCAGATTTGTCTATAGGTTTTAGCAACACTAGTATCCTGGCATGCATTATCCATAAAAGTGGAACATAACTGGACATCTTTAGAAATCGCTGCCGCTTATGAGCGGGGCGGTATAACATCCGTCAAACAAGTGTAAGATTAAATCGGCTCCATACAGTGCTCATTATGATATTGTGTGAACGGACAATATCGCCGGGTTATAGGCCGTCGTCACAGCGTTTTGTAGTCGCTGCCGCTTGTGATCGGGGCAGTGTAACATCCGTGATACAGGTGTGAGATTAAATGGGCTCCATACAGTGTTCATTACGATATTGCGCGTACGGACAATATCGCCGGGTTATTGGCCGTCGTCACAGCGTTTTGCTTTTTTGATGAGAATTGAAAACGTGTTTGATCCGCGCCATGATTGTTTATTTGTGGCGTTTAGGCGAGTTAGGGTTTAGGGTCATTTTGGTGCGTATTGTGATTTTTATATGCCCCTTTTTGGCTATATTTCTGATTCAACATTTTATAATGAGGTTGTAATTTTAATATAAATAAAGGGTGATTTTTTATTTAAACATTATTTTTGTTTACCACACACGTTAAGAATTTTGCCACTCCCTTTCTTCCTGTGGGTGTAGTAAAAGTCGACTGTGGGATATGACTGATATGAGTTAAAATGTGGCGTAGGCGAGAGGCTGGCAACCTGTCACTGCAATGTCACAGTCTCGATTTTCAATTTCAAATATTTATTCAAGTAGGCTTAATTAAATAAGCACTTTTGACATGTCATACAAAATATTAACAATTACCGCTTAAGAATTACAGATAAGTATTACAATAATAATTATATTACAGTTATACGAAATTATATTAGTAAATAATACAATACAACAGTATAATATTGCAACTAAATATTATATAAACGGTATTAGCTAGTATTTAGAGTGCGCAAGTCAACTCAGTCCCAGGCGGTTTTGTCATTAATATAATCCTTAGTGCTATAGTAAGCCTTACACATTAATCTATTCTTTACGTATTTCTTCAGTCTATGTAATGGAAGTTCAGTTTTCTTTCAACCCCTTATTTGCCAAGAGTGGCACTAAAACTTGAGTAGTTTCATGTGCTCTGTCTACCCCTTTATGTAGTATATATTATTTTTTTCAACTTTTACACATACTTAGTAGCTAAAATCAAGATCATGCATTGTTCGAAACTTTGCGTAGCTAGATGACGTTGAATTCAATTTCAGCCATTTTTTTCCGAAATCACGAAGACACTGCCGTCTTCTAAACTTCAATTAGCTTCTATAAGCTTTGTTGCAACCAAGTCCAAATTTAAATTTAAAAAAATGTGAATTTTATTGACCCTAAAAATTATCCAAGAAATTATTTTCAAAGAATTAATCGTTCGTAAGCACTTCACTAGCTCGTGATTAACGTTTCGTTGTAGGTACATGTAGGTATTATGTATATAAAAAAAAATATTATAAGGACATTCTTACACAGATTGACCGAGGCCCACGGTAAGATCAAGAAGGCTTGTGTTGTGGGTACTGGGTACTCAGACAAGGATATATATAATATATAAATACTTATATACATAGATCCATTTTATATAAATAATTATAGTTTTATTTTATTTTATTTTATTATTTTCAAGGGATAACAAACAACTGATACAAATACATTTTTTTTTTTTTTATAGCCTATATTGTTTCCCACTGCTGGGCAAAGGCCTCCCCTGTTTTCCGCCACTCGTCACGGTTCTTTGCATGCTCCCGCCAATCGCCACAAAATGAGTCCAGGTCTTTCCGCCATCTCATTTTTGGCCTACCTCGGCCTCGGGTAAATTGGGACAAATACATTTTATAAATGGAATTACATAATAAGTATTGTTTTATGCACAGTCGTTTTAGTCTTAGTTAAGTAAGTATATTGCTGTATACCCTAACAGGGTTCATGTGATCTTTTGCTGTAAAGACCTTGTGTAACACATGATTACAAATGCAATAAATGAATTATGAATTATGAATAGAAAACATCCATGACTCAGGAAATATCTGTGCTCATCACACAAATAAATGCCCTTACCGGGATTCGAACCCGGGACCGCGGCGCAGCAGGCAGTGTCACTACCGACTTTTTTTTTTTATGGGATAGGAGGCAAACGGGCAGACAGGTCGCCTGATGGTAAGCGACCAGAGGTGTTGGAGGTGCGTTGCCGGCCTTTAAGATGGGTGTACGCTCTTTTCTTGAAGATTTGAAGGTCGTATCGGTCCGGAAATACCGCAGGCGACAATTCATTCCACAGTTTAGCTGTGCGGGGCAGGAAGTTTCTGGAGAAACGCACAGTTGAGGACTGCTAGCCATCTAGATGATGACGATGGAAATGTTGTCGCGTAGGGCGATGGCGGAAAGAAGCGGTAGGGATTAATCCGAACAATTCCTCGGAGCACTCCCCGTTATACATGCGATAGAAAATGCAGAGCGAGGCCACATCTCTACGCAGCGCCAAGGGGTCAAGCCGATCGGAGATATGCTGGCAGTTGACAATTCGAGTCGCTCGTCGTTGGATGCGGTCCAGAGGGAGAAGCTGGTACTGAGGTGCCCCTGCCCATAGATGAGAACAGTAACTGCGCCAGACCGGTCGTCATATAAGTAGCTGTTTATGTAAGTATATCTTATAAAGTATATATATGTGTACGTTCATCCCCTCATTATAGTATTTAATGATAATAGTTTTAATTTGTAAATACGTAGTAGAATAGAAAGTGATATCTGATTATTGTTTTCTGTCACGATGCCTGCACGTATCAAATGTTTCTTTTTAACCCAGTGGTTGACTGGTAAAGAATGCCTTAAGGCATTATGTCCACCATTTGTACTTTTTTTTTATGTGCAATAAAGAATAAATAAATAAAATAAATAATCACTTATCACCTACTGAAATAAAAATACCGTCACAAGTGTGTGTCAAATATGAAACATGTATTTAATGAAGCTTGTGTTACATTTTTATCGCAACTCCTGTATATAATTACTGGCAACAGGCACGTGAGTTACGGACGGGCCCGCGGACGCCGCGCCGTTCGCCGCACCTGCTGCCTTATCGATGGCGCGTTATCTGCAGCCCTGAAAAATTTACACCCTGTATGCTAAAGGAACGTTTGAGGAGTGCGTTGAAAGGATGTACTTTCATTTGGATGGACGTTGTTAGATGTGCCGGAATGAACTATATTACTAAATAAGTGCTACTATAAACATAATATTTTTTTGGATGAAAGGAGTGATGATTATGAATGCTATTAGTTTTAGTTAAAATTTACACACGCCAATTTAATTAATATAATTTTAATTTTATTTTCCTATCCTCTTTATTGAAATTTCTGTGACATAATATCTATCTCTCTTCCCGTGGGTGTCGTAGAAGTCGACTGTGGGATATGGGTTACATTGTGGCGTAGGCGAGAGGCTGGCAACCTGTCACTGCAATGTCACAGTTTCGTTTTCTTTCAACCCCTTATTTGCCAAGAGTGGCACTGAAACTTGAGTAGTTTGATGTGCTCAGCCTACCCCTTCATGGGATACAGGCGTGATTGTATGTATGTATGTAATATCTATTTTGGTATACGTAACAATTTCAAGTGACATAATTTTAATTTCTCTTTTTGACATACCTACCTTTATTTACTATTATATACTTTTACATAATTACAGTGTTAAAATTCAATATTGTAATCGATTCAATACGTAGCATAATTTGGATTGAAGACTTGCTGTACCCTGTCAGGGTCCATGTGAAACCCGTGTAAATATGTAATACCTTGTATATCATTTCTTTAGCCATGATAACAATCGTTGATAGAAAACGCCAGTCGGAATTTTGAAAGGATATGGATCTAAGTTACGTAATTTTTCTTTTAGAAAAAAACGTGTAGTTATAACTATTGGTAGTTGCACTCCTACTGAACAAAATAGTCAATAAAACCCGTCCGTGTAGCCAAAACTTTATATTTTTTATGCGTAAAGTCCTACTTACTGAAACTTAGTAGTTCATGTGCTCTGCCTACCCCTTTATTATATAGGCGTGATTATATGTATGTGTATGTATATGTAAAGTCCCAATCCAAACTACATTGTCTACGCCTAAGAAGCGTTTCTGTAATATGATGAGCGCCATCTCGCGAACTTTTCACGAAATATGAATATTTAATACCGTATTTGGCGCCTTATGATATTTTGCTTGTTTCGGAGTTTCGTAACAGTGATTTGGGGAGATTAAGTTTGTGATTTAATCAAGTTATGCATGTAAACGTTTGTTTCGTTTTTGCTTTGGATTTTCATCAGTGTTTTTCCTTTGAAAATATATGATTATAGATTTAACTAAAACAGCGCCAAAGTATATGTAAAATATAAATGACAAAAGCTTACTACTAGGTTGGGAAACAATAAAGTTAAATTTGTTACATAAAAAAGTTAAGTTGCTATAGTGCGTGTTTATTTACATGTGCACTGACCGTCTTAAAAAATACATAGAATTAATACACTTGAACACGACTACATGTATTGTTATGAACAAAGAAGCTTCAGATATTTTTGTTGACGTTGTGTGTAAATATAAACAAACTAAACTATACAAATTAATAACAAAATACCTACTGTTTAAAGATGTATATCTCGCTTCTTCTCTATTTCGAGTACAAAAACAATAACGTCTAATAAAGTCGTACCTACAACTAAACTCGCCACAATTAAGTCATAATAAACGCCGTAACCAAACGCAATCACACGCTACCAGAAATATGACGCGAGCAGTAACGGCAATCACTGCACAGAGGTTTAATATCGTCTAATCTGTGCACTGTCTATGGGCCGCAATAAAAGTGCCGCCAGGGCTGCCACACGCACAGAAACAAGTATCGAATGTATCAAATATGACGCGAGCAGTAACGGTTTAATATCGTCTAATCTGTGCACTGTCTATGGGCCGCAATAAAAGTGGCGCCAGGGCTGCCACACGCACAGAAATAAGTATCAAATGTATCAAATATGACGCGAGCAGTAACGGCAATCACTGCACAGAGGTTTAATATCGTCTAATCTGTGCACTGTCTATGGGCCGCAATAAAAGTGCCGCCAGGGCTGCCACACGCACAGAAATGTATCAAATGTATCAAATATGACGCGAGCAGTGACGGTAATCACTGCACATAGGTTTAATATCGCCTAATCGCAATAAAAGTGCTGACCGGGCTGCCACACTGAAGAAAGTATATCAGTTACGAATATATATTAATTTATCGTCTGAAAAATGCACTGTACTTCACTATTTTAACGTATTTTATATTATTTATGTGATGTTATAAAATATATTTTGAATGTTTATTGTAGAAATTGTATCGATGAATGCATCTTATATCAGAAAACAAGTTTTTTTACTACAAAAGATATTTGAATTTACATTTTACATCAAAATCCTAAATGATGCAAATCGGCCTTGCATATCGCACGCATCGTCATATGCATGCGTGTAATATTTGAGAAAAACAGCAAAATGTACTCAATACTGATCATTGAGTGATATAATTTTCATATCAGTAGTATGTGTGAATAAGCCTCCTCTACTAAGAACGTGTTGGCAACCCTAGCAGGCATCACGCGAGGTGGCGCCCTGGAGAAATCAGCCGATATGTGCGCGGCTTAATTAGACGAAGCGCCGGTAAATATGCCGCGCTTATTGCCACGATTTGATCATTGAGGGCGCCACTAATTAATTCAGAACATTGAAGAATTGTAGCCTTTTCTAAATGGACAACGTTCGGTTATTCAAATATTAAAGACGAAGAAGAAAAATCATTTATTGACAGAGAAAAATTAAAACAAAACAAATAGACATGAAATAAAATGAACATAACATCAATAATTTAAATTTACACGGTATTAAAAAAAAAACAGTGTGAAGGAAAGGAAAAGAAAACTCAGAATTTTCTGTATAACAGGCTGGCTGGCAATTAATACATACATACATACATACAATCACGCCTGTATCCCATAAAGGTAGGCAGAGCACATGAACTACTAAATTTCAGTGCCACTCTTAGCAAAAAAGGGTTGAAAGAAATCCAAATTGTGACATTGCAGAGACAGGTTGCCAGCCTCTCGCCTACGCCACAAATTAACTCATATCATAAAATGTAAAAATGAATATAATTATGAAATTGTATTGAACCAAACTTAATGTATTATATGTAGAGGTATATTGATAGTGTGCTAACAAAAAAGTACTGAAATATAGAGATGATAAATAAATTAGCCTATATGTGCGCGGCTTAATTAGACGAAGCGCCGGTAAAAATGCCGGTTATTGCCGCGAGCACATAATTGAGGGCGCCACTAATTAATTCACATTCACATAAAAGAAGAGGAATCTTGTCTAAATGGACAACGTTTGACTACTACCGTTTGGCCACATTTTGAGGCGATTAAGATATTGGTAAATAGTATGTGAACTCAATACCTGATATTTTTTTCCATGTAGGAGATTCGTGATTTCCGAAATCCGACACTACATTGGTAATTTGACATGGCGCAGTCGGTAGGATTCAAGAAACATTATTTTAATTTAATACATATTTTGTTCCGATAATATACCTAATGCTAATGGACAAAGGACCAATCGGGTTATATCAAACGTACGTGATATTATGAAATATTGTGAAACATAAATAAACAATAGCCACGATACAAAATTAAAATTAAAAAAACCCGTTATAATAGACCGATTTTCGTCAAACATGAAAAAAAGAATCTAGGGCTGGTTTTAGTTTCACGCAGACCGTCCGCGCGGAGCGATCCGCGCATCGTTTTATCCGTTTGAAAGCTACGATGCAACAGACAGGCACATTAATAGACAGACAGACACGTCAAACTTAACACCCCGTCCTTTTTGCGTCGGGGGAGTTAAAAATGTATTACCACGTTTCTTCAAACAAAAACGTAACTTTTTAAATTGACATATAGTATGCTAGTTTTTGACATATACCTTGCCATATATCAACATTCAGTCCCTTTTTGTCCCAAAGTCCCAACTTATCGGGCCTTTATCACCGCTGCGTCACATTTAATAATAATGAATGATAATTGCCCAGGAGCTTACAAAGGCGATCGGCTGGTAAGTTATTTCAGTTTGACTTACACTTGGAATCTGAGAACTGTATCTTGTGTAGTTTCGCGTTGGAGTTGGGACAGAGGAGGTGTGGAGTCGCGAATTTAAAGTTATTTTCGTTTTTCATGATCAAATAGTAAGTTATTTCAGTTTGACTTACACTTGAAATCTGAAAACTGTATCTAGTGTAGTTTTGTGTTGGGTTGCAACACCCTTGTGGAGTCGACTAAAAGAATATCTGTGTACCTATGTGTGTCATACCTATTTAAAATATTGTAAAATTACCTTATATTTTATCAATGTTGAGAAACACACCTTTCTCACCACGGAGTTGGTCAAAGATGCCTAGCCTTCGGGGATAACACACACCAGAGAATTTTGGGCGGTTTCAACGGCGCTCAGGGTGGTGTAGAAGCACGTTAGCTGCGTAAGCTGAAGGCCCGGGTTCGATTCTGGGTTCCGACACCAGTGGACTCGATCGCTTTTTCTTTAGTGTGTTGTATCTATTACAGTGTTAACCACCCAAAATTAGTTTCTCCATATGAAAATATCCTGTAAGGAAACTAAGAAAAAACGTTTGTATCGAGAACCGATAGAAATTCTCTTAAAATTAGGTATATGACTGATTTAAACTTTCACACACAATATCACGATTTTTACAAATACATTCTTAAAATTGCAAAAGGGACTTAAATATACGCGATTAAGTCCCGCTTGCAATTTTAAATAATTACCTATATGGCTTCTGCTCTTGGAATACCAACACTGGATTAGAGAACATTGTTAACAGTTAGCCATCTCCACAGCTCCCCTGTTCCTCCCCGTATTCTTAATCACTTAGCATTGGTAAACGGCACGACAAGGTAAACAATATGAAGGCAACTTGGCCCATAACTCGTACTTGGCCCATTGTTGCCGGCCAATTTTAAACTATGACGCAGTATTATTGAAACGCTTGTGTGAGATTGTGATCTGCGTGATTTACTTATTTGCATTGTAACAAGTTTTGGGTTTGCTGTGTTCTACCTATATCTTTGAAGAACTACTATCTAATTGTGTTTGAGAAGATTGTCCCACTGTGATAGAAATGAACAAAAGACAGTCGCTCCGGTGAATAAAAGTGAGAACGAGCGATTGATAGTTGATCGCTCGCGCTGCCGTCGCGTCTCTTGGCAAGACGTTTACGCAGAAGAAAGCTGAAAGCATGCGATATTCACACTAACCAGCGATTTCTTATACACAAAATGCGGCTCGATGCTGATGGATGTATTCACCCTGAGACAACAAAGACTTTTGATGTAAGTAACGAGAGAGGGTAATGAACGCACAATGGGACGAATTTAAGAACGATAAAAATTAAAACCAATGGGACAATCTCAGAGTCCATGTCAATATCGCTAATATAATATGTAATAAATGTAAGGTTGGCGTAGCGCGTAGTGACCCTGCCTGCTACGCCGCGGTCCCAGGTTCGAATCCCGGTAAGGGCATTTATTTGTGTGATGAGCACAAATATTTGATCCTAGATGTTTCATGGGTCATGGATGTTTTTTATGTATTTGTATGTTATGTATATCGTTGTCTGGGTACCTGCATCACAAGCCTGCTTGAGCTTACCGCGGGACTCAGTCAATCTGTGTAAAAATCTGCCTAATATTATAAATGGGAAAGTGTGTGTGTCTGTTTGTTTGTCCGTCTTTCACGGCAAAACGGAGCGACGAATTGACGTGATTTTTTAAGGGGAGATAGTTGAAGGGATGGAGAGTGACATAGGCTACTTTTTAGGGTTCCGTACCTCAAAAGGAAAAAACGGAACCCTTATAGGATCACTTTGTTGTCCGTCTGTCCGTCCGTCCGTCCGTCTGTCAAGACCCTTTTTCTCAGGAACGCGTGGAGGTATGAAGCTGAAATTTATATCAATTACTCAGGTCTACTGTCCCTTGAAGCTGTGAAAAAATCAAACTTCTAAGCCAACGCAATCAAAAGATACAGCCGTTTATGCCGCAAATTTTCGACACTTGCAAGGGAATCAAAACCTACAGGGTGCTTCCCGTGAACTCAGAATCTTGAAATTTGGTACGAAGCAACGTCTTATAGCATAGATAAAGGAAAAATTACGAAAACTATAAATTTTTAGTTACATCACATAATATATTTTTTTTAAATAATTTTAACCTTACTACCCATTTCCTCATAAGAACCCTCGGTGCGCGAGTCCGACTCGCACTTGGCCGGTTTTTGTCTCTTTCTAACGCGAGCGAAGCCGCGGGCAAAAGCTAGTATCCTATAATATGTATTTATTTATTTAATGATAATACCTATAAAGGTTTTTAGCGATATCAGCGTCCATAACTTCCCAAACAAACACAAAGAAGCAGGAACAGGCGACAAAAGGCATAAAGGCGGCAAAAAGGCGCTAATTTCCCCGAACCAAAAACTGGTAATGGTTATGCGTTGTGCACCACGCGTTTGTCTCACGATAACGCGCGCTTACAATTAGCGGGGACGGTGTCACGCGGGAGTCAGCCAAGATCCTTGATATTGTTTGAGAAAAAGAAAATATCGTTTACAAGAAAAAAATACAAGTAGTTAAGCTGCATTCTTGTAATTTATATTTCGTTTTTTATTGTAAGAGAAAAACAAAATATCGTTTACAAGAAAAAAAACAACTAGTTAAGCTGCATTCTTGTAATTTATATTTTGTTTTTTATTGTAAAAATATTTTTACTTGCAGTAAAATTGATCTGTGCATGTAGAAGTGAAGATTATTTTATGTTAAAAGGAAATATTGGATATCCTAGAAGAAAGATCCTCGTCTGGGCCATTTTTTTTATTTCTAAGCATTGTGATTTCTTGTTTAAATATGGATTTTTACAATCCCAGTCGGTTTGGAACGTCAGATGTATCCAAGGCAGTCACTTTCTTAAAAAATTGGTGTCCACTACAACTCAAAGGATTATTAGTTGCCTAGCCTGACCCAAGGGTCGTGACAGATTAAGCAGGATATCGCAAGATAGATGATGATGTTTTTTTTAAATATCGTGTAAAAACGCAGTTTACGTACGTAAAGTCACGCCTCAACTGAATTACCAAAAGCGATAGGCAGGTCACAAATTGCTCAAGTTTCTGTGCTATTCTGCTTCCATGTGTCAGATTGTTAGCATATCGTCCACTCCAGGAGTGGGATATCCCGCTGTCGACTTTTACGACACCGAAGAGAGAAAAGGGAGCTTTGAGGTTCTGAACCGTGGGCAAACTTACCTCTTGGCTACTGATTAATCTAAATCATAATTAAATTGTAAATATGAGTAGTTTGTACTGTTGCATAAAGCTCTCCCCACATGCAATTAGACGTGACTTGGCCATAATCGTGAATGTTGAGCACCGGCCACACATCCCCAACCTTTGCGATGCACACCCCCCCCCCCCCCCCCCCCCACTACTCCCGTCTCTGGCCAATCAGGGGCCTTTACGGCTAATGGTTATGGTGAATATACTTTTTACTTTTTTGTATTTATTGTAGTCTGAAAAAGTTCCCTAGATAATATTGTGCAAAGGTCTTCTTTCAACTTGTGCATAGAGAAAATATTAGTTGCGCAGGTAAGAAAATATTTGTAACAAAATAGTTTATTTTAATGCTAGCCGCTTTGGACACCTATATTCTGTCAAACAAGTCTGTCAGTAATAAGAACTAAGAAAACTATAGGTAACCTTTTCTCTAGCACCCTAAAGAAAAGGATGCATATAGTTTTCTTTGTTCTTATTTACTGACAGACTTGGTTGACAGAGTATAAACCGCTCGGTTTTTAAGGTATCCGCCCGGTAAACGGAGGACGCTGGTTCGATTCCAGCTCGGGACACTTGGAGGCTTTGGTCACATTTTCTTTGTATATGACATTTATTTCCTGTTTATGAAGTACTAGCTTTTACCCGCGGCTTCGCCCGCGTAATAAAAGTATTCTTATTCAAACGTTTACAAAAAATAAGATTTTCATTTGGATCCGTAGGTTTCTATGTAGGTACATTTGTCCGCAATTATTTCGATTAAGGTGCAGCGGGGCATTATACTTCTACATGTATCCACTGAACACGCTTACCATATATATTCCCCGTCCCCGTCCCTCCCCTATCCCTATTTCTATCCCTATCCCTATCCCTATCCCTATCCCTATCCCTATTACTATACCTATCCCTATCCCTACCCTTATCCCTGTTCCGGCTCGTCCCCTCCCGTCTCGTCCCGTCCCGCCCCGCCCCGCCCCGTCCCTGTTCCTGTCCCTGTCAAATTATCATGTTAGGTGGTGAATTTTGAAAAATCCTTTCTTAGTGCTCTTCTAAGGAACTTACGTGTAATTTGAAATCTCTTGAACCAGAAGTAAACATAAAAAAGAAATCCATATGGCTATTTTCGATATTTAAACCCCATTGCACCACAACAGGGGAAAAGGTATTTCACTTCCGCCACGTCAGATTTTAAAAACGTTGTATTTATCGTGATCAGCGACCCGATAAACCATAAAAACGATACCCATATTGGTTTTTTGACATTATCACCCCTTTTCACCCTTTTAAATTGTACATTTTTAAAAAACTTGAACTCGTATTTAGTCATATGTCTTTAGCAATCCTCCTGTGAAGTTTCGCATAAAACAGTGAAACTAACATTGTTTCCCCATACAAACTTTGAACCCCCATTTGACCCCCTTAGGAGGCGAATTTTGAAAAATCCTTTCTTAGTGCTCCTTTACACTATATAAGGTACCAACGTGCCAAATTTGACATCTCTAGGACCAGCGGTTTCAGCTGTGCGTTGATATGTCCGTCAGTCTATATATTTTTTTATATTTAAACCCCATTGCACCACAACAGGGGAGAAGGTATTTCACTTCCGCCTCGTTAGATTTAAAAAACGTTGTATTTATCGTGATCAGCGACCCGATAAACCATAAAAACGATACCCATATTGGTTTTTTGACTTTATTAACCCCTTTTGACCCTTTTAAGGGTAAAATTTTCAAAAAATCTGAAACACGTAGTAAGTCATATGTCTTAAGGAATCTTCCTGTGAAGTTTCGAATAAAATAGTCAAACTAATCTTGTTTCCCCATACAAACTTTGAACCCCCATGTGACCCCCTTAGGAGGTGAATTTTGGAAAATCCTTTCTTAGCGCTCCTCTACACTACATAAGGAACCTACGTGCCAAATTTAAAATCTCTAGGACCAGTGGTTTCGGCTGTGCTTTGATATGTCCGTCAGTCAATATATTTTTTTGATATTTAAACCCTTTTGCACCACAACAGATGAGATGATATTTCACTTCCGCCTCATTAGATTTTTAAAACGTTGTATTTATCGTGATCAGCGACCCGATAAACCATAAAAACGATACCCATATTGATTTTTTTACTTTATCACCCCCTTTTCACCCTTTAAGGGGTTAAATTTTCAAAAAACCTGAAACACGTATTCAATCATATGTCTTAAGGAATCTTCCTGTGAAGTTTCGAATAAAATAGTCAAACTAATCTTGTTTCCCCATACAAACTTTGAACCCCCATTCGACCCCCTTAGGAGGTGAATTTTGGAAAATCCTTTCTTAGTGCTCCTCTACACTATATAAGGAACCTACGTGCCAAATTTGAAATCTCTAGGACCAGCGGTTTCGGCTGTGCGTTGATATGTCAGTCAGTCAGTCAGTCAGTCAGTCAGTCAGTCAGTCAGTCAGTCAGCTTCTTCTTTTATATATTTAGATAACAGTAGTGTGACTAAGTACTTAAAATACAAACTAAAATATTTTCTATGAAAATAATTTAATTTGTTCTTAGAGCTGGCCGCTTTTTTTACACGACTGCCCAACGAAAAAGAGTGTATTGTTCTTATAACTTTACGGTTCTTGAATGCATCATTGAGTGGGACTTTCACAACACAGGTTGAGCAGACATAAAGCATCAGATAATTACGAGAAAAACATGGAACCCAATCTCTATTGAAAGATATACCTAAATAGATGAGTTGACCGTGACGTTACTAAACTCGATTTCATATTAATTCCATAATATTCTCAAATCTTTTACATTCGTTTTGACAGCTCTTAAAAAGAAACTGATTTGCATAGAAGAAATGTAGCCTATTGTTGCTAACTTATCTGACTTTAAAATATCTTGATCCATCTCTGAGACGTCTTCTCAAATACTTGAAAACTCCATATCACTCGATGAACAACTGTTTCACTAACCCTTTTCAAAAAAGGAGTGCCGCCTAAGCCCCAAGGCGTCATCTCGCCTAATGACACATTGTACCGGTATATCGGTACATCTTGATACCGGTACCGGTATTGTTGAACTTTAGACTTATACTCCGAGTTAATGGGATGTGGCGATAAGAATCTGGAATTAACCTGGATGTTGTTGACTGATATTGGGAATGGGGAAATTTTGGAGATTTGTAGTATCGAGTTGCAAATTAGGACATTGATAAATATAGGTATAAGGTACAGCGGGGAAAATCTCGACTGGGGACCAATGTAACTGGTCCATTTTTTTCATGTTTTACAATGTTTGCATTATTAAATGAAGTGTTCACCAGTCATATATGGAAGGCGTGTTCAGTGGATATACGTGGATATCATAGTTTTATTTATTTATCGTATGGCAATTAAGACTACAATACACTGTATATACACTATAGCTAGTTCATAATCTAAATTTACATTCCTCCAAGTAGGTAATGGCTGCGCTCGCTGCGTTTTTAAAATCTTCCACTGGGCCATGGTACTTAGTCAGTGGGCACTCAAGGACAATATGCCGAACAGTTTGCTTTGGGCATCCGCATTCGCAACACTCCCGATCGCTCCATCCCCATTTTTTCCGGAGGTAGGCGCAATGTCCGATTCCCGTTCTCAATCGGTTAAGCATGCACCAGACACGACGTGATTCAGTGAACCCAGGCGCGCGGCTCTGCGGAACTAGCTCGAAGAGATCTGGGGAGACGCCAGCCTGCGACCATTCTTCGGACCAGGCGTCACTCAGGTTCCACACAGAGCGCGGTTGGTGGATGAGGAGAGCCGGGGGGTTTCTAGACTTTAACCTTGTGCATCTAAACTCAGCCAAGTCCCTGTTAAGAGGCAATTCCGGACGTGCTTGGGCTTTGTCGATTTCCCTGAGAAGGTGATGCTTGCGGCGTAGGTGAGGAGGAGCAATGCCGCTTAGAGCTGGGAGCCAGTGCACTGGGGTGGGCTTCATGCACCCAGTTATAAGGCGCATTGTCGTGTTTAGCTGCGTATCGATGATATTTGTGTGGGCGCTGTTCAGCCAAGTGGAAGCGCAATACTCCGCTGTTGAGTACACAAGCGCCAGGGCGGATGTTCGCAGGCAGTTAGCAGAAGCTCCCCATGTTGTACCCGTTAGTTTTTGCAGAATGTTATTTCTGGTCCTTAGTTTAGCTGCGGTATTATTGAGATGGGAGCTGTAAGTTAGACTTCGGTCCAGGGTAACACCCAGGTATTTCGGGAACGGGTACGTTGTGGTTGAGCATTGATCCCCTGAATGTGATGTTAAGTTTTTTGGTGGCTAACCTGTTGTTTAAGTGAAAGCAGCACACTTCGGTTTTCGAGGCGTTAGGGCGAAGGCGCCAGCGGGTAAAATACTCGTCCATGATGGCTAAGTCACTTTCCAAGCGATTTTCAGTGATGCTTATGTTGCTGTCCTGCGCGACTAGAGCTAAATCGTCAGCATATGCGAATTTTCTCGATTGAGTCTCTGGCACGTCGTAGGTGTATAAGTTGAAAAGAGTGGGCGCTAAAACTGATCCTTGGGGTAGCCCATTATTTAATACCCTTGTACTGCTGGATTCATCACCTAGGAGGACTCGGAATGGCCGGTTACTAAGAGCATCTTCGATGATTTTATATATTTTATCACCTAGGAGGACTCGGAATGGCCGGTTACTAAGAGCATCTTCGATGATTTTATATATAGTGTAATAATGGAAAAAATGGATTAGTTACAAATGTTACAATTGCCCCCCAGTCGAGATTTGCCCCGCTGTACCTTACCTTCTATTAGGATATCTTGGAAAACAGAGCAATTTAATTGCGGAATGTTCCATACAAAAGTAAGTAATAAATATTTAATGAACTAGAAATACATTACGTCACATACATTAAAATGCGACCGCCTAAGGATACGCATACTACACCACACATAGATGGCGCCACAAAAAAATGCCGTATTGCCATCGATTATTTGTAGATTGGCGTTAAGTGTCACTTCTGAGCCATAAATCTATGTCAAAAGTGACACTTAACGCCATCTACAAGTATAATCGAAAGCTACCAGCCAACTATGTGTGGTGTAGTGTATGCGCGTTCTTAGGCGGTCGCATTTTAATGTATGGGATGGTAGATCTTCTTATATTTAATCTATGATATAACCTAAAATGATATAATCATTCACAAAAGTTCCTATAACATTGACACCAGTTTAGAGTTAAAACGTAGTCAGTTAATCGAGTGTACAGAATATCTAAACAACGAAGTACCTACAGGGTGATGCGAAAAGTTGTAATGAAAGTCGTCGTTAACCCTCTATCGGCTGATCTCGCCATCAGATTGTGTAAAAGGCCTGAAATGTCGATTATTGAGATGTAGAAAGCTGGAAAAGGGTTTGGAACAATATAAATAGTGCTTTTATACTCTAACATGCCCAGTTTGTCAGTCGTACAAAAATACTATACTTAAAAAACCGGCCAAGAGCGTGTCGGTGTAGGGTTCCGTAGTTTTCCGTATTTTTCTCAAAAACTACTGAACCTATCAAGTTCAAAACAATTTTCCTAGAAAGTCTTTATAAAGTTCTACTTTTGTGATTTTTTTAAACATACGGTTCAAAAGTTAGAGGGGGGGGGACGCACTTTTTTTTCCTTTAGGAGCGATTATTTCCGAAAATTCTAATATTATCAAAAAACCATCTTAGTAAACCCTTATTAATTTTTAAATACCTATCCAACAATATATCACACGTTGGGGTTGGAATGAAAAAAAATATCAGTCCCCACTTTACATGTAGGGGGGGTACCCTAATAAAACATTTTATTCCATTTTTTATTTTTGCACTTTGTCGGCGTGATTGAAATACATATTGGTACCAAATTTCAGCTTTCTAGTGCTAACGGTTACTGAGATTATCCGCGGACGGACGGACGGACGGACGGACAGACAGACATGGCGAAACTATGAGGGTTCCTAGTCGACTACGGAACCCTAAAAACAAGATCTTTCTGATGTAAACTTAACTTGTGTTTTTTTTTTAATCGATAAGCCCTTTAAGCTGAGTTTCCACCTGCAAGTTATTGCTGCAGGGTTTGAAACAGAGGTATATGCAAGAAAGACATGCAGATATTTGCCACTCACTCTTACTCATAGTTGCGCCTCAAAACTTGCTGCAATAACTTGCTGGTGTAAACTCAGCTTAAGGTTCCTCTTAACAAGAGCCATGTCTGTATAATATTGTTAATTGGCAGTGTAATTCGAAATTTTATTTTCATTCTCATTACCAAATCGTGTGATTAACCCTTCGTACGCTTAAGCACTGATCGATGCGTGGGAATTTTGATTTATTGTTTTAAATGTCAAGGTCATTTTTTCGATGATCAAAATTGACATATACTACAGGTTAATATGAAAAATTCATCGCCCTCAAGTCTTACGAGGATTTACTTCGTGTCCTGGTAGAGATTAGGTTTGGACATGTTTTTGTTGTTGTATTTTATTATTAAATATATTTCTGCGATATATGTAAACTAATAAGACATCAAGTACTTACGCTTTAAACGACTCAAATGAATTGCTTTATTAAGTAACAATTAATCTCCGCCCAGCTATTTACTACCGGTTCCCTAAACCAATTTGCAACCTTTTCATTTTCCCATCAGTCGCGATCAGGAGGTTTTTAATTAACGCAGAGTTAGTGTGGTCCATTAGAGCCGCGAGTCGTCGGCGCCGACTGCCGGCCGACAAATGAGGTGATCGCGGCGCCGACAAATTGGCAGCATTTGTATAGGTAGGGTTGGCCGTTCGACGAAAGATTGTGCGTCGAATATGACATGATAGATATCGTGGAACACTGTTAAGGTACATTTTCACAAAATATTGATTTAAACTTTCACGATTTTTACACATATTGTGAACGGGACTTTTTTTTTAATACTACGTCGGTGGCAAACAAGCAATACGGTCCGCCTGATGGAGCGGTCACCGTAACCTATGAACGCCTGCAACTCAAGGAGTGTCACATGCGCGTTGCCAACCCGTTAGAAGCTTGTACACTCCCTTTTGCTGTGTTAAGTACACAGCAAAAAAAGTGTACAAGTTCCAAGGAGGGTTCGGGTTGCCGACGACTCAAAGGACAATAGACGGAACAAATTTGTTCCGTAGATCCTTCCGTCACCAGCACACCGCACCCTCTTTGAGCTCTGGCAGCTTTACTCACCGGCAGGAACACAACACTATGAGTAGGGTCTAGTGCTATTTGGCTGCGGCCTTCTAATCTGTAAGGCGGAGGTACTTTCCCAGTTGGGCTCTGCTCTAGATTCGAGCGCATTCGCAATCGCGTAGAACTAGGTTTTTAACAAATCTTCGGGCTCCATTTTACGACTCGACTCGACGAGGCGGCGTTGTCCCCATGTTCTCGGAGCAGTTTGTCTAAAGTTGAAATCAACACCTTCTAGCTGCACGAGTTTTTCAAACTAATCGCACTTGGTTTTCTTTTGTGTGGTCCTCCATCTGCCTCCACTCTATCCGCCCAACGGTATTTAGGATGACCAGCAGGACGGCGTTTCAGTTGGACGACACAGTAGGCCCTCTTGACTGCCTGATCCTCACCCTTCCTTACGATATGGCCATTGGCCAAGTCAGCGAATTTTTTTTAGAAATGAGATGTGAGTAGAGAAAAACATAATTCTATTTATCAAATCGATATTAAAGTAATTCTTAGCGGTAAACATATTTTTACAGATAAACTGAATTAGATATTGCACCTTAACATAGTATATGCGTGCATCCGGTGGCGGGCTGTCGAAGCCTCGTCTCCTCGAGTCGCGGCTCGCCGGCTGGTAGAGGAGTACGTACATTATACGGACAGGTACATTATTAAATGGACATTTAAAATTGCAAACGGGACTTAATCGCGTATTTACTATGTTTTAAGCACTATGTTTTAAACACTATCCTCCGACGTTTCAAGGACGGCATTGTCCCCGTGGTCTCGGAGCAGACTGGCTGAAGTTGAGGTGTATTAAATGGACAGTCAATACGTTATTAAAGTCATTCAAAAATTCACAAGTAGTGTAGAGAACATCTTTATTAGTTACGAATTATCGAGTCGAGCTGTAAAATCCCAAAATTACTTAATGTGAATCGGATAAATAAATCTTAACACCAGAGTTGTGCATTATTTTGAATCTCTCGTGAGCACATTTTTTTTATACGTACCTACATAAGTTTATGTTTTTTAAACTGCCATGCCAAAAATTCAAAAGAAAGATGGGTTCAATTCAGCCCTGCCGAGCTATTATGCTTCCAATTTTATCACTTGTCCCTCTCACTCTGACATACTTGCGAGAACGAGACGGATGCTTTATCCACGTAGATAAGTGATAAAATTGGAAGTATAATATTAGCCGGGGTGGACGCTGTAATCCATTTCAAAGCTGATGAATATATCAAATTGAAATAAAAGCTCCCAGTTAGACACTGTGCTTCTACAATGAGCTTTTCACTACATTTGACAATATTAACATTATTCTAAAACGTCAAAAACTGATGGTCAATATTCGAAAAACTTTAATTTTGAAATTATGATCATGCTGTTTAGAACCCATTTATGAGTCGGGATAGTTTGTACACATCTAAAGATCTAATATTTAAAAAGTGACCCTTTTATGACCCAGTGTAGAGACCCTTCTATGACGGGCGTTTTTCCTAGGATTGCTCATATAGGTACTAGGTTCTGAAACTGCTCCCTCACCAGACGGCGAGCCCTGTCAATAAGGTGATACCGGTTTAATTCGGCGTCTTGACGCGCGGCGCAGGAATGTTCATTACGACACTTTGCTAATCTGTCTGCTGACGGCTGTCTAACCCTGCCTTACTAGGCTTGTGCCGTTTCGTTCGTTGATCGGAGCGCTCCGATCTCGTTCAATCGCTCCCACGAACTAGTTCGCTCTTTTAGGTCTTTTGCTCATTTAGTTCAGCCAGACCAGCGACCACTGCGGTCGGAAAGATCAGAACGAATGGGACCGAATAGTGTCAAAATGATACGAATAGTCCACAGATAGTAACATTCCGGGCCGAAAGGTTGTAAGTAACCGAAGTTTAATATGAAAACTTGACTTTTTTTGTTGCTCTGCTAAATAGCTCTCGCTCTCGGTCGGCGCAGTCACACATTCGTTCTCGATCCAAACCGCTCGCGCTCGTCGATCCTATACTGAACTAAATGAGCAAAGATCGATTCTCAGACCACGGAAAGATTCAGTTCATTTCGGTCATTGATGGGATTTTATTCCTAACAGTTCATAGTTCGTGAAAGACACAAGCCTATGCCTTACCGCCTTTCGGTTCTGCGGTCCTGGTACTACAGGTGATAGGAAATATGGAGTAACTAGACGAGAATGATTGTTCATTACGACACCTTGCTAATCTGTCTGCTGACGGCTGTCTAACCCTGCCTTACCGCCTTTCGGTTCTGCGGTCCTGATACTACAGGTGATAGGAAATATGGAGTGACTAGACGAGAATGATTGACTCATATAATTATATTTTTTTCATTACGAGACTTTGCTAATCTGTGTGCCGACGGCTGTCTAACCCTGCCTTGCCACCTTTCAGTCCTGCGGCCCTGGTACTTACTACTGGTGATAGAAAAAGTAAGCTGAGAGATATTTTTGATTCAAGACATGTCACTTTTGAGAGTGTCAGGTCAGGTGCCGTAGCCGAATGGCATTTCTGCGACGCGAAACGAAAACGAAACGCCGTGAAAGGTAGTCTGGCTCTGTCGCGCCAATACGCAAGAGCGATAGAGATAGATAGGCTCTGGACTACATAGTTAGTAGTAGAAAGTCGGTCTATGAGGGTCCACTGATTATTGTTTTGGTCTAATACTTTTGGAAGCAATTGCTCTAAAATTAAGAAATATTCTGTACTTACTTCGGGTTGGACTTAAATAAAATTAAAAATTTATTCGTTTCGTGGCTATTGGTAATTAAAGGTATACTCGGTCCCTATAAGTACATAAAGGGTGCCATCACAAATCAAATCAACAATTACACCCAAGAAAAACCCCTTTCATATAAAAAACAAAAGGGCGATTCATCGGAAAACTTCCTCAATTCATAGACAATCGGAATTCGAGTCCAGTTGCAATTAGGGGGTTAAGATAAAGGGGCTTTAATTATTGGTGCATTTCTTTTGTTAAGGGTTGAATTTGCGAAGTCATTCTGAGACCTTCATTGATTAGGCGTAGTTTAATTTGTACCCTTTAAATTTATTGTCTGCAACGTCTGCAAACGATATCAAAATGGTTTGAAATATAAGAAGTGGTTGAAAATCATTAATGAATCTACGGTTGTACTCTCGTTATTATATCGCTATTGCTGCGACATGTTCACGTTCATGTTCAGTCCACGGAGTTTAGCCGCCGCGAGGACTGCATATACCTGAAGAGGGGCCTCCAAAATTAGCCCGAAACATGTCGCAGCAAAAGCGATATAATAACGTGAGTACAACCGTAGATTCATTAATTATTGGGTGAAAATCACTGATTCGGACGAGATTTGAACTCAAGATGCCATGTCTGGTAACTTTACTGAGCTATCAAGATGCCCTGATTGGCTGTTGAAGGCAATTTTTTTCGAAATCTTACGTGTGCCTTTGAGAGGTGCTTAACGATATCTACCCCAATTTATTGCGTTAACAACCATCTCCTAAATACACGTTAATTATAATAAATACTTTACTAAATTATAGTAATTTCATTCAGTATTTTTTTTACTTTTTCATTCACAGTTTAAATACTATACACACTCCTTGTTAGGTATACCTACTATTAAACTAGTATAAAATAAAACTATGAAAACGGATTATGTCGCATATAATGCATTTATAATACGAGTACATAGTTTTATTTCATTAATAACTTTCGTGCTAACTGAAGACAATATTATAAACTAGTATATTTTTATAAATAGTCTCCGGGCCCACTCCGAACATCCTCTATTTTTGAAACTCTCTTGAAAAAATACTGTCCTTAAGGCACTGCCATAAGTCCCATAAGAGCCATAAGTCAGTAAACAAGTACCGAATTAAATCATAAAGAGCAACGTAGAGCCACTAACTTACGTCACGTAGATTTACTCTCTCATATATCGCCATTATAAATATCGCTCTACGGCCACTATTTTATTTTTATTATCGCTTGTATTTATGCGTTGTTTTGCGTGACGCTCTATTTTATTAAGTATTTTGGCCATATTTCATTTTCGGAGAGACTTACAGTAAGCTAAATGATTATGAAAAACGGGTCATATTTTTAAAACTTCGGCCTGAAATTGTCGAAAAAAACTCTGGCAGACATTTTGTCAGTAAGAAATTAAGAATGCGTTTTTATAATATTGTAAGAAATTAAATATTAAAAACAATGAAGGTAAAAGAAAATAACTTCAATGCGGCATGAAAGTGCAGAAATTAAATAAAATGGAACTACTTAATCAATTAAAGTACAATATTGTTTCCAGGTTTCAGTACTTTACGTCAAATAAAATTACTGATTAATTACTTAATATTACTTAACTGACTTTATACATCTATAGTTCATATAGTAGGTACCTTTATAATCAGAATAAATATTTTCCATTGTTAATATAATATATGTATTTATCTATTTATCCACATGAAAAAGTACCTAACCCTGTGGGCTATTTGCTAATTAAATGACTAATTTGTACTTATTTGCACAACTACAAAGATAGTGGCGCCCTCGTTTTCAACTATTCAACGTTATGTTAAAAAGGTCAAGCTCGTTATAAAGCTTTACTATTGCGTCCGCCGTCAGTTGTTGGCCGTCGTCCAGTCAATGATATTATGTAGTGCCGTTTCCTTAAACAATAAACCAGCCTGCATCGGATGTTGCTCGGACTTGGGATTTATTTCACCGTACATCAGGGGAAGGAGTTTCATAATCTAAATAATTACAGAATAGCTTGCCACACATGCCCTCTGCTAATAATCAGATCATGAAAATGAAATGGCTATTAAGCATAACTATGCTCACATCACGACAAAACTACGTTATGGCCTTATAATTTGGGGAAATTATATTTTGGATTAATGGTATCTTCCGTCAAAAGCCAGTTCTATAGTCGGATTAATTACGTCACGCCCATCTAAAGCCTTCCTAGCTCGCCACATTAAGGTTAACAATAAATAAAATTTTAATTGAATGCCCTCTGACAAAAGTCGGTTAGGCGTTAATAATAAATATTTCCTTGTAGCTTCGACTATGCTCACGAGGTGTCAAAACTACGATATGGCTTCATAATTTGGGGTACCTAGGATTAATACTATATTTACTCAAAGTAAAACTATTCTATTCATTTTCATCTATTCTACGACGGTATATATGTTAAAAAGGTCAAGCTCGTTATAAAGCTTTACTATTGCGTCCGCCGTCAGTTGTTGGCCGTCGTCCAGTCAACGATATTATGTAGTGCCGTTTCCTTAAACAATAAACCAGCCTGCATCGGATGTCGCTCGGACTTGGGATTTATTTCAGGGGAAGGAAAAGACAACATTTGTTTATAACTCGCGGTTAGTGCTCTGATCTCTAGGGTATTAGATTTTGGATTAATATATCCATATTATCCATACTAATAAAATGGGAAAGTGTGTGTGTCTGTTTGTTTGTCCGTATTTCACGGCAAAACGGAGTGACGAATTGTCGTTATTTTTTAAATGGAGATACTTGAAGGGATGGATAGTGACATAGGCTACTTTTTGTCTCTTTCTAACGCGAGTGAAGCCGCGGGCAAAAGCTAGTTACTTATATATCCTAGTGAAAAATAATACCTACGTTAAAGTAATTCGACGGCATCTGTTTCATCTTTCGTCCCAGTTTCGACTAATATCTTGACATATTTAGTCACTAGGTGCTGTGCCAGATGGTAGGCTCAAGGGTTAGATCCAGAAGGACTGCGATGATAGTTCGTCGGCACATCTCGGACACTGGCGATCAAATATGTACTTATATGAAAGAGGCGCGTTTCTAGCACACATTTTAAGCTCGTGTAGGTGAACGCGTACCATGCTTGTATGAGTGAGATATGACAGGTCGACTGTTCGCGTTTTTGACAGGCGGTAACTGTGAGGTAACCGAGAGGGGGTAGGTAGAACTTTCAGCGGGGAGCGGGAGTGGCCATACTGTATGGTAGTACTCTTTATCATACTGTGTCGTCGGTCAGTTCCTATCTCTGCGCCCCTATAGCACAGTATAATAAAGAATACTATATAATAAGTCTCACTATACTAGATACTGACACATTAACTTACGTTTTAAAGTACGTTTTATAGCACTAATCATATATAACACGGAGAGATGTAATTTAAAAAAAAAAAAAAACTTTTTTTTTTGTCTTCATCCATAAGTTATAATATAGAGGTAAATGGGAAAGTGTGTGTGTCTGTTTGTTTGTCCGTCTTTCACGGCAAAACGGAGCGACAAATTGACGTGATTTTTTGCGTGGAGATAGTTGAAGGGATGGAGAGTGACATAGGCTACTTTTTTCTTTCTAACCCCCACTTCCCTAAAATGGAAAGTGGAAGTTTGTAAGGAGCAGTCCGCAATTTTCGGTCGCAAGGACAACCTAGTTAACAAATTATCAGGAGATTAAAAGGGAATCTTTATCCCTTAATATCTACTGGCACTTGACGTAAACAAGAAAGCTCCCTTCCCTAATCAGACCAAATTAGAAAACACTCGCATACTCCAATTACCCGCTATAACAATAAAAAAACTTTAATAAACAATGGAACAGGACCCGCTTGTAAATTCGCCAAAAACAGCCGCACTCCCCCTTAACTGGGTGTAATTACGGTCATTTGGTGTCATCTTGCCCTTAACGAGATCGTCAAAATGGCGCCCGGAATGGGACTGCGAATTAAAGATACAGCAGGATTGTGTTGCAAACGCGATTCACGGTGGACACAGAATTAAGAAGGGAATAAAGAAAACACAGCAGCACAGAATATATAATATTATAAGTACAGAAGGCTCACTCCCTTTGATATCCATTCTTAATTCTTACCTACAATAACAAACAGACCGCATGCCAGCAGCCGATCATTTCTATATTCAGTCCAAGAAGAAAAGCTAGTTCAGAAAGTAGTATGTAAGTAAGTAGTAGCACCAAAGCCTTCCTAGTTCGCCACATAAAACTTAATAAATAATATTTTAAATAATTGCTCATGCCCTCTACAGAGTGTCGGGTTAATATCAAAGGTAAAATGTATTTATGCCCTAGTAGCTGTAACTATGCTCACATCGCGTCAAAACTATGTTATGGCTTTCAACTTTGGGGAAATAAAACCTGAGATTCATGTTTTCTTTTGTTAAAAATAACTATTTTTATTTTAAATATTTGTTTCAAATAAAAATAGTAATTCTTATATTAATATTTGAAATGAATGCTAATGTCCTCTGATAATTAAGTATCGGGTCGATAAATGGCTAAATGCCCTAGTAGTATGGTCACATCGCGTCAAAACTACGATCTGGATTTATAATTTGGGGAAATAGTACCTGGGATTAATGTTATCTTCTGCTGTTAAAGAATAGCTATTTCTATTACTTTGGATGTGCGTGATGTAATCATTTTCCTAGCTCGCCACATAAAGCTTAACAATAAATAATATTTTAAATGAATGCTAATGCCCTCTGCTAAGTGTCGGGTCGCGTCATAACTCAGCGGTGGCGTCGGTGGCTTAATGCGACTACTTAACGTTGTTTATTGTGATCACGGCGATAGATGGCGCTGCGATTAACTAACGAAGCGATATTACATAAATAACCCTTTGAATACCTGTAATGTCTTGGAAGAAAAATATTTCTGTTTGATCTTCAAAATGGTGCGATAGTTGAGATATTTATTATATATGCTGCTCAATTTGTGAGCTTTGCCGGACATACTTAAATGCCATTAAAACATCATGTTAATAGTTTATTAAATGTAAGGACGTGTAAGTCATACATACATACATATTATTATACCTAAGCTTAGGTTATGCATAGCTTGTTTGGCTACTCTGCTTTTCGAAATTTTAGATACTTCTACCCCAAAGTGTATAGCCATAATGCCGAGTTCTCCGAAAATAACCATAATCATTAATACAGAAACTTTTTAGTTTAGATCTCAAAAAATAATACTCCGCTACGGGAGCGAAAATTCTAAAATGGAAAGGAGTCCCCCTTTCAATTTGGGAATTCTAGTTTAATATATACTAGTGTTATTAACTAGATTTATCGAAAAAAAATGTCCATTAAGAACAACTCAGTTAAAAGATATTGCGAAATAATCTTTAAAATCGAGGTTCCGCTCTCGACTGTTTCCTCCTTCAAAACTTATTTAAACGGAACGAAATTTGAGAATCTGAATAACAATGAAATAATCTGTGTCGGACCGTTTAGTTTTTTTTGGCTAATTGTTACCGATCTTGAGTATCACACCTTTTTTTGGCCGTTTTTGAAATTTTTGATTGGCTCTAGCGTCTTTTAAAATAAAAATAGCGAAAAAATCAAAAGGGTCCGACACAGATTAAAACAATAATAATTTGTGTTAAAAAACCCCTTGTTCCTCGTAGATAACCAAGTTTGATAACTGGCTTTGTATGAGGAAAAAATATTCTTCTTTGCTTACCCGGTTTGGAAACGAGAATTTATTTTTCCTCATAGAAAACCTTTATTTTTTGCAGTTTTCTACGAAGAATTTATTTTCTTCTTTGCTTACCCGGTTTCGAAACAAGAATTTATTTTTCCTCGCAGAAAACCATTATTACTTATATGCGGTTTTCTACAAAGAATTTATTTTCTTCTTTGCTTACCCGGTTTGGAAACAAGAATTTATTTTTCCTCGTAGAAAACCATTATTATATGCGGTTTTCTACGAAGAATTTATTTTCTTCTTTGCTTACCCGGTTTGGAAACAAGAATTTATTTTTCCTCGTAGAAAACTATTATTTTATGCAGTTTTCTATGAAGAATTTTTTTTCTTCTTAGCTTACCCGGTTATGAAATGGGATTTTTTTTCCTCATACAAAACCATTATTGTATGCAGTTTTCTATGAAGATTTTTTTTCTTCTTAGCTTACCTGGTTATGAAATGGATGGGTTTATTTTTCCTCATTGATAACCACTACCTACATATTTCATGCAGTTTTCTAAAGAGAAAATTCTTTTTCACCACACCGACTGGTAAAGGCTCTCTTGATACTTCAAAATCAAATGACAAAGTTGCATTTTATCTCAAGAGTGCAAAGTTATTCCTTACAAATCACAACTTGATGCCCCAAAGCTGGCTAGTAAAACTGGGCTGGGTGAAAAAGAATTTTCTCTTTAGAAAACTGCATGAAATATGTAGGTAGTGGTTATCAATGAGGAAAAGTAAACCCATCCATTTCATTACCAGGTAAGCAAAGAAGAAAAAAAATTCTTCGTAGAAAACTGCATACAATAATGGTTTTGTATGAGGAAAAAAAATCCCATTTCATAACCGGGTAAGCTAAGAAGAAAAAAAATTCTTCATAGAAAACTGCATAAAATAATGGTTTTCTACGAGGAAAAATAAATTATTGTTTCCAAACCGGGTAAGCAAAGAAGAAAATAAATTCTTTGTAGAAAACCGCATATAATAATGGTTTTCTACGAGGAAAAATAAATTCTTGTTTCCAAACCGGGTAAGCAAAGAAGAAAATAAATTCTTCGTAGAAAACTGCAAAAAATAAAGGTTTTCTATGAGGAAAAATAAATTCTCGTTTCCAAACCGGGTAAGCAAAGAAGAATATTTTTTCCTCATACAAAGCCAGTTATCTTGGTTATCTACGAGGAACAAGGGTAAAAAACTCATTGCTCTATCTTTAAAAACCAGGGAGGAAATAGTCGAGAGCGTTTGTATGGATAATTGACCTGTATCGTATCGTCTTAAGGTATACCTTTATATTAGTTATTATTAGTTATAACTAATTCTGCAAGAATTTTTAAGTAATGAATATAATCATACTACGTACATTTTACAATTTAAAGTGTCATACAACACAGGAAGCCCTAGACAGCATAACGTGTTCAGTGTTCACAGCGAGGCAGGACAGGACATTGTACGCACGCGGCTCAATTTGCGACCCCTACCGGACATATTTAAGCTATTTTATTTATTTTGAGATACAAAAGGCCTTATCGCCGGATGTATAGCGGGGGTGGTTGTTCGAAGTTGGGGATACCTGCTTTTATTACAGGAATAGGGTTTAGTACCTACCAAAGAGGATCGAATATTATAGAGAGTTACTGTCAAAGTAAAATGTGTAATCACAGTGCATAGACTGCCATCTCTCGACTCAAGCTTAAAACTTTTGAACCTCAGTTTTCACAATTTGGCCCATATTGTTAGCTTGATATGTGTTAAAATGTCAAATATTAAAATTAGCGCCATCTAGCCGAGCGTTCCCCAAAGATGTAACGCCATCTAGGCCATCGTACCTTTTTCTCTAGGGCTTTGAGGTGTACGTTTTTTTTCTTAGACTTTATCCTTCTATACGGAGTTAAATACATATGTCTTTGGTACCTACTAATGAACGGACCTAGGTGTTTTTAAAAGACAACAGTTATGAAAATAAACAAACATTGTGTGTCATGAGAATCTGACAGTTCTGAATCAGAACTGTTCTGATAACATGAATAAAATAGAATAGAAAACTAGTACTTTGGCTTAAAACATCAAATATATAAATAACAGAATAATCTCAAATAGTAGCGGTATTTGAGATTATTCTGTTATTTAAATAGTTATTACGTACCTATTATACATAATATGGCTTAGCATAAGTTGTCTAAAAGATATGTCGACTACATACATTCATAAAATCACGCTAAAAGAAATAGGCAAAGCACATGAAACTGCTCAAGTTAAAGTGACATTCTTAGCAATTAATGAGTTGTAAGAAACTAAAATTGTGATATTGTGGTGACAGGTTGCTAGCCTGTTGGCTGTTGCTACAATTGAACCCAAACTCTACATTCAGCTTCTACGACATACAAAAAGCGTGGTGAAGTTCTTAGAAGACACTAAGTTGGAGTTCTGATTGGTGGCGGTATGTTGTTCCAACATACTGTTGAGATGTAGTGAATTCTCAATCCTATTGAAGAATTTGAAGAGGTGTTTTTTAGTTTACTTCCAATTCTGGGTCATTCAGTGTAGTCGCTTAATACGGACAGTGGCGCCCCCTGACGTCGCGCCATAAACAAGCCTTCTCATAGTAGTTCCGCTATCGGACTTTGACGGTCGGGGGTAGTTTTAAAACGCCCCCACCGGCAGTTGTTAATAATTATGACCCCTGTTTTTGGGTTTAATGTTTTACCCCGCAATAAAACGTAAGTTGGGATACACGCTGCATATTGTCATGTCCTCGGTTTTATTAAAGGTTGATTAGATTTTCGAGTAATGTGGGACGGAACGGACGTAGTTTTGAGAGTCGTGAAATTTGTCATAAAATGAGGTTAAAGTGTACGGTTAGTTAATGGTATTTTGTATTGTTCTCTTTTGCGATTGTGTTTGGATGCACGTAACTTGAAACTTAAAAAAATAATAAGTATAGACGGTCAACCAACACGTGGCACTAGAAAATGGCGTAAAAATCAAATTTTCTATAGGAATGATATGTATTTTCAATCAATTTTTAAGTGTTGGGGCGTGTCGATGATTCCGCCAGCAGCGTCAAGGTTTAAGAAGGCACGCGTTTTATGAAAAAAATTGGGCGGTAGGCCTTACATCTTACAAATTTGCCACCTTTTTTAGTGCCAGATTTGGTTGCAGACGACTTTACACGCATACATATTGGAAGATCGATTAGAATGTCACATTAGACTTAAATTGACATGATCATGATCACGGAAAACTGAAGACGGCGGGCGATTTTTATTTTTACGATTTTGATAGGTTTTTTTTTTAATTTCGTGTACTTTCAACCCCTAAGTTTCGTGTACGCCAATCTGCATTCTCTTCAAAGCCGTAGTAAGAACAAAATCATAGGTTGTAAAATCTGAATGGGCCAAGGTCCCCAACCCCGATGTGCATTGACGTTGTCACATCACGTTGTTTACAGAACGCTTCAAACACGAATGTCGTCGTCGAGACGACGGCCCGCTCGCGCGGAAGAATCTCGGTGACATCGCGTCACGGTGGATGAATGATTAAACAACTATAAATTAAATGTTTCTGAAGCGATGTGTTTGAGATGCTTAAATTTAATTATTTCCGAAGTCAACTCAATGCATTTTTTGTATAAAATATGCAAGTGCGGAAAATAGGAAGTTCACAACGAGTGGCGATTAATTAAAACACGACCAAAGGGACTGTTTTTAATCGACACTAGTTCACAGTTCCAAAAGTATACGAATTTTGATTGGAAAATTTAAGAACCTGGCCGTCATAAGATCCAGTACCTTATGCAATCGTTACCGTTGATCAAAACTAACCCCTCTTATTCCCAATACCCGTTCAATCAGCCATTCCACCTGCCGCCATAAACATCCTCGAAGCGAAACGTATGTGCGCGCCGTAAGCCGAACAAATCTGGCCAGTGGATAGCGGGCTGATCGACAAATCCGGCAGATTACCGGTGATACAGGCCACGGTTTATGAGACAAGCGGCCTGCGACGACTCTGACCGCCCAGGGCTGCCACCACATTGAAAAAAGAAAGATTTTTACTACAATTATACTGTGACAGGAGCATTTAGGCAGTGGATAGCGGGCTGATAGACAAATCCGGCAGATTATCGGTGATACAGGCCGCGGGTTATGAGACAAGCGGCCGGCGACGACTCTGACCGCCCAGGGCTGACACCACACTGAAAAAAAAAAGATTTTTACTACAATTATACTGTGACAGGAGCATTTAGGCAGCGACGACTCTGACCGCCCAGGGTGGCTAGCCGAATGGCACAATCGCTCACGAAACGCTCACGAAACGAAGCGCTAGTAGAGATATCTATCTCTATCGCGCTTGCGTATTGGCGCGACAGAGCCAGCGGCGTATCGCTTTCGTTTGGCGTCGGAGAAATGCCATTCGGCTACGGGGCCAGGGCTGACACCACACTGAAAAAAAAAAGATTTTTACTACAATTATACTGTGACAGGAGCATTCAGAGGCAATGGATAGATAAATCCGGCAGATTACGACGACGACCGGTCTGGCTTAGCGCGTAGTGACCCTCGGTAAAACATAATTAATCACTTGATTCAGCACATATTTATACGATTTCATATTAAGATATGATTAAACATTTATTTCGATTTTTTTTTATCGAACGCTCAATTTTTTGTATTTGAAATAGCATGAACAAACGGAGGAGTGTATTTTACGACATTAAAATGTACGAGTCATGATTTCAAGGGGTTCTAAAAGTGTTCAAAAACAAAAATGCTCTTTTTGATTAGTTTTTTGTTTATTATAAAAAAATAATATGTACTAAATATGAGTAACCACGAATGCGATGATGATTTTCGGAACAAATTAAATCATAATATTGTCTTCGGTTAAATCATGTGAATATTGATATTCACCATTACTGTATTTTTTGTGCTTTTGTTTTTTAGATAGCCAACATACTTTCACATACATAAGTACCTATTATGGTTGCGTTTTTGCTAAATATGTATTTATAACAGTAGTGAGCAGTAGACGATGTATCATTCGAACTGACTACGTAGCGTGATGTTTATTACAGAAATCGGAAATTTCAGAAAAATATTATCTTACAATATTCTAAAAAAACATTATAGGACGATAATAATATTAACAAAATAAACACGTAAAGTTAGTAAAATATCATTTACTACGCATAATTTTCCGTACATAAAGTCTGAGTCATAAGTTTCATGCATTGAAATAATGACCCGTACACAACACAATGTACACAAATGACTTTTCCTAACAAAAACCTCCCCAGCGCCAGCCCTACGCCCCGTCTCGGTATCGGAAGGTAGTCGGAATAATATTTCGGCTTACGGAACGAGTCTAACTTTTAATAGTGTTGCCATGTTTATGTTACGGCGCCGGACCCGGCCCAGATCAGGAGCTTGATTGAAGCTGAACTAGTGCTCTTTACGAGTCTTGGACCTTATATGTTTCGTTGTTTATCATCTACTGAGGCGAGGTGGATAGTTTTTTATTATTTCTCGTCTTAAATACGTCTCGTACTTATGTTGTTAGAATGTGATGGTGATAGGTGATAAAACGGAATGACGCCGCTGAGATAATTATGAGGTACCTATTAATCGGGTGCGTATCGATCGATATAACTTTTTTTGATATATTTTTAGCCGTTATAAAGATCATTTGATATATTGATTGAATCATATAACAACAAATAATATACTAACAAATTGTATAATTCTTATTTAGTATAATGATCATTTTTTCGAATAACATTTAGTATAACATACTTTGAGTATAATGCTTCTTTCCGATAATAAATAAATTGTATAACACAAATTCTTTCTAAAGCACAGTTATAATGAAAAAAAAAATTACAATAAATTAGATCCATCATATACCAGAAAAGTAGATTAGGTTAGAACTGTGACCCCTACACACAACGCGCTGCTACCAGAAAAATAGGTTAGGTTAGGTTAGAACTATGACCCTTAAACATATGTACTGCTATCAGAAAAGTAGGTTAGGTTAGGTTAGAACTGTGATCCCTTCAAAAAAGAATAAAATTAATTCATGAAATATTTTATACTGTTTGCTAGTTATATTATACTAGTCGTATATCAATAGATAGTTATACCATATAACGGTTATTATAAATAAGCGTTATGCGAAATAATGATTATACAAAATAAAAGTACATATTTTGTGGTTATACCAAATGTTAATTATGTCATATGAGTGTTTATATTCTTTAAATATATACCAAATGTTGTTATATCAAATGTTACTATACCAAAAAAAGGTATACCAATCATTACACACCCCTATTAATCAATTATGTTTTTAGTGCGGTCGCAAGAACATATCTTGATATTTTGCCACTGGTTTATGATATTGACGTAGTTCTGATACCTTGATAAGTATCTTAGTTATTGACTCGTAGTTCACCACGATTTTCAGATAGTACTCCAATTAATATATTATCAAACCAAGTGGTGGTTTAAATCGCGTGCCATGGTTTATTTTTTTATGGTTTGTTATTTCATCCAAGGTTAGATCTGACAAGTTTGCGCATGACAATGAATAGCACGACCTTATTAGTCGGTAAAATTTTATTCAGGCTCCTTGTCTTTTCAATACCCCATATACAAATATCAATTGGCTGTTATTGAGGTGTAAGATGGTCATAGTAGCTGGAGCCTGCGACGCGCCTGTTACCAATAACTTACGCCAGCCCAACATGCTAAGCCATTTGTTCCTCTGTACATAAACCTCTACCATAGACAAGGACTATTAAGAAGCGTAATAGGTATAGCACAATATCGAACTTATAGCCGAAAGACAGTAGGTGGCGCTGTAAGATTAATATCAACTGATCTAATACCTAGTTACCGCACGAACGGCAAACTGCGCTCTACAACTAATTTATTTGTTATCTGTGCGTCGATTGACTGTTCTTGGTACTACAAAGAGAATGTTAGATATGCTAATTTGCAGTTTCGATTATCAGTATTATCACATACTTCACACGTCTTACTTCTTAGTCTAGCTGTCGATGAACGTCGCAGTTGTTAGCTCATTGAGCATACAGTTGTCGCTGTGTGCGTGCGTGACACGACTGCACAGGTGCCGTAGCCGAATGGCATTTCTGCGACGCGAAACAAAAACTAAACGCTGCGAAAGGTGTTCTGGCTCTGTCGCGCCAATACGCAAGAGTGATAGAGAGAGATATCTACGAGCGTTTCGTTCCGTGAGCGTTTGTGCCATTTGGCTACGTACCCTGACATGGAAATGACGCGCATGTATTGCGCAATAAATAATAAATAAATAAATAAATATTATAGGACATTCTTACACAGATTGACTGAGGCCCACGCAATAGCCCATAGAACCGTCCATCTACAAGTGTGTGAGGGTTCAAGAACTTGCGACAAGCGTATTTAATACAAATCGCCCCATTTTCGATCTCCTTCCTTCCTATATCTGTGCTCCCAGCAGTCATAGAGGCATAAGTAAGGGAAATATCTATTTATGTAAAAGTATGTATAGTATATGCTGTATATGTATATATATAGTTTGCTTTTCTTCTTAGTAAATCACCTTTTTGTTTTCTCTCTGCACCATTTGTATTGAATCTCTGTTAGGCCCTATGGTTGACTGGTAGAGAATGCCTTTTGGCATTAAGTCCGCCACTTGTACATTTTTGTATATTTTGTGCAATAAAGTTTAAATAAATAAATAAAAGAGTTGTAACTCCATACATCAGTAAATTAATTTTTTTTATAAATAAATAAATCATGGGGACACCTTTACACAGATCAACTTAGCCCCAAACTAAGTAAAGCTTGTACTATGAGTGCTAAGCAATATACATACTTAAATAGATAAATACATACGACCGGTCTGGCTCAGTCGGTAGTGACACTGCCTGCTAAGCCGCGGTCCTGGGTTCGAATCCCGGTAAGGGCATTTATTTGTGTGATGAGAACAGATAATTTGTTCCTGAGTCATGGATGTTTTCTATGTAGCTAGACCGGTCGTCAACCGGTCCGATTTTTTTTTATGGGATAGGAGGCAAACGATCAGACAGGTCGCCTGGGGCTAAGTGTTGGAGGTGCGTTGCCGGCATTTAAGATGGCATAGTTAAGTGACATCTAGCGACAATCACGCGTCAATCAGCGTTAATTATCAGTACCACTACTCGATAATAGGTGGCAGCAGTGTCTCGTTTGCCAAAAATTTAATATTAGAACAGTTTACAACTTATATTACAAGCAGAAGGAATTGAAAACAGAATACTGATTAATACTATTGTAGTATTAGCTAAAAATTGGTGAGCATTAAACTCTTCGTTCGTCGCGACATCTATTAACAAGTAGCAGTACTGATAATTTATGCTAGTTGACGCGTGATTGTCGGTAGATGTCACTTAACTATGTCTATACAAATAACTCGCATTTCAGCAGTTCTCGAAAAGTTTGTAGGTACAAAAATTAAGGAAAAAGTTAAATTTGTTTTTATTAATTCCTATTTTGTTACCAAGATTTTGTTAATGAATTGAGATTTTATTGTTTTATTTCGTCATTAAGGTTCTATAGTATCTATATTTTCTTAATTATAACAATTAACCTGTATATATCTTACGAAAGTCGACTTATATTACTAAATGTTGGTAACAAAATAGGATCAATTAAAATTTGCTGACGTGGCTATGTACAAAGTTACAACTCTTCCGTTACTTATTCCTCTAGCAGCAGTCTACAAGGCTGTAACTCGCTTGTCTCAATCCCGCCTTATTGATAGGCCGTTGTCGAACAATTTGTACAATTGCTGGTACGTTATCAATTGGCGGGGAAAAACGGTGCAGTTTAAAATTGGGCGGGAGATAAAGTAGACGGTTTTATCGGGTGTCTTAATGAGGAAAAGTTGCTATGTCTTGTCGTCATTTAAAATATAGTGCCTTGACATGCCTATAATGTCTTATATTTATGTCCATATTTTTATTTCCTTTTCTGTTTTACTTTTTTTCCAAATGTGGGAATTTTTGGACTTTTTCTACTCAGGAATCTCAGGATCATGAGCTCTTTCGATTCCACAGGAGAAAAAAAATGTCTCACAATTTTTTTCTGTTGAGATGCAATTTCTCATACAATTTGTTTGATAGTGACTCGGAGGAAGATAAAAAAAAATATGGAAATTTTAGGATATTTTTTGGCTCATAGTAGAATCGAAAGACCTTATGATCCTGAGTAGAAAAAGTAAAAAATCCAGAAATAAAAAAAAAGTGAAAGCGACAACAAAATTAAAATAATATACCCTTAAAGCAAGAGAGAATTACATGATACAGAATCAGTAAGGTTCAAAAATCTAATTACAGATGTAAATAAAAATGACCTTCCATCGTATTTCCTCGGAAACGTTCGTATTTGTCGTGCTAGTTCGGTCAACGTTAGTACTTTTAGTACTGACACTGACTGTAATAGCAGGGGCGTCTCACTCCGCGATTCTTTCTCCGCGCTACAAGTACATGCCGGCGGCCGCGAGTTCGCGGCCCATTCAGTGGCGACGACCTTCGCGCGGCGCAATAGAATTCAATGTCGTCTGCACGCGTGCGGTCCGTTTGTTAATGTAGGTAAGAATTTAGAATGGCGGCGTTTTGTGAACTTCAAAGGAGTGAGCCTTCTGTACTTGTACTATTATATATTCTGTGGTAATAGCTTGACACGTTCGTGAGTTTACGTTAAAATACGAAGGAAAAACGTTTCGCACTACATCTGTGAACACTTTACAGGATCAAATGGTACAAACTAAAGTTGTGTCGGTATTCCTCAAAAAATACCATGTAACTAGGTAGTATTATGTTCGAAATTAAACTTTAGCATTAGGTAACGTACACGGTGAAATAAAAAGGACCGTTAAAACTTTGCATAGTGATTTTTGACGTCATGATCAATTATGGGACCAATGCCGAAATCGCAAAAAAATTGGCTGTTTCATACATTTCGACTGTCATGATGCCGCTCATTTCTATAGAACAGCCAATTTTTTTCCGCGATTTCAGCATTGGTCCCATAATAAAAGTTGTTCATTATGACCTCAAAACTCACTATGCAAAGTTTGAACGGTTTTATTTCACATTTGGCATTGTAAGTTTGTAAGTAAAGCTTCGGAATGCGTTTAAAAACAATAAAAACTTATTCCATCGTATTTTTGCCCACGATTAGTGGTATTTAGTGTTACGGCGGACACTTAACGTAAACATCGGCCAAATAAAAATAAAGTTGGCGACAATCGCACCCTTTTAGCGAAATGTCAGCGACTAATCGTAAAGCAGGGGGGTAATGCAGCGCGGGGCGATCCGCGCTGCTGAGTCAATGTCGCAGGTATCGGTGTGTTGGCTAAAAGGTTCACCGAAGTACCGAACTGATCAAGATAGACTATAGAAATAAACAAGAAAAAGAAGAGAGCAAAAATAATTACAGATTAGTTATTTTATTTAGGTACCTACTTTAAATAGAATTGCGCTCAGCGTTTGCCTGTAAGCATGACACTGGTTTTTAATGGACCCTTAAAAAACCTACGGAAGTAGATAAATTTAAAGAGACAAAACCAAGAACAAACGGGCCACCCGCTCGTTTTTGCCCAGAACGTGCAAGTTGTGGAATGAGCTACCTTCTGAGGTGTTCCCCTTGCGCTATGACATGGGGTTCTTCAAGAAGCAGGTATTTAGGGTTCTCAAAGGTCGGCAACGCCTATGTCCATGGGCGGCGATGACTGCTTACCATCAGGCGGCTCGTCTGCTCGCTTGCGATACAAACTGAGGTACGACTACAAAAGTTGCATTAAAGTTTGTAAAAAATATAGGGTGAAATACAAAGGACCAGTCAAACTTCGCATAGTGACATTTTAGGTCATAATTATCAACTTTTATTTAATCGATGCTTACTGAAATCAAGTAAAAAAAATTGACTGTTCCACAGAAATGAGCGGCAGCAGGTTACTTAGTCAGAATGTATGGAACACATACAGTATATTAACTGCATATTCTTAATAAACATGTATGAATGAACTTAGAATTATGAGAAAAGTAATATCATAAGGTAGTTAGTAGTAAGTAGAGTAAGCTAGACTACAGCTTGACTAGAAATGGAAATCAGAAGTAGCAACAGTCGAGCCGCATAAGCCTCACAGGCGACAATAGTAAACCTACCTTATTTGAGTTCGCACTGCTTACAGAGCTGGCGCCATAGGCTCAGAGAGTGTAGTTTTTAAAAAGTTATACCTTTTTAGGGTTCCGTAGTCAACTAGGAACCCTTATAGTTTCGCCATGTCTGTCTGTCCGTCCGTCCGTCCGTCCGTCCGCGGATAATCTCAAAAACCGTTAGCACTAGAAAGCTGAAATTTGGTACCAATATGTATATCAATCACGCCGACAAAGTGCAAAAATAAAAAATGGAAAAAAATGTTTTATTAGGGTACCTCCCCTACATGTAAAGTGGGGGCTGATATTTTTTTTCATACCAACCCCAACGTGTGATATATTGTTGGATAAGTATTTAAAAATGAATATGGGTTTTCTAAGATCGTTTTTTGATAATATTAATATTTTCGGAAATAATCGCTCCTAAAGGAAAAAAAAGTGCGCCCCCCCCCCCTCTAACTTTTGAACCATATGTTTAAAAAATATGAAAAAAATCACAAAAGTAGAACTTTATAAATACTTTCTAGGAAAATTGTTTTGAACTTGATAGGTTCAGTAGTTTTTGAGAAAAATACTGAAAACTACGGAACCCTACACTGAGCGTGGCCCGACACGCTCTTGGCCGGTTTTTAGATTTAATTAGAAATCATCTGGCCCCGTAGCCGAATGGCATTTCTCCGACGCCAAACGAAAGCGATACGCCGCTGGCTCTGTCGCGCCAATACGCAAGCGCGATAGAGATAGATATCTACTAGCGCTTCGTTTCGTGAGCGTTTCGTGAGCGATTGTGCCATTCGGCTAGCCACCCTGATCTTTTTCAAGAAGTTTATCAATCCGCATCCGTAGTCGAATGGCATTTCTGCGACGCGAAACGAAAACGAAACGCCACGAAAGCTAGTCTGGCTCTGTCGCGCCAATACGCAAGAACGATAGAGATAGATATCTACTAGCGTTTCGTTTCGTGAACGTTTGTGCCATTCGGCTACGTACCCTGGTGGAAATGCTCTTTTAAATTGTGACAGTTTTTTTTAGAAAACTAATAATTTGAATGATAATTATGTCATGTTTTTACAAACCTATAAATTAATATTACAAAACGTTATTTCCGCGATCCCGGACACGCCTAGCCAGTTCTGTATAGTGTAGCTACCATTACGTTATGTTACCATACGAACATTATAATAAGCCTACTAAAAAGTGTATTTCTTTATATCTAGCCAAATTCAAGTAAAAGAACTGGCGAGCAAGGCCGTGTGTAATATTACACGAACCATTTGGAGCCACTTTTGAACCTCTCATAACTCAAAAAATATTTTACATAAACGTGTCAAATTTGGCTCATACATTCCGTCTGTCATGATACCGCTCACTTCTATGGAACAGACAAATTTTTTCGCGATTTCGGCATTGGTCCCATAATAAAAGTATTTTATGTTGTTATAAATAAATCTCAGGACCGAACATTGAACTTGGCACCCATTTAGATATCACTTCTTTTTTCGTTGAAGTGAGGCATATTGTATCATATTATTGAACTTGGCTCTCATTTCACATTTATGTTTTGATGGGGTTTATTATATTCTAAAGAGTGTTCACCTATACTAACTGTAGTATGTACACTTGTACAGTTAGCACCGAATACACACTGACAGCTAAAGCGCAAAGTTTACGTAAAATACGTTTGATACCTTAAAAAAAGAATGTGTGCGGATATATATTCGACGCACTGGCTGTCACAAATCACAATAAAATTCAAAATGCACAGCCATACTGTAGCCTCATTTATACTAGTTCGGAGTCGAATATTCGTTGGGCGCTGGCAACACCGGCCTAACCTGGCTCAAACCGGTTAGAACAAGCGCTAACCGGCGCGCACCGGTTAAATCCGGCCGCCAAACTTACGGGCGCCCTCTAATGGCTTTTGATGGTTATTAGATGGAAACTTCACACTTACTTTACTTGAGTAAATAGGTACAGTGCATACGGTCGATTTGGCAATTTCAAAGTTTTACCAAGCAGTGGTGGGATTTTTGTTTTATTGCGGGCCAAAATTTGAAGGAATTTTAGAGGTGGGCCAGATTTACACCGAAAATTCATTTTTACTATACAGTACTGGCCGACATCTTCATCATCACAGGCCTTTGCGTCTATTGCAGGCGATTTACGCATTGCTGTTTAGACAACGGGTTTGATGACTGTGGAGGTCGATTCGCGAGCGGCCCGACCTGTCACATTTTTGGCAGAGAAAACTCATGCCACCGGAGGTTCTAGTCTCGGTTTGATTTCTGCGACTGTACTGGCACTGGCCATACCACACACTATTTTAAAGTACTGGTGGCAGTGATGGCGGGCCAAATAAAATCATTTCGTGGGCCGGACTTTGCCCACCACTGGTCTACAGTATGGATTGTTCTAAAAAGGAGTGTGCGTACAGGAACCAAATAAATGAATGGCTTTGAAATCTCGGTGGAATTTTTGCGCCAACGACGGTCTAATAGAGGAAAGTAATCTATCGCGTCGTCACTTATTTTTAACCTCCTTTTGTACTTACACTTTGTCAATTAAAACTAGTTTTACAAACCCAAAATACTCAAGAAACGAAATTAGCATACATTAACAAAGAAGCCACTAATATAACAAATGACAACTGCCCGCCATTAGGCCCCAAATTAATCTCAACAGGGTGACCATTCTTCATTAGCACAAAGGACCTTTGTTCCGACTGTAGTGACGGCGCGTGATCCCTTCACAATACTACGTCACCCTACAATGGTTGATTAATTGTTGTTTTTTAGTGTTTATTGATAACTGTGTTGGATTTGTGGGTTCTGATTGACTGAGTAGGGTATAGGGTTGGCCCACTAGTCCTTTTGACAGGTTGAAATGATCATCTCGTTTTCGCCGCTGATCTCATGAATTGAGGTCTGATACCTATTATTTAAGGCCCACTTGCACCAACTACTTAAGTGGACTGTCAACTGTCAAATTCCATATAAAATAGTGGGGTAATAACCCTCCATTTTCGTTGGTGCAAGTGGACCTAAGTAGTTTTATTTTATCCATACTGATATTGTAAATGAGAAAGCGTGTCTTTCACGACAAAACGGAGCGACGATTTTGATGGATTTTTTAAGCGGAGATTAGTTTAAGGGATGGAGAGTGACAGAATGACATAGCCTACTTTTGTCTCTTTCTAACCCCACACTTTCCTAAAATGGGGGGTAGAAGTTAGTAATATTAAAGTAAAAGCTAGTAAATATTATATGCCACATTGTAATGTAGCTCGCATGCGAGATCCTACCGTGTAAATGAGCCTTAGGTCTGCTACATGACATTATATTTGCTACGGCGTAGCAAGCGCTACGCTACAAAAAAAATCCGAACATAGTTAATGCTCCACATGATAAAATTGATATCCCGATAATCCCGAGCAAACGACAGTAGTAACGATCAATGAATGATTATTATTTAACCATTCAAAACCATCACAGTCCGAGATATGAGACAAACATTATCCATCTCATTTCGTCGTACTACTGCCGGCGACACGAGCACGGCTCGGTGAAAAATTCAAAAATGAACTATAATGAAAATGACATCGACCTAATGATTAATTAAATGAGTACTAGATCATTTCAAGTTATTCTCTAAATATACCGTGGCTGTGTCTTAACGCATATACTAAATTTTAATTTTGTAAACAATCTCGTCATAGTGTACCGATTTTCATCAAACATGGCTTAGAACACTCCCGACTAAATCAGCTTTCAAAAAAAAGTTCTTCCGTTCGAACACTACGATGCCACAGACAGACTCACACACAAACAGACAGACACGTCAAACTTATAACATCTCGTCGTTTTTGCGCCGAGGGCTAAAACAGATAGATAGATAGATAGATGATTTATTTCACGAAAAAAATTACAATATAAGTTTGTGTTTCTGTACAAAAATATAAGAATTCCCATCATGATCGTCATAAAATTAAAAACTTAGAGATAACAGGAATAATATTAATAATAAATCATCATATTGTGTCCCCCAATAAGGATCATCATTTTCCAAAATTTAACAATAAAAACAAATTAATAAAAATTAAAATTAAAAATTAATTAACATAAGTATGTAAATACTTACAAATCAAAATACAAATCGATTATTAAAGGAATGTCACACACAAAGATAAAAGATGAAAATATAATGTCATTATTAAATTTCAATGTAAAAATAATATCTCCCAATAAGAATCGTCAACAAAAATAAGTATAAAAATAACAATCTTACATAAAATTAAATCTCCCAATAAGGATCGTCATTTACGTAAAAAATATCAAAAAATAAAACAATAGCAATTAATAATAATAACAACAACAAATCATCAAAATTTCAATTCCATATACTATTGAGTATAATTATATTATTGAGTATAGAGGATTTTTCATCAAAAGGTTTCTCAATTGACGCCTGAATGTTTCGTCACTTGGCTCATTTCTTAGTTCGGCGGGTAGGTGCTCGAAATAAGTCGGTCCGATGACACGAGGGTTCCTTGTTGAAAGTGCCATGCGACGAGAAAACACAATCAAGAAACATCCATACTAATATCACAGAATATACACGGTGTTTCCGGTATCACTCAAAACCTCAGACACCCCAACTGATTTTTATTTTTTTAAACTCATCTAGAGTATTCATCTTTTAATCTGATCGTTACTTTTTTTTAAATCGAATTTTTAATTTTCTGTACAGCTCTACTTGACTTTTAGCTCTACACAATAAAATAATTGCTAACTACCATCATAAACCATAAGTCTATTTATTTGTGTACGTTACTGCAACGACATAAGGTTTACCAATACACAGCTAAGATGTCACTGTAAAACACTTTAAAGCTTTGTCACAGTAAACTTCAAATTGGACAGGTAATCGCAGTAAGCAAATAAACTCAATATTCAAAATGACAAGGTTGTAATTAGGTACGAGTTCAGTTTGTTATGACTTATGATAAACATTAAGATTAAACTGACAAACAACGTCAAACTAGTAGCGGAAAAAATAATCGTCCAAGTAACCGGCCAGTATTAATACCCCTAAATACTGAAAAAAGGTAAACAACCTCTAGCAATGCGATATACACAATGTTGTATTACGAGTACAATAGAATGGGCACGTAAAAAATAACTAATAATACTAATTTAAATAAAAATATTACCCCCATCAAGATATAGCTCAATCGATTCTACTCTCGATTCTGAACAAACTGTTTTCAGGTTTTTAGTGTTAAGTGAAACACGGTGTATAATAGTACAAGTACAGAAGGCTCACTCCTTTGATGTTCACAAAACGCCGCCATTCTAAATTCTTACCTACATTAACAAACAGACCGCACGCGTGCAGACGACATTGAATTCTATTGTGCCGCGCGAAGGTCGTCGCCACTAAATGGGCCGCGAACTCGCGGCCGCCGGCATGTACTTGTAGCGTGGTGAAAGGATCGCGGAGTGAGCCGCCCCTGCTAATATTATAAATGGGAAAAGTGTGTGTGTGTCTGTTTGTTTGTCCGTCTTTCACGGAGTGGAGATAGTTGAAGGGATGGAGAGGCAGGCAGACATATGCTACATTTTGTCTTTTTCTAACGCGAGCGAGGCCGCGGGCAAAAGCTAGTAGATTGATAAAATACAGGAATTACAATATGGACTCATACACTTGAGTACAGGCAATTATTCAAAATATCGATAATTTGCATAAAACTCTTAAGCGCTTAGTGTAAGTATTATCAGATTAATTACTAAGGAAAAGTCTAAATGAAGCACTCTAGTTCGAGAAGTAAAACATTAAAAACTTCAAGTTATTATAAACATAACGAGCCTGTGTCTTACCCCCTCCCCCTCCCCCATCAATCCAGTACACAGCTGGTAAAGCCGGAGCTTACGCAGTACTACCCGCAATTGATGGCCAATCGACTGGCTAATGGCCCCGTGACCATTATATTAAATCTGACTGTACCTGCTGATTTACTACATGGTCGAATATGTCTCGGGGGATTTGGGATAATTAAATCCTCAGATATTGCAATCGGATGTAAATATTTAAATAAATGTGTCAAGTGATTCTGAACTCGAGACTTTTAATGAAACTACAAACCGACTTTTGATAAAAAAAATAGGAAGTTTAAATAGTTTCACCCATTGAGAGCTATGATGCCGGTAAACAAATGTTTTAAAACAAATAACAATGAGATCTACCCACGCTCAGTGTAGGGTTCCGTATGTTTCTCAAAAACTACTGAACCTATAAAGTTCAAAACAATTTTCCTAGAAAGTCTTTATAAAGTTCTACTTTTGTGATTTTTTTCATATTTTTTAAACATATGGTTCAAAAGTTAGAGGGGGGGGACGGGACGCACTTTTTTTCCTTTAGGAGCGATTATTTCCGAAAATATTAATATTGTCAAAAAACGATCTTAGAAAACCCGTATTCATTTTTAAATACCTATCCAACAATATATCACACGTTGGGGTTGGAATGAAAAAAAATATCAGCCCCCACTTACATGTAGGGGGGGTACCCTAATGAAACATTTTTTTCCATTTTTTATTTTTTCACTTTGTTGGCGTGATTAATATACATATTGGTACCAAATTTCAGCTTTCTAGTGCTAACAGTTACTGAGATTATCCGCGGACGGACGGACGGACGGACGGACAGACAGACAGACATGGCGAAACTATAAGGGTTCCTAGTTGACTACGGAACCCTAAAAATTATCGGGCCAAGCGCATTATAAAGGCGTTTAAAATAAAAATCTGTATGACAAATCGGTCCTTCGCGCCTTACTTACATACTTTTCATTTGTAATCTTTTCTACTGAAAAAGCTTACTTGGCAGAGACTGTACATACACACGAGTGTGTGTGTGGAAGATTTAGCACAAACGTACTGATGTATATTTCCTCCGCTTGTGTAGCGCCGTTTGTCTCGGTTATCTGAAGATGGCATCTATCTGCTCGCACCCACTTCGCTAAATCAACACGCATTGTGCTCCAGTGTGAGCTAGCCTTGATAGGTCGCCTGCAGGTCCTGTATATGCTGAGTTTGATTCTCGTTTGGATATTATTACATTTGGATTTTTTTTAAATTTTTGATATTTTACCATCCCATTAATGAATACATACCAACATACACACGATCACGCCTGTAACCCATAAACGGGCACATGAAACTACTAAAGCTTCAGTGCCACTCTTGGCATATAAAGGGTTGAAAGGAAACGAAACTGTGACATTGCAGTGACAGGTTGCTAGCCTCTCGCCCACGCCACAATTTAACCCATATCCCATAGTCACCTTCTACGACACCCACGGGAAGAAAGCGGGTGGTGAAATTCTTAACCCATCACCACACAGGCTAATCAATATGGTAGGAAATTTCGCTGGCTTGGTTGAAGTATTGGTAGCTCAGTTGGTAGAGCGCTGTAATATACAATTATACGTCCAGAGGCCGTGAGTTCAAGTGTTATTTAAGACAGTACTTTTCCACTTTTAAATGTATTCTTCTTGTCGATCTCTCTCTACCTACTCTACGTTCTGGTAGCGCGGTTGTATCGACTAACGATGTTAAACACACTGCACGATTAGTCGATAAATATACCCGTATATTTAAATATATATATACACATGCCTGTGTGGTGACGGGTTAAGAATTTCACCACCCCCTTTCTTCCCGTGGGTGTCGTAGAAGGCGACTATGGGATATGGGTTCAATTGTGGCGTAGGCGAGAGGCTGGCAACCTGTCACTGCAATGTCACAGTTTCGTTGTCTTTCAACCCCTTATTTGCCAAGAGTGGCACTGAAGCTTTAGTAGTTTCATGTGTTCTGCCTACCCCTTTATGGGATATAGGCGTGATTGTATGTATGTATGTATGTATATATATACACATTTACACAATATGCCAAGTGACATGCCGTAAGACAAGTCATTACCCTACTCTTACCGGCCCGGAAAACCGTCAAAAATCTCCCTACCTGACTTTAGCACCTCCGCGACAACATGAAAAGGCCGTCAGCAGTCAGATAAACAAACGTGACAGGTGACAGGGGACGCGTCACGGTAATCCGTCCGGCGACGCGGTAAGCCGTCTGATCTTTCTGCAAGTCGCGTGTAAGCGGGGCATTATGTACTTACTAATACTACAGTTGATTTGTAAAAACGTTAGTGTAACATATCGTTGCTAAATGTTAACGGAATGGTGACCGCCTACAGAGGCAAGAAGCTCTTGGCGTCCGTTAGCTCGTTGGGTGGACAACTGGATGAGACTATCTCAGAACCGCGACCGCGACAAATGGCGTAGAGAGGCCTGTGCTCAGTCGTCGATAAAGGGCTGACATGATGATGACGATGATTGTCACTACGTCTCGTCATCATCTTCATCATCTGCTTTTTATAACCTTCAACTTTTATCAAGATAATCTTTTAAGCCAATTTCAATAATATCTTAAAGAAGCGTCCCGCAATGAATGTCCACGGGCGGCCATTAATCGCGCCAGCTCACCTGACCGCCGGGCAGTTAGGTCTATCGCTAACATATTGCCGTGTCTTGTACTATTCTGGCTTGTCCTCGAGCAGTGTCAGCAGATATTGATGGTTGGCTGGGTGCGACTTGCCTTAGATCTTAACACAGAGATAGACTGCTTCAAATGCACTGAAAGAGATAAGCAGTTACGAGCAAAGGGGCCATTAATACTCAGAATCGCGAGCTCTTTCGATCCTGATAGGAGAAAAAAAATGTCCCAAGATTTCCATACATTTTTTTGAAACTTCCTTTCCGTTACCGCCATACAAAATGTATGAAAAAATGGTAGCGGAATGGGAAAAAAACCTTGGGACACTTTTTTTCTCCTATTAGAATTTAATTATGAATTATGTCTAATATACGTTCTGCAAATAAGGGCCACTTGCACCAACGAAAATGGAGGGTTACCCCGAGGGTTAACCCACCATTTTTTATGGAATTTGACAGATGACAGCCCACTAATCCTGAGTTAAGTGGTTGGTGCAAGTGGGCCTAAGTGTCTTATCAAGGCACGATGTCATTACATATCGAAGGCTGTCATTCTAAATAGCCTAATCTAAATTTTGGTGTAAAATAGAATGCTCCAAATCCTACAGGAGAAATTCTGACATATGGCAAACCAAATTGAATGCATCCTTAAATCTTCACGCTGTTTACCAAAACATGTCTCTTAAGTCAATAACTGGCCACTTCCAGCGTCCTAGTCGAGGCAGTTAGAGACGTATGGCAATTGCCAAAACCATCGCCTTGTCGCCATTTATTGATGGGTACGATTCAAACAATATTGTCTGGAGAGGAGGCCTTAGCTCTTAAGCGTTTGACCACACTATTCATTGTCTTCGTAGCAAGCAAACTGAGATCTACAACTTACTTAATGTCATTGTACTGTCGAATATACATATTATCCATTAAGGGAACCTAAACATCTACTTTAAAACACTGTTTTCATAAAATGTACGAATATTTCATCAATTTCAAAAGGCACCGTAGGTATTCGGTACCCGCCAACAAACTGTCCTCAGTTTGGCGGAATTGTTTCTTGTAAAATAGTTGTAAGTTTCTTGTTATAAATAAATTAAATAAATTTAAATTAAATTTAGGTTCTTAAAATAGCTGGAATGTACTGCATCTTTAAAAAAAAAGGGAAAATGCCTAAATTCTTTAGGCATTTAGGAATTGAGGAAGGCATGCAAAAATTCGTACACATCCAGCAGGCCTCCTTGGCTCAGTTGGCCCGAGCAGCTGAACTGCAATGCAGAATGTCGCAAGGACGTGTCCTGCCGGAAGCGTGAATTTTTCCATTTTTTTTTTAATTTAAAAATATGAACTATCTTGAGATTACTGCAATACCTTGTCGTTTAAGCGAGAACACTAAGTGCGTATTCACATTATCCGATCTGATATCGGATGTTGGACCGATATCCCATACATTACAGGCGCCATCTTGATTTTTTCCTATGAAATCCTTCCGACATCCGGTATCGGATCGGATAATGTGAAAACGCACTAATTGATGAGTACACCTTTAATTAGTGTCTGTTTACTTAGTTATAACATTCGTAACATCTAAATTTGTTGGTTTGGTTTGGTCACTTTTTCTTTAGTAGGTACCTATTTGATCTAATTCCGTTTATAGGTTAGTGTTACCGTTACCGCTTACCTCAAGCAATTACGGAGACACAGTTGCGGCGTAACGTACTGTCTTGTCTAATTCGGCGCCGTGCTCGCGTCAGCGCTTATTGATGGCTCTGATTAAAACAGATACTGGAAGAGACACGTTCTCAAGGAAATATTCTCCCTTTTTGCGCAGTTTATTCTTGGTACTGATTACTAAGGGCAATAACCTCTACAACCATTTTTTTCGTGGATTACGAGTATACTTACTACGCTACCTCGTTCTTTTTCGGCATCGGAGAGATTATAGATTCCGAGATATTTGCGGACGTCTAACCAACGAGCCGGCCTCCTGTGTGTAAACGGTAGTGGAAGGCCTAAGAAAAGATGGATGGAATGTGTGAACCATGATATGAGAGTGAAAGGTAGGTATTGAAATGACGGCTGATAGAGAGGAATGGAGGAGGAAAATCTGCTGCGTCGACCCCAAATAATGGGAAGAGGACAAGAGGATCACTGCCAGCCATGGACACCGGAAACACCAGAAAAGTTGAAATTGCGTAAGCCTGTAATATTATATTATAATATGAATAATAATAATATTATTATTGTAATATGATATTCGAAAATAAACAAATTATTATTATTATTATTCCCTTTTCTTGAAGGTTTGAAGGTCACATCAGTCCGGAAATACAGTTCATTCCACTATTTAGCAATGCGAGGCAAGAAAGGAGAAATGCACAGTTGAGGCACATCTCGGACACTGGCAATCAAATATATGAAAGAGGTGCGTTCCTACCACACATTCTAAGCTCGTGTAGGTGAACGCGTACCATGCTTATATGAGTGAGATATGACAGGTCGACTGTTCGCGTTTTTGACAGGCGGTAACTGTGAGGTAACCGAGGGGGGGTCGGCGACACTTTCAGCGAGGAGCGGGAGTGGCCATACTGCACGACAGTACTCTTTATTATACTGTGGTTGATCACCACCAGCCATCTTAGGGTTTACTTCTTAATCGCTCTTCTGTAAACTTTATATCCGTGTTGATGAGGAATAGTGGGCGTGGGCAGGTGACGGCACCGCACGGCGCCGGACGGTAACCGGATTAATTTGTGGGCGGCGACGCATGCTCGGCTGATTATTATAATTCGTATTGATACGGGTTAGCGGGGTGATGGTAAACAACTGATTTAGACGCAACTGTTTAGTTTACTTAATAAGCGCTGACATTGATGCAATATTTGCTTCCCCTTTTTAACCCCCGATGCAAAAACGAAGGGGTGTTATAAGTTTGACGTGTCTGTCTGTCTGTCTGTCTGTCTGTCTGTCTGTCTGTCTGTCTGTCTGTCTGTCTGTTTGTCTGTCTGTGTGTGTGTCTGTCTGTGGCAACAGTTGCCATTGGGTTTCACAAGATTTAAGGATTTATTATGTTCATCATCATCCTCCTTGCGTTATCCCGACCGATTTGCCACGGCTCATGGGAGCCTGGAGTCCGCTTTGACAACTAATCCCAAGATTTGGCGTAGGCACTAGTTTTACGAAAGCGACTGCCATCTGACCTTCCAATCCGAAGGGTAACTAGGCCTTATTGAAATTAGTCCGGTTTCCTTTCACCGAGAAGCGACTGGCAAATGTCAAATGACATAGGATTTATTATGTTATACAGAGTAAAAAAAATGCCCGATCAAACTTTGCGTACTGTTTTTGAGGATAATAATAACTGTTATTTTGGAACCAAGGCTGAAATCGTGAAATAAAATTTGTCTGTTCCATAGTGTATAGGATCCAGCAGCATAAATCCCGTTGGGTTTATTTAGTCCTAGTCTTGACGTTTTCTTTATTGATATTGGTGTGGTGGTATTGTAGAGTAAAATGCAAAAGACGCTTTTCAGACTAAGAATTAAGATATAAAAATAACATTAAGACAGTTGGGATCGCCACTTGTTAAACAAGTGGCTGTAGCAACCCCTTAACTCGGCATTTTAAATACACCTACTGCAAAACCTAAATAATTTAGGTATTATTGCAATTATTGCATACAAAATTTATTAGACTTGTTAAGACATTTTTAGATGAGATGACAAACAGAGGCTTCTTTTCAAGCTGCAACAGAGACCTCTGCATTCTCTTTCCGGCACATGAGTTGGTTCATCGTTGTATTCGTTATGTACTATCAGCTGCAAAAGTGCATGGTGAATTAATCAATATAAAAAAAATAAAAAAATAAAAATATTTTTATTCTTTAGAATTCATTCATTTTACTTGCAGCTGATAGTACTTATCTTAGGTGATACAAATCTGTAATTAGGTGAAATATCTGAATGGTGAAATATGACGAGCTCATTATCACGCGGCACCCGCGCCGCTAATTATGTCGCTCTAATGGTGATGCATGCTACGGCCTGCTAAGGACTGCAGCATATTTTAACTTAAATACGACGTAGATACGAAATAATTCACATTATGGTATAAACAAATAGCATATTAATAATTTACTCGTAACCAGTTTTTGTGTTCGTTCAACAAGTTGGTTAAAATAGCGCCTACTACGTGTGCCTACGTGCTCTTTGATTCAAACAACAAGTTAGATTTTGTTAAGTGTAACTAACATTCTACGTGTTTCTCTCATCATTTGAATCAACAATATATTTGAATCAACAAGTCGATTTTATAAAAGCAACATGACACATATCGTCTCAAACATATGTTTGGCTGATTCAATAAAATATCTTAATTTTAACAAGTTTTTAACCTTGTTGTTCGAACAAATTGGACTGTTACCATCAATATTTAATTGTGATTTAAAAATACTTTTGTTTCAAATGGATAAACCCGCAACAAGTTGAACTTGTTAAATTCACAATGCAAACTCTAGCCTAGAATTTCTACATATAAAATATAAAAATATACGTGATCAATTTATAGTACCTATAATCCGTTACTGAGCCCAAAGTATTTGGGAGTCTATCAAGCTCCGTAGTAAATCAAAGAGCACTTAGTTGAGCAAAAACCCCCGCGTGATTAATAGCCCCGTGACTGATGACCAACTATTGTGTCCACAATTAGTGTCACCTGACTCGCTCGGACCTCACAAGTCAGACCCTTTTCTGTGACCCGCGTTTGAGACAATGAGCGGTTGAGAATTACTTGATGTATGACATCTCTGATATTCAGTTTTCACTTTACATAGAGTACAAAAATAAATATCGACTGAGTCCCACGGTAAACTCAGAAAACATTCAAACAATCATAACCCAGGAACAAGTATTTGTAGTCATTACACAAATAGTTGCCCTTTCCGGGATTCGGATCCAGGACCTTTCTTTAGCTTATCAGGCAGGGTCACTAGGCCAGACTGGTTTTAGTGGTCTTCCAAATGAGACGCGATTATTCTGCAACAAATAAAAAATACCAGTCGATAACCTACCTACTGGTATTTTTTACAAACGAACTGTAACCTGTTTGGCAAACATATCGACTTGACTAGGATTCAATAGTACCAAAGACAGTCACACGCTTATAAGCTCCTAATAGTCTACTTAACACAATAACTTTCAAAAATGTTCAAAATACTAAAGGAATAGAAACGGACAATATATATTGAAGGAATAACAGTCGGTGACTTGGAGTCGTAGGGAATAATAATTTTGTACAGTTCCATGAATACTGCATAATCTCCTAATAGTCCACTAATCACAATAACTGCTGCAGTATCGCATGCATCACGCCGCATTATCAATTTATAGCGGTCCTGCTGCAAGTTCGGCCTGCACCCAGCGTGTAAAGTTGGACTGCGGTATTGGCGGAGGGTTGTAAGCATGAGGAATGTGTCTTAGAAGTTATAGCAATAGGCGAGTATTAGTAATGTCTTTGGATGTCCGATTTGCTCCTCAACGGCCTGGGAAAAAGAGTGGGACCACAGAATATAATAGTACAAGTGTGGGACTCAAAAAGTAGCAACATCGTACATATAGTTCTCGCCCCGTTTACTTACAGTGAGTCAGTGTACAGTAAGCTGCAAAAGTGCATGGCGAATTTATGATTCATTCATAATTTCTCCATGCAATTTCGCAGTCGACTACAAAGATATGTATCCACCTATTGATTGGTCAGGGACGACAACTACGATTATGCAATTTTTTTATTTCTACTACTTATTTTTTGTTGTGAATTTGACACTCTCCGAATGGAACTAACAACGTACGTACGTTTTTAAATTATTTACTTCTGTGATCTTTAAGTGATACGGTACCTAAATGCTACCAATTGTTGAGGCCGAGAGGTACGGTCAACCAAATTGAATCCTATCCTAGGAGCACCCTGGAAGCCTGTCATAAAAATCATAAGTACTGAAGTTTACTGAGTACAGTGCTCTAGTCTAGGATTCAAATTGACTGTACTTTCGCTTCTCTTATCATAATATGGAGGTATGCACTGATAAGACGTTAAAGGCTTATCACGGCAATTTGCATAAGGATTAGGATGAATCTAATCCCATTGTTATATTGGTCACTTACTAATCACTTTGTTTTGTCGTTGTAACTTGATAACAGAGAACTTGTAGTTTCTTGTCTGTACTATGAAGATTGCATTTTTAGAAATAAATACCACGTTTCCAGTTCAATGATCATGACAAATATTTTGGCGCGTTTTGGTTAGTTTCGGTAGCACAACTTAAAAAAAAATACCAAGGATTTACTTTTAGAGATAAGCGATATGTTTACATGTTCCAACTTTCATGAAACTCTCAGGAATGTCAAGAAAAAATGTATTGCGATAACAAAGTTGTCAAGTCAAGACATGCAATGTCGATTTGTCAAAATCAATATCCGTATTAGAACAGAATGGGAATCCATCAGGAACTTAGGTCTTCTTTATCGGTAAGATGTTAAATTAGAATTATATTTGGCAACATTATAGTACATTTTAAGTTTATTGGCAATAACTTTCGATGTTCATTTTTCACGAGCTCATAACTAACAACCGCGGGGACTCTGACAACTAAACAAAACCATTTAGCGTACGCCCGCGCCCAACAACGCGTGACAGAATAAACCAATAAAACACGGGAATAAATAAAAATAACTGCCGAGTTATAAATAATGTTCAAGTACTAGTACTCTGTATATCAGGCGGCTCAGGACTTGTCACCCCTGAGTTATGGCGTCACAGAACATAAAATATACAGCAAAAACTGTTGTTCTTCCAACAGTTTTGCCCCATATTAAGAACGAGCACAAACAGAATGTGGATTTGGAACGGAAAAACTGTGGAGACGCTGTGTGACATTGAATTTTAGAAAACATACGTAACTTATATTTTTATTATGGCGTGGGAACTAAGAATTTGCGACCGGTCTGGCCTAGCGCTTAGTGACCCTTCATGCTAAGCCATAGTCACGGACCTGGGTTCTAATCCCGATAAAAGCATTTATTTCTGAGCTGAGCACAGATTTTTTCCTGGGTCCTGGATGTTTGCTATGTATATATAATATTTATTTATTTATGTGACAATTTGCATAACAAATGTACATAATCCTTTTGTTATGTCTGTCCTTTTCTAATCACTTTATCGCCAAAACTGATAACAAAATGACGCGAGTAAGCTTACAATTTCTTATCTATATTTAATTTGGGAATTGGATAATTATTACTTAAATACCACATGCAAACAGACATTGAAGTTAGTAGGGATGACGAATAGTATGATTTCCAATATTACCATTACAAAATACAAATACAATTTAAAAAAAACTGGCCAAGTGCGAGTCGGACTCGCGCACCGAGGGTTCCGTACAAATGGAAAGGAAATGGGTAGTAAGGTTAAAATTATTAAAAAAAAATATATTATGTGATGTAACTAAAAATTTATGGTTTTCGTAATTTTTCCTTTATCTATGCTATAAGACGTTGCTTCGTACCAAATTTAAAGATTCTGAGTTCACGGGAAGCACCCTGTAGGTTTTGATTCCCTTGCAAGTGTCGAAAATTTGCGGCATAAACGGCTGTATCTTTTGATTGCGTTGGCTTAGAAGTTTGATTTTTTCACAGCTTCAAGGGACAGTAGACCTGAGTAATTGATATAAATTTCAGCTTCATACCTCCACGCGTTCCTGAGAAAAAGGGTCTTGACAGACGGACGGACGGACAGACGGACAACAAAGTGATCCTATAAGGGTTCCGTTTTTTCCTTTTGAGGTACGGAACCCTAAAAAGAACTTTTAATTTTGAATTAACTCGTATCTTACATTTTAATTGTTACGTAATATATTATGTTTATGTCAATAATATCCTAATAGATACTTAAATAAAAATGATCTCAGAAAACTTAGACCTCGCCCCTTTTCCATATTTTTTAGTCCTAATAGTTACTCCACTGTCACCCCCGTCCAGTATCCTCTCCTCCGATTCTCCGAGTCCGCGGGTAATTCGTTATTTTTATTGTTTTTTGTTATTATGATTCTGTCCCTCGGCTTACGGCGATGATGCACGGCGGCGCGGGATGCGTTTAATTGCTTTACTCCACGGCGCATGCGATAAGCAAGATTAACTATATCGCTCCCAAGAATATAAATTCGGATGAGATATGCATGGATTTTGCTTTGGAACTATTCGTAGTCTACTAAATAAGTACAGGTACCTACCTATTTTTTTAATTTCGATTTTCTGATTTAAATTATAATTATGTAGACGTTTACTGAAACGTCCCACTTTATGGTTACCATAGGGACGATATTGGCTTGTAGATTTATACGTGTTACTGGTCAAAACTTCCTTACGGCAATCGACAAAGTGGGACGTGGGCCCTGTCGTTTTTTCTTTCGTGTATGATATCTATTTAAATTTATAAAGTGGGACGTTTTGGAAAATGACACATAAAAAGTTGTCAGGCATACATTCATAAAGCGCATTGTAATATGCCGTGCCTACTTAATTGAAAAATACATATCTCTATCCTATACTTTACTCCTATTAAATATAATGTCTTAGAATTCGTAATATATATTTTTCCAAAACATTTAATTACGGAACTATAGGCAATGGTGACAAATGGCATTACAAATAAATTAATAAAGAATGAGCTTAGGTATTGAAATCTAACTAAAATTAGTTTCAATTAGCATGAAAGCAGAGCTGTGAATATTATTCGTGTAATCTGCCAAATAATTGATTGTAGTAACCAAAGCTATTTGTATTTAGAAACAGATCGAGAGCCCGTTAGTAATACTAACTGAAAACCGGGATAAACCAACACCAAACGATTTTATTTGCATAAAATGTACACCAAACAAATAAACAGTCTGCCGGATTAAAACTGCATGGTATTTTTTATTATCACGCCGTTCAAACGCAACACTATAAAAGATATATCAATAACAAGGCGGTTAATCCTTTACCTGGCTTTCCCCTTGCGCTAATCCTCATTAAGGGCTAAAGATAATTAGCTTAATCACTTCCCCTAGGTGTAGACCTCTGTGTCCTATAAATACTCGAGTTATTGATTTTAATCATCATTCTACCAGCAACTTTCGTTCTGACAACATGGCATTCTTACTCGACGCAGAGACCGTCCTCGCCGGAATCGAGCAGTGGCTTCAACTGGATCAGAAGTGGGGCTCCCCTGTTGACCTCGACGACGCTCCAGAAGAGTTAAACCACACCCCGGACATGAAGAAAGTCTTCAGCTCCTTGGACTTGAAGAAGTCCACCTTCGACTCGTCTTTTGTCTTCAAGACGGCTGAGAGAAAACTTGGGAAATACTCTAAGAAGTCCGTGGAATACTTGGAGTTCATGGAAGATCTGAAGGCGCCGAAACGGATAAAGCCGTTTTTCTTCTTCAGCGGCGAAATTCTTTCAGCTTCATCAGTAGAAGATATTTGTGAAGATATCGACGATGTTTTCAAGTCTTTGGAGAAACTTTGCTCTGCGACCAGCACCGTGAGATTCTGTCACCCGAAGAAGCGGCCGAATATCAACGACGTACTGCAATGCAGTATTTCGGCTGCGGATCTTTCTTTTGATGATACAATTGAACCAAGTCAAGATATGGACCGCTATATCGATGAGGTTTTCGACCACCTGCATACCACGTTGGCGTCACTGAGCAGAACCCTGGATGAGTCAGCGAAGGAGACGGTCACGAATGTGGTGAAGAAGTTTGCTACAATAATGAAGAGTCCGACGCTCGGATCTAACCCTGATTTGAGGAGGCACTGTGAAAAGTTTAGGGATTTGACTGCCTTTTGGCAAAGGCAGGCTGTTAGTGGTAATTAGTTATGTACACTTAGAAACTTAGGAGTAATTTATATGTATTTATTGATTATTAATTAAGCGTGATTAGTTTATAATGTATCTTTGTTTTGTATGCAATTTCTGTTGATTTATTTTGCAATGTAAAAGTCATTGGGATAATTTGTGCCAATTTATAATTTCAGTTTATAAGTAACTTATTTATAGTAACTGTATCTGTTTAAATAAGATTTTTAAATATGAAAATAAAATTTCAAAATATAATTTTATGTTTTCCCAGGCACTTCCCTCTTGCATGCACGTAATACAAGGTGTAATAATTTTAACTGACAACAATAAAATTGCCAGTTAAGTTAGCATAATGTTAATATTTAAAAAATGCTAATAATTATCGTAAGAAATAAATAGATCATCAAGCGCCATTTTTCTTTCAAGGAAGTAGGAAAAATCTCAGCTAATCAAAGTTTTCACCAGTAGCCATCCCTTTGCTTAAATAAGATAATCGCACACAACGATACCTGCCCGATATCCGCCAGGGCCCGCGGCTGGCGCACGAGGGCCGTAAATTGACAAAGTGTCCAACTCTCATGAGCAGAATAAGTTGCAGCTTCCGGTCACTGAAGCGAGCACATACGGGCCACGATTCAGGGCTATCCTGTCTCGTTTCATTTACCGTCATTACTTCAATCGCCCACCGCTGAGCATAAGCATCTGTTCTAGTAAAGATAAAGATAAAGATTATTTATTTGCAAAATGTAGTGATTTACATAGTTGGACAGTAATATTAAGTGCTTACATTTTACTTAAAGAAGCATGCAAATTTTTCTTATTAGCTAGGGATACTTAACTACGCCATTTTGTCTCGGTATAACTCGACTATAGTCAATATTTTAAGATCGACCGATCGATGCTCCATCCCTTATCTTATAAGGTCCCGCTACCCGGGACCATGGCTGGCACACGAGGGTCGTAAATTGTATACGAAGTAGGTACTTCATTTCATTTCATCTTTTTAGGACAAATTAAGAGTTCGGCTGGCAGGTGAATCAAAATATCACGTGGTCATTTCTATCAATTAATCAATCATCGAGTGAAATAAATCATACATATTACATGAGTAATTTTAAGTGTACGTATTTTGTCCCTTTGAGTGTCATACGTTGTTTTTGTGTTTATATTTTTTTCAGTTGAGCAAATTTAGATCAATTGACGTAATAGATCGGAAGCCATTAGCCTAGCATTCTTCCGTATTTACATAAAAATGTACCTACAATAAATCTAAAGTTAAGTGTTGTACTGTTGTACTTAAGTATTTGAAGTTATTGCAATAATTGCAGCAATTTCGAAATCAACAGCTTCCAACGTTCCCGTCCTAATTCCCCTCCCGTACGTCCCCCGTATGTTTCCCGCCGTGATTTAGCGCGCAACTTGCACCCCCTTAATGAACTGGACACCATCCACTCCCACAAAACGACGCATCTCCATACAACCCCCTTGGCGCTTACGTCCTTCTGTTAACAAGCTGTTGGCAGGTAATATTGCGCGGACGCCGTTCTGACGTCGTCTTGTTCTGGAGTGTCCGGGTTAAGTTATGCTTTCGTGTTATAGGTATTTTAACTCTTAACTACAACACACTTCGTAGTTTACCCATTATCCTAATTAAGTAATTGTTTATAATCTATGTTTTTTTCTTGAAAAATGACAAAAACCACTGCGTAAGGCCGTTTTCACATTATCCGATCCGATATTGGGTGTCGGACCGACATCCTATATCCGATCAACGCTTCCGATGGTGTCGGATGTCGGTCCGATAAAACGCATTGTTCCAAATCAATGAAGTATGATTTAGTATCAAAAATATTTTTAAAAAGTTTTATATTTAATAATTATAAGCACTATAATTTCAAATATTTTATTGTAAAATTAAAATAACAAGCATAAAAATACTCAAGAGTGAATAAACTACTACAAACGTATACCTAAGTATACCTACATTATATACGCACACACACAAATATTATCGGCCGACAGCTGGCGGGGGGTCCGGCATGCCAAAAATGTCGGAAGCGTCCTGCCGATATCGGCAGTTCGATGGTGCCTCGGACAAAAACTGTTGTAGGAGAGTGCCATCTGCATTAAATCCGCAATTTTTGCGTTTTATATCATTTTTTAGTAATAATGATCTATTAAATACATAAATAAAGACCTGGAAGCGCATACATCTTACATTTTACATCCTTCCTACATCCGATATCGGATCGGATAATGTGAAAACGGCCTAACACTATTACATTACTACAATGGTTCTTACGGAATACCTCACCAAAACCTTCTAAATAAGTAGTCTACAGTGAAACATTAGGGTAGTATTTGATGCCCAATCAGTATCAAAATTATTCTCCCACATTTTGTGTGAAAAAAGCCGTTTAGCTCTGGATTCGTAATGTTCATAATAAATATTTCAGATTTTCAAAAGTACCAACTCACCAAGTCCATCAACCCTTCACTAGAATATTTTCAAAAATTCCTTTTGTAGGTACAGTAAAATCATTTACATCTAATTAACAGATTCAAGGCTATTTTTAACATTTTATTTGCAAAATAATTGGTAATTAGGCAAATGTTCGACAGAAAGTAATGTTGTGCCTAGATGTACTTCACGGTTCGTTCACAATTAAAATATTATGATTGAGCTCACAAAACGACGAGGCAAGTGTGCTTGGCAAAACCAATATTAAAAGACCCCGAGTTTTATAATAAACGTGCAAAAAATTTATTAATTTTATGAATTATAAATGGTAATGGATTAGAGATAATATGAGACTAAGGCCCATGAAAGGATAAAGGATGGAATTTATTCATCATCATTATCATAGTGTCCTCTATTCTACTGAGAAACTTGGTCCACCAGCGTACTAATATATTATTTTTACTGTAAAAATGACAGAACAAGCATCATACAAAACATTTTTTTGTCCTTGGCATTTCAATTCGCACCCTTATGCTGTCGAGTTAGCGGTTTACAATCAAAGCACCTGCACTAGCTAAGTCACTGGAATAACATCTAAATCCTCGAGAATTTCCTAAATTATACGTATATAAAACGAAGAAATTGAATTTCAAGTCATTCAGATATTAATATTTGAAACAGCAAGATGTTTACTAAGATTGCAATTATCGCTTGCCTGTTTGGGTTAGCCTACGCTGGTGTGGAATATAACATTGGCTCTGGACTTGGTTACGGTCCTAGTGCCCTTGGTTACGGCGCGGGTCTTGGTTATGCAGCTGGTTACGCCGGATTAGGCCATAACGCTGCCCTGGGCTATGCTGGTTACCCTAGTCTGGGCTATGGAACTGGTCTCGGCTATGCTGGTCACAGAGGCCTGGGATACGACCAGGCGACTTCTCACGTTCATCGTGTTGACTACAAGACTGGCTACGGCGGTTTAGCTGGCTACGGTGGATATGGCGCTGGTTACGGGGCGGGCTATGGTGGTTACGGACGCGGCCTTCTCGGTGGTTACGGCGGTTGGTAAAATATTTATAAAACGAATTTAATATGTACTTATGTGGATCAATTATCGTTTGATATGTATTCTTAAAATTGATAAAAATATTTATTCTGTGTTCATTTATAGTTTTACCGCTTTTTTTATTTTATGTGAATCTGTTTTTAACCCCCGACGCAAAAACGAAGGGGTGTTATTAAGTTTGACGTGTCTGTCTGTCTGTCTGTCTGTCCGTCTGTCTGTCTGTCTGTCTGTCTGTCTGTCTGTTTGTCTGTCTGTGTGTGTGTCTGTCTGTGGCATCGTAGCTCACGAACGGATGAATCGATTTTGATTTAGTTTTTTTTGTCTGAAAGCTGAGTTAGTCGGGAGTGTTCTTAGCCATGTTTCATGAAAATCGGTCAACTATGTCGCGGTCGGGGGTTTTTTCAAAATTTTAATTTTGTGGTTAGGTTATTAACAAGTGCGCATTTCGGGTGACCCATGCAGATCCATCGCCTCGCTTGCCGTACAGGGATAGGTTCTCCCTAGCCCCACAGCTATTTGAAAAATTAATAGAGACGGTAGTGTTAATATACCTAGTGCAATAAAATGTGGTCTGGCACTGTCGTCGTATTTGGCGCAGGCGAGTGTGGTTTATAAATTATTAATTCTCCTAATAAAAACAGGTACAAGGTCACAATCATCTTCATTACGTTACGCACCGACCCTCAAGGGACGTATAAACACGTCCAAACAATTACAAAGTAAAAGTCCCGCGTCTCATATTATAGGGGGGAGGGGAAAGTATGGGGGGGGGGTCCGGGATGTCCTGCCTGTGTCCACTGCATAACGCCGCAACTTTATGCATCCCTGGTTGAACATTATCGCAGCTTAATGTAGCGTAGTCGCTTGACTTTGACACGCAGTAGAAAAGTAACAAAAGGTTTTTGGCATTCGTGCATTGCGCACAGAAAATTGAACGTTCCATTCCAACTCTATTGACGTTTGACTTTTGCCATGAGCACTTCCTCCCTCTGCTTATTACATTAATATAGGCTTAGCCGTATATAACGGGCCTGTTGCCCGTTTTTTCCCAGAACATCTTCCTTTGCGTCATGACTTGGAGTTCGCACAGGTAGGCATCGTATAAGTGGTTCGTCTGATGTTGATTATGTCCATGACTGCTAGCTAATGACTGCTTCCCATCAGGCGGTTAGTCCATACTAATATTATAAATGGGAAAGTGTGTGTGTCTGTTTGTTTTTCCGTCTTTCACGGCAACACGGAGCAACGAATTGACGTGATTTTTTAAGTGGAGATAATTGAAGGGATGGAGAGTGACATAGGCTACTTTTTATCTCTTTCTAACGCGATCGAAGCCGCGGGCAAAAGCTAGTATTTCATATTTCATTTAAAAACTTAGCAGCCACATTTGAGACAATCTCTTATTAGGTATACTACACATAGAGCGTTTTTTACTCCAATCCCTCCGCTGTAAAACTAAGCTGTGCAATGGCCCATGCTGACCAAAACGTATGTGTATTGAGAAACCTAATTAAACGCTAACTAGTTGATGATATGACTTGGTTGCGAAGTTAGTCGCGTAATATGTGCTGCATATTACTTGTGTAACATACGTTACATACGTTTATGTATCTAAAGTCATAACAATCCGGATGATATTTTCCTTCCCTGAAATATAGGATATCTACACTATACTTACAGTGAGCTGGAAGTTGTATTTCCGACCGGATCTTAGAGTTAAGGCTCCGAAAAAGAGCTTACGTTGCAGGTGTCCATAAGGCGGCTACTCAAAATTCAAAACAAACAGTCAGCAAATAGGCCACAGGGGCACTTTTACTCGTCACACACATTTAAACATAATTTTTATATTTGAATTAAAATTAAAATTGATACAATACTAATTTTACCTAATGTATAACGATACTACAATTTATTAGAGATGTATAAGGTCTCTTCAAGTGGAATTACAACTAAAACTACACATACTCGTAATATAAAAAGTAGGTACAAACAGACATAAAAATCCAAGTCTAAAATTACTTTAGAGGTACAAAAGTGACTCTAAATGTGATAACTTAAGATAACATATATACTCGTAGTATACTTAAATCTATTTATCCTCAGAGGTGTATGGGGTCTCCAAGAGTCAAAATCATGTAATTAAAATATTAACCAAAAAAAGAAACAAAGAAACAAACGAGAACCAAAGTAAGTGTGTGATATAAATCAGGATTAAAGTTTTCGTTTTAATAGCTCCCGGTAGCGTAAACAGACCAGTCTTCTCAGACAGCACCCGTTCACGAGTATGACGCGTATCTCAGCCATCGCCTCCCTCAACCTTCATTCGGGAAGGTTGCGACCCGACGCCACCGTAACGTCGTGTCTTGCGTGGGCGACGGTCGCGCGACCGTCGCGCGACGCGTTGCATCGCATACTTCCATAGAGATCGAAGGTTTGATTTCGTCGCGTCGCATCGCTGTCGCGCTACCGTCGCGCGACCGTCGTTCACGCAAGCCACGGCGTAAGCACTTACCCTTAAATAAATAAATATTGGGGACACCTTACACAGATCAACTTAGCCCCAAACTAAGCAAAGCTTGTACTATGGGTGCTAAGCGACGATATACATACTTAAATAGATAAATACATACTTATATACATAGAAAACATCCATGACTCAGGAACAAATGTCTGTGCTCATCACACAAACAAATGCCCTTACCGGGATTCGAACCCAGGATCGCGGCTCAGCAGGCAGGATCACTACCGACTGAGCCAGACCGGTCGTCAAAGACGTGATGGTTGAAGAGTCAAGAATCAAAATATTATTTATTCAAATGGGTTTCAATTTAAGCACTTTCAAGGGTCTGATTTAACTAAAAGTAACAGTGACATCTAGCGAACAACTTGCACTACGGCATATAATTGTTTTTCACGCCCTCAATCGTAAATTTTCCTAAACATATCCAAAGTACGTCGAATTTACTATTTCCTTTGACTGAACACACCGTGTTGTCAGCGTCTTTACCGACTTCATTATTAATATATCATCGTTCTTACTGGTATTAGTAAGAACAATTACAAAAATTAGTTAATAGTGATAAAAAAACCATCGTTCTTTTACAACACTGCTAACTAGTGTAAACCAAGAAGGCCAAACGATAGCGACATCTAACATACAGTCAGAGACATCTAGCGACAAATGTTATAACTAGAACTCATTACGTTCATTGTTTAGAGCAACTTAGACCCTTAGAGCGATTCTGGTTTATGCACAGAATATATAAAAGTACAGTTACATGCTGATGGCGTTATTCATGTAAGTTATTTATGTAAATAGTGCAGTAATGTCTATTTTTTTTTTCACTTAAACACCACAAAATACATAATTAATATTTTTTTTTCAAAACACCATACATAATTAATATTTTAAAAAGCATCGCTAAAACATCGAGGTTTGCCTCGATACTCCATTCCGCAACGTAAAAAGTAAATAAATGTACAGATAAATACTTACATCCTAAATAACATACTAATAATAGGTACTGAGCGCGTCACGTTAGCAGTATCACACACCGGCCGGCCGAGCAAAACAAGAACCGGTCAGGCGAGGCGTAGGTACGTGATACAGTAGGTACCATTCCATTTGTAATAAATGGTTATTACAAATGGACTATTTTTTATTAGTTAAAATTATTTAATTGGTTAAGCATTTCTTTTTTAAGTAGGTATATTTGCTATATTAGTTGGTGTTAAGTTAACTTACTCGACACTGTTTAGATAACTTTACAAATAAGATCGACTAATTCAGCTCTATAATTATGTGAGTTTTTGTAAACATACACTAGAGAAAAATTCATAATTAATTAGTGAGTTAGTTTTCAAAAATCCAGTCTTATTAAAATAAAATAAGATATTAAGGTATTAAAGGATAACTTCAATATGACAAAATGATATCAGTGTGACGATTATCTACCATTTATTCAACAGTTGGTTATATTAAAGTTAAACAAAAACTTTAAAAAACCTTGAGTTAATAACAAACCTGTTATATTTCTTTTATTTAACTATAAATGTTTTTCAGTTGATTTTAGGTTACAGTTATACATAAAACATCATACGTTTTTAAAAAGGTTTTAAGTTAATATTATAAAACATCAGTCGTTTTTTGTCAGAAACTGGTCTACATCTAAAATCACCACCATTTTCATTTTCTAAAACAAACAAATAATTCAAAGCAAATTTAAGAGATATCACAATCAAAAATGGAAGATACGATTGTTATGTCGATTGGTTTTCCTAGTTTCTAGGGAACCTCAAAACATTAGTAATGGCGGACAATTGTAGTCGTTAAAAAAACATTTACTTAACTTAAAGTTATATTGTAGTCGTATAAGTATAAATCCACAACTTGTACCGAAATGGCTACTCTTAACGATAAAAAAATATTAAGAATGATTGTTACAAATTGCAAATATTTCGAATAAATTAAGAGCGCTATAGTTAAAAACTGTATATCGTCATATAGTTTAGCGACAAAGTGACCTTCCCACACGAATTCAACTTACGAGAAATATGCAAACTCTCAATATAAAACAATAATTTCAATTAAGTACAAAAAAGTAAACTTACCTTGTATTCTTTTTTTACACACACAACACACCACGAACCACGAGTCGAAAAGAAATCTAAGAGGTTTTATCCAAAATACGTATGTAACTTGAACGTCAGGTAAGCATTGAGTAAAGGTTACACTAAACCTCATATAAAACAAAATGATCAGTTATAAAACATATTTGATATTTTGGTCACTTAAAGTTTTTCATTGTACTCTTTATACGACTTTTTGGTCATTCCTAAACCTTTACAATACCGTTAATAAACGGTTTAAGTCGCCATAAAAACCTTTATTTAATCTTTATAAATCCGACCAATAAGTTGTATAATTTGCGCCCCTTCCGCGTATTACAAACATTTTCTTTACGTTTATATGACCAACGTATTTGACTAGAAGTTGCATAAAAAAACGTTGTCGCAACTTTTATATAACTATATTTTGCTAGTTGGGGATTTAACTAAAAGATTGTCAACTTAGGTGCATCTTCCGTTTATTAAGTACCTAATTTAAAAAAAAAACATGTCACTAGTAATCACAAAAAGTGCAGTTTCCCCTCATTTGCCTGCGCCCCTCAAACTTTCCCGTAATACGAGCTACGCAAGAGTGACATGCATAATGCAATTATTGAAAAATAACGAAAAATCGGGGCAAAAACAACGTCCATTAGTGGGACAGGTCGATCATCCAAGTGATTATGAATTAAGTTTATGAAGTCCGAGGAACAGGGGACGATGGAGTGGCGAATTAAACCTTTTTGCATTAAATAAAATTTTAAATAAATGCAATAAGTAAAAGCGCTGGTGGCCTAGCGGTAAGAGCATACGACTTTCAATCCGGAAGTCGCGGGTTCGAACCCCGGCTCGTACGTGTCCTTAAATATCCTTTGATATTTGCCAGTCGCTTTTCGGTGAAGGAAAACATCGTGAGGAAACCGGACTAATTCCAATAAGGCCTAGTTACCCTTCGGGTTGGAAGGTCAGATGGCAGTCGCTTTCATAAAACTAATAGCGTCTACGTCAAATCTTGGGATTAGTTGTCAAAGCGGACCCCAATACCCCATGCTCGCATGAGCCGTTGCAAATGCCGGGATAACGCAAGGAGGATGATGCTGTAAGTAAAATCGGATTTTTTTCCATGGTAAAATGTGTACGGAAAGCTTACAATTAAAAATGAATCTTAAAAGTGAGTTTAAAGGTGTGTAACTTTCAGTCTAGCGGTAGCAGGTTCGAACTATGGCTTAAAATTGGAGAACTTGGTTTATTCGTAGAAACTAGTGCTTAAGATTTTTTTTGCTTAGTTGCCAAGCGCACCCCAGGCTTCAATTAGCCGTAGATCAGATACGACAGGAAAAATTGTCACTTAACTTCAAAATCTATTAAATCCATTCTTCTTTGAAGTTTATCTCTCAGATTATAAATATTTTTTTATATGAGTATTAATCAACCATAAAATAAAATTGATTTCGAAGTTTGAGACGTTTGAGTTAATCGACATAAATGATAATGAAAAACAAAACTGAAAATAATAGGTATGTTACCTAGCTGTCACAAGTACGATGTTGATTGCTGGATAACAATGTCGCAGATAAGTAGAACCTGTCAAAATAAAAAAAAGTTGGCGACGCACGTGTCCATACATCTCCTGTCCTGACAGTGTAGTACGCACTAATTCAATATGGCCGACGTAAGCCATTTGCGCTTGACGCCGCGAAAAAATCAATTACGCCGGTTTTTGATAACCGCTGACCGGCTGCGGCGTATTGAGGCGGACTCTTCTCTACGCAGAATCCTGGTCAGGGCACAGAATATACAGTGTGTATTTGATATAACCGCAAACTTTAACTAGACCAATGTTTTAGAACTGAAAACCCATACACATAATTATAACTCAGGTCCTAACCTCCTAACTACCAGAGTGAAATTAATTTTAAAAAATATTGAGAAACGATGTATTGCGTGCAAGTATTTGACATCTTGAAGACGAGGAAATAATTGACAGTTTTTATGTCAAGGCAGCGAAGTACGACGTATTTGAACAAAAATAAAGTAGCAATACATTACGTGCTGAATTATTTAGTATGAAAGCTAATTACCCTTTAACCCCCTGGAACCCCGTTGTCCAAAAATGCTACTGAATTAATAACCTTCAGTTTGTTAAATTTGTTTTTTATCATGCAGGAACGTCTGCGAGCGATGCTTCAGTTATGCTTCAGTTTGTTAGTTACAGTTTAACTTGTCTGGGACAGATCTGGAACAAGGCGTTGAGGGGGAGGATATGTGATAATATTAAAAATACACACTGTATAATAGTACAAGTACAGAAGGTTCACTCCTTTGATGTTCGTAAAATGCCGCCATTCTAAATTCTTACCTACATTAACAAACGGACCGCACGCGAGCAGTCGACATTGAGTTCTATTGCGCCGACAAGCGCCGCAGAAATGCAGTCTGGTGCCGTAGCCGAATGGCATTTCTGCGGCACGACGCGAAAACGAAACGCCGCGAAAGGTAGTCTGGCTCGTCACGCCAATACGCAAGAGCGATAGAGATAGATAACTAAGAGCGTTTCGTTTTGTGAGCGTTTGTTCCAGTCAGCTACGTACCCTGGCCCTGTCGCGCCAATACGCATGAGCGATAGGAATAGATTGCACGTCACGAATGGCGTCACAGAGATGCCATTCGGCTACGGGGCCTGGTCAAGGTACGTAGCCAAATGCACAGTTGCACATACTCTGCTTTGTTCAGAATCCAATTGACGCCATCTCTGTTAATTTATAATTTTGTTTCCTAGTAACACAATCTACTATTTCTTTCACACCCTTAATTGCTAAGAGTGAGACTGGATTTCAACATTGGTGCTCTGCCTACTTTTGGAAATACATATTGTAAGCAAATTAATAAATGTAATGTAATGTATGTGTTCTCTACCTTTATTAAGAAGAAGAGATGGGCCATTTTTTTTTTCAAAGTTGTTCACCCCACTTTTTTGCAACATAGATATTTTTTACGCAATTCATACTCAGAATCGCGAGGTCTTTTTGGGTGAATTTCAACATACTCGAAATTTGCCTAATTTTGGTGGATTTTTTTTAGTTTTGTAATTTTTGTTGAAATTATGTACTGATGTTACATAACTAATTATTACCATTGTTATGTATCAATGACCTTTCATTATAATAATAATATGTAGTTTTAGAGAAATTACGATTTCAATGACATGGTCGCCACCAAAATTGGTCTACCCACAAAAATAAAAAATAAAATCAAAAATAAAGCCTTTTATTTATTTTTCTATTATTTTCTACTTGAAATAATAAACTTTTAACATGTAATAAATACTTTTCAAATAGAAACCAAAACGTTACTGCCCTCAATTTGTTCACCACCAAAATGTAAATTAGATATTTTTGTGTGGGGCGGACCAATCCAGCAAGGTGTGACACTTGTGTCATGATTGTCTAAATGCAGAAACGAACCTGAATGGTCATGTCGCTAGAGTTTGCATTATCCGACGGATTTTTAATATTCGAATAATTCGGATAATACAATGTTTATTATTCGAATATTCGAATAATTCGGATAATTTCGGATAATTTATTAAATGGAACAAAATTAATGTTACAGGTGCGTATAAGCGTGGAATTGATAACGGCTGAGATAGATGAGCGCCATAATGCGAAATTTACCTACATTTTTATTTATTTTTTGCGTAAATCAGCAAACTGTAGAAATTAAAACACACCTAGCTCTCTATCTTTAGTTCTATGACTAGAATCTTGCAATCAGATAGTGAGCTGTCGATATAAGACAGTTAGTAGTAGTGATTAGTTAGGTGTTAGGTATAACGAGAAGTTTTTCTGACAACACCTTTACCTTGGAAATGGATGGTAGAGAGAATGGCTTGTGTAGAGTGGAACGTGAGACAACATCATTGGATATGATGATGGTTATAGGCGATACAGCGTTGTCATATTATCCGTTCCGATATCGGATATAGGAAGGATGTCAAAGGCAAAAATCAAAGATGTTGCCTTGAATGATTTCGAGAATGTATAGGAGTCGGTCCTTCGCTCGATCGGATCAGATACTCATCTTATCTTAAATCTGCGGGGCCCTTCCGGATACACTTCGACCCATCGGGATCTTTTGTGCAATTACCCTCTTAGATCTTAAGATCCTTCAGCTATTCAGGAGCTTCTCGACCATCTCCACGTATCGGATGATGAGGCTTATGGGTAGCTCTCTGATGTCCTTTGGTACTAGGTAGCCTGCTCCAAAGTTCTTCATTCTTTGTCTGGCGAGGGCGTGACATTCACACATTAGATGTCTGACGGTCTCTTCCTCTTCGCCGCACATGCGACAATCTGTGTAGTCAGCGTGTCCCATCTTGGCCAACATTCCTTTGATCCCGTAATGGCCTGTGAACACCCCCGTTATAATTTGGAGTTGTCTTTTGCCTAGCTTTCCTAGCTTTTTGCTCCATCCAGATTCTACCCTCCGCATAAAGAGCTTTGAATGCTTCAGACTTACCAGGGCATCCCACTCTTTTTGGTGATTAGCCTTTGTATGGTCCTTCATAGCCGTTTTAATGGTTCCTTGTGACGTTGTCTTCAGACCTGGTCTTGGCAAGTTCATCAGCATTTTCATTGCCAATGAAGCCATCGTGCCCAGGTATCCATACCAGTTGCACCTTGTTTTGCCTTCCAAGCTTGTTAAGAGCTTGGATGCCGTTTAATACCAGTCAAGAGTCACCTCTGGGCGAGGTGAAGGCTTTGAGTGCCGCCTGACTGTCGCTGAGTATATAGATATTCTTTCCTTGGGTTTGTCTAACTATATTCTTATGTACACAGGTAATTATTGCGTATGTCTCGGCTTAAAAGACAGTGGCACTAGTCACTGGCACTAGTTATCTGTATGTCAATCCACAAAAGCGCCGCTAAGACCGAAATCTATCCTAAATTACTGGAAAAACGCGTCTTCAAGTTGCCAATCCCGTGGGTTAACACTGCTTTTGGGCGTCGTTTTGGTGACGTCCTCAGCTCTCTTATATACAACACGGCCGTAAAATTCCAGAGCGATTTGATTGGTTGTACTGTGCATGTAGCTAAAAGATTACTCTATAACTGGTTGTTATCACTCGACTATAACGAGACTGAGACATTACTCTTGAAAATTGTTTAATATTATCACACATGTAATAAATATAACTAACTAAATTGGAAGAAAATTGCTAAAATGTCAAGCCTACCTGGTTACTTACTACACATATAGTCTAATAGGTAAATTATGTAAATTGAATGTATACCAACTAACATAATTGTAACTTTCTGTAATTTACTGTATCTATCCGTAATATATATTTTCTTTCCTTCATCGTCATTGCATGACATTCAACTTAAGCATCTGGTCTCCCGCGATACAGGCCTAGCCTAGTGCGGGGACTCCTGAGGTATTAAAAAAAAAAAAAAAAAAAAAAAAATTGCATAAATGCCTACGCCCGTACCAGATGCCATCTAGGACCGGATCGGATACTTAATATAAAAAGTTGAAAACTCTTTTCGTAGGTTCTAAACAAAAGCGTCCTGGTTAGGGTCTTAGAACAGGAATGAGCAACTGAGCATAGGTACTCGTTCAAAACAGAATAACCAAAAAAAGAGAAGACCAATTAGTCGAAGACACTTCCTATCCAGGTGTGGATCATTTTAGACTTTAGTTGCACAGTGGCTGGTACAAAAGTACCAATGGAAGGGGAAAGGCGATAAATAAGTATTGTACCACCAACATAAAATATACAAGACATAAAATTTTAAAAAATGAAGAAGGAGGAGGTACAAAAGCGAACTTATTTAAATATTCAAATCCAAAACGCCTCAAATTGCTCGGCAGCAATTTGATGGGTTTTTTAGTTTCCAAGCTGATCAGTAGATCGACTAAGATTTCAAAGTATAAGTAGTAATTAGACCGATTTTTGTGTATGAATGTAACTAAGGACTTAAAAGGAAAATGCCTTATATTTCTTAGTGAAGCGGAGGGAATTCTGGCGTACTAAATTGCCATGGAACTCCTCCACCTCCTCCTGCCTGCCTCCTCCTTGATCCTCGATCCTGCCTGCCTCCTCCTCCTCCTGCCTCCTCGATCCTCCTCGATTGCCTGGATCCTCGTCGCCACTGTTAAGTATCGGGACGGGATGAGTGAAACGATTGCTGCTCGGATACGCACTGACGTTTATTCGCGATGACACCTTATTTTAACCTATACTAGTACATGCATACGTAACAGAACTGATAACAGCTAAATTCGGAGTGAGGCGCTAAATTTCAATTTCAAAAAAACAAGGGACCAGGAAATCTAGGTATAAATCTCCCTTATTAAGTACGGTTTTACAGATAACTTCACGTTAGCTATTAGCAGTAATGAAAGTAGGTTGGGGTAACGTTTTCATATTAAAATTACTTGAACGTTTTTCTGTTTTTTTAAATCATCCAATTAATCGAATATTTGATAAGAACTGAGTGCGTGGGGTGAGGCATTCTGCTTACTTCTTGTCCACGAATGCTTTCTTTGTTTTGTAAATATTAGTTTGATTTTGAAGATAAATAGGTTTTAACTTGTTAGCAATAACATTGTCCGTATTAAGAATTGATCGAAATTGGTTTCAGTGACGTCTATCTATTAAATATATTACTTATAAATAAAAAATAATGTTTATAGAAATTATCCGTTTATCCGGATAATTTCACTTGGATTATTCGAATATTTTCGGATAAAAATATTGGCGGATATTCGAATAATTCGGATATTCGAATATCCGGATTGCAAACCCTAGTTACGACACGTTTGTTCGTCTTGCTGCGTCTCGTTTAACCATAAAAATGATTTCAAAAATTGGTTCTTTCCCCCGGACAACTTTTGGTGCTCAGTTATAAGTGTCCAACTGTATTGGGTTGGCACAAAAGTAATGAGACACTTGGTTTACGTTTTATATTTTTTATTATTATTACAATACAGAAAGCTTAGTCGATGATGTAATCACCATTAGCATCTATGACTTCTTGCCAACGATCCGGCAAAGTTTGGATGCCTTTCGCCCAGAACTCTGATGGCTGTGCCTCGAAAAAGTTGTTTAACTCCACCTGTACATCATGGAAATCATTGAATTGTTTACCCCGCAAATGTCGTTTCAGGGCTCTAAACAAATGAAAGTCTGATGGTGCGAGGTCTGGAGAATAAGGTGGGTGGGGTATCGTCTCCCAGCCCAAGTTCTGCAACTGTTGGCGAATGGTAGATGCGACATGAGGTCGAGCGTTATTATGTAGTAAAATTACAGTGGCTCGTCTTCGTCATTTTTTCTTGCTAGCAGAAGATAGTTCGCTGAGCTGTGTTGAATATTTGTTAGCGTTTACAGTTTCATTGTGTTATTCATGAAACAGCATGCCTTGCGAGTCCCAGAAACAACAAAGCAAAACTTTTAAGCGGTTCTTTTGACTCAGCTTCGGTTGAGTTGGTGGCGCTTCTTCTCGAGGCAGCCAAAAAGCACGACGTGTATCGTTCTCATAATAAATCCATGATTCATCTCCCGTAACCAGATCAGTCAAAAACTCTTTACGTCGGGGTCGCAGCAAAAGTGATTGACAGATGGCGACACGGACTGCACGACTGGCGTCAGTAAGGATGTGCGGTACCCATCGAGCCAAAACTTTTCGATACCCAAGCTCATGCAGATGGTATTCCACAGCGTGGTGACTGTAGTTAAGTGCTTCCGCTAATTCACGAGTAGTAGCATCAGGATTCGACTGTAGTTCGCGGCGTAAATCGTCATCATTGAATGCAGGTGGTCGCCCTGAGCGTGATTGACTTTCAAGGCTCCTGTCTCCTGATTTAAAACGGTCAAACCATCTGGACACCGTGGCATGGCTTGTACTTCCAGCGCCCAATGCAGTGTTGATATTGTCAGCCGCAGCCCGCGCACTGTGGCCTAACAAGTACTCGTATAAGTAAAGTGTTCGAACTTGTCGCTCGTCCATTTTATTTCAATCTAACTAAACCAATCACGAGGGCGGCTTTATATGACCTCACATTAGAAGTACCTAGAATGTTCTACAATATACTAGAATATTATCGAAAACAATTAACTTAAGAAAGGAAATGTATAGAGTTTTGTAGAGTGTGTCATTACTTTTGTGCCAACCCAATATAATAATATTGACTTATGTCATCTTAAAATATACTTAATGTAATAAAGAATGAAGTTATGGCAAGTTTTCTTTATAGCTGCGGATTTACTGGATTTACCATAGCAATAATCCGCTAAAAACAGGCTCTGGACGCTAAACCAAAATTAGAATTTCGATGGAAAATTATTTTTAAATAAATATACATAACACTTGTAAAAATTTTCAATGTTGCCGAAGGTAGTATTTTAGGATTGGTTTCGGTCATTCTCCAGACGTACATTTTTGCTTGTCTTCACTCTTTAACCATATAAAATCATAGATTTTATCATGGTTTATATTTTTTTATCGTAGAAGGTATTTGTATTGAGCTGTACATGAATTTTCAAAGAGATAGTTAAAAGGCTTCGGGTGGAAAAAAAATCTAAAAGTCCCATTCTCCTAATAAACACGTCGCGTCCCACTACCAAAACTACTTACGTTCCAATTTTTCCTGATGATATACATAAAGAAAACCCGATGAAAACAAGTTTATTTCACAAAAGAATATATATTTTCATTGTACAAAAAAAATCTAGTCAATACAGTCATAAACCACAAAAAATTCAATTATAATTACTTTGTCTCGAAACGTATCCTAAATCACGCGTCGCGATCGTTTTTGACCACACCAGTGGTCTGAATGTAGGCACGGATCTCGCTACCGCATTTCGGTCAAGCAGTCGGTCGCGCCCAAAGCCCCGTGCGGGATGGTAGTGTCAGTTGTGTCCAGGCCGCAGATTACGCACGTAAGTATCTAATTCACGCGTTTTGGTTTAAGAAATTTCTAATTAACAAGTTTACATTTTAAAAATCAACCAGCAACTTTATTGCTATGAGAGTTACAGAATACATTAAAGGTAGCAATATTTAATTGATACTAGATTCTGTGATTTATTACATGTACCTTTAAAAAGTTATTTTGTGTTTTTCAAGAATCCCTAATTCACGCGTCTAATTAACGCGTCCAAAATCAACGCGTTAATTAGAATTTGTGGAAAAATATCGTCATATGTATAGTTATATTATAGTTTAAATACAGAATAATAATTACTTACCGTAAGAATTGACCTACATGCATAGTTACGTTATCATCACCATCATCATCATCATCATCTCAGCCACAAGACGTCCACTGCTGAACATAAGCCTCCCCTTTCGATCTCCATCATAAATATAATACATAATACCGGTTGAAAGCTACTTGCATACAGCTTCTTTCGGCGGCATAATTACATATACCTACTTATTAACAATAACTTTCTCTTGGTCTGTGTGTTTGTTCCTAAAGTTTCCTTATTCAAGTATATACTTGCGTATTATTTAAAGCATGAGCATTTACTCTTTTTTTTGTCATTTGATTCAATAATAGTAGTTTAATGTGACTGCTACATAATAAAGTGCATTAATTTTTTATAATCATACTAAAAAGTCCTTCCGTTTTAGCATGGGAAAACCAAAAAGTAACGATGCACTGGAGAAAAAAAGAGAAAGAGATCGTAGAAGACGGGAAAAGATTAAAAATGATCCTGAGTTGTATAGACAATTTAGAGCAAAAGAAAAAGCAAGGTATCAAAAAAGAAAACTAGAGAAAAAGGCTTTGCCAATAAATGAACTACCACCTCAAAAACAAAAAATTATAAGGCAAAGAAATAGAGAAGCATTTCGTGCCTATTATTATAGGCAAAAAGCAAAAAAATTAAAGACTATTGAGGAAGTAGAATCCGAGCCAGAGATCACGTTACCACAACGAAACGAATCCCAAAATGAAAACGATCCATTACCATCACCAGCTGCTGCACTACAGACTTCTAGATATCATCTTCGTTCGGGTAGTCGTGCTGAAAGAAATTCCGATATGAATACAACTTATTCTACCGACACACGAGGATCTCCCAATATATTGAACAGCAATATTCCGAATGAGCCATTGCTTTCTGAGAGTTCATTAACATTTAAAAACTCTCGAGAAATTACTTCTTCAACCCCTCTGCCGATGACACCCATACCAATGAAAGCTTTTGGCAAGCTGGACGGATCCTTGGATAATGTTATCAGTATTTTTACTTATGTTTGTCGTAATGGATGTTTTATTAAGAATTTTCAAAATGTTTTAATTCTATTTTATTTCCATATTGCCTTTTGTAATAAAAAGACTGCTCACTAACGTTTTTGTTTTAATTTAAAAAAGATTTTTTTATACCTAATTATTTTTCCGGGTCCGTTTTGTATGTTTTGCATCCAGCAAAAATAACATATTCTAATTAAAACGTCGTTTTTATAATTCACACGTCATGGAAAAGTGTACTATTCTAAATAACACGTCGTTTTTCTAATTCACGCGCCACAGAAATTTTAAATTATTTTTAACTAATTAACCGTCAATATATTTAATGTGCCCAATAAGGATTTAAGTTTTAATGATCAAAAAGATACTATATTTGAGATAAAACTCATTGAAAAGTAAGAGGAAAAAAAGCGACGCGTTAATTAGAATTATAACATCGTTCTGGAGAATGACCGAACCTTGGGACACTTTTTTTCTCCTATCAGAATTGAAACAGCTCGCGATTCTGAGTGAAAAACACATAAAAATTTCCAAATCCAAAAAAGTGGGGTGAATAACTATTAAAAAAAATGGCCCACATATATACCTATTAAGTACGATTACTTACGTCACCAATCAATAGCTAAATTTGTGCTAATCGATTTTCAGATCATGTCATGTCTCGGGTATCCAATTAGGGCAATAACGATTTATCACAATCTCTAGGGCGTGACGATTTACGACTTTTGTGTATACATACCATTACGGATCCGAATAGTAAATTAATTGATACTAAAATATTAACGAAAACACAAAATAAGTATTGTCAGTTATAACGATTACTCCCTGTATATTTTTTATCTCCTGTGTTGGTTGCCAAGCGGAGAGCGTGTGACTTTCAATCCGGAGGTCGCGGATTCGAACCCCGGCTAGTACCACTGTTTCGGAACTTATGCGAGAAATGTCATTTGATATTTGCCAGTCGCTTTTCGGTGAAGGAAAAAATCGTGAGGAAACCGGAATAATTCCAACAAGGTCTAGTTACCCTTCCAGTTGGAATGTCAGATGACGCTTTTGTAAAATTAGTGCTTATGCCAAATCATTCTATTAGTTGTCAAAGGCACAGGCTCCCATAAGTCATGGCGTACGCCGGGACAACGCAAGGAGGATAATGATGATATATTTCGTATCTGAGAATACAGATATTAAAGCATTGTCCACGCTAACTTAGCACTTTACCTGTGAACGTCCATGCACTTCATCATCGCTGACACACTAGTGTGACGCCTGACACCTGCCGCGAGTTGCTATACACGGTGTTGTAACATGAGCAAACCGAATAATTTTAACAGCGTACTCCTTATCATATTAGAAGAGTAAAATGGGTGAATCAACTTTTTCTTGCTTTTTGCAAGAATTACCCTTACTTATTATTAGGTCTACTTTTGTGATTTTTAACCTTACCATCGTGAATAAAGATCCTTATTTCACGTATACCAATTAGGGAAAAATTTAAAAACGATTCATTTTTAATTAAAACAATATGTGTCCCAGTGGAAGAGACACTTTTTTCATACAAAAGTGAGGGACAGCTATGTCCACTGGGTCACTGCTCGAAACAAAGTTATAAAATAGGAAATCCTATAATTACATGTTGTATTGCGTAGCTAGTATATTTGTCTTTAATATAATAAGTATACATTAATTAGACTAAATCCCAATTAAATTTTCTGACCACATGTAGTCGAAGTATGCGAAATTTTTCTGGCAAAGAAAAGTTGATTCACCCAATGTCATAAATAATATAAGCTTTTCTGGATTTCGCCTACTTTCATAGTTATAAGCATTTAAAAAAATAAAGATTACTTATTATTTCTCAGAACAAAACGCTGTTTTGATGGCGATGTTACAGTTATCGGACATAATCTGACTACCCTCGTTGATAGATATCAAGAAGTAACTTTTGACTCATTACACAAGTGTTTTTTTTTTAGAAAAGAAAATGTAAATTTAACAAGCAATAAAGTCCTGTCCTCCTGTCTACATATTTTTGGCACTTTGGCTGTATTCGTAGCTTTATTTATTTATAAATACAACTGTACATAATTAGGCATTATGTCATCACATAAACAACTAATATGAATTATATGAATAACGCCATTAAAATTCAACCACAATCACTCCAAACAATGAACGTAATGAGTAGAACTTACAACTGTTTTATTTTGAAAAGTAGTGGCCCGCCGAGTTTCTTGCCGGTCCCATAGTGGATACCCCCCTCCCAACTGAGGGGGACTGAAAACCTTCTCGAGGCTGAGGCGTACTTAGAGCCGGCGTGGCTTTATTTGACGTTCATATGCGTATGGCAATATGCCTACTTGAAAAATAAATATTTCATTTTCACTTTCAACTATAAATTATTAATTGAGTAAAAGAAATTATTAATTTAGTTTTAATTTTAGTTTAGTTTAGAATAGTTTTAATTTGTTTTGTTTGTTACTTGTAGTACACTTACTTTACCCCTGTTTTATTGAATAAAGATATAACTAGAAATAAATAAATAATAAAAAAACTAACATGTGACCTGAGACTTTCTTATTTACTGTCCAAGGTGTGTATACTAATTTTTTATTAGACGGAGCCGGGAAGTGCTAACTTCGGGTCGGAGGACAGAAAACCAATAATTGTTATTACATACATTATCCTTGCAACGTCTTTTCTACACTGTTGTATATCCGGGTGCCTCAGGAGGATGGCAATTAATTAATACACAAATCACTTCTGAGAAACACACCAATATATTTTATATTAATTAAATAAACTATTACATTTTACTAGTTCAACATACTAGACAGAAGTGAGCATGTCAGCTAGAGACACATCCATACCGCGCAAGCGCGAACATTTAAATTAGGAAACTCAAAATACTACATACACCATCGTTCTTACTGGTATTAATAAGAACAATTTCAAAAATACCAACAAACACTAACCTTACCTATCATAACAAAAAAAACCGCTACTGTGTACACCAAGACGGACAAACGATAGCGACATGTAACATACAGTCAGAGACATCTAGCGACAAATGTTGTAACTAAAACTCATTACGTTCATTGCTGCACGGGAAGCATGGTCGCGCGATAGACGATAAAATAGCAGGCCGTCCCTATCGTACTATTTGTAAGTGCGATAGGGACGGCCTGATATTTTATCGTCTATCGCGCGACCATGCTTCCCGTGCTGGACCAGTTTTTTTTTTTCAAAGTTGTCCACCCCACTTTTTTTGTAACATAGGTATTTTTTACTCGATTCATACTCAGAATCGCGAGGTCTTTCCATCCAGATTGGAGAAAAAAATATCCCAAGATTTCCATACATTTTTTAAACCTTCCATTCCGTTGCCGCCATACAAAATGTATGAAAAAATGGTAACGGAATGGGAAAAAAGCTTGGGATATTTTTTCCCCTATTAGGATTGAAAGATCTCGCGATTATATGACAAAAATATCCAGATCCAAAAAAGTGGGGTGGACAACTTTGAAAAAAAAAATAGCCCTGCTCAAAGCGATTCTGGTTGCATTCTAATGGCGTTATTATGATATATGTGAGTAGTGCATAAATTGTGTATCTGTACAGTCAACAACCAAGCTGTGATTAGACAGAGTGCCAGACGTATGTATGCACACATTCATGTACAGGCAATAAAGTTCTGTAAGTACATAATTTTTGCACTCATAATTTTAGAACAAAACGGGACTTAATCGCGTAAACACTTACATTTATATTAGGCCCGACGTTTCGAACATCACATTATGTTCGTGGTCACGGGTAGACTGGCGAGGAATTGCATCAACATCTTCTAGCCGCGCGAGTTTCTCGAACTACCCGCACTTGTTCTTGATTATTCACTTTTGCGCTAGGGTTGTCACTTTGCCTACACACAACACTCACGACATCAGCCGGTGTGTCCCTCGGTGTTTTTTCACGCTTACATTTGCTAATCACTGGATTCCACGAAGAAGAAATTCCCTGTCCCTCATTTTGGTTGAAATTTCGATGCTTCCTAATTTCAATCGCTTTACGTACTTTTCTGCTGTAGAACAGACGTTCCGTTGATAGAATTTTGGGACTATGGAGCTCGATCCAGTGGTTTGGTCCCGACTGTAGCAGATGTTCAGCTACCGCAGACTTATTAATTTGGCGATTTTTGACAGCCGCGATATGCTCCTTGACCCTTACCGCTATTGTGCGTTTGGTTTCTCCAATATAGGAACTACCACAGCTGCAATCTATCTTGTACACACCTGGTGTCTGATACGGGATAACATCCTTTGCTGACCTAAGTTGCCCTGACACTTTGGACATCGGTAAGTACACGGTACGTATAGAATACTTCCCTAGTACCGTCCCGACCTTGTCCGTCACACCTCTGACGTAGGGCATAAAAGCTGGTCGCCTTGAAACATCTGGATGCTTCCCCCTCGGCTTTCGTCTAGGCTGTCTACTGTGTAATCTGTACCCATTATTTCTAAGAACCCCCTGAACGTACAAGTGCGGGTAGTTCGAGAAACTCGCGCGGCTAGAAGATGTTGATGCAATTCCTCGCCAGTCTACCCGTGACCACGAACATAATGTGATGTTCGAAACGTCGGGCCTAATATAAATGTTAGTGTTTACGCGATTAAGTCCCGTTTTGTTCTAAAATTATAATTTTTGCACTTTGGCTGTATTCAAAGCTTTATTTATTTATAAATACAACTGTATATATAATTAACTCGGCATTATGCAGTCAAATAAACAACTAATATGAATTATTTATAAATAACGTCAAGAAAATGCAAACAGCATTGCTCTAGTCACAACATTTGTAGCTAGATGTCTCTGACTGTATGTTAGATGTCGCTAACGTTTGTGCTTCTTGATTTACACAATAAGTAACAGGTTTTTTTTATATATGAGATGATTAATTGGCAAGATAAATTTTTCCTGATTTTTGGAATTGTTCTTATTAATACCAGTAAGAACGATGATCTAGAAAAGATGTTGCATGTAGGTAATAAAGTACAGCGGGACAAATCGCGACTGGGGGGTAAATGTAACTGGTCCATTTTTTCCATGTTTTACAATGTTTGCATTATCAAATAGAGTGTCCACCGGTTATACACGGTGCCCATGAGGAAAGGGAAATATTTTAACATCATATTCCTGACCATATTAGAAGTTAAAAGTGCTAATTAATGTCCGCTAAATTCGGCTTTATTTTAGAGATATTGCCATTTTTGTGTAAAAAAGTTGTAAGTAAATCACCAGTACAAAACACCTTTATGATTGCGACGTTGCCAGATTGACACTTCTAAATTGACTGCATAAGTCAAACCCAGTTGGATAATGTCATTGTTGACTTTTCAGCCCTAAAAATGTTTTTTTCTCCCAAAATACAGAACATCAGAAAATAATTTAGAATAGAACAGTTTACGAATTAATTGCAATCTTGCAATGCAATTTCCCGCAAGCCCACAAGTTTTGAATTGTGAATCGTTAGTTCTCGTATTTAGGTAGTAGTACCTAAACGTGGAAAGCCACATACCTACAACAATGTTGTATTTAATTGAAAATGATATTTGTTTCAGAGATAGAATGCCTTTTTCCATTACAGATATGGTAGAAAAAGGTACTAAATGTATGTAGTTTCAAGTTCTTTTTGAAATTATGTATTCGGTTTTATTAAAAGTTTACGCTCACTATTATGTGTCTCATCATATTAGAAGAGTAAAAAGTCATATCAGCTTTTCTGGATTTCGCCTACTTTCATAGTTATAAGTAGAGATGGGCCGAATATGGACTTTGCCGAATACGAATATTCGGCCGAACATTCGGTTCAGCTCTTACCGAACCGAATATTCGGTTACGCCATATTTTTAAAGCGAATGTTAAGATTAAAACTATGAAATTATTGATAATGTTTATACATACTACAACTATGTTCTTCTGATTTAGTGGATAACTAAAACTTAGTTAAAACAACTCTGAACTCTTCTCAACTCTTAAACTACGGTTTTTTAACTTTTTACAAAACAAACTTTACTTTTCTTTTTTTTTTGTGTTTATATTTTGACGCATTTCTAGTTCCTTAGAAAGCGACTAAAATAGGAGCTTATTATCCAATGGAATACGTAAGATCTTCATTAGTTATTTACTTTGTTTATTCGGTAAATATTCGGCAATGCAACCGAACTATTCGGCCGAATACGAACATTGAAAAACTTGCCGAATATGCCGAATACCGAATATTTACCGAATATTCGGCCCATCTCTATAGTACCTACAGAATAAACCTTTTTTTTTAACTGTACATAATTAGGCATTATGCAATCACATAAACAACTAATATGAATTATATTAATAACGCCATTAAAATTCAACCAGAATCGCCCCAAACAATGAACGTAATGAGTAGAACACAACTGTTTTATTTTGAAAAGAAGTCGTCCGCCGAGTTTCTTGCCGGCCCATAGTGTAATACCCCCCCCCCCCCCCCCAACCGAGGGGGGACTGAAAATCTTCTCGAGACTGAGACGTACTTAGAGCCGGCGTGGCTTTATTTGACGTTCATATGCGCATTGTAATAATTATGCCTACATGAAAAATAAATATTTCATTTTCATTTTCAACTATAAATTATTAATTAAGTAAAAGAACTTAATTATTAATTTAGTTTTAATTTTAGTTTAGTTTAGCTATTAACTTTTAGTTTAGAATAGTTTTAATTTGTTCTGCTTGTTACTTGTAGCTTGTAGTACATTTACTTTACCCCTGTTTTATTAAATAAATATATCACTGTAAATAAATAAATAATAAAAAAACCAACATGTGACCTAAGACTTTCTTATTTACTGTCCAAGGTGTGTATACTTTTTTTTTATTAGACGGAGTCGAGAAGTGCTAACTTCGCTTAGCGCAGAGGCCTGAAATTTAACACTTTCAGGCCGTAGGACAGAAAACCAATAATTGTTATTACATACATTATCATCAACGTCTTTTCTACACCATCGTTCTTACTGGTATTAATAAGAACAATTTCAAAAATACCAACAAACAACAAACACTAACCTTACCTATCATAACAAAAAAACCGCTACTGTGTACACCAAGACGGACAAACGATAGCGACATGTAACATACAGTCAGAGACATCAAGCGACAAATGTTGTAACTAAAACTCATTACGTTCATTGCTGCACGGGAAGCATGGTCGCGCGATAGACGATAAAATAGCAGGCCGTCCCTATCGTACTATTTGTAAGTGCGATAGGGACGGCCTGATATTTTATCGTCTATCGCGCGACCATGCTTCCCGTGCTGGACCAGTTTTTTTTTTTTCAAAGTTGTCCACCCCACTTTTTTTGTAACATAGGTATTTTTTACTCGATTCATACTCAGAATCGCGAGGTCTTTCCATCCAGATAGGAGAAAAAAATATCCCAAGATTTCCATACATTTTTCAAACCTTCCATTCCGTTGCCGCCATACAAAATGTATGAAAAAATGGTAACGGAATGGGAAAAAGCTTGGGATATTTTTTCCCCTATTAGGATTGAAAGATCTCGCGATTATGTGACAAAAATATCCAGATCCAAAAAAGTGGGGTGGACAACTTTGAAAAAAAAAAATAGCCCTGCTCAAAGCGATTCTGGTTGCATTCTAATGGCGTTATTATGATATATGTGAGTAGTGCATAAATTGTATATCTGTACAGTCAACAACCAAGCTGTGATTAGACAGAGTGCCAGACGTATGTATGCACACATTCATGTACAGGCAATAAAGTTCTGTAAGTACATAATTTTTGCACTTTGGCTGTATTCAAAGCTTTATTTATTTATAAATACAACTGTATATATAATTAGGCATTATGCAGTCAAATAAACAACTAATATGAATTATTTATAAATAACGTCAAGAAAATGCAAACAGCATTGCTCTAGTCACAACATTTGTCGCTAGATGTCTCTGACTGTATGTTAGATGTCGCTAACGTTTGTGCTTCTTGATTTACACAATAAGTAACAGGTTTTTTTATATATGATTTTATTGGAAGATATATTATACTTTTCCTGATTTTTGGAATTGTTCTTATTAATACCAGTAAGAACGATGATCTAGAAAAGATGTTGCATGTAGGTAATAAAAAGTACAGCGGGACAAATCGCGACTGGGGGGTAAATGTAACTGGTCCATTTTTCCATGTTTTACAATGTTTGCATTATCAAATTAAGTAAATCACCAGTACAAAACACCTTTATGATTGCGACGTTGCCAGATTGACACGTCTAAATTGACCGCATAAGTCAAACCCAGTTGGATAATGTCATTGTTGACTTTTCAGCCGTATTTAAGAAGTAAGAGATTTTATCCGTCTATACGGAGTTACATTTATGTCTTTGATAATACTAATAATATCTTGCTAATAATATACTTTTAAAAAATTTTCACCCCGACGCAAAAATGTGTCTGTCTGTCTGTTTTTGTGTGTCTTGTTTGTGTTTTGTTTGAAAGCTAAATTAGTCGGGAGTGTTCTTAGCCATGTTGCATAAAAATCGGTCCACCATGTCGTGCGTTTTTTCAAAATTTTAATTTTGTGGCTAGATTGGTTAGTCAAAAAAAGTGCTAATTTGATAAAATAACTCAAATATTGTGTCGCAGCAGATTCGTGTCAATTTGTAATTTTGTAACATTATGGCTATTGTCAAAGTTTTAATGTGATGTTCGTGTAGGTACAAGTTACAACTTTGTCACAATACGTCAAACCATCTCATTAGCGGAGTGTAATCTAAAGTTAGTGCAGTTAAATTTATTAATTTTATTCTCATAGTTTTTTTTTTTTTTTTATACTACGTCGGTGGCAAACAAGTATACGGCCCGCCTGATGTAAAGCGGTCACCGTAACCTATGGAGGCCTGCAACTCAAACAGTGTCACATGCGCGTTGCCACCCCATTAGAAACGTGTACATTCCCTTTTGCTGTGTTAAGTACACAGCAAAAAGGAGTGTACAAGTTCTAAGGAGGGTTCGGGTTGCCGACGACTCAAAGGACAATAAACGGAACAAGTTAGTTCCGTAAGACCTCCCGTCATCAGCACACCGCACCCTCGTTGAGCTCTGGCAGCCTTACTCACCGACAGGAACACAACACTATGAGTAGGGTCTAGTGCTATTTGGCTGCAGTCTTCTGTAAGGCGGAGGTACTACCCCAGTTGGGCTTTGCTCTAGATTCGAGCGAGACGATATCCGCTGTGCTGTGCCCTACCACACAAAGCGGAATATCATTCGCTATGCCCTACCTCCTATTAACTAAAGATGTTACAGATGTAACAGTTTTAAACTAAAGATGGGATTTCTCGCTTATTTTGGCTGGACGTTTCGATTCGTGGTGTCTGTCGGTGACCCTTAAATCTGTCAGTTCTCGAGATATTCCGCTGCTCGTGACCACAATACAACAAATACAAGAACTATTTTTAGTATCAGGTCAGTGGCAAGCATACGGCCCACTTGACAGAAAGCAGTCACTGTGGCCCATGGAGGCCCACAACTCCAGAGGAGCTACATTTGCGTTGCCGACCCCTTAAAAACTGTACACTCCTTTTTACTTCCATAACTACGTACATTTGCCATTAATGAACATCTACAACTATATATCTCACTCACTTAACTGCTTCGCTGTTTGAGGGTTGGCTGGTAGAGATCGCTGTTTAGCGATAAGCCCGCCTGTCGTCTTAGTCGTTAGTTTCATTGTATTTTACTGTATCTTATTATGTTGTGTGTGCAATAAAGTATTTTATTATTATTATTATATCTTACTGCAATATTTTTTCTTCTTTACTAACGTATTAAGTAAGTAAAACTACATGCAACTAATCACCAACGTTTCGGGGACAGCGTTGTCCTTGTAGTCTCGGAGAAAAAGTCCCAAGTTAAAAGTTGTTGTGTAGAATCATAAAAGTTTAAATCAGTGTTTTAAAATATCTAGTGCCATACTGTTACGCGTAGGTGAATCAGATAACACTCACATCAAACGCTAGCGTTCCTACCGTAAACGTTGATTATGATAAATAAATCTGCAATCTAATTTCAAAACGTTACTACCAACCGGCAAAGGTATTCCATTCACTGCCAAAACGTCCTAAGCGCAGTACATTCTCTAAACACATACACCCTTCTTAAAGGACCTAGTACACATTTGAAATATAGCTTTAATAACTGGTAATTACTTTATTAAACTCCTATTTTAAATCACTGCATTACTGAATTTAGGATACAAATGCCCTCAAAATACGGTTCAGATTGAAATGAGAGGTAAGACAGAGATAGGAAAACAATTTTCGTTTACATACTTGCATGATATTATTATCTTTAATGTTAATTGTAACGATCACAGTATGGCGTTGTTTATAGTTTTGTATAATTCTGTTAATTGTACTGAATATGTACTCTTTAGTGCGATTTAGTTAAGGTGGCTCGCCTAGGTTACCCGAAGCTCAGGCTGCGTTAGATGGCGTTAATCTGCAAATTACCGGTCTTATTTTTTTTGTGGAGTCGTACAGGCATTTATATACTTTCAATTATGCTTTGCGAACATTTAAAATTAAAATTGACGTACTACAACATACATTCAACTTCTCATTGTAACGTTAATCCCCTTAATGTACTAAATTTACTATTTTACACTATTTTTAAGTACAACTCACACATACAAACAGTGTTTTTGTATTCCTTCTAGTCGATAATTTCACGCGGCGACAGCTTGTTTAAATAGCCTTGCGGTAAATACGTGTTATCGCATGATTTGCATGGAAGTACTGGGTTCGAATCCAGGACTTTTTCTCTTTTTTTTTTAATACTACGTCGGTGGCAAACAAGCATACGGTCCGCCTGATGGAAAGCGGTCACCGTAACCTATGGACGCCTGCAACTCAAAGAGTGTCGCATGCGCGTTGCCGCCCCATTAGAAACTTGTACACTCCCCTTTGCTGTGTGTGCACAGCAAAAGGAGTGTACAAGTTCAAAGGAGGGTTTGGGTTGCCGACGACTCAAAGGACAATAGACGGAACAAATTAGTTCCGTAAGTCCTCCGGTCGTCAGCACCCTGCACCCTCGTTGAGCTCTGGCAGCCTTACTCACCGGCAGGAACACAACACTATGAGACACTATTTTTTGTTTTATTATTTATACATAAATGTATATGTACTCGTACAGTAGTTACTGAGCGTTTTCCACAAAAAAGATTAAAAACCTATTCTCTTACATGGTAATAATTTTTGGGTTCGTCGAACTCAGAATTTCTAACATAATTATCATAATCTGATATTTTAAAAAATTCCAAAAAGTATAGATAAATTTTAGTTTCTAAAGTACGATTCGAATGATTTTTTTTCTAATTGTTTATTTTCGATGGAGCAAGGGTATTCAAATCACTTTTGAAATCTTAAATTAGTAAATGAAAATGCAATAGTTAACTGAGTATCGTAGTGCTTGCTTTAAAAACTCAAGTGGACTTTTTTTATCTAAGGAGTAATTTCGAGAATATATTATATTTAGCGAGGGTATTAAAAGTTGTGTTTTATATCTCAACTTAATAAATAGAAATTCAAAATGACAATAAAAAAATCAATATGTTCTCTCAGATAAAATTGATACCTCCGGCTCTCCATTCTTGCTCGGTCAATAAAAAATACGAAATTTATATCAAAAAAAAATACAAAAAGTTTATAGAATCCCGGGATTCGAACGCAGTTTCACGGTGTGACAGGCGACTGTTCACCAACGACGCCATTACATAACACGCTGTTACCGACGAAATTAGGCTATGTATATAATTATTTAAATATAAATAAATGTCAAATCCATACTAAAATTACAAATAAGAAAGGGTGTGTGTCTGTTTGTTTGTCCGTCTTTCACGGCAAAACCGGAGCGACGAATTGACGTGATTATTTAAGGGGATTTAGTTGAAGGGATGGAGAGTGACATAGACTACCTTTTGTCTCTTTCTTACGCGAGCGAAGCCGCGGTCAAAACCTAGTTTATTATAAATGGGAAAAGCTGGTTACTCTATAATCTGAAGTGGAAGAATTCGTTGTTTCATCAAAGATAATGTGTGTTTGTTTGTTTGTTTGTCCGTCTTTCACGGCCAAACGGAGCGACGGATTGACATGTTTTTAAGTGGAGATAGTTGAAGGGATGGAGAGTGACATATGCTACTTTTGTCTCTTTCTAACGCAAGCGAAGCCGCGGGCAAAAGCTAGTACAGCACGGGTAGCATGGTCGCGCGATAGACGATAAATTATCAGGCCGTCCCTGTCGCACTATTAGTAAGTGCGATTATAGGGACGGCCAGATGTTTTATCATTTATCGCGCGACCATAATTGCCTGCCTGGACCAGATTATATTGATGATAATTATTATTTGTAACCATTTAGTTAATATTGTCTTCAGTTACCGCGATAGTTACTCATGAAAGTCATGAAATAAAAACTATGAAAACGGATTAAATCGTGTATAATGAATTTACAATTCATCCCGACGTTTCGAACACTACAGCATTCGTGGTCTCTGAGCTCAACGGGTGACTGAGGAAAAATTATAATGTGCAAAAGCTACCCACATACCTACATACATTCATATATATAACTATTTAGTTGTTGAAGAAAAACATTCACACAACAACTAGCTCAGTATAAATGTAAGGAAGTCAGCACATTACTAATACTATGCCCACACTATGACCTATGTACCTGACCTGACGTGTAATATTTTATTTTATCAACAAAGGCATAATAAAGATTGTATTGTATTTTTGTATGAAAATAAAAAATAGGAAAGAAATATAGTAAGAGTCTTTTTTAATAGAATATTTATTCCATTAAAAATATTAAAAAAACTTAATAAATCGAAAAAAAGTTCAAATGATTAAAAAAGACTCCGGAATGGAGCTCGAGATCTCCTGCTTCATAGTCAATGCGTTTGACCGAGACGCCATTTCGATTTACACTAGCAGTGTCGAAATACACGATATGTATCTTTATTGACAAAATGCGTCATTATTTCCGAGTCTGCTTGAGTTAAGTAAACCAATATCTTTAAATAATTACTTGTCAAGAGCCAAGTGTCACTGATGACAATGTCAACTAAAAATGCGCGAAATATGACGGCTCTGTGTCTGTACACAAAATTTGGCACGCACATTTTCGTAAAATTAATAAAAAATTCATATGGATTTGTCCATGATTTCTGTATGAAACAATGTATTTCGTTCAATACTGCGACGATGGATAATGTATAGTAGATGTATGCGCATATTTTTATTTAGTTGTAGTGTGCGGTGACTAAATAAATGGTAGATGTTTTTTGTATAAGTACCTTAAGTTTAAAACAGGAAGGTTTGTGAGACCGCTATGAAAACATTAACAGATCCATTGCCAATAGGATTTGTTTATATTATTTTTCACCACAGCAACTGGTAAAGGCTTACTTTGCTATTCGAAAACAGATAGCAAAATTGCATTTTATCCACGAGAGTGAAAAGTAATTTTTATACAAATTTTAACTTGATGTCTTAAGTTGGCAGTAGGCCTAGCACATGAAGCCAGATAGATGACACGTCTTTGTCTAATTGTATTAATGACATAAGGACAGGTAGTCTATCTCGCGGCGACATAAAGTTAGGCCTGCAGGTAGAATTATCTAATATAATGGTGATTTTGAATCATAAAAATATTGAATAAAATTGATGATTTGATTTAGTTTCATGTTTTATAGTCAGTATTTTGTTTAAGTTGGTGTGGTGAAAAAGTTTGTGCTTCACTCGGTGGCAAAGTTTGTTTAACCTTCGTGCCTTGAAACCCTCACAACGCTCAAATGATTCCACTTTTTGAACCACTCGCTACGCTTGCGGTTCAATATTGGAATCTTTCGCTTGCTCGGCTATCAATATTGGCATGTGCAAGATCCACTTCGGGTCGCTGAGCCAGCGAAGTAAGTAAGGATCAGTAACAAATTACAAATTAACAACATGCTATTAGTCAACACACAATAAAGACGGTCTTGGCACTAAAAGGAACTTATGTACAAGTCAAATTTGAAATCTCTTGAACCAGAAGTAAATAAAAACTAAACCGATGATACCTATTTCATCTCAGCCTCGTTAGATTTTTAAAAGCGTTGCATTTATCGTGATCCGCGACCCGAAAAACTATAAAAACGATACCCATATTGTTATTTTTTTTAATTTATCACCACCTTTTCACCATTTTAGGTGTCAAATTTCCAAAAAACCTGAAACTCTTGTTTACTCAGCCTCGTTAGATTTTTAAAAGCGTTGCATTTATCGTGATCCGCGACCCGAAAAACTATAAAAACGATACCCATATTGTTATTTTTTTTAATTTATCACCCCCTTTTCACCATTTTAGAGGTCAAATTTCCAAAAAACCTGAAACTCTTGTTTACTCATATGTCTTTAAGAATCCTCCTATGAAGTTTTAAATAAAATAGTCCAAGTAATCTTGTTTTCCCATAAAAACTTGGACCCCCCATTTCAAATTCACCCCCTTAGGAGGTGAATTTTGAAAAATCCTCTCTTAGTGCTCCTTTACACAATATAAGGACCCTACGTGCCAAATTTTAAACCTCTAGGACCAGCGGTTTCGTTTGTGCGTTGATATCAATCAGTTTCTTCTTTTACATACAATATCTGGGCGATTTTAATATATCACGTCTTTAGATCAAAAAAAAATAAAACCGCCTTCAAAAAAAGCGTGTTACAAAACACGGAGAAACTAAAAAGCCAAAAATAATAAACCTTCGAATTCAGATTTCTTATCGGATTGCAATAATCTAAGCATCCAAATTATAAACAAATCAATTATTTTTGTAGTCGGTACCAGACCTGTTCGTCGCCTTGCTATTTCCTGTTTGCCCCACCCAACCATACGCAGGCTGGCCCCGACTCCAAAAATAATTGATTTGTTTATAATTTGGATGTTTAGATTATTGCAATCCGATAAGAAATCTGAATTCAAAGGTTTATTATTTTTTGGCTTTTTAGTTTCTCCGTGTTTTGTAACACGCTTTTTTTGAAGGCGGTTTTATTTTTTTGTTAAAAAGTTAATTTATTTGTTGATTTTTAGTGGTTCCTAGTGATATTATATGTATCGGTCCGAATATATGTACAGTAGTGAAAGAATTGTCCTTTAACTCCTAACCGTTGAGGAGTTGACCTTCCATCATCAGCTCAGCCACATAAAATTATTACCATCAGGCGCAAATACTGGTGTACCTTTGAAAAATACACAAAAAACATTACATGTGCCTATAACATTTGAAGGGTTCCCTCGATTTCTCCAAGATCCCATCATCAGACCCCGACTTGGTGCCAATGGGACCATCTCGGGGTTATACCCATTCAAAAAAAAAATTTTGAAAATCGGTCCACGATTCTCGGAGATATCGAGTAACATACATACAAAAAATAAATAAAAAAAAAAAAACAAAAAAAAAAACATTCAGTCGAATTGAGAACCTCCTCCTTTTTTGAAGTCGGTTAAAAAAACTCTTATAAATACAAAAACAAAAAAAGACAAAAAACAAAAACTTAATTTCTGGCCGGGATTCGAAACGCTGACACCTACGATGTATCTGCGTACATTCGAGACCGACCTCGTACGACTGAGCTAAGCGGAATCGATGCACGCGCGGCGAAATTAACGACCATATTTTACGTTTACAAAAGCGAAAGAAAAACTCATGAAAACTTGAAAATTCGCGTTTTCCGGAATCTAAGGCTACGGCTAGATCGATTTTTCACCCCCGAAAACCCCCATATAACAAATTTCAGCGAAATCGTTAGAGCGGTTTCCGAGATCGTCGGTATATATCAATAAATAAATAAATAAATATACAAGAATTGCTCGTTTAAAAGTATAAAGATATAATTATTTTTTCAGTACAGATGGTCGTTTTTTTACGCACTAGTTCGAGAAGTGGTTCATTATATGCCAGGTCGAAACTTCGGAGGCTCATCTGTACTGAAAAACGTCGTACGATACACGTGCGAAAAGGAAATTCGTAACTCGTGTCGATTTAAAACACTCCCTTCGGTCGTGTTTTAATTTATCGCCACTCGTTTCGGATTTCCTTTTTTACGCACTTGTATCGTAATGTACTATTTACCTAATTAGTTAAGACTAAACTTAAAATCTGGCTTAGTATCTATAATGTGCCCTTGTAACATTGTACCAAGGATGCGGGCAATATTTCCTCGCTGTATTGCAATGCACGTCGTGTTAGTAATTAAAATTTTCCAAGCCCATATTGTTCATCCCCCATTTTTCCCACATTATATCCTAATCAGGAAGTTCCTGATCACAATAGGGATTTATACTCATATTGGACAACGCAAAACGAACCATAAATTAATTATTCTCTCATAATGCGTCCATTATGGCCTTTGGACGCTTGTAAATTATCATTTTGCTTTTAAAAATAATTCATTTCATCAATTCGTTATTGCAAGTTAGGTCAATTTTGCTTGTGAATTAGGCGCTCAAAACTTTTACAGATATAGTTTCGCGTGTCGCCGCTAGATGTCTCTGTCTGTAAGTTAGATGTCGCTAACGGTAGTAATTCATAGTTCGCACAAGTTCACAACACAACAATGTTTTGTGTGATCACCTCCTCTTCTTTTTTCAAACAAGTATTTTTGAAATCGTTTATACAAATTCCAGTATGAACGATACTTGTGAATAGAATATGGGATGTAATTTAGAAATATCAGTGTTTTACATTATTAATAATAGTGACCCCGCGGGGTAACTTGTGGCGAGCTGACGGTGAGGGCGGTGTTTTCAGGCAAAGGACATAGTAAATCCAATGTACTTAGGATATGTTTAGGCAAGTAAACGATAGAGGGCGTGAAAAACAATTTAACGCAAACTGACGCGTACAAATATACCGTAGTGCAAGCTAGATGTCACTGCAAACTGGCTAACGACTTTGCGTCGTAAGGTGTATAAGTAGTTTTTTGAATAGAATAGAATAGAATAGAATAGAATAGAATAGAATAGAATAGAATAGAATAGAATAGAATAGAATAGAATAGAATAGAATAGAATAGAATAGAATAGAATAGAATAGAATAGAATAGAATAGAATAGAATAGAATAGAATAGAATAGAATAGAATAGAATAGAATAGATAGAATAGAATAGAATAGAATAGAATAGAATAGAATAGAATAGAATAGAATAGAATAGAATAGAATAGAATAGAATAGAATAGAATAGAATAGAATAGAATAGAATAGAATAAACGTTTATTCGTGAACACAGGTAAGACAAAATACACATAATAACAACAAGACAGAAAGGAATGAAGTGCCACGAAATGGCCTCATCTCAGCATGTTGCTGGTGACTTCCAGCGCTGATCTTCCGATGAGACCATCAAGTGAGAAAGATTCACGGACGGTAACAGACAGAAGAAATACAAAACACATACAAGAACGTGGTCAAACAGTTAAGAAAGTGAAAACGTTACAAGAAAAATAACAACAGACTGTGATCGACACATAGAATAAAATAATAATTATAAACAGAAAAAACCAAATTAATTAAAAGAGTCGTACACCAGATCGCGCACGCCGCGTTTTAACGTTTGGTCGAACCATACTATGGGTGTACATTAAAGTGGCAATTGCTAGTTGCAACTAGCGCCAGCGGTGGTTACACTAACTAAAAGACAGGTTTGTCACAACAAGACAATAACAAACGTGATTTTGTGTGAAACCATAACTTAATTACTAAATATCAAATGTACGGGTTTACAGGATGGTGAACATTATTAAATAACATCAACGGCAAATAATCATGCTGCAGAAGGAACAAAAAACAAGTGGTAAAGATAAGAAATGAATGTTTAACTATAGGCAGCTCGTGTCAAGTCTCAAGTTTTCTTGGCTAAGTTGGTGGTGGTTTTGATGTCCAAATTTTTCGATAGATCTCGCTGTACCACCTGCAAACTAGCGAATGCCATTCTATGGTTAATTATATATTGTTATAAGATTGAAAATTTTGGAATTTGGAAAATAAGTTCGTTTTTGGGGGAACCCCAAAATGTATGTATGGAAATACCAAAATAGTACGTTACGATACAAGTGCGTAAAAAAGGAAGTTCGAAAAGATAATACCTTTTCAGTACAGATGTTGTTTTTTTTACGCACTGGTGCGAGAAGTTGTTCATTATATGCCAGGTCGAAACTTCGGAGGCTCATCTGTACTTAAAAACGTCGTACGATACACGTGCGAAAAGGAAATTCGGAACTCGTGTCGATTTAAAACACTCCCTTCGGTCGTGTTTTAATTTATCGCCACTCGTTTCGAGCTTCCTTTTTTACGCACTTGTATCGTAATGTACTATTTTGCTGAGATTCATAATGAAAACATCAAACTTAAAAATCGCGCCATAAATATGTGGCGTCCAATGTCTAAAGGGTCCAATTGTTTTATGTGATATAAGGAACCTTTAGGCATGAAAAGTCAAATGAAAAGTTGTCGTCACTTAATAATAGATGGCGCTGCATTCGAAAATCTTGACTGATAACTCTATAATATGCTCGGGAGTTTTCTTAGCCATGTTTCATGAAATTCGGTCCACTATGTCGGTTGTTTTTATTTTAATTTTATTGTTAGGTTATACAGTATAACAATTATGACAGCCAGTGTGAGCACATGTTACTCTAGCCATTTCCCACCGAAACCTCCGAAATTCATCATCCTCCTTGCATTATTCCGGCATTTGCCACGGCTCATGGGAGCCTGGGTTCCGCTTTGACAACTAATCCCAAGATTTGGCGAAGGCACTAGTTTTTACGAAAGCGACTGCCATCTGACTTTCCAAGACTTCACTAGCCCTTATTGGAATTAGTCCGGTTTCCTCACGATGTTTTCCTTTACCGAAAAGCGACTGGCAAATGTCAAATGACATTTCGCACATAAATTCCGAAAAACTCATTGGTGCGAGCCGGGGTTCGAACCCGCGACCTCCGGAACGAAAGTCGTACGTGCTTACCGCTAGGCTACCAGCGCTTATAATCACCTCTAAACATGTAATTGTCCCGCGATTATTGTCGTTTATCACTTTTATCGCGCCTCTCTGTTTATCCGGCGATATATCACACTATCATCGGCTGCAGGGTCGATAAATCGCGCTAATTTTATGGGAAAATGGCGGTTTAGGACATTATGCCGCTTTTATGAGCCTGTTTGACATGTGCAGAATAAATAAGCACTCGCATGGGCTAAATAATCTAACCACAAAATTAAGATTTTGAAAAAACCTCCGACCGCAACATAGTAGACCGATTTTCATGAAACATGGCTAAGAAGTTAAGAACACTCCCGACTAACTCAGCTTTCAAAGAAACAAAAATTAAATCTAAATCGGTTCATCTGTTCGGGAGCTACGATGCCACAGACAGACACACACACAGACAGACAGACAAACAGACAGACAAAAAGACAGACAGACACGTCAAACTTATAACACCCCATCGTTTTTGCGTCGGGGGTTAATAAAATAGACAATATAGTCGGCGCGTTTCTACGCACACAGTCTAAGCTCGTGTAGGCAAACGCGTACTATACTTGTATAGTATGAGTGAGACAAAACAGGTCGACTGGTCGCGTTCTTGACAGACGGTAACTGTGAGGTAACCGAGAGCGGGTTGGCGGCACTTTCAGCGGGAAGCAGGGAGTGGCCATACTGTATTCGATATAGCCAACATAAATGCTAGAATATTCTATTATACCGGCAAACGGATGACAACCAATTCTCATCCCCACTTAGATAAAGCCTGGCCCCGTAGCCGAGTCATGCGCGGATCCAGGGGGGGGTCATGGGGGTCATGACCCCCCCCTGAAGCCTAGGTTGACCATACAAATAGACCACGTGACCCCCCCCTGGGCACGAAATGAAATGAAATGAAATGAAATATTTATTTTCCAAGTAGGCATATTACAATGCGCTTATGAACGTCAAATAAAACTACGCCGGCTCTAACCCTACTACTCAGCCTCGAGAAGATTTCAGTCCCCCCTCAGTTGGAGGAGGGTATCCACTATGGGACCGGCAAGAAACTCGGCGGGCCACTTCTTTTCAAAACATTACATCTTATAATTAACATGCATTAAAAAAACAAGATACAATTTAATAAGCAAAAGTATTCATAAAAAAAAATATTAACACAAGAAATTATACAAAGTTTCAAAGCTATTATGATTATTAATAAGAGATGTTAGAGATGTATAGAGTCTCTAAGTGTCAAAGTACATCTAAAAAAATTATACATGAAGAAAAAAAAAAAACGAATAACTAAAATAACTTTAGAGTTGTAAAAGACTCTTGTTGTCTTAAGCAAAGGAAAAAAAAAAAAAAACGAAGCTGGATCCGCGCTTGAGCCGAATGGCATTTCTGCGACGCCAAACGCTCCAACCAGAAATAACATGTGACTGAACTATTTTCTTCATACTATATGAGCTTTTACCGCATATACCGGAATAACAGCGCCCTCTTGACAGTAGTCGAATTGAATTGTATGTAATCAAAAATTAAAATTTTGAAAAAACCCCCGTTCGCGACATAGTGGACCGATTTTCGTGAAACACGTCGGTTAAGAACACCATCGACTAACTCAATTTTCAAAAAAAAAAAAACTTAATCTAAATCGGTTCGGTTCGGGAGCTACGATGCCACAGACAGACACACAAACAGACAGACAAACAGACAGATAGACAGACAGACAGACAGACGAACAGACAGACAGACGAACAGACAGACAGACAAACAGAAAGACACGTCAAACTCATAACACCCCGTCGTTTTTGCGTCGGGGGTTAATACATGTCAACGAAATTTGAGAAGCAAGTAAAGAAATGTGCAAACAAAGTTTTTTTTTTTGAGAAATAACATGATGTCATTTCTTTTCAAAGATAACTTTTGAGTAGATACCTATTTTGCGTTATCGCGAAGTTCCACAGCTCACCGATTTCATATTATATCCATACTAATATTATCAATGGGAAAGTGTGCGTGTCTGTTTGTTTGTCCGTTTTTCACGGCAAAATGGAGCGACGAATTGACGTGATTTTTTAAGTAGAGATAGTTGAAGAGATGGAGAGTGATATAGGCTACTTTTTGTCTCTTTCTAATGCGAGCGAAGCCGCGGGCAATTTGTGGCATAATTTTTTTATGAATAATTATATTGTGCATAATCGATTTAGTACATCTCTTGAAATGTGTAATTTAGCTGTTCATTTTCTGTATTTTTTATTTTTTTTTGTATTATTTGTCATAATTGGCTCTGTGCATAAACTGGTATGTTTGCACTAGTCAAGTTTAGCATAATCTGTTTAGGCAGATTGTGATTTGTCCGAATATTCTTTGTACATGAATTTTGTATTTGGTGCTCTGGTATGAATCATTTTTACGCATACATTTTATGTGCATAAACTTAGTGTTCCGATTTAATGTTTTGCCGAATTTATTTTGGCATAACATCAGTATAGGTCGAATCTTACCATTATACATTCTTTTGTATATAATTAAGAAAATGGTTACTACCAGTATTACAACATTATTGGAGCAATAACGATCTAATTAAAAAATAAACGTTATTGTTTTATTTTTGTTTCACTTTCTCCTAGCGGTAATTTTCTGTTGTGGTCGCAGTTCTAACCTAACCTAACCCACTTTTCCCTAGTGGTGCTTTTCTGTTGTGGTCGCAGTTCTAACCTAACCTAACCCACTTTTCCCTAGTGGTGCTTTTCTGTTGTGGTCGCAGTTCTAACCTAATCTAACCCATTTTTCCCTAGCGGTGCTTTTCTGTTGAGGTCGCAGTTCTAACCTAACCTAACCCATTTTTCCCTAGCGGTACGTGTTTGTTGTGGTCGCAGTTCTAACCTAACCTAATCCACTTTTCCCTAGCGGTGCTTTTCTGTAATAGTCGCAGCTCTAACCTAACCTAACCCACTTTTCTGGAGCAGTGAGTATCTGTAGAGTTCGCAATTCTAACGTAGTGTAACCATTTTTCCCTAAAAGCGCATTTCTGCTTAACGAAAAATGTATGCGAAATAAGTTTCGGATAATGGGATTGCCAAAAATATTTATGCTCATCCAATTTCTTCCTAATGACACTCGGCCTCAATAATAGTAGGCCAATATATTTTCGGACAAAATAATATTCGAAATATCGTGAATTATATCAAACAATGTTTATGCTACATTAACATTCGGCAAAAATCGATTATGCCAAATCTGTTATGACAAAAGCGTTTCGGACAAATAAAGTTATGCCACATAGAGGGAACCCTAAGCAAAAGTATCTACTACTACTACTACTACTCTGAACGAACTCAGCCAAAACGACTCGGCTGTACCAAACTATAATCAAGTTTGAAATACTTCGACTCACTTGACTTTAAATTTGTTATAAATGCGACACACTTGGATTTAACTTTGTCACTGTGATCTTAGGCTTAAAATAATGTTGATTACTTACCCACAATATTACGTATAAAGTGCACTTATACCCTGCTAATATTGTTAATAACGAACTGTCACAGTCAGTTTGTTGATTTGTGAGTTGTATCGTTATATCATGTAAAGATAAACTAAGAACAATAAGCGTTTTATAACAGAATAATAGTTGCAAAGTTAAGTGTCCAAAGTCATGGAAAATAATAAAAATAAATTCAGCAGAGGGAGAAAGTTGGTGGCGATGAGTTTAAATCGAGAAGTGTAAGTACACAAGCAATTATATCTACTGTACTAAAATGTATTATTTCATGTCACCTATCCTTTGTAAAATACTTTCTTACGCAATTTACGGTACCTAGTATTTTAGTTAACATTTTTTATTTATGATTCTATTTCCGGATATTTTTATTCCTTAAGAAAGTATTTATAAAGTAAGTATGTATTACATTGTACACATTGTTTGTTTGTAATTATTTACTTTATTGTACTAACACGTACATTTTGAATACCTACAAATTAAAACTAAAAATCTATCTACTACTCATATTAAATACAACTTGGTTGGTTAACTTAAATTAAATAAAATAAATATTTGGGGACAATTTCACACAGATCAACCTAGCCCCAAACTAAGCTAAGCTTGTACTATGGGTACTAGGCGACGATAAACATACTTAAATAGATACTTATACATACTTACATAGAAAACGTCCATAACCTGTTATTTTTGGGATCTTTTAAATCTCTAAAGATTAGATATAAAGACTATTAAAACTATTGCGTTAAACTGTCATATATTACTCATTTACAGTGTCCCAAATGGAGAAAATACCATCGAAAACTCATCGTTGTTTACGGCGTCGATACCCTTGCCACCAGAGCAGGATCTTACAAATATTGAAGATTTTCAGTCAGATTTACCGCCAGTCAGCGATTCGTTACTCGGTATTTATCAGGAAACTCAAAACATATTGTTAGATACCTATCCGTTTGAAAACGTCGAATTCGACAGTCGATACTTGATAATTGTAGGTATAATATATGCAATTTGCATGCATAATTCTGGGTAATTACGTGCAATAAACATGTAATACCATAATAGTCCGGTCGGTATAGTCCGGTCTGTTACGTAAAGCATACTACACTGTTCAAGAATATATCAATGACAAAAATGCATGGCCTTCTATAACTAAAACTTAATGAATGAATAATGAATGATAATATTTATAATATGTTAGAAGCAAATTTCATAGGTTTGTTGTTAAGTTATATTGTTTCTGTAAATTTGTTATTTATTTTTTAATTTATTTTAATGTAATTTTGACGATTCGAAAGAGGTTGTAAAATCCTACTTGAATAAACGATATTTTATCTTATCTTATCTTTATGATCAAGGTCAAATATTTTTTGAATATAATTTTATTTTTTACCTATCATTTATAATCATTAATAGTGAAAATTATGATAACGATTATCCAATCTACACTAATTCCATAAACATAATAGTCAACTACATAGGTTTACGGACGTGTAGCCAACGATAGAAACAAGCAAGTCCTGTGTTGCTTGCTTTTAAGATTGATATGACTATTTTATCTTATTTTATGACAAAGTTAAAACCAATTTTCAGCTGGCTACTCGCAACGGCTTCAGTTTCAGGCTTGAAAATTTAACATGCTAAAGATATTGTACTATGGAATCTTTTCCAAAAAACAAAAATTTGATACATTGCATACTTTTGTAGAAAATGAGATTTAAAGTTGAAAATCGTTTTTCGGCTCTCCTGTAAAATTTGCTAAAACGGACTTACTTGTTTTAAGTTTTTTGCAGCCGGACTGGGTTGTCCCTGTGCCTTTACTCACTGCTTGCAGCTTTTGGGCCTCAATTTTTGTAGGTTGAAGTCAACAAAAACTTAAAAAATGCCTCGTTACTTCTTATTTAATTACAATAACAGAAAATTATGAGGCCTGAGATGTATTTCCTATCACAGGCAAGTAAAAATCAAGCAAGCAAGTTCAAATACAATGAATGTCTCTAAGAAACTAGCCTCTTAACTGTTACGGTTATCGAATTATTAAAAAAAAATTACTGAACACGTGTGTCCCTGTGTGGCATCCCTTTTCACTTCCTAATGTTATTTGTTATGACATGTGCCAATTGACAATGACTTTAATGCTATGATTAAGGTCCTCTCACACTAACTAATCTATTTATTATGTACGGAAACGAAAAAAAATTTTTTTTCGAATTTAACAATAACCGATATACAGAATGGTTCCTGATGATGAACCTAACTGCGTGTCCAATTTAACGGAAAACAAAAAAAAAACACGGTGTATACATGGGTGTCCTGCCGTTTCGCCAAAAAACGTTTCGTCAAATTTCATTTCCCAATAATCATATCGCAATAGTTTCATTTCCCAAAGTATTGTTTGGCAAAGGTATGTTTCGCAATGAATTTGTTTGGTCAAATTATCATTTGGCACAATTTCACTTAGTCAAATTTTATTTAGACAAAAATTTATTTCGCAAACATTGTTAATGGCAAAACTTATATCCCAAAAACATGTTTTGTCAAAATTTCACATCGCAAATTTCGAAAATATTTAGTCATTTGCATTTTCATTTCTACGGGGTGCATTTAATTTACCGAAGATTTTTTTGCATTTAACTTAAAATCTGTCAAATGATAATTTCAGTTTTATTCCCAAGTGCTTCAGTTGGACAAGAAAAGTGTTCTCAACTTTATTTTTTAATTACTTTATTTAATTACAATATATTGGGAAATGGAAATTTTGCCTAACAATGCCTTTGACTAAATAATATTTGGTAAAATGAAATTTGACCAAGTAAATATTTTGGGAAACAAATACTTGCCAAAGAAAGTTTTGCTAAATGTCAATTTGCGATAAGTTGTTTTGCCAAACGTTTATTTGGGAAATGATGATTTGGGAATAATAGTTTGGGATGTGAAACTTTGGGAAACGTTTTTTGGCGAATCGTCAGTAAACCGTATACATGACACAGATGCACTTCTTATATCATATTTGAATATATTTTACCGTTCTTGCTAGTATTAACAAGAACGACCTCAAAAATTGGGATGTAACATGTAAATTCATTTTGCTACGATTACAAGACTAATAATAACTTGTGAATTGTGTAAACTGAGGGAAACAAACAATAGCGACATCTAACTTACGTGCAGAGACATCTAGCGACCAATGTCGGAACTATCCGTACTATTTGCATTCAGTCATGCCACGGTTCTTTCGCAACTATTGTGTTAACTATTAGTTTTTAAGGCGGAATAATTTTGTTGCCGACACAAATACTGCTTAGCCTGCTTGGCACCATGTTTTATCCATACTTCCATACTAATATTATAAAATGGGAAAGCGTCTGTTTCTGTTTGTTTGTCCGTCTTTCACGGCAAAACGGAGCGACGAATTGATGTGATTTTTTACGTGGAGATAGTTGAAGGGATGGAGAGTGATATAGGCTACTTTTTGTATGTCTTTAACGCGAGCGAAGCCGCAGACAAAAGCTAGTTCCATATATTAGGCAAAAATATCTACTTAGCGTGTGAAACGAACTCAGCCAAGACGACTGGGTTTACCCTGTGTCTTTACTCGCAGCTTGCAGCTTTCGGGCATCAATTTTTGTAGGTTGAAGTCACCAAAAATGTAAAAAATGCCTCGTTACTTTATATTTCATTGCAACAACAGAAAATTATAGGGCCTGAGACGTATTTTCTATCACAGGCAAGTAACAATTTCAGTACAAAATGTGACACGCTCAGCCTCTATACAAAGATGAACTTTTTCTTCTATGTACATTGTATTTATTATTTATATCAATAAATGTATACAAATCTTATACATAATACCAACCTGACGTGTAACTTTGTTATTAATAAACTATTTCATTTCATTTCATTTCATTTCATGACACAGTTCTGATGTACTTCTTATGTATATCACATAATGAATATATTTAATCGTTCTTGCTGGTATTAACAAGAACGACCTCAAAAATTAGAATGTATTTGAAATTTCATTGTAAATTATACCAGACTTGTGAATTATGTAAACTGAGGGAAACAAACAATAGCGACATCTAACTTACCTACGTGCAGAGACATCTAGCGACCAATGTCAGAACTATCCGTACTATTTGCATTCACTCATGCCACGGTTTTTCGCAACTATTGTGTTAACTATTAGTTTTTAAGGCGGAATAATTTTGTTACCGACACAAATACTGCTTAGCCTGCTTGACACATGTTTTATCCATACTTCCATACTAATATTATAAATGGGAAAGCGTGTGTTTCTGTTTGTTTGTCCGTCTTTCACGGCAAAACGGAGCGACGAATTGACGTGATTTTTTACGTGGAGATAGTTGAAGGGATGGAGAGTGACATAGGCTACATTTTGTTTCTTTCTAACACTCCACTTCTGTAAAAACGGGGGTGAAAGTTGGTATAGAGCATTCCGCAATTTTCAAATATAACGCGAGCGAAGCCGCGGGCAATAGCTAGTTATAATATTATAAATTGAAATAGATATCATACACGAAAGAAAAAACGGCAAGGCCCACTGGTGGCCGAGCCGGGAATCGAACCCGGGTCTTCAGCTTACGCGGCTAACGTCTTTACCACTAGACCGCTAGGGCGGGCGTGTGGTCTAGTGGTAAAGACGTTAGCCGCGTAAGCTGAAGACCCGGGTTCGATTCCCGGCTCGGCCACCAGTGGGCCTTGCCGTTTTTTCTTTCGTGTATGATATCTATTTAAATTTATAATTTATATACTCGTATAGTAGTGTGACTACTTGGAAAAAGAACAAATCAAAAATTATTCAATAAAATAATTTGATTTGTTCCCTAGTTGTATACATATATTAGTTAAATTATCATCATCATCATCCTCCTTGCGTTATCCCGGCATTTGCCCCGGCTCATGGGAGCCTGGGGTCCGCTCTGACAACTAATTCCAAGATTTGGCGTAGGCACTAGTTTTTACGAAAGCGACTGCCATCTGACCTCCCAACCTGAAGGGTAACTACAACTAGGCTTATTGGAATTAGTCCGGTTTCCTCACGATGTTTTCCTTCACTAATAAGCGACTGGCAAATATCAAATGACATTTCGCACATAAGTTACGAAAAACTCATTGGTACGAGCCGGGGTTCGAAACTTCGAACCCGCGAGTTTCGAATCGAAGGTCGCACGTTCTTACCACTAGGCCACCAGCGCTACACATATAGTAGTTCAATATATGTAAAAAAAAATACTAAAATGTTGGTACAAAATTATGACCTTGAACAGAATAGGGTCACTTTTCCCTCCTAACAGGGAGGAAAAGTCCGTTTTACATAATAGTGCCCTGAAATAAAACAAATCAATTATTTTTGGAGTCGGTACCAGCCTGCGTATGGTTGGGTGGGGCAAACAGGCAATAGCAAGGCGACGAACAGGTCTGGTACCGACTACAAAAATAATTGATTTGTTTATAATTTGGATGTTTAGATTATTGCAATACGATAAGAAATCTGAATTCAAAGGTTTATTATTTTTTGCTTTTTAGTTTCTACGTGTTTTGTAACGCGCTTTTTTTTGAAGGCGGTTTTATTTTTTGTTAAAAAGTTTATTTATTTGTTGATTTTTAGTGGTTCCTAGTAGCTATATATTGGGAGTTCTAGACCACTCCTAATGCTCCAGCTTCGCTTCGCTCGCTGTCGCAGTCGTGGTCCAGAAACCCCCAATATATAGCTCGTATCAGTGGGGTAGAACCCGTTTCCCTATACGTAGTCGTATCATTGGGGTAGAACACCGAGATGCATTTGGATTTTCTCGATACGTAGCCGTTAACGTTGTATTCAGCTAAATCCAAAATATTATGTTAAGTGAGGGTTGATTTTATGTCACGATAAAAAAATGCAAAAGGCTTAACACAACGGGTACTGCTAGCATTGCACCCACCAGATCTTGTTCTATTTGAGAACCAGATCTCGTAACGCACCATCATAGCCCAGATTTGCATCGGGTAGAGGTTTGCCGGGCTAGGTTTATTACGGTGTTTTTCACACTCTCACAAACACAGACTTGGCCAGAGACTGTAATGTTAGAGTATGGATGGGATCTCCAACGTTACTACGACCGTCTAGCAACATGGATCACCCGTGTAATACAGCACCTACCATGAGACAGGAATTTATCGCTGTATACGTCATCACGTATGTGTTTAACCGTCATCACGTTGTAGTGTGTCATGCATACATACCCTGCCCAAGGTAGGGTTATTAGAACCAAGTATGTTGCACACGCCACCGCGTTACCAAGTCAATGTCACAAGGTTGGCCATGCCTCGCAACATCGAAGAGGTAAGAGTACCTGAGACTATCGGTCGGTATAGCCACAGTCACTCCGACATGCCTTTCATTGTAAATTGTATATATACAAACGAATACAAAAAACTTCAATAGCGCGATGTAGACCTGACAATGTGATTGGTTGTTAAATGTGACGTTGGTGTTACGAGATTTAACGTAATTTGCCTTTACTAGTACCGATTTCAACCATAGTCCGATCGTATTCAAGTTCAAAATACATTTATGTAATTTTATCTTCATGTAAACTTAGTTCATAATGTAAAACCAACAAAACTTAAAGTAAGGTTAAATCAAAAAACAATGTTATCCACTGAAAATAAAGCATAATTTTTATTTAAGTCTATAGTTACATATGATCGTAAGACTAACAAAGTACGTATGTATTAATACTCTAAACTGTTTATGAAACGTAAATAGTCGAACCTGCTATGCTTTGTCTTTGTCATACTTTGGATATAATATATAAATAAACAAGTGACGGAACATGCGATAACAGGTAGTCGAGTCCGATATGTTGATATGTAATAATCCGATTAAAGAATAAAATAAGAGATTGGTTACTGTTTCTACCTAAGTCATATACGCATCTAAGTTTATGAACATAATACTGATAAGCTTAATGAATGAAAAGTAATGGTAATACAGACTGATTAAATAAAAGATAGGATTTAAACCCTTATTTTTGAAATGATCTACAGGAAAGACGCGAACCTTTTTGCTTTTCACTATCGCAAATTCAAATTATTTTGACAAATAAGTCTATTGAAAAGAATAGTGTATTGAATTTAAGTTAATTACATTTATATATATATATAATAGTAATAATTTTTTCTGCATATCAACAACTATTATTCGAAATGACGCTTCTGTTGTGTTAATCACAATGTGTCGAGGTATTTTATTTCAATCAACAATGTCGCTGATATGAGAATTGCATGTTACTTACTGAAAATGATGACGCTGTGTTTATTGTCCTATACCATGATATTATTTAACCAACATTCTAAAAAGGTGAGTTGTGTTTTATTGTATGAAACATTGTTGTTCTTTAATGATTTTATAATAATTTAGTGTAAATAATTAATGCATATAATATGTTAATACATATTATATGCATTGAAGAAGGTTTGTTTTTAAGTTGTTTTCCATAAATGTTCAAAAATATTATAAGTAGTCTTGTCCTTGTATAGTGTGTCACTGACTTTCTTAATTACTCTGTGCCTTTAATTGTATAATAATTATTGTATTGCACTATCGCCCGACCCAAGGCTCCACGGAAGACCAGCGCTGTGCCACCATCAGTGTCAGAGCATATGTCGAGTGGTGTCCTTTTGCAACCACAAACCAAACCCAATGTAACTGATTTTGTACTGTTTAGTATGTAAGCCTCATATTGTATATTTTATTTGGCTGCAATTAATGTCTTTATTTTCTTACTTTCTTTCTTCTTTCAAAAATGTTTAATACTTACGTAGGTAGCACCCGAACTAACGAAAAACGATAGTGTTGATGGTATTTGTCATATATATATATACTGAAATAAAAAATAAAAAAACATTTTGAACTTAATCGGTAAGTACTCGTGGTAGCGGTCATATTTACACGTGTTGCAAGACTTGCGGTATTATTTGTTAATTCGATACTTTGTCGGCGCTTTGTGAAATACAACTGGTAATATACTTTGAATATAAATTATGTGCTTCAATTTATAAAAACGATAATATTTATTTAAATTTATAATATTTAGATCTAAAGTTGAATGTCAGAACTTGGTTCTTTAGTCATATATTTATGTTTCGATTTAATATCAACTCATCAAATATTTCACTATAAAATAATGCGTTTTTATGCAACAATTTCTTTACTATTCTGTATTGCGACGTGAAGCTGCTCGTTATTTTTGTTAAGTGAGGAATCTGCAACTTTCAACTTCATTTAAAATGTTAGTAAGTATTTATAACCCTATATATCGAATCTCTTTAAAACTTTGATTTAAGTATTGTTGGTATATTTTTATTCTTTTTTGAAGGTCTGACTCCGAATGTTCAGTATACACGCGCACGCCCTCACCTGAACCGAAGAAGATTGCTACAAAGAATATCAAGAAAAGGAAATCATCCTCAGCCGCAAGGTAATTCATTTATTTTATATTAATTAAAATAATCCTTAGAGTTATATTTAACAGTTCCTGCTAGTCTAGTCGTTAGTGACTCTGTTTTCTAAGCTTGAGGTTACAGGATTTAATCCTGGTAAGGCATATCTGTGTGTTTATCACGTTAATTTATTTCTCAGTTATCTTATTCTCATCTATTTATAACGTTGTCAGTCATAACTATGAACTTGGTTTAGTTTTGTGTCAACATAATTATTATTAATTGACATATATTTAATATTGTTTTTCTTATTTAAGGTCCGAAGTTGAAACAGAAAATCGACGGGTACTACATTCATCCTCACCAACACCTTGCGCGCAAAAGAAAAAAACAACCAAAAAAGCACGAACGTCAACCAGTGAAAATAAGAATGTTGGCTCTAGGTACTACTTATTTTTAGTTGTTTTTAAAATTAAATTACTTTATTGTGATTGTGCAACTATAACATAATGTATTTGCTTGAAATATTGTAATTCTGTTTTATTTTTTCAGTTCTTCCAAAAAATCGCCTGAAACCGATATCTTCAAAATCATAAGAGAAGAAGAGAAGATCACCAGCGAGGGCAGTTCGAAAACCGTCAAGACAACATCATCGTTTACCAGCCGCGTATCGACAGGTTCTAGTCGACGCACTACGATAACAGACGGTAATTTTTTCATTGATTTAAAAGTGTATAACATTAATGATTACCAAAAATCTGAGCCTGAAGAACGTTATAAAAAAGCATTAGCGTCGGTTAAATTGCAATGTCAAGAGAATTCCTCCGAGTGGAATCAAATACAAACGTTCTTAGGTCAAGCCTTTAATATTTTTGGAGAATGTGAACCTGTTTATTATAATAATTATAAAAAAAATTAGTTGAATATTTTCAAATCTCCCACAGTAAGAGAATTCTATTTAAACAAAATTTTGTTATTTTTTATTCAAAGTTGTTGACAAAATCAAGTTATAGTTAACAGCAAAGGTAGATACCTACGTCTATAACTAAATCTCGAATATGGTTTTTGCATTAAGAATATATCGTACGCTTATATAAATAGTTTGTGTACAAAAATAGATACTTAAATATTATAGGTTTTCAATATTTTATGTGCGAAAAAGTTTTAATGAATAAATACAGAAATTAATTTTTGTAAGATAAAAGGTTACTTTCTGTTAAATTTAAAGAATATTTTCGAATGCGATAATTTAATACTGCGACTTTATTTGATTTATATTTATAGACTTATACTACCATACTTTGCATAGTGTTAACAATTCATTGCATTCTTAATGAGAAGTCAGTCGAGTCAACTGTTTTGATTAATACAACGTATGCTAATAGTAAATAGATGTATTAAATTAGTGTTTGACAAATTACGGTTTCAAAATAGCCTAGTGAGTTTAGCTACATCTTTTGCATTAACATAATTCATTATGCCTTTCTGTGTACCGTGTAGTTCATCTGTAGACAAAAATAAATGGACAGGTCATCTTCGAAGCACTGCACATAAAACAACTGTATGTTCTAACAAATTACTTAATGATGGTGTTGAAGTAGTAGAGTCTGCATTTCGGATGCGCATTGCCACTTATCGTATATCAGCAACCAACGACCAAAGTCTGGCGTCTGTCGATGCGTTTATGAACTCTATTCGAAACAAAATAAAACGGCTTTTAGATAATTCACTTACGAAACATACGTGCGTAAAAGTAAATTTCGAGCTCTTTGGATTGTTTTTAATGTTCAAAGATAATAGTCAATCAATAAAATCATTTGGAACTAAAAATAAAATTTTATACTTAAGTTATGATTTTGAGTCACTGTTTTGCGAAGTTGTTAACTGTCTAAAGAAAAAATTTGAGGAATTTCAAGACCGTGATAGTGGATGGGCTTTTGTTAGTAACTCTCATTTAGAGATCAACATTAACAAGTATCAACCATTACGAGGTTCAAGCTATGTTGACCTGCCAAAGTTCATAAAAAACAAAAAAGCATGTATAAATATACAAAACAACGATCAATGCTGTTTTTTATGGTGTGTAACAGCGGCTTTGCATCCTTCTACAAAACACCCTGAAAGAGTATCATCTTATCCTAATTTTCGAGACGTTTTGAATATTTCTCAAATTTCTTTTCCAGTCACATTTGATGACATAAGAATATTCGAAAAAAATAACCCTATGATTTCATTGACGATTTTTGGTTTGAAAAATAATAAAATTGTTGTGGGCCCCCTTTACAAGTCTAAAGTATCTAGTAATCAGAAATGTAGAAAAAATATAAACCTACTTTTAATAGACGATGGTAGTCACCCACCACATTATGTTCTAATTAAAGACTTGAGTCGTCTTGTGCGCAGACAAGTAACAAAGCATAATAGTAAGATATACTTTTGCGAAACCTGTCTGTTATTTTTTCTCACGCAGGAAGAACTCGCAAATCACTTGTGTACTGGAATAGTTACCGTTTTACCAGAAAAGGGGACAGTAATTAAATTTAAACATTTCGATCGTAAACAGAATGTTCCATTCGTTATATATGCAGATTTTGAATCGTTACTACAACCAACTGAAACTAGTGACTCTGATACTGATACTAGTGATAGTCTTACCCCTAACACTACAACTTTGCATCATCATATACCAGCTGCCTTTGGGTATCATATTGTTTGTAACGCAGATCCGAGTCATAATCGTTATTTCTCTTATCGCGGTACTGATTGCGTCGATAAATTCATTGAGGCAATCTACAAAGATGTTGCTAAAATTTATAAAATTGTGAACAAAAATACCCCAATAATATGTAATGAGAATGACGAGCAAAACTTTTTGAACGCTAAACGTTGTCATATTTGTAACCATTTTCTATTTTCTGATCGGGTTCGAGATCACTGTCACATTACAGGAAGATATCGGGGAGCGGCACATAATATATGTAACTTACAATATAAACGTCCTTGTTTCTTACCTATTTTTTTTCACAATCTGTCTGGTTATGATTGTCATCTATTTATCAAAAAATTGGGGAGGCACCTGGAAACGTCAAAGTTATACCTAAAACCAAAGAAAACTATATTTCTTTTACTAAATTTATCCCTATCGAGAATGAGTATTTTCAGCTTCGTTTTGTAGATTCTTTCAAATTTTTAGATACAAGTTTAGAAAAACTAACTACAACTATGCAGAAATCTGACTTTGTTCATTTACATAAATATTTTTGTAATGATGAGGAGTTTGAATTACTTACACGAAAAGGTGTGTTTCCCTATGAGTATATGAATAAATGGCAATGTTTTGAAGAAAAATACCTGCCAAGTATTGACTGTTTTCATAATTCGCTCACTGATGAGAACATTTCTGTAAAAGATTATAATCATGCGCAAAAAGTATGGCAACAGTTTAAAATTCAAAATTTAGGTGAATATACAGACCTATATTTGCAAACGGATGTTCTTCTGCTAACCGATATTTTTGAAAAGTTTCGCGCTACTTGCAAACAACACTATGACTTGGATCCTGCTTTTTATTTAACTACACCTAGCTTATCATTTGATGCCATGCTTCTGAAAACTGGTATTGAATTAGAGCTTATAGATGACTTTAACATGCTTAAGATGATCCAATCTGGAATAAGAGGGGAGTCTGTATGACCTCTCTACGATATGCAAAGGCTAATAACATATACTTACCTCACTATGACTCATCCCAGATAGACTCATACCTAATTTATATCGACTGTAATAATTTATATGGTTACAGCATGTGTCAGTATATGCCCCTATCAGACTTTAGGTTTCTAGAAACCAATGAAATAAGTGCTTTAAATATCACTCAAATCCCTGATGACTCGGATTATGGTTTCATTCTAGAAGTTGATATTATTTACCTCAATGATTTACATGATAAACATAATGATTTACCATTTTGTCCCGAAAAATGTGTTCCACCAGGTGGGACGCATTATAAACTGGTACCTAATCTATATGACAAATATTTGTATGTGATTCATTATGTACATTTGAAAACGTGTCTTAAACATGGTTTAAAATTAAAAAAAGTACATAGAGTAATTACGTTCAAACAGTCCCCTTACTTAAAACAATATATTGATATGAATACAAGGCTACGTCAAGAGGCAACGTCTGTCTTTGAACAAGATTTTTGTAAATTGATGAATAACAGTATATTTGGTAAAACTTTAGAAAATACTGAGAAAAGGGTTGATGTGCGCTTAGTTAATCAGTGGACAGACAATGATAACACAACAAAAAAGAAAATCACCGCTGACAGATTAATTGCAAGGCCAAATTTTCACAGTGTATCAGTTTTTACTGAAAATTTGGTGGCAGTTCAATTGAAACCAGATCTAATAATTTTAGATAAACCGATCTACATTGGTTTCGCTGTACTAGAGTTATCTAAAAGTCATATGTATGATTTTCATTATTCAGTATTTAAACGTTTTTATGATACTCGTCTACAAATGTGTTACACGGATACAGATAGTTTTGTTTATTATATACAAACAAAAGACTTTTTTAAAGATTTAAGAATGCATTTTTTAACATATTTCGATACTAGTTGTTACGATATTGATAATAAATTTTTATTACCTGTTCAAAATAAAAAAGTGCCAGGACTTTTTAAGGATGAAATGAAAGGAAAAATGATTAAAGAGTATGTTGGACTTCGTTCTAAAGTGTATTCTATCAAAACAGTTGATAAAATTATTAAAAAAGCTAAGGGTGTGAGAGAACCTGTAGTATGCAAATTTGAGTTTTCTCATTACGTGAAATCATTATTTCAAGGAGATGAAATAAAAAGAAGAAACATATTATTTAAGTCGATTAAGCACAATATATTTACCCAAAGTGTAAATAAAGTCGCCCTTTCAGCTAATGATGATAAGCGTATGATATCTGACAACCAAATAGTGACGAAAGCTTGGGGGCATACCTCAATACTTAATGTTTAATTTGTAATCAATTGTCATGTTTTGTATAAAATAAATTGTACTATATGCAGTCAGAGGTCATTAGTAAATTGAATAGCACATATAATTGAAACAACATTTTGATATTAATTTTATAAATCTATTAAAAACTATAAATATAAGTTGAAGATAATAACTAATTCAATTATATGTCCTAAAAATAAATCTTTCTTCTACTTATTATACTTATTGTGTTTTTATTTTAACAATATTATTCAGTGATGTCTTATGATAAATAAATATATTATCTTATTATTTTCTTGTTTTCATTTTAATTTACCTTAAACATTTCTATAGATAGTTTATTCATAAACGTGTTCATAAAACAAGTTGTGACTTGTTTAGGTAAAGACATACACACGTGTAAAGTTAAAGCTATCATATAACAGGATTGCGCATTTATATTTTGCTGAACAAACAATAGCTAACCTTTATAAGCGCAAAGTAATTTTTAATTGGTTACATTCGAATAGCATCAACGCGTCTTTATTATCCACTCGCAGACATAGACCTGGTAAGTTGTTTTTTAACTAACTACTTATTAAAATTATATATATATATATATATTATATATATATTTATATTATATATATATATTAAAATTATATATTATATTTTACAAATCAAATAAACATTAAAATTAATTTATTTGTGGTTATATACATTTTTGTTAGTTGTGTCATCTGATTTATCAATATTATATAATTTTTCGTTTTGTCTTAGGTTTTCAAAAAATGGCAGACAGCGAAGACATCCCAATTCCATTTTCGCAATATGCACAAGAGTTTGAGCTACCACAAGAATTTGACGATAGCGACTTATATAAAAAAATTAAAAAGAACATCGAAAACCCTAAAGCCAAGAAACGTAATAAAGTTAACATTCATAATAAAGTAGTGAAAAGGACTCAAGGACACCCACCATCTTTTGTGATAAATAATCATGAGATCAAAGGCAATAAACTGATCAAAATTCAAATAATCAACATAACAGAGGATGTAAGGGATCAAAACGATGAACAGAACGAAAATGTATTACTGAGCGCGCAGTATGTTGCAGGCGATAATTTTGATGAAATTATTGACAGCACAGAGGCTTTAATAAATAAAATTTCAAAAAAAATTTGTGGATACAGTACTAGTTATTAAAGTTGTATTTTAAATATTATATAAGTAATAAATATTATATGAGTAAGTTGTCGTTTTATTTATATCCATACTAACTAATAAGTTTTTCTTATGCAAATTATGTAAAATCTAAGCTAAAAATTAAAAATATAACATTTACTATAAAAAACTTATTAGGTAGTTATCAGTAGTTATATAGAATGGTATAAAAAAAAACTAATATAATTAATAACAAACATTTATTTTAAGAAACACATTTTGAATACAAATTAAAATTAGATTTGTCGATTGTCTAAATACCATTTTTTTATACATAAAACATTTTTTAATGCACAAGATTTTTTATGATACACACAGTTAAAAATACATTCATTAGTACAATATTTTTTATACAGTTCTTTTAAATTAGGCACATCTTTTTCACCCAAATCTAAAATAGTGCATTTTGGATATAAATCTTTAATCCATTGAACTTTTTCCAAACCTTTAACGTAGATTGTCTTATCTTTTATATGGTTATCAATAAGTCTTCTAAATTCTCTATAATCAACATAACCTTCGTGCCATAAAATACCTAAATGTTTTTCAATCCATCTTGTCTGCCTCTTTTCACTTTCCGCCAATTTAGAAAAACGAAAAGGGGGTTTTATTAAGAAAACTTGAGTGTATTCTAGCGTGCTGTATGCAAATTCTTTGACAATAAATTCATTTTCTTTTGTTTTAAATCCTTGAAGGTCTACAAATATATGCTGCATTACGATACTTTTTTCGTAATATTACTTAAGGGCTTATATTCAAATATACTATCATTTAAAATCAGACAGTAAGCTGCAGTGTTCTTTGGTATATCAGATTCACAATCCAATTCAACTCTCACATCTACCGATCCGGTTTTTAAGGTTTCGTTTTGACGAGAACAGTTGATAACAAATAAAGGAGCTATATCTTTAAAGTCTTGAGGACTTAACAACGGCGCTTGTAGACGGTTATAATAAGACTGCTGAAATTTCGCATACTGCTCGTATAATATAGCAAACTTTCCACCCGAAAAACTAACATCAAAACTTTCGTACGGAAAGTAGACTGAATTCAAAAAAACTTTAACATCTCTCAAATTACAGTGATCAAAATGTGTTATGTCTTTATTAGCGTCATTTTTTCGTCCCGTTTTCAAACCAATTATAATATAACGCGGCTTTTCAATTTGAGATGAAGTTTTGATAGACCAAGAATGTTTTGACGTCTCAGGCAAGAGCGGATATTCATATAAATCCCAAGTCCTAAATGCTATCTGAATGGCACGATCACTTTCCAAACATTTGAGTAAGTTTAATCTTTCTCGATCAGACACTTTAACATGAGGCATGCGCCATACTATTTTAGATATAGTAATATTGTCTATATATTCATTCGCATTTAGTTTAACGCTATTCAAATTAGTATTGGATCTTAAAATAATGAGTTCATGCTTGCAATTAATTATGATTTTGTTGTAATCCTCAGCAAACCCGAGAATCTTGTTTAAGGGTACAGACACGGAAAATGAACCTTGCGTGTTTTTTATGCCTTTGACATCAAATCCCCATAACTTAGACATAGATGCTTCCAGTTCATTCATAGATACAAGAGATTTCATAGTTGTTGTAACTCCTGCGTTTTTAATTTTGTCAATTTCGATTCCATTTAATTCATATCGAATATCTTGAAATAGATGAAGTATGGGGTTGTTTGTAAAAAGAACACTTTTTACCTCGGCTTTTGTTTCTCTATTGAATGCGGTTATAGTACCTTCTATGTATAAAGAACTTGCTGATGGTAGTACATAAAGATCTTGTTGGTTTATAGGTATACGTATTTCATCGTTGAAATTAAAACTTGTTACGTACGGCTTATATGAATGATATTCAAAGCTCTCGATAGAATTATCAAAGACAAAAGGTTCTGTTAAGTTTAATATACTCATTTTAATAGCCGTAAGCTTTGGAGGAATTGCTTATTTTGTTTCGTAAGTTTCACTTTAGGTCTTCTTTTTATGATTGCAGGATGAGTACTGATAGTTTTTTTAAGAGAGATTGAAGTTTTATTGAAGTCTATCATTTTTTCCTAAGATGTAAGTATATCTGAATTTCTTCACCTCGTAAATTAACTAGATTATTTTTAACGTCTAAAATTCTTATCGTAATTGTATTTAAGCTGTTTTGGGTTACAGGGAAATAAATAACGTTTTTTGGTGTTTCTATAATCCGATAACCAGGTGCCACATTTGGTACAAACTCGTGAATTATATGACTAGGTTTTCCGTTAACAAATGAACCGCTCACTATGTCACATTCAATGCGTACTATAGTTGTCGACAGAATGGAAACAGGATAAGGGGATTCGGTTAATATATTAGCTTGAATGGATTCTGAACCGAAGCCAAGTAAATTACCGATAGAGCCTTCTTTGTTGAAATGAATATTTTCAGAGCATAAAATAGATGTTTTTAAGGTATTATTATTGCATGTTAATGCAAAAGAGCATCCTTCAATATGTTCTTTAAGGTAATCGTCAATATCTTGAAGTTCATATGATCCTTCAGGAATTTTAATTACTTTGTTTTTACCATAATATAACTTATTATTTCTGTTGTCTATGTTGGGTATAGAATTAAAAGTTGACATATACAATAGCCCACACTCATATTCACCATCCAGTTGAAGAGCTGGTGAATAGTTTGTTAACAGAGTGGAAGATGTTCCAGTTATAGACAAAGTGAAAGACATTGTGAGAATGATAAACTGTTTATTGTGCGATGATATTTAAACGGTTATACCAATATTGTTTTAAGTATTTTAGACATAAATGACCACAATTGACAGTGTTAAACTTTTGGTACGTGTCATAATTATAGTAAATATCATATTTTTTTAAATACCTCTTTAATTCTAGCGGAGGTGGAAGGTCTCCATAACTATTAAAATATTCACAATAATTATTATCTTTTACATAGGCTACCCAGTGTGTACCATTGTTTTTAGAACTGTCCAAATTAACAATTCCACATTCTACTTTTTTAGGACTCTTTGGTAAACTGTCTCTCATATAAACTCCTCGAAAATATGGAATATCAGATGAGTGTTTTAAAATATCAATATTTGAAAGAGCGCGCCTGGGTAACCTCTCATTTAGTTTTTTGAAATTTTCAAACATAATCCTTTGCCATTTTTATATGGTTTAATGTGTAAGCCTTTTCCTAATGCAATAGATTCCATCATCTTATTATGTCGCTCTGATTCCGCTAAATTTTTTCTGGCGGCTTTGTAATCACCTACAGCTTTAGCAATTCCGGCAGCTCCTCCTGCTAATGATCCCAGCGCAGACAGACCGGCAAAAATAGGTATCAGCGGTAAGAAGCCTCCAGTTTTTGGAATTGGTATAATACGAGGTACCCGTACCTTGGAATTGGTATTGAAAATTTTTGTCGCAGCAATAAGAGCTCGATCAATTATATTACGTTTTGTTTTTGGTTTCTTTTTTAATTCAGTGCGTATCTTGGACACAAAACGTTTAAAAGGTTTTATACCCGCACCGGCCTTTATTTTCGATTTCATCACTTTGCTAACTAACCATGAAGCAATTTTTTCTCCTCTCCCTGCATCTTTCGACTTTCTTCTTTGTTTCGCCATTTCGTATAGTTCTAAATCAGCACGATGTCTACCAGCTAAATCAGAATAATTATCATATGCTATGTCGTGTTTCATACACGCATTATCTAGCGCATTAATTCCTTTATCACCTCTTTGTAACCTTTTGCGCAATTTCGTTCCCGGACCACAATAGTTATAACCAGGTAAGTGTAATTCGAAGGGCAAATTATTAATAGCGCTGTTTAAGAGTCCTCTCCCTTTCATATCCCGTAAGATAATAACACTATCATTAAAAGGATATTATATAAATAACATTAAACAATGGCACTTTTATCAATCCAACTGTTTTCGCTATCATCAAGGCCTAACCATTTAACATACAACTTTCTACCCTTTTTTTAATAACCTTTTCTACAAGGTAAACGTTTGGATGGTTGGTTTTCAGAAGTTCTTCTTCGTAAAATGTACCGAGTATAGTGTTTTTATGCTGGTCTTGAACGTGATACGTAACAGGTTGAGTGCGATTCACATGAGTAATAGTGAAAAGTTCTGTTGACCAATTAGGTGTGTAACCTTTGTGAAAGGCATTTTTATACTTACTAATGCGTACACAATCTCCTTTATTAAATTTGTTCAATTTATAAGACAAAGTGGCTTGTGATCTTTTAATATTTTTTAATACTTGCATTTCATTATCAACATTTACATCAATAGGTTTCATTTTTGTTGTGCGATGTACGGTCTGATTATACGATTTTACTACATCGTCTAATGGCTTACCAACCCATTTATAGTTACCAACTAAACTGAAATGTTTGTAGAGTTTAAACTTAATGGTCTTTATCAGCCTTTCAACGATAGATGCCTTTTTAATTGAATAAGTTGAGTAATGATTTACGTTTACTGATTTTAAATAGAAATCAAATTCATGATTGTAGAATTCTTTTCCTAGATCAGTTTGTAAGTTATTAGGTCTCCGTTTAGATGTTTTGATTATTAGTTCGAATGCATTTTTGACTACTGTTTTAGTTTTAGACTTAATAGGTGTACACCATGCATACTTTGAAAATGTGTCAATAACGACTAAAATATATTTATATCCTCTGTTAACAGTATGAAGCTTTTGTAAATCTATCAAATCAGCTTGCCATAAATCATCAATTTCTTTTAGTACAACCGATCGTCGCTTAAAATTTCTTCGCGCTGACCGGTGGATCTCGTTCACTATTTGTTGTTTTGCCATTATTTATTTTTTAAAATATCATCTACCTCCTTCTTCGTGTAAAAGTTCAGTTTTAACTGAGTTACGAGTTGGTGAATTTGATTATTTATTGTGTTAAACAAAGAGTCTATATACTTCTTTTCGTACATGTTTTGAATGTATTCATCAACGTACTGTTTGTTAACTGCATCATCGGAAGATAATGGTTTAACAACTCCTTTTAATCTAACAGTTTTTAGATCAAAATTTCCTGCTTCTGTTCGAAGCAAAGCTTTGTACTTGAGCTCAGAGATTTCATCAGTACGCAAACGTTTATGAACATGGTGTCCGAATTTGTCTATATTCATTTTTTACTTGAAAGTCAAACTTCGACTGATTAGAAAGGTAAGAGTATTCACTTATATATTATTTATCAAGCCTGCTTCACGTAATTCTTCAATTATGGATATGATTTCGTTATCTAACCCAGTATTACCAGCGTCTCGCGATGCCATAAGCAGTTTTAATCTGTCTACTAATTCGTTTGGATCATCCCAATATACATATGAAATATCTCTTTTTACTTTTTTCATTGATGGTAAACCTTCACCGGATACACATAATTCTTCACTTACTGTGCGTTGTTTGGATAATTTGAAAAGGGGTTTTATAACGTTTAAATATTTCATACCCTTGTTGCTTTTTATGGGTTTATTTGGATCAAAGTCACGTCTATGTGCATTCGTTTTCAATAACAATGTTTTATACAATCGTTTATCATCTTCAGTTACTAGTTTTAAGTCAGGTACTTTCTTAAACAACAAATCATTTAAGCCTCGTGTTAAAAAATAGCTTTCTCCACCTATTACGAGTTTGTCATCATTAACAGAAATTGGGTAAGATCCAAGCATTAGCTTTCCGCGCTCATTTCGTACACCGAATGGAATATTCATGATAAAATATTGTTTTTGCCAAGCAGGATCATCGCGAGGAGAATAAAACGAGTCTGACGTTCTAAATGATACATTATTTGTTGTATCAGAATCACTTTGGTTCCCACTTCTTTGAGATGAAGAATCACTATATTCACTATCATTTAATTCATTTTCACTATAATTTGGTTCAGATTCAAATGACTTTCTCAGCATTGTTTTATTATCCAAACTTTCTTTCATCCCATCTTCTGAAGGACTATATTTCAAAGTTTTTACCGACTTATTCCATTTAAACCTATCGTTATCGAAATCTGAGGCACTAATATTAAGATTGTTATCATTACTACTATGTTTTTTTACCATTTCACCAAGTGGGTCTGTGATTGGTTTTAACATTGCTTCCAACATCATATTATCGTTTGTTTTAACATCACGAATGCGTTTAACTTTTTTCTTACTGCTTCAGCAGATTTGAGTACTTTATGTTTAAATATTTTTTCTTCGTTAATTTTATGTTCCATGTCTGAACTGGATGGTTTCATTTTCAACAATAAGTTTTTAATGTAATACTATCCTTTATATATCAAGTTAATCTAGAATTATAAATGTATCAAATCCTTTTCTATAACATCCTGAATTTCTATTACAATCTTTATTTATGACTAAGTAATCAAACGGTATCTTCCATACTTGTGCACACATTTCACGAAATTGAGACCATGACATATCACTTCCTACATGTTCATCATAAACATGCTTTAAATTAATATCATCCTGTTTAAAAAGAATGATTAAGTTAGCATTATCTCTTATTAATTGTTTAGGTATTTTACTATACGTTTGATTCAGATAAAAGCTATCTATATTTTTATGTCTTCCCATTGCGAAGTAATCTCGTATATTATTTTGATTTTCACACGCAACATCATCAAATATTATAATGGAATTCATGTTTGCTATATGAGGACTTAAGATTTCATCATTTACACTATATTTTTTAAATGAAACTGATGGAACTAGTTTTAAAACTTGCTCAAGAAATTGGTACATTGGTTGAAATAAGGTTTTAGAGTATACATAAACATTTTCAAAGCGTAGACCTTGTTCATGTAGCAGCAAACCAACAATTAAATTTGTTTTTCCACAGTTGGATGGGCCGCATATTATACAGCGTATGGTGTCAGGTAAAAGTGAGCCATGTCGAAAATAGCGTTTCTTGGACAAAGAACAAACAGCATCCAACTGCAATTTCTGAGACTGTTTTACAAACTTCATATTATCAATAGACACGTGCAACTAACTTGAAAGACAATATGCCAGTAGTATATTTTAATAAGCTTTAGAGTATATATTTTATCCCAACGTTGCAAATGATGGTTATATACTGAGAGTTTCTGAACCACGCACGTAGCTATATATTGGGAGTGTCTGGACCACGACTGCGACAGCGAGCGAAGCGAAGCTGGAGCATTAGGAGTGGGCCAGAACTCCCAATATATAGCTACTGTTCCTATTGATATTATATGTATCAATCCGAATATATGTACAGTAGTGAAAGAATTATCCTTTAACTCCTAACCATTGAGGAGTTGACCTTCCATCATCAGCTCAGTCACATAAAATTATTACCATCAGGCGTAAATACTGGTGTACCTTTGAAAAATACACTAAAAACATTACATGTGCCTATAACATTTGAAGAGTTCCCTCGATTTCCCCAAGATCCCATCATCAGACCCCGACTTGGTGCCAATGGGACCATCTCGGGGTTATACCCGTTCGATCAAAAAAAAAAATTTTGAAAATCGGTCCACAATTCTCGGAGATATCGAGTAACATACATACAAAAAAAAAAAAAAAACATTCAGTCGAATTGAGAACCTCCTCCTTTTTTGAAGTCGGTTAAAAAATAAGTTTTGTCATTGAATTTAAACTGTGTTTTATATTTGCCTCCTTGCCTCCATCCTGACGGAACGTCTTGTTTAAATCAAGCGCCGAATGATGGTAATAACAGTTAGCGGGAGTTATAGCTAAGATAATGATGGCGGGGGATTTCGGGTAAGTAATTGCTAATTTTGGGGGTTGATAATTGTTTCTCTTTTTATGGGGTTGGGGGTAGACAAGTTTTTAATATTATTTAAACATATATACCCTCTCTAAAGAATCCAAAGCAAAGTCAAAAAACTGAACTTTTAATGTGTTAAAGACTTCAAGAATTGAAAAATTCGCAACTTCATCTTGGCTAGTCTGTGGCAAAGAGTAAGCAAGAATAATAAAAAAAAATATTACATCAGAAGTCACTTCCACAAGACTTACACTGAAATAAAACATAATATTTAAAGTCACACACAGGTCGAACGCGATTAATTAACATTATTTTTACCTTTGCTGGGACGTCAGTCTTCCGCGACCACGGCCAGTGCAACCTGGCCGAAACGTTGGGAAAAAAGGTAAAAATAATGTTAATTAATCGCGTTCGACCTGTGTGTGACTTTAAATATGTGTACAAAGCGCGAGAACTTAAAGTATAAAGCATAATGTTGGTATTTTAATAGCCCTATTTTTAACCCCCGACGCAAAAACGAAGGGGTGTTATAAGTTTGACGTGTCTGTCTGTGTGTATGTCTGTCTGTCTGTCTGTCTGTGTGTCTGTCTGTCTGTTTGTCTGTCTGTCTGTGTGTGTGTTTGTCTGTGGCATCGTAGCTCTCGAACGGATGAACCGATTTTGATTTAGTTTTTTTTGTCTGAAAGCTGAGTTAGTCGGGAGTGTTCTTAGCCATGTTTCATGAAAATCGGTCCACTAGGTCGCGGTCGGAGGTTTTTCAAAATTTTAATTTTGTGGTTAGGTTATTTGTATCGTCATTATAGGTAAGTAAATACATAAATATTATAGGATATTATTACATAGACGAATCCTCCTATTCATAAACGTACTCTAAAGTAATCAAGCCGAAGTTCGTTTGTCCCTTTCCAAAGTACAAACGAACTTTATCGGCTTGATACTTTTAGAGTACATTTATGAATAAGGGGGTAATTATTTTAGAATGATATAAGAATAACCACAAAATTAAAATTTCAAAAAAACCCCCGACTGCGACATAGTAGACCGATTTTCATGAAACATGGCTAAGATAAGAACACTCCCGACTAACTAAGCTTTCAGACAAAAAAAACCTAAATATAAATCGGTTCATCCGTTCGGGAGCTACGATGCCACAGACATACACACACACAGACAGACAGACAAACAGACAGACAGACAGAGACGTCAAACTTATAACACCCGTCGTTTCTGCGTCGGGGGTTCGCGCGCGCGAAACGGCTGCATATTTACTGTGTTTCTTATTTCTATCCATTTAATTGTTGATCTTATAATCGTCCGTATTTGATTCATAGACATTAAGATGAGGCCACACCGTCACCCTCTACCCAAATCACGGTGTCATGAGGTCTGAGTTTAAGCTACGGCCAGAATCAAAGGCTTGTCGACGGCCGCCACGGATCTATGTATGTCGCTGGAATGTACATTGAACATGATAATTTAAAAGTATATACTTTAGAAGAATACTTTCAAGACAAATTTTGTAGAGAATTTAATAGAGAATATTTTCTTTTTAGAAAGTTTTGTTGTAACTCGAACCAATTTTGCAAGAAACACGAAATACTGTAATACGGGACATCATTTTATAAGCTTTTTTTTAATACAAAATGTCTTAGACGGTTATGTGCTGTAGCTGACTTCAACTGTTAACACGAAGAAACCGAATAATTTTAACAACATATTCCTGATCACAAAGGAAGACTAAAATGGCACATAAACTCTTCTAGATTACACCTACTTTCACAGTTATTAGCATTTAAAAATAAAACCGGCCAAGTGCGAGTCGGGCTCGCGCACAAAGGGTTCCGTAGCAGCAAATATAATAAACCAATAACTTAACCAAAATTACAGTTAAATCAACCTATCTCAAAAACTATAAGAGATACTTTGATCAAACCAAAAATCGTTGAAAGAGTTAATTAGCATGCATCACCTCTATTTTTTTTAGAATTTTATACCCCGTAGTTATAAAAATAGAGGGGGGGGGACATACTTTTTACGACTTTGAGAGCTGATATCTCAAAAACCGTTCACTTTAAGAAAAATGTTTTTTAGAAAACTTTATATCATTTTAAAAGACCTTTCCATTGATACCCCACACGGGTATGTACATCGAAAAAAAAAATTTTCATCCCTCAGTTACATGTATGGGGGCCCCACCCCAATTCTTTTTTTTACTATTTAGTGTCATAATTTTGTAGCGGTTCATACAACACATATTCCCATCAAATTTCATCACTGTAGTACTTATAGTTTCCGAGTAAATCGGCTGTGACAGACGGACAGACGGACAGACGGACAGACGGACAGACGGACATGACGAAACTATAAGGGTTCCGTTTTTGCCATTTGTTTTTAATTTAAAATACTTGATGTTACATGTATCGTTTCAGGCTAGCTATAAGTAGGTAGGTTGCCTCAAAATCTTACTAAGACAAAAAATAATATAAAACTTGGACGACATCCAGCGATTTGAGTATCTGCGGCGTTACGCACCGCACTGTGTCGGGCTCCAGTTTTGCGCAGATTCCCGCTAATGCCTTAATCTTGAGGCAGTGGACGCGGGCTTTAGTGTGGATACGCCCCGCAAGTGGAAGAGGAGAAATAACGTTAAGAAGATTCTTACTTACGCATTTACAGAGGTAGGAGTAAAATACATAATCACGCCTGTATCCCATAAAGGGGTAGGCAGAGCACATGAACTACTAAGTTTCAGTGCCACTTTTTGCAAAAAGGGGTTGAAAGAAATCCAAATTGTGACATTGCATTGACAGGTTGCCAGCCTCTCGCCTACGCCACAATTTAACCCATATCCCACAGTCGACTTCTATGACACCCACGGAAAGAAAGGGGGTGGTGAAATTCTTAACCCGTCACCACACCGAAAAATCAACTTATACTTAATATGTTAATTGTGATTTTATACCACATTTGAACAAAAAATATCCTCTTAATACTACATAATATTTCCCAGTACCCAAAGGTTGTCTCCTGGAAGAGATCGCTCTTAAGCGATAAGACCGCCTATTTTTACCTCTGTTTAATTTGTTTTTGTTTCTTGTGCATTACTTGTAAACTATGTGAGGTGTGCAATAAAGAGTATTGTATTGTAGTATTTAAGTATAAAATCCCGTCGTATCCCCCCTAATCTATCTCCTCACCTTCAAGGTGTCCCCCCATAATTCCCTCCCCAAGGAATTATTATTATGCGAATAAATACTCGAAGTGTCACGCGTAAATGTCCCGCCTTAAGGTGACAAATGCCCTTCGATAGTTGAGGGGTTGGGGGGGCGGCAAGTGTTTATGCCTGTAATCGGTTGGAAATTTGATTATTGGGTTTCTCGTTGTGTTTTTGTCATTTTTTGGGAATTAAGATCTATTCTGGGTGGCAATTGAGTTGCACCAACATTAACTACCTTATTTGAGGCAATGTTGGTATTTTACAGTGAGCTTGTACCAATGAGCGCCTACGAAATATAAGTTTGCCTGTCGCGTTATGTACGAGTATAATTTTACGATTATGGTGACATTTTTTGACAAAAAAAATGCCAATAATGGGTTCCCTGAGTGTCCATCATTGTAAATTTATTCAACATATAGTAGGCAGGAGGGAATATTACAAAGTTCTGCCGCCAGAGTGCAGCAGGTTAACCTTTTTGTTTTTATGGGAGGCAAACGAGCAGACATGTCGCCTGATGGTAAGCGATCACTGCCGCCCATGGACACCCGACATACAGTAAACGTGCAGTAAACCATAGACTAACTTACACACACCATGCTTTAAATGGTTTTTTGAAAAGTTTTCCCGTGACATTTATTTATTTTAGTTATATTTATTGAAAAACATAAAATATACAGCATTACATTGATGGATTTACAGATGGCCTACCTCGAACCACGTTTGACGTGTTACTTCCCTGTCACACTTATGTGCGAATTTATAAGTGTAACAAAGGGGTAACATCTCAAACAAGATTGGAAGTAGTGCCATCTGAAGGTCAAAGTTTTTGCGTAATATTTATTTAAACAATTTGATCCCATTTTTAACTATAAAACTCCCGTGAGACTCATACATACTATGCGTCGCGCTCTCGACATGTAAAGGCGGGGTCGCTACTCTTGAGAAAGGTTCTCGAAATTGAACCGAGACATGTCGAACGCTATATCGACTTAATACGTGAGTAACCCGCTTAAAATATTTTTAAATAAATTTGATCCCAATTTAAATAAAACAGTTATTTCTATTTAAATGGAGCGCGTTGATACTTACTGGCAGTTACTTAGAGACCGCACAAATAAATCTAACTAGCTTAATACAATCCAAGACGAAATCCTGACGGAGTGCACCAAAAAACTCAACATATATCCTAAGATATTGGCTCTGTTGACATATTTACAGCCTCCTCGACTATTAAGTGGTGATTTAGTGCCCCGTATCGGATGGATTCGTTTTTATCGCCCCCTCAATGCCAGCCTCCATTATGCTGTGGGCTGTGGGGGGGTTGAGTTACTTGTGTCATGTGAAAAAGATTTTAATTTTGTTTTTTACTCACCAACCTCCTGATACTTTTTCATGTTTATAGATAATTCTAATTAAATAATTTATAGAACATGAATTTTGAAAAAACCCCCGTCCGCGACATAGTAGACCGATTTTCATGAAACATGGCTAAGAACACTCCCGACTAATTCAGTTTTCAGACCAAAAAAAACTAAATCTAAATCAGTTCATCCGTTCGGGAGCTACGATGCCACAGACAGACACACACACAGACAGACAGACAAACAGACAGACAGACGAACAGACAGACAGACAGACACGTCAAACTTATAACACCTCGTCGTTTTTGCGTCGGGGGTTAAAAATAGCTACTTTGTTCATTATTCTATACTTTTGTCACTTAATTAAAGTCGAGACTGATATTTGTACAAATCGCGGAAACATAACGATAGCGTGTTCTAACTTAAGGGATGAAAAGTGCCTTAGGCTACTTTTTGTGTCTTTCTAACCCCCACTTCCCTTAAATTGGGGGTGGAAGTTTGTATGGAGCATTGGCAAAAGATAGTTATGAATATTAAGCAAAACCTAACCACAAAATTAAAATTTTGAAAAAACCCCCGACCCCGACATAGTGGACCGATTTTCATGAAACATGGCTAAGAACACTCCCGACTATAAAAACTAAAACTGTCAATTTCCGTGTATTCCAGATATCAAATAGGTGCGCGCAATACATTGCTGCTCAATTTACTTTTTAACCCCCGACGCAAAAACGAAGGGGTGTTATAAGTTTGACGTGTCTGTCTTTGTGTTTGCCTGTCTATCTGTCTGTTTGTCTGTCTGTCTGTGTGTGTGTCTCTCTGTGGCATCGTAGATCCCGAACGGATGAACCGATTTAGATTTAGTTTTTTTTTGTCTGAAAGCTAGTCGGGAGTGTTCTTAGCCATGTTTCATGAAAATCGGTCTACTATGTTGCGGTCGGGGTTTTTTTTTCAAAATTTTAATTTTGTGGTTATAATTAATTACGCTCTGGTAAGTATGTAGTTAGAATTAAACTTCTAATAACTTGTATGGGTTCTTAGCACTAAAACTTCAGTTTGATTAAAGTGTGCGATAATATCAAAATTACACACTGTATGTCCTGAGTAGGTAGATGAAGCTAGCATACTATTTTTAAAACTTTAAAAATTAATAAGCCCTCCATGATATCTAACAATGCACAAAACTAATTAAAAACCAAGGAAAAAAGCGAATCACGTCAAATTGACCGTAAAATTGGAAAGAAAAACAATGGGGTTGGGCCGATAGCAGACTTAAATTAAAATTAAGTCGAGTCGTTCTGAGAAACCCTTTAAAAGTGTACATACGGGACATTAATTCGTTTTTAAATAATCATACACAGTTTTGTTTTGACACATCGTTAATTTAATTCAGTCACATCTTTAGGCTCAGTAACTGGAAACACCCCGCTATATTTTAAGATTTTTGTTAAATTCGGAATACATTTTTTTAATTTTAATTCGTTTTAACTTAATAAATTATTCTTAAGGTTCTCTCACACTTATTCTCACAACAGTTAGTGTCAAGTATTTGACGGCACAAGTCAAAATAAATACTGTTAGCACCTGTTAGGAAACGCATTTAACACTCTTTTATTTTATAAAATTGGGACTGATCATAACGGAAATAATTAATAATTACTCGTATCATCAAAGTTACAATTAACTTATGAAGTGTTTATATTTCTTATTACAGTTAATTTATTCTTTACTGTTCATTCTAGTTCATTTTGTAAACAAATAATAAAAGCTTGTTTTAAGAAAAGGTTTTTTTGCTTCAATTTTATTAAATGCGACAACATGTTTTTAATATAAAACGAGCGCTTTAAAACAGCGCGCAAAAACGCCCCGTGTGCCCTCTGCCCGGGTAACTCCCAAAGTTTCTGGAAGGTATGAATATTTACGAAAGCATTAATGATTTTTTAACTTGCTAGCCAAGAGGCTCCCAATGACTCGCTTTTAAGTTTTTCGACGTTGAGTGGTCGCCGATAAGTCGAGTTTAATTATAGAAGACAGCCTTTTGTTTAATTTGCAAGAAGTTTTGGTTTCTGTTTGCTTGTTTACCTGGGCTTTATAAACCTGTACTTATACAGGTGATTTTAAATTTATATAAAAAATCAAAGACATATAAATTGACGAATAAACAGGGCAAGCCATAGAAAAAAGGTATTATAGATGGCGTTACACCTTTGAGAACGCTCGTAATTTGACATTTTAACACATACCAAGAAGAATATGAGTTGTCAAAACTGAGGTTCAAACGTTTTAAGCTTGTGTCGAGAGGTTTCAGTCTATGCACTGTGATTACATATTTTACTTTGACAGTAACTCTCTAAAAAACTCAATCCTCTTTGAAAAAATATACAGGACGAAAATATTATTGTTATTCAGTCAGCCTGTGGGCCTAACTGAGAATATGAGTTAGTAGCCGCAAATATAATCTTTAAATCGAAATTTCTGCTTTGCAAACAAACTGTGGAATGAATTGCCGTATTTTCAGACCATTTTGAATGACAGTAATGAGCTTGCAAAGTCACTAGTATTGCAGATATCCATGCATTTGCCTTCTATATCATAATAATAGGCTGGTTTCCTACTAGTCAAATCAGCTTCTTTTTATGGTCAAAACGATTTGTTAATATGGAATTACTATGAATTGCTGAGGAATGACGTCACGGTCAACTCATTTACTTAATATCTTTCTCTTTGACTTATTAAATAGAAATTAAGTTTAAAAATAACTACTGTCCATATTTTTCTTCTAATTAATGTGGTGCTTTATTTCATGCAATGCATAAATTATTTTATTTTAAGTAAGTTTTGGAAACTAGCCTAATAGATGATTATATTACAATTGCTCTATGAAATAAACGTGACAATTCATATTCATGTCGTGTGTTTAGTTTGTGTAGTGTATGTATTTATATTACAATGCAAATAAGGCTTTATTTTTACAGCACAATGCCTCAACAAAATTTCAGTAATACATCTCAAAATAACTTGTACAATCAGAAATAACGCATCCGAAGAAAAAAATAATCAAAACAAGCTACGCTATCACCTTCACAATTTTCAACTTTTAAAAAACAAAATAAAGTAAATAAACCGTCTCACCCCACCACTCATACATTCCCATTCCGTTCTAATTTCGTAGCAGTGCTACGCCGGAGCTACTACGGCGTAGCATTAAGTATAATTCGCGGCGTAGCAGAGACATATTGTGGTTTTCCATAACTGAAGGATCTAAACATTAAATAAATGTCATATACAAAGAAAAAGTGACCAAAGCCTCCAGTGCTCCGAGCTGGAATCGAACCAGCGTACTCCGCTTACCGGGCGAATGCCAGAACCACTCGGCTATCGGTCCACGAAAGCAAGGGTCGAAATTTCTAAGTATATGACATTTCCGAAGGCTCGTGGCGCCCTCTGGCCATCCCTGAGGTAGAACAGTATGGTTCGACAAAATAACAAGAAAAAAAACAAGTTAAAAACAAGTTGAAAATAACAAGTTAAAATATTTTCTATGAAAGTAATTTAATTTGTTCTTAGAACTGAAGGATCCTTGATCTTCAAACTGAGCCTTTAAAAGTGTACTTTACAGTCTTAAAAATACGAACTTATTCATTTTATTTTACTCATAATCGTTCTTATTATATATATTTGTGCATACGTAGGTACTTTATCACTTAATACATGGTAACAAATTTTGTATGAACGAAACAAGTGTGGATAAAAGTGGCGATTTAAAACACGAACTAAAGGAGTGTTTTAATTCGGGACAAGTTACGAATTTCATTTTCGATCGTGCTTTATGAAATACGTAGTACACGAGTCATTCACTTCGGTCGTGTTTTAATTTATCTCTTCTCGTTTCGAACTTTCTCTTTTTAGCACTTGTATTGTAATACAAGTGCTAAAAAGAGTACTCTTTCATGTTCATGCAAGTAAAAAAACTTGTATACAAACAAGTGACGATTTGAAACGAAAATTATGGGTAAAAATGAGCCTAAAAAGTAAATATTCTGAAGACATCGGTGTAATGTACACTTTTTAAAATATCCACCTGGAATTCTGATAAAACGACCTTATTATACATGAATAAGGACCCTTAAGGCGAGGAAAGCCACAAATTAGTAATAAGCTGGAGGAATGCGCAGAGTTTGATACTACGTTCAAATCAGGCGCATGCACATTAAATATAACGGCGTCTTCAGACGAACTCGCGGGACTAACGTGGATAAGACTCTCTTAAAAGTTTTCATTTCTTTTTACTTGACTATGACAGCAGGGAAATAATGTTTAATTTGAAGGGGGATGGTAGTAGTATACAGTCCTGTGATACAGTCATATTTACATACATTCAGATTTTTTTTCTTATATTATAAATGGGCTTACTCTTATTGGCCACAGACTAGCCAAAGGCTTACGTAGCCTACGACGGAGTGAGCTCGCTCAAAAGATGTCTGTTCACTTGATTTGAAGCTTGTCGGGCTATATAGCTCGAAAAAATCTTATTTTTCGAAAGCAAATCGAGTCGAAAAAAAAAACAATATAAAAAACAATTTTACGTCATAATTATTTTGACTACCTACAAAGTAAACTCTGAACTTAGCATACATTCTATAGTAAAAAAAGTTAGGAAAAGGCCTTGTAACACAATTAAGGTATAGGCAATTACAACAAGAGCCAGTTGCATTAACCAAAGACAGACACATCATTGTCACGCAGCAGACGTCTATAGAACTTGCTATACAATAAATTTTAACGAACGCTTTAACGGTGACAGACGGTTTGATGCAAATTATCGAAAGGAAAAGTTTTGAAACTGGGTATATAAAAAAAAAACTTTTTTCCATCAGCGTATCCACATTAACCTCACTCGAGCAGGCCCGCAACAAATTCCTTGCTCATTTGTTTTTTATTCATCTCGCCCCGTAATCGAAAGCATAAACTGCGCGCCGGCGAGATAACCGCCCGTAACCGGAGTATACCGGTTGCAAGTTTTATTTAATTACCTGCAATAGCCCTCATTGCGAAAGAAGTAATAAGCCGTATTCATAAAGCATATTATATTGTTTAGGTGTGGCCACGTGCTTTAATAAATAAACAATAAATAAATATTACAGGACGTTCTTACACAGATTGACTGAGGCCCACGGTAAGCTCAAGAAGGCTTGTGTTGTGGGTACAGACAACGATATAAATACTTATGTACATACATAAAAAATATCCGTGACTCAGGAACAAATGTCTATGCTCATCACACAAATAAATGAGGATTGAGGTGTGCAATAATGAGTATTTGAATTGTATTGTATTGTATTGAATCTACAATAGTATAAATACCCTTACCGGGATTCGAACCCGGGACCTCAGCGTAGCAGGCAGGGATATTACCGACTGCGCCAGACCGGTCGTTGAACTTTGACATTGCAAACGGGACTTAATCGCGTATTACTATGTTTTAAACACTAACCTCCGACGTTTCAAGGACGGCATTGTCCCCGTGGTCTCGGAGCAGACTGGCTGGTGCTGAAGTTGACATCAACATCTTCTTGCTGTACGAGATTTTCGAACTACCCGCACTTTTTAAAGTACAGCTAGAAGATATTGATTGATTCAATAAAGTTTGCTAAAATACTCACCTACCCCGTGTGGTGACGGGTTAAGAATTTCAACACCCCTTTCTTTCCATTGGTGACGTAGAAGTCGACTGCGGGATATGGGTATAATTGTGGCGTAGGTGAGAGTCTGGCAACATGTCACTGCAATGTCACAATTTAGTTTTCTTTCAACCCCTTAATTGCCAAGAGGCACTGCAGGGACCTGAATAATTTAAAGTGCTCTGCCTACCCCTTTATGGGACAAAGGCGTGATTGTATGTATATAGTATGTAATTTTTTATTACTATGTCACATTATTATATTAGTTTTTATTACACACATGACAGAGGACATGAAATTTGAAACTTCTGGCGATTTTCTAAATATGTAATGTCTTTTTTGACCCCCGACGCAAAAACGACGGGGTGTTATAAGTTTGACGTGTCTGTCTGTCTGTCTGTCTGTTTGTTTGTCTGACATCATCATCCTCCTATCGTTATCCCGACATTTGCCACGGCTAATGGGAGCCTGGGGTCCGCTTTGACAACCAACCCCAAGATTTGGCGAAGGCACTAGTTTCACGAAAGCGACTACCGTCTGACCTTCCAACCCTAAGGCCAACTAGGCCTTACTGGGATAAGTCCGGTTTCCTCACACTTTTCGGTGAAGGAAAACATCCTTCACCGAAAAGCGACTGGCAATATCAAATGATATTTCGCACATAAGTTTCGAAAAACTCATTGACGCGAGCCAGGATTCGAACCCGCGACCTCCGGATTGAAAGTCGCACGCTCTTATCGCTTTTTTTTGTAATGTCTTTTTAACATGGACAATTTATTTCCACTCATGCACTCAGTGTATAGGACAATAATCAGCGGCCACAGTAGCTAATGAGCGTTATTCTAATTGCCCTCATTATCGCCGGATGCAGTTTTATTCTCCATTTCCGGTTCACTGGCGACTAATGGCTGTAAGCGATGGCTTTTCATAATCACTGTGTTATTTCGACATATACACCCTGTTTTTATTGAATTCAATAACTTTAAGGGAAGGTTCTTTAGATTAAATATACAATTAATTTCTCTAAGAAACTAGCGTCTTAACTCTTACGGTTATCGAGTTATTAAAAAATAAAGATAATTACTGAACACGTGTGTGACAGCCTTTACCATTCCTAATGTTATTTGTTTTGACATTTGCCTTCGATCACTTGACACTAATTTGAATGTTATTCTTAACAGTCTCTCACACTAATAAATTCATTTATTATGTATGAAAATGATGAAAAATTTTTTTGCGAATTTAACTTTAAGTGACATACAGGGTGGTTTCTGATAATGAACCTAGCTACGTATCGAATTTTACGGAAAACAAAAAAATAAACGGTGTATAAGGTGTTAACAAATTTGTCACGGATATTTTAAGGGACGTTAATTAACATTAAAACAATTAAATTCCACTAGAAATAAAAAAAAATCATATGATTTTTTTGTTTTCATTTACCGAACAAAAAATTTATTGTAATTTTCATCTAAAAAATCACCATGCACATTTAACCTGACAAGACGTATATTACTCATGTCAAATTAAATGTCATTATGGTTCAGCAGAAAAACTGGCCAGTTACAGTTAAGAGATACCAAAACCTGTTCAATGAGTTTTTATTAAATAATTAAAATGAAAATGAAAATGAAAATGAAATATTTATTTTTCAAGTAGGCATATTACAATGCGCATATGAACGTCAAATAAAGCTACGCCGGCTCTAACCCTACGCCTCAGCCTCGAGAAGATTTCAGTCCCCCCTCAGTTGGGAGGGGGGTATCCACTATGGGACCGGCAAGAAACTAGGCGGGCAACTTCTTTTCAAAACATTACATCTTATAACTAACATGTATTAAATAACAAGATACAATTTAACATGCAAAAGTATTCATCAAAGAATATGAACAGACTAGGTACTCTATGGAAATTAATTTCAATAAATTATATTATTGCTTAATAATACGTCGTTCTTCTTCAGAGAAAACATATCAAATTGTCACAGAAGAAAAAGATAATATGAATCTCAATATCATTAAATATGTAATTTACCTACACAGCATAAAATATAAAATATTTGATGTGCTTTCTTATCTGAACTGTGTCCTCTATACATAATACAATTATTTTAATTGCTATTCGTTTTTTGTAGTTTCTGGTTCGGGCCATGCATGTTTGTCTGTCAAATAGTCCTCGACTCTGTAATAAGCCTTTAACATCAATGATTTTTTTAAGTAGTTCTTAAGAGCTGGGAGGGGTAATCTCAAAGCAGTGTCAGGTAACTTATTATAAAAATGAATGCATTGCCCAACAAATGACTTCTGTACTTTACGGACACGAAACTTCTTTATGGCAAGCTTATTTTTGTTTCTAGTGTTATAATTATGGATATCAGAATTCTTAGTGAAACAGTCTAAATTCGTAACAACATAAATTATACTATCATAAATGTATTGGGAAGCTACAGTTAAGATATTAATTTCTTTGAAGAGTTCTCTTACTGATTCACGTGTTCCTAAGTTGTAAATAGAACGAATGGCTCTCTTTTGTAATACAAAGATAGTCTGTATGTCAGCTGCTTTGCCCCAAACCAGAATACCGTATGACATTACACTGTGAAAATAACTATGATACACTAGGCGAGCTGTCTCAACATTAGTCAGTTGCCTGATTCTCCTAACGGCGTATGCGGCTGAACTTAATTTGCTTGCTAGTTTCCTTATATGAGGACTCCATTGTAGATTTTTGTCCAATGTTAAGCCAAGGAACAATGTTGTATCTACCATCTCTAAGCATTCATCATTCAAAAGTATTTTTGTATCGATTGGTTTAACATTCGGCAGAGAGAATCGAATACATTTGGTTTTCTTAGAATTAAGAAGTAAATTGTTGACAGTAAACCACTGCAGTACATCAGCTAATTATATTAACAGGGTGTTTTAACGTAGCAAATTAGTTTACTAGTTTTCTCCAAAAAAACATAACATAACCTATGATGTTTCATACATAAATAGAGGTATACTCCAGGAACGGAGTACTATCAGCCGTAAAAATGTCCGTGACTAATTTTGTTAACACCTTATATTAATTTATATTCTTTAAATCGCTAACTTTAAGATATTATTGTATAAAATGTTTACTTACATGAACATATTTACATAAAATTATATAAGAAACTAAGACTAAACTTAAAAGCTAGCTTGATACGTTGTGCGAGGAAGTCGTCAGTTCTTCGGTCACCAGTTACCTCAAACAGACGCTTCGCGATTTCTGTGAACAACTTATTCGCGCTGGGACCTAGAGTTTCTACGCCAAAAGGTACAAAAAGTTATTCTTTGCCAAGACTTTTGTATTTATTACGTTTCAAAATTTCGGCACTTTCTGCCGCTGCGCCCGCTTTTATCTTGGTCCGTTGGAGGTGAGACGGTGCCAATGTGTCTACGCAGGTAGCATCCCACACTAACATTCGTCCCATACTCCAAGGGACCAAGGACACTCCATCAGGCCTCTTGCCATCATCTCTGATTAAGCCAGTTGCTTCTTTAAATTAATAAATGAAATAGTCATTGGTATAGAAAATGTATCCTTCTTGTTGCTACCATAACTTTTTGACGTTTTATATAATATAGAGCGTTCGGCTTGAAGTGCAGCGGGGTGGATGAGCGGGCGGCCACCCTATGCAGCGTCGACTTAGGACAGTTAGGACACTTGTATGACCTTCAATTGCTTGATATTTTGTCGACCGGTCTGGCGCAGTCGGTAGTGACTCTGCTTGCTACGCCGCGGTCTCGGGTGCGAATCCCGGTAAGGGCATTTATTAGTGTGATGATCACAGATATTTGTTCCTGAGTCATGGATGTTTTCTATGTATATAAGTATTTATACCGGGTGCCCGGTAATTAATGGACAACCTTTTAACCACCAAGAGGGCACCTTATACTGGTCCAGAAAATCGACATTAAGGTTTAGTAAAAGTCGTTAAATTTTAGGTAGTATTACAATTTTTAAAAGTGTGAAAATCTCGAAAACCAGGCGACTTTTACTAAACCTTTAAGTCGATTTCCTGGACCAGTATAAGGTGCCCTCTTGGTGGTTAAAAGGTTGTCCATTAATTACCGGGCACCCTGTATATTATATATATCGTTGTCTGAGTACCCACAACAAGCCTTCTTGAGCTTACCGTGGGCCTCAGTCAATCTGTGTAAGAATGTCCTATAATATTTATTTATTTATTTATTATATTGCGCCCCGCTGCCCGCCCAATATGAGCGTGCACTCAGTGCTTATAAGTCTTCAACGTCGTTGTTACGATACCAAGTATTAGAATAGTCTGTCCGTAAACGATGCTACTGCGACAATCACAGCGGTCGGGCAGTAACGCTAAATCCGCGCGGCACATATTGCCAACATGCCGGCAGATTTAAGATGCGAGACTTGCCGTTTTAATTGGTCAGCCTATCGGGAATACTTGGAGCGGGTAATACCACCTGAATTCAGGATTGGTTTTTATATAAGGCCCATAAGACCCGGGCCTGGGGGTCCTAACAAACTGGTAATGGTGTTTGAAATGAAGAACCCTCTCCAGGCCCGATGAAATTAGAAGGTGCCTATCCAAGTGGGCACTTGAAATTCCAGAGGTTTAGGGGTCTATGCCTGGTTTAGCTTAGAAACACTACTGCCGTGAAAATGAAAATGAAAATGAAATATTTATTTTTCAAGTAGGCATATTACAATGCGCATTTGAACGTCAAATATCATTGAAATTGAAATTGAAATCAAGCTACGCCGGCTCTAACCCTACGCCTCAGCCTCGACTTTCAGAACCCTGTCTCATTGGGAGGGGGTATCATCATGGGACCGGCAAAAAACTTATAACTAAATGCATTAAATAACAAGTACAATTTAACTGCAAAAGTATTCATCAAAGAATATGAACCTAGGTACTCTATGGAAATTAATATAGTCAACTAATTGACGTTTACTGTGCAAATTTAAATCCTTCTACCCTGTCTCATTTAAACCGTGTTCTACAGTGGCCTGGCCTATGATTCAAATTGGTTGACGGTACCTAGGTACTTATGGTTGATCATTTTGAGAAACAAATACTACTTTTATCATCACCATATCATGTGGCCAGTGAACCATTGTTAAACTATTGTATACATTATATACTGATAACAGCTGTCGTCTCTTTCAAACGCGCGATGTCTCGAATTTTGGTAAATTAAGTCATAGTATTATGCTTTTTAACACTCGAAAGTTCTAATTATGATATATGAATGAAATACAAAAACATGACTCATGTTCGTCAGGTTGAACATAATCAAATTAAGGGTTAGAACTTAGATCTAGTTTAATATAACTGCAAACTGTGGTACTATCCACTCTATACAGTTAGTTTTCATCCCAAACCGCACTGGGCGAGTTAGGTGGCGAGTGGCCGCGCTGTTTACTGCTGTCAGCCACGCTCTGTTATGTGCACTCGCTGTGCCACAGCGTATCAAGGACTCTTGCTTACAACAGTTTGGATACACACATACAATCACGCCCGGATCTGCATCGGTAGGAAGAGCATGAAACTACTAGTTTCAGTGCCACTCTTGACAATTAAGTGACAGGTTTGGATAAGCACAATTTAGATAAAAGTATTTAATAGAATAACCTCATTTAGTAAATAAATACCTATTATAGAAGAGTTTTCATACAACGACCCCGTGGTCGATGTGTGAAAATTCTCCTAAAATTACTAAGGAGTAAGTCATTCTTGTGTTGTTAGTTCGTCGTACATACAGTCAGACACATATGATAGTTAAATGGTAATCATACATTTTAAGACTTTTAGAGTAATTTTGGGTTTTATCTGATTTTATGTATTTTTAACCCCCGACGCAAATACGACGGGGTGTTATAAGTTTGACGTGTCTGTCCGTCTGTCTGTCTGTCTGTCCGTCCGTCCGTCCGTCCGTCCGTCCGTCCGTCCGTCCGTCCGTCCGTCCGTCCGTCCGTCCGTCCGCCCGTCCGTCCCGTCCGTCCGTCCGTCCGTCCGTCTGTCTGTCTGTCTGTCTGGCATCGTAGCTCCCGAACGGATGAACCGATTTAGATTTAGCTTTTTTTGTCTGAAAGCTGAGTTAGTCAGGAGTGTTCTTAGCCATGTTTCAATAAAATCGGTCAACTATATCGCGGTCGGGGGTTTTATCAAAATTTTAATTTTGTGGTTAGGTTATTGACGTAAGCATTGCCACAAAACTAGTTTTAAATGAAGTCCCCACAGAAAACCAGCGCCAAGACTTTCCGCGGTATCAATTGACCCGGTATCGGTTTGAATTGAATTGTATTGATTGATCAACTTAAGTTTTTTTGTGTATCTGCAAGTCTATTTCTCCTCATATAATAAATCATTTATGTTATACATCATCATCATCTTCATCATACATACATACATCACGCCTGTATCCCATAAAGGGGTAGGCAGAGCACGTCATAACCTACTAAAGTTACAGCAATGGCACAATTTCAGTTTCTATCAACCCCTTTTTGCCAAGAGTGGCACTGAGACAGGTTGCCAGCCTCTCACCTACGCCACAATTTAACCCACATCCCACAGTCGACTTTTACGACACCCACGGGAAGAAAGGGGGTGGTGAAAGTCTTAACCCGTCACCACACGGGGGTAATTTATGTTATGGTATGCATTAAATGTAATATACATATCTATTTTAATTACACCCGTGTGGTGACGGGTTAAGAATTTCACCACCCCCTTTCTTCCCGTGGGTGTCGTAGAAGGCGACTGTGGGATATGGGGGAAATTGTGGCGTAGGCGAGAGGCTGGCAACCTGTCACTGCAATGTCACAGTTTCGTTTTCTTTCAGCCCTTATTTGCCATGAGTGGCACTGAAACTTGAGAAGTTTCATGTGCTCTGCTTACCCCTTCATGGGATACAGGCGTGATTGTATGTATGTATGTATGTATTTAATTACACATTAATCCATTCCAAATACAAAACTCAAACGCTATCAACAAAGCCCCAATAAAAATAAAAAGCAATCACCATACAAATCCACATCGATATAATGCTGCCCGTGAATAGTGCGCGTAATTACCGTAAAATGCACCATGTTTATGTATTTTTAATTCGGCAGTATATTGCGATAAAGCCGTATGGTGCCGATTCTGTCGGTCGACTATAAACTTGTGTTAATGTCTGTGGGACTGATATTGTTGCTCCTATACCACAGGTTTTACTCGCAGTTCGGAAAACTTTTGAGTGATTAATGAATCTACGGTTGTTCTCACGTTATTATATCACTAAAATAAATAAATATTATAAGGACGTTCTTACACAGATTGACCGAGTCCCACGGTAAGCTCAAGAAGGCTTGTGTTGTGGGTACTCAGACATCGATATATATAATATACAAATACTTATATACATATAAAACATCCATGACTCAGGCACAGTGTAAATATCTGTGCTCATCTTACAAATAAATGCCCTTACCCGGACTCGATATCCTATATAATATTTATTATTTATTAATTTAATGAAACAAGTTTGATTATAATATTTATCAAGCTAGTCTTCTAGTAAAAATGTCACAAATTCGAGAGTCCGTGGTACGGTATGGTGGTTTACGCGTCGCGACCGAACGTCCGAACGATCAAATTATTGACGTTAATTTGGATAGGTAATTTACGTTCACTGTCAACGTACATTTAGTAGGCACTTACATATAGGTACCTATTTGGTGATATTCATATTCATATTCATATTTATTGATATTGCATATTTATACATTACACGTCAGAAACATAATATGATTTTGGGATATGATTTTGGGATAGGCATAGTTATGATTTTGGGATAGATATATCTAGACTACACCCCAAAAGTTTTAAAGTAAGTAAATATCATACTACATTCTTACACAGATTGACTGAGTCCCATGGTAAGCTGAAGATGGCTTATTTTGTGGGTACGCAGACGACGATATACATATTAATAATTATACAAATACATGATTCAGGAACAAATATCTGTGTTCATCATGCCCTCACCGGCATTAGAACCCAGGATCGCTGCTTAGCAGGCACTAGGCAGGACTACTACCCGGCTAGGCCAGGCCAGACATAAAGATCAAATTTTTGTATCGTTTCATGATTCGCCTAGGAATTTCACGATCTGTCGAATCTCACAACCGGCCACCAACTGACGTATCATAAATCTAGGAAGTTCTTCACACTATAAACTCGGATCACTCGAGAAGAGTTACCACTGACGGCCGCCGATCGCTACTAATCACGCCTGTCTAAATATTGGGGTACCTGTGGCTTAGTAGAAGCTATAACAGTTAAAACAAGAACGCGACGATGCAGTATTCAAAAGTAAACTAAAAAAGCTACTTATCGAGAAGTCGTACTATACGATTGACGAGTTTTTAAGTGACGATTCATTGTTAGAAGGGAATCCATAAAACAGCGTTTATGAGATAAGTAGGTAATATCTTATATTATAATGGAAATGTAAATCTTAATAACATAAAATCATAATAATTATAATTCATTTAAATTGTGACTGAGATTAATAAATTAGCCAACATTAATTTTGTATAATATTTTCATATTGGCAATTATTGAATATGTATACTTATATAATTATTAATTTTGTACTCCCTCTGACATGTTATTAATATTACATCAAAACGCATGAATTAGAAATTGTATAAGTAGGTAATATGTAGACTAGTATATAAGTAAGTACCTCATAAGTACTAACATTATGCGCCCTACCCGGGTGTCATGTACTGACTACCTCAAACTAACACCTTCTGTAATGCACATGACTTTAATGTTAAATAAATGAAATGAAATATATTAGCTTCTACTGTGCCTCATACTAATGTATGGGGATTGTAGGAAACTAAATAAAGAATGAGCCGAATGAAGACCATGGCGAAACGTTTCGCCATTTATTTTAGAGTGAATGACATATTATAGAATAAAAACATAAAAAATCCATAAAAATAAAATTTAAAATATTTGACACTTGTGTTCACAGACACAAAAGAGTTCGTGACAGGGATGATTCCTCCTGGCTTTATCCCGACGTTTGCCACGGCTCATGGGAGTCCGAGGACTTTGACAATGAATCCCAAGATTTGGAGTAGGCACTAGTTTTACGAAAGTGACTGCCGTCTGACCTTCCAACCCAGGGTAACATTAAGGGTAATTTCTATGGAACAGCCCACGGAACAGCCAAATTTTTTTGCGATTTCAGCCTTGGTCCCATAATAAAAGTTGTTCATTATGACCTCAAAAGTCACTATGCAAAGTTTGAACGGTCCTTTTTATTTTACCGTGTATACCGGATGCCCGGTAATTAATGGACAACCTTTTAACCACCAAGAGGGCACCTTATACTGGTCATTAAGGTTTAGTAAAAGTCGCCTGGTTTTCGAGATTTTCACACTTTTTAAAATTTTAGGTAGTATTAAAATTTAAAAAAGTGTGAAAATCTCGAAAACCAGGCGACTTTTACTAAACCTTAAAGTCGATTTTCTGGACCAGTATAAGGTGCCCTCTTGGTGGTTAAAAGGTTGTCTATTCATTACCGGGCACCCTGTATATTGCACGTGGCTGTATGACCTACCTAAATACCAAGCCCGCTTGTGTCCCTGGAGTGATGTAGGCGCTGTCGACACTTTTAAGGGGGATTTACGGTGTTGACATTTTAAGGGACAGAAAGGTCCCCGTCATCAACACTGTCTTAGAAGACATTAGTTTTGTTGACTTTACACAACTTTACACATGGAATTAACTAAATATTGTGTAAATTTTGAATTAAATCGATGTTAAAGGGGATTGTGTAAGTAGGACTACAGGGTTAGCACGTGGTTGGCGCGAGATAATGTCACCGCGAGATAGACTACCCGTCCTTGTCATTAAAAGTATTAGAAAATCATCAATTATAGGCTGACTCTTCAGGGGCACCTACATTCGGGCATATTGTATATTTATAGACTTCATTTTGTCGCTATCCGCTTCTGAAATAATCAATCGAAAAAGTGGAAATCAATTAGAAACTCCTAACTGATCCAGGTTAAAAATAAATCCCTTAAAATATATAAGTAAGTATAAGTTCGCCATATTTTCTGTTCGGATATTTTCTATACTTTATGTAATTTGTTTTGTGCAATAACAATAAAGTTTACTACTATTTACATACTACTAAATGTAAAGTTTTTGGTTTCTGGAAAAATATGCCTTTTTCTACTGCCTGTCCAACTATGGCTCATTTCTAAAAGTTACAAGTGACAAGTCTCTACTTGGACTACTACTTGTAATTTGTAACTTGTGGCTTTGAGAAATGGGCCACTAGTCAAAGGTTCATTTTCTTAACTGATTTTTGTAAAGTTTTAATAAGCAGAAGCTTTAGTAGTTTCAAGTGCTCTGCCTACCCCTTTATGGGATACAGGCGTGATTGTATGTATGTATGTATGTATGTTTAATAAGCAGACCTCTATTAACTAGGGAAAATATACAGGGTGAAATAAAAAGGACCATTTAAAGTTTGGTTAGTGAGTTTTGGAGTCATAATGAACAACTTCTATTATGGGACCAATGCTGAAATCGCGAAAAAAAAAACGTCTGTTCCATAGAAATGAGCGGCGAAATGTATGAAGCACCATGAAAATACCTAGATATTTACAGTTTCGCTTCAAAATGAAACAATCCTAACAATAATAGCCATAAAACAATATCGCTATGTCGGTAAGGTAAATATTTATGTCGTAAAAAGCGATACGCGGTGAGTCAGGTGCTCTGTAAATCTGTCGGCGAGCGCGGCGAGAACCGTCGTAAGTGTACTTACAGAGAATATATAGGTAAGCATATTATTAGATACAGTTAGCCAGAGGGGTAGGCAGAGATCACGGATTTCCATTTGCTACGATCCAGACAAACTTTCGCTTCACGCACTTTCATGACGATCCTCAGACGTGCTCGTCGGTTTCGTTAGAGTATATCCGGCCGTCTCTGGAAAACATTCGTGACTGTATGTATGTATGATTGACTGTATTTTTATTTTATCTATACAGAGTGGGGCCTGTAACCAAGGCGAAGAATTGAACTGTAGGCTATTCTCCTTATACTGATCAACATTAAATGTTTTGTTCAGTGACTTTTAAAAATTATGAAGCCTTTAAATTTTTAATTTTTCATACAAAATATATATATTAGCTTCAATGTACGCCGTTATTGTTGTCATTGACGTTGTCTGTCACACTTTAGACTTAACAGAATTCGCAATATATTACCTCTTAGAAAAAACTTTCAAGGGTGATAAAAATCAAAATACAAGTTATGATTAATCAAAATCAAGATACATATAATGAAAATATACTAAACTTATTTCCGATTTTTTTGCGATTTTCTTTTACATATTTTCTTAAATTAACTTACCTTAAATTCAGAATAAAATTGTAACGTTTTAAAAAAAATACGCTTCTCATTTATAATTTAAAAAAAATCAATCAATATGCAACTATTATGTGTTGTTGATGAATGCATGAAAGACTTCAAAAGTTTATAAATTACATGTTACTGAACCAGTTACCATCAGGCGGGACATATGTTTGTTTTCGACCAACAAAGTATAAAAAAATCAATCATTATTTTTTCTTAATTTCTTAACTCCGTCTGTTTAATAAACACCGCAAACTAAAACTCCACAATACATTACCCCTCGACACTTTACCCAATACCCTGACAATATATACGGGGTGTCCCATAAATCGCACATGCTAACCCAAGACAGACGCCCGACGTACGTCGACTCAGCAGGCCCTTATCACTCGCGTTATTTACTGCGCTGAATTATGGCCAATTTACAGCCAGTCATTAAGGCCCGTAATGGCGGAGGTGTCCGTAAAAGTTGGCCGTCTGATGATCTATGCGGGTTTTTGGATGGCTTTAAGGTCGTTGAAGGATTTGGCTAATGTTTGTAGTTTAAAGTTTAATTAGCCATGTTTGATTTTAGGTTTACATTTCTTGCGCCAATTGTTTATACAGTTTTAAGAAAAAAATAATTTAATTTAGTTTTCTAGGAATAATAGTGTTGATTTAGATATCTTTGTTAATTTAAAAAATAAATTACTAGCGGAGACTAGACCCATAGTTAAATTATAACGGTCTTTGCCTTTGGCTAGTCTGTGGCCAAGAGTACGCCCATTTATAATTAAAAAAAAAGAAGGTCTTACAACTTTTGATAAAAAGAGTGTCTTAAGAAATTTTTTACCAGTAATCCATGAGAACTGTACCTTACAAGTAAGAAGCAAAAGAGACTTATTTTATGAGCGGATTTTATAGACTTTTTAGCCAAGACAATACTATACAAGTCGATAGGAACTCATCAATGACTAGGTACTCATGTAATGACAGCATATCTAACATATTTTAAAGTCACTCACGAGTTTAACGCGACCAAATAAGATTATTTGGGCTTTTTTCCGACATTTCGGCTAGGTTGCACCGGCATCGTTACGAAAAACTGAAGTCCTCTAGAAAACGCGAGACTTTACAATATTATACATCTAACATGAATTTTTCGTGTTCCAAAAACATAATGACAACGCAAACAAACTCTGCATTCATTATAATATCAACCCGTCAAAACAGTAACCGCAGCCCACATAAATAATTAACGCAAATCTATAAAACATAAATAAAATCCACAATGGCGGACAACAATAGCGATGCTCGGCCGCTGCACATGATAACCTCATTTGTGCCGCGAATGAATCAAACGCACATTAAAGCATTGTCATGTGTAGAATTATTGTGACGCCTCTCTTTACTAGCACTTCGGCGTTCGCTGCCGATAGCGGAGCTGCGCCTGCTGTGGAGACGCACACCGTCAATTTTTGCTAAGTTTTATGACACCCTGTACTTTCGTGTTATGCTATGAACTTTTTTTAAAGAATAACCTAAGGTTCATTTTTCAATTTGAATTTGTACTAAACATTTTTCAAGCGTTACTGAAAGTTTTGTAAGTCTTCCTGTAAGGCAATAAAGAAAACAAGAATTCACTTAGAATAAATAGGATTATATATAAAATGGAGAAAATGAGCAAATCTCCCAAACGGGTACAAGGATGATTCGTTTATTTGTTAAGGATATGATAAAGTCTTAATTTATTAAATTTTAATAAAACTATAAAATATCATCACAACTAATTAAACTTTGAATATATGAATATTTAAAGGTATAAATTAATAATTATTATAAATACAAAAATTCCTATACATAGAAAGAATAAAAAACTAAACCAAAACTAAATCTGAAAAAGGTCCCCGCGGCAAGGTGCCGCAGATGCTGGCTGCGTTACCTCGCTGGACTGCCAAACTGATTCGTTGAGCGAGGTAACTGCCAGCTCTACGGTCGCCAGTTGTATCCCTGAGTCTCTTTGAAAGTTCTCCAAAGAGACTCAGGGCGCCCGAACCCCAAGGACCCAGGGTCTCGACGCCGAATGGAACGAAACTGTATTCGGCGCCGAGGCCGCGGTATTTGCCGATTTTTACATTTTCGGCCGCGTCTGCAGCAGCTGCCGCCTTCGCGAAGGTCCCGAGCTTAGAGGAAGGATGTGCGTGAAGCCAGTGCCCAGCCTCTCTGGTTGCGACTGCCAGGAGTCTAGCTTTTTCTTTATTTACATGAACATCCATACTAATATTATAAATGAGAAAATGTGTGTGTCTGTTTGTTTGTCCGTCTTTCACGGCAAAACGGAGCGACGAAATTAACGAGATTTTTGAAGTGGGGATAATTGAAGGGATGGAAAGTGACATAGGCTACTTTTTGTCTCTTTCTAACGCGAGCGAAGCAACGGGAAAAAGCTAGTATTTACATAATTATATAACAAACTAAGACTAAACTTAAAAGCTAGCTAATATCTCAAATAGGCCCTTGAGGCTTTGTACCAAGAATACTGGCGACATTACCTCGCTGTGTCGCAATGCTGATACGTTGAGCGAGGAACTCGCCAGCTCTTCGGTCAGCAGTTACCTCTGATAAAAGGAAACAATGACTTGGTTATGAAGATGGTTTATTTCTAGAACGGAGAACGGAATGCATTGATACAAATTTAGGATGTTTATAGTAGTAAGATCGAAACAAGAATGAAATGAATCCCCACAACGCACCAGAACATTCATCTGACTTTTTATTCAAACATTTAAATTATGTTCTAAGTGCGTTTATGTGGCTACCTAACATTTTCTTTGGTTTATAAAGCATGCTGATTTTTCCAACAACCTCAACCAGACGCTAATTTAAACAACAATAAAATTCTCGCCCTAACCCACTCCACAGTTTCATTGTCCCGCAAATTTTGCATTATCGCTCGCGTATGACAGCCCCATGATATATACTCGGACGTATTATAAAAGCGATAAATAAATAAATTTGGGAAATTTAGAACACACCCGATTTTATTGCCGTAATGAACGGGACGCTATTGTGCTATGTGCTCTAATGTTTTGATTCAGTTTTCGATTTTAATTATTTTGGTTAGAGATGGAGAAGTGGGAAGTTATTGTGAAGACGTATTGTGGAGAGACAAGGAGTTTTGTAGTTTTTAATTCACAATTATAATAGTTATATCGTCATTGTCATTTAATCTAAATATATAAAAGAAGAAACTGACTAACTGACATATCAACGCACAGCCGAAACAGCTGGTCCTAGAGATTCCAAATTTAGCACGTAGGTGCCTTATAAGGTTTAAAGGAGCACTAAGAATGGATTTTTCAAAATTCACCTCCGAACGGGGTGAGGGGGTCCAAAGTTTGTATGGGAAAACAAGATTAGTACGCGGGCGAAGCCGCGGGAAAGAGCTAGTAGAGAATATTTCTTTTTTACCATTCCAAATGGTAAACTCTTGATATTTCAAAAACGTATGACAAAGTTGCACGTTATCAAGAGTGCACAGTAATTTCATACAAGTTTTGACGCCCAAAGCAGCCTGATAAAATTGACGTTTAAATGATGTTTTTTGACTCATCAATTTAACCTACGTGTCCTACGTGCCTTGAAATCCTCGTAACAGTCGCAACGCTCACGATTCCACATTCTAAATCACTCGCTACGCTTGCAGTCAATATTGGTACGAGCGTGATGGTCAGCAATTGCGTCACCGAACGGGTTGCAAATATAACCCCGTTACCATCCTCACCATGCTCACTTTTCCAGAAAATTTAAAGGCAAAAGTACTCTTTTAAGCCTATTGGTGTCTAGTATTTTTCACGAATCTCATTATTTTGGAAAATTCCTGGAATAAGAGGGCAAGGTCGCCCTCGTACCACCTGGAGAAGCACAGTGGAAAAAGAGGCGGCATCAGTTGGCTTCGGCTGGGCGGAGCTGGAGGAGGCCGCGCTGGACCGCGAAGAATGGAAATCCCTTCTGAGAGCCCTATGTCCCTGATGAGGGATAATAACAGGATATCATCATCATCATCATCATTTCATTATTTAGTATAAATGATATCAAAACAAGTTTGATGGTAATTAAAAACAACAATTACCGTGCCGCCGCGACCGCAGTCAAACGCACGCGCATTTAATGCGATTCATTATCAACAAAAATGAGTTTATATTTATTTGTGAGTTCGCTGCATAGAGAAGTTATACGCAGAGAAGTCGTTTTTACACTAAAGTAAGTCAACAACAACAGCACAGGTCTTCTTGAGTAACGTGGGACCCAAATTTGATAGGTACCCATATAACCATAATCGGTCGCCGTTCCTACGCAAATCCTCCTATTTTGTGTACATTCAGGTCTTCGGGTCTCAATGCTTAGTCGCAGTACGGTCGACGTTTAGTCGCGGCGACCCAAATGGGGACGATTGGTAACAGGCACAAATGGTCACAGAAGTGACAGAAGTGTGCACTACGCGTGCACACATTGTTACCGTTTGGCGACTACTTTCCCAAAATCATTCGTTCATTTCATTCTTTTCAAATGGCGACTGTCAGAGACGTCAAAGTAAAAAAGAAATAAAATCATTTGACATTAAAATGTAATGGCGTAAGAATTTGTTAAAGATAAATATTGTTTGCATTTGTAATATAATGTGGGCTAATTACCATGGCCAATTAAATTGCTCGAGTGATTTCATAAAATAAGTCTAAATTTATCAACGCGCCATCAATTTACCTCAGTTTAACCAGTAATAATATTATTGACTACTCGGTGTTTGCGTGTTATGTATATTGATTGGTGAAGTTTTAGTGCTCTGGTGCATATACTATACTGAAATAATAAAAATAATGCCTAGAAAACCAATAAAGTTGTTAAAATATGGATTAAGACGGTAATATTCCATGTAAAAAACAGTCGCCAAACGGTCACCAAACGGTCAACAAACGGTCGCAAAATGGTCGCAGCGTACACGCGTGACCGAAAGCAGAATGGCTTCTTGTATTCATTTTTTCAGGTATCCTCAAACTTTATAAACAATTAAATATGCCGTCGTACTCAGTTGCCCTCACTAAAGAAGATTAAAAAAAAATTGTAACGTGCGTACCGAGCTGCTGGGTTGTAAAGGATCGGGGATCATATTATTATGGTCTTCTATAGAGCAACTAGTATTGTGCGGCATTTCACAATTGACACTTGTTGAAGTAGTCTTCATTAATATTACTATCAACATTCATTTCAGCGATCTGTACTTCTTTTGTCAAGATTTTTGTATAGATAAGTGTCTACAAATTTGTAATGTTAAAGAGACATAAATAAAACGTAGTAGAGTAAATAATGTGTTTTTTTTTTGTAACCCAAACAAAATACTTGTAGATACGAGTGCGGAAAAGAGGAAAATCGATACGAGTAGCAATAAATTAATACACGAACGAAGGGAGTGTTTTAAATCGACACGAGTTGTGAATGTCCTTTTCGCACGTGTATCGTACGACGATTTTCAGTACCTAAATCTAAGCTAAGAGTTTCGACCAGACAAGAAATGAATCATTGCTTGATTTGCTCGCACTACTGCGTTAAAAAAAGCAGCATCTGTACTGAAAAAACTATCATTGCGCAACAGAAATTCTATTAATATCACAGTAAATACTCTATTTCATTTGATTCCTACTTTTATTGTGTAAAGCAACACTACACTTCATTTTTATCAATAAGAATTAAAAATTATTTATTTAATACATTAAGTAACTATAAAGTGCTTATCTATTTGTATTATCATTCTGCACTTTTCTTAACTTTCCCACATTTCTATAAAATGTCGAAGAGTGCTTAAATGGTCGTCGTCGTTTATTATTATTATTTAATTCGCTCATATTTAAATGATTCAAAGCAACCAGTCCACAACTTCACAAGACAGTTTGAGAAACCTTCGTATTTCAGATTGTCATTTGCGGATACAGTGGTTTAGGAGCAGTTCGATAATCAGACCTACACATGTGTGTACAAATTCTGTCAATGTCACTGTCAGAAACCGTTCTGACAGTGACAATGACAGCCACAAATTCGTCCACATGTTGTTACCGTTATGTGTGCAAACGTCGACTAATAAAGTGTCGTTAAAAGTCATTCTGACAGTGACATTGACAGCCACAAATTCGTACACATTTTGTTACCGTAACGAGTGCACACGACGACTACATTTTGTTATTGTATCAATACGGTCGCATTGTTTGCACGCCGTTACCACGCGTTATGTCACATTTGACAGTTAGTTACTGATTTGAAGATTTTGCGACTGAAATGGTTGTATGGGTATACGAAAGATATCATCACCTACATTCGTGGTAGCCTGCCTGCCTAATATTAAGAGATCTGCCACTCAAAAAATTTAGGGGACAACTATTTAGTTGGCTAGTCCAGAAATGTTTTTATAGTACCACCGAATATTTTAATAATGTAAGTACCTAAGTAGCTTTAGTTAAGTTGTTAGTATTAGCAAGTAAGCTAAAAAATGTAAAATTTGCATGACAATAAGTCTAGATATATGAAACTATATTTTTGACTAAGATCTGTAAACACTATATCTATCGCATATAAATAATTATGATTATGGAATGGTTATGGGTAATTTTACCCTCTCGTCTGAAGGATCTGCTGACAGTCGTTTATCGACAAACGCCAATTGAAAAGTTTATGAAGAATAGAAATAAAACACCACGTAGGCCACGTCTTTGCCTTTGGCTAGTCTGTGGTCAAGAGTAAGCCCATTTATAATAATAATAAAAAAAAAAAAACATTTAATGAGATTTTTTCGAGTGTAATGTGAACCGAGACTTAAGTAAATATCAACTTGTAAATATTCTGTTCTTTAATAATACAAAAGTGCACTTTCTGCGCATAATTTATTTGCTATAATGCACCACAACGCGTCAAAACAATTCGGGCGTCGCCGCAAAAACTAGATAAAATGGATTAAAATCGTTTTGGTGACGCGCGGGCACCTGTTAATGAGGCTTCAGTAAGTAGCTACTGGGGACAATTTTTTTTCATTTTGGTTAGGTCTTGGCTATTAGAACAGTTTTAATAGGTCTTCCGACGTAGGAGAAAAGAATTGTCCCAAAAGTTTCAGAAATTTCACTTAACTCTCCATTTTGTACCCGCTTTTATTCTGTGTAAGCGTATGGCGTGCATGCAGTGCATGTCAGACAATTGAAGATCTGTCATGTCTTAAAATGTAGAATCAGGCTTTGCCATACAGTTGGCCCGACGCTACGCTCGCGAGACGCTAGATGTCGAGGGACCCTTAGAAAGGTCGAAAGAGCTTGTGATTCTGAGTAGGTAAAATATGAAATGGACCTCCTAATCTTTTGTCGTTTACATACCCAATCTTATCTTAAATGAACAGTGTAGTTACAGGTATCCCTGGGTGACACTAATTACTTACCATCGAGCGATTCATCTGTTCCTTCGCTTCTTATGCATACTTGCATACTAATATTATAAATGGGAAAGTGTGTTTGTCTGTCTGTTTGTCCGTCTTTCACGGCAAAACGAAGCGACAATCGTCGTGATTTTTTAAGTGAAGATTAGTTAAAGGGATGGAGAGTGACATAGGCTACTTTTTGTCTCTTTCTAACGCAAGCGAAGCTACGGGCAAAAACTAGTTTTAATTATATGATAGATAGAAGTAACTTTGGCCTAACTAGACCAAAACCATACGTAGAAAAATGTCGTCATCACTAAAAACATATAATAAATGAGGCCTTGTTAACAAACATTTAAAAAGGCCATGTTTCATGAAGTCATAAAGCAGTAAATAATAATTGTTAGGGCATTAATGGCCTTGGCCGGCAATTAGCAGCTAACGATCATGGTTACTCCATTACAACGGTAATGTCGTTTTTACTGTGTTTATTTTATTTTACAATTTGTGGATTTTATCACTTGATGGTAAGTGCTCTTTGAAATTGGTTATCTTCTTATTCGCTTATAAATTATTATTTGTAAAAAGTTTATAAACTAAATATTTGAGGTAGTAATATTAGAGGTAGTATAGTAGTATTTAATATTATGAGTGAATATCATGCTAGTTTAAATCCATGTTAGTCTGTCGATTTTTTCATTGCAACTGACATTTTCATTTACAATATCTGGATAGCCATGTCCAGCCAACAAAATGTCTTATAATGTAGAACTAAGCTTGGTTGTATAACAGTGTGACCACACAATACGGTTCTAAAACAGGTCTCGCCCAAAGCTGACACTAAATACAAGACCTAAGCTCGTGTAATGCCGCCGTAAAGAGTCGCGCAGTTTTTGTGGTCACCGCAAGCTTAAGGAGACGTCCCTGTTTCAGAAATTGTTTTAGAATACCTAAATTAACTACTTGATAACGTAAATATTACTGATAACCTAACCACAAATTTAAATTAAAAAAAAATCCCTCGACATAGTGTACCGATTTCCATCAAACATGGCTAAAACACTCCCGACTAATTCAGCTTTCAAACAAGAAAAATAAATCTAAATTGCTTCATCCGTTCGAGAACTACGATACCACAGACAGACACTCACACAGACAAAGTGCATTTTTACATTATCCGATCCGATATCGGATGTAGGAAACATTTCAAAGAAAAAAATCAAAGATAGCGGCGTAAATATATGGGATATCGGTCCGATATCGGATATCGGATAATGTGAAAACGCACTAATTTCCTGCGAAATTTCATACAGTCTAATGTTGCGGTCTGAGCGGTTTCGCAATACGTCCTATCCGAATTAGTGGAAATAAGATCTGCCATAGCCGTAGAACTATTTGTATGGTACAGGGTGGGCCAATGATAAATGCATTTTTGAAAATTGAAATAATAGGATTTTTTGTGGTTTTGAAATAAAAAGTATATTTAGAAAGTATGTCAAATAAATAAATTTTACGTTTTAAAAATTAAATCATCAAGATGTCGTCCGTGGCGGTTGCGGCACTCTTCCAGCCTTGCTTGTAAATTTTGAAAGACTTTCGTCAGAAGTTGCGGAGATATTGCTTGGATTTCTTGGCGAATGTTCTCCTTTAATTCTGCTGTGGTTGCCGGATTATTTGAGTACACTTTACTTTTCAAGTAACCCCATAAAAAAAAGTCAGCTGGAGTTAAGTCAGAGCTCCTGGGAGGCCAAGCAATATCACCCCGAATCCGAACTCAAGTCGAAAACGCCGACGAACAGACACATAAGATCGATTGTTTTCATAAAAAGCTTGAATGCAAAACGCTCGCTGTTCTCCCGTGTAAGACACCATTTTGAATAAAAATTTACTTTTTTTCTTTTAAATGACACCATTATTATATGCCAATGTTTTGTAATTTTGACAAAGGAGGTCGAGACAAAAGTGAATTTATCACTGGCCCACCCTGTATTTTACGTAATACATCCGAAGAATGAAGGACGGAAATCAAATCGGATATCTAGTTGGTTCACATAGGGGACAAGAAGCATACCGTTCTATCCTAGAAGTGGTCAGAGGGCGCCAGTAGTCCTTGTATAATAGACTAGCTCTTGCCGCGCTTTAAATTCGAAAATTACGGAATGCTCCATACAAACTTCCACCCCCCGTTTCAGGGAAGTAGGGGTTTAGAAAGAGACAAAAAGTAGCCTATGTCACTCTTCATCCCTTCAACTATCTCCACTTCAAAAATTACGTCAATTCGTCGCTCCGTTTTACCGTGAAAGACGGACAAACAAACAGACACACACTTTCCCATTTATAATATTAGTATGGATTACTCATATGGGAGATAATTTCGACTGAAGCAACTGTGACCTGGGTGGCCGAGAGGATACAGGCATATGCCGCGATTGCAAAGTACGGTGGTTCAATTCCAGCCTCAGGCACTGGATATATATATATATAATAGCCAAGTGGGTCAATATAAGTTAAATGGTGCTACCACACTGGGCTGTTATAAATATTATATAACATAGTGTAACAGGGACAGCGCGCCATCTCGCTATCGCGCTGTCCCTGTCACACCATGTTACGAGTATATAACACTTGTAACAGTCAGTGTAGGAGCATCATAAAACTGGATAATTTTGAAATAGTACATTACGATACAAGTGCGTAAAAAATCGACACGTTACGAATTTCCTTTCCGCATGTGTATCGTACGACGTTTTTCAGTACAGATGGAGATCCGAAGTTTCGACCTGACGTATAATGAACCACTTCTCGCACTAAAGCGTAAAAAAACACCATTTGTTACTGAAAATTAAATTAAACTACAGTTTGCCCCTTAACACGTACTTAGCAAGTATTTAGAGTGTAGGTAAGAACAAACCAGTATCTCTCCCGCCTTTGTTCTAATATATATGCATAAATATATGCAAATATACATGTATACAGTGTGCTTAGTACATAGTCATGTTAGTGTAGACTGAATGTTTTCTGCTTAAGGCTGCTTTAAAAAAAAACGTCAAAAGAATGTAAAATTGATATTTTTAGTCGGTGAAATACTACACTTTCCGTTATCCAATAGATTTATTTAATTCAAGTTCCAGTTAGAGCATCTTATTATCTTGATTTTTATAAGACTGGATTTTTGAAAACTAACTCATTAAATTAATTATGATTTTTTCTCTAATGCACGTTTAGAAAAACGCACGCATAGAGCTGAATCAGTCGATCTTATTTGTAAAATTTGGACAATTTTGAATATTAAAACGGGTAAATTTATAATTCGTATATCCTGTACCACAATCATTTCAGACTAGATTTTTTTTTTAAGTTTTTGAAAAAGAGTAAACTAGCCTAAGGCGAATTCAATTTTTTTCAGAAATTACCTAAAATTAAGTGACAATTTCTTTGAAAATCTACATCACATCGAAGTAAGTTTTGTACTAAATTAATCTGCAACGTTTACTTAAATTGCTGTTATGCCTTAGTGATTATAAATTGCTATTATTGATTTTTGCCAATTTTTTGAAAACGAGCCTTCACCGGTACAATTATACCACTTTTGGACATTTTCTCATATTTTGTTATACCAAGTAGAAAAAGTCCTATAATGTGATATAATTATATTTATAAACTACTCGCAAAGCCCTTTAATTTGATACCACACACGGTATGATCGAGCGCTCGGTTGCGATTTCACTATTTTTAACACGAAAGCCCTCTTAAGACGCTACAGGAGCGAAAATGCTAAAATGGAAAGAAGCCCCCCTTTCAATTTGTGAATTTTAGTAAATATAATGTATTTCTAATGGGGTGGCAACGCGCATGTGACACTCTTTGAGTTGCAGGCGTCCATAGGTTACGGTGACCGCTTTCCATCAGGCGGGCCGTACGCTTGTTTGCCACCGACGTAGTATAAAAAAATATAAGTACTAAAAAATCTCCATTCAGAACAACTCAGTTAATTAAAAGATTTTTATAGTGGAATTAATGTTAGTTTTTATTTTTTATTAATATACAGAAGTAACTAACTAACTATTTTGGCTCAGCGATCCAAAGTGAATCTTGGCATCCGAAACGAAAGATCGCCACCTGTCCCGATCCTGCGCAGCCTCTTGCCAGTCACTGACTTGAAGCCGACGCAGATCCGCCACCACACTGTCCTCCCAGCGATACCTGGGTCGACCCGCCGGACGGCCACCAGCCAGAAGTAACTGGTAATTCGTTTATGTATTTTTTTATACTACGTCGGTGGCAAACAAGCATACGGCCCGCCTGATGTAAAGCGGTCACCGTAACCTATGGACGCCTGCAACTCAAACAGTGTCACATGCACGTTGCCACCCCATTGGAAACTTGTACACTCCCTTTCGCTGTGTTAAGTACACAGCAAAAAGGAGCGTACAAGTTCTAAGGAGGGTTCGGGTTGCCGACGACTCAAAGGACAATAGACGCAACAAGTTAGTTCCGTAAGTCCTCCCGTCATCAGCTCACCGCACCCTCGTTGAGCTCAGTAGGCCTAGCACATGATGGCCGCGGGAGTATGTCGCCGCGAGATAGATGCCACGTCTTCTTCTAACTGTATTAATGACATAAGGACGGGTAGTCTATCTCGCGGCGACATACTCCCGCGGCCATCATGTGCTAGGCCTACTGGCAGCCTTACTCACCGACAGGAACACAACACTATGAGTAGGGTCTAGTGCTATTTAGCTGCGGTCTTCTGTAAGGCGGAGGTACTACCCTAAGTTGGGCTCTGCTCTAGATTCGAGCGAGACGATATCCGCTGCGCTGTGCCCTACCACACAAAACGGAATATCATTCGCTATGCCCTACCTCCTACATTTTATTGATTTAAACTAACACGATCTTCACTCATATTATTAAATTAAAACGGGACTTAATCGCGTAAAACTTACGTTTTATATTTAACCCGACGTTTCGGACATGACATTACGTCCGTGGTCACGGGTAGACTGGCTGGGAGTTGTATCAACATCTTCTAGCTGTACGAGTTTTTCGAACTACCCGCACTTGATTGTCATCAGTCACTTTTACGCTAGGGTTGCCACTCTGCCTACATACAACACTCACGACATCCGATGGTATGAGACGGGAAGTTTTCTCACGTTTACACTTGCTAATCACTGGATTCCACGAAGATGAAATCCCTTGCCCTTCATTTTGATTGAAATTACGATGTTTCCTGATTTCAATCGCTTCACGTACTTTCCTGCTATAGTAAAGACGTTCAGTTGAAAGGACTTTGGGATTATGCAGTTCAATCCAGTGGTTCGGTCCTGACTCTAGCAAATGCTCGGCAACCGCAGACTTATTTATTTGTCGTTTTTTGACCGCCGCGATAATTATGTTCTTTGACCCTTTCCGCTATGGTGCGTTTGGTTTCTCCAATATAAGAACTACCACAGCTACAGTCAATCTTATAAACGCCTGGCGTCTGATATGGAATAACATCCTTTGCTGACCTTAGTTGCCCCGCCACCTTCGACAACGGCATGTACACAGTCTGTATCGAATACTTCTTTAGTATGGTACCAACCTTGTCTGTCACTCCTTGACATAGGGCATAAATGCCGGTCGTCTTGCAACATTCGGATGCTTCTTCGCAGGCTTTCGTCTTGGTTGCCGACAATCCACCCTGTACCCATTCTTTCTAAGAACCTCCTGAATGTGTGACATCTCACTCTCTAAAAATTCAGGGTCACAAAGGTCATGTGCTCTGTTCTTTAGGGAATTAACGACGGACAGTAGGTGACGAGGGTGGTGGTGAGACTGAGCATTGAGGTATCTATCTGTGTGAGTAGGCTTCCTGTAGACAGTGTGCGCCAAGGATCCATCCATCCGACCTATCACTTTTATGTCCAGAAAAGGCAAACTTCGATCTGATTCCAATTCATACGTAAATTTCACCTTCTGATGAATGGAATTGAGATACTGGAGTAATTGCTCAACTTCTTGCTTGCCACCCTTCATGATACAAAAGACATCATCGACATACCGCTTCCATAACTTCACTGCCCATGGTTGCAGGTCTATGTTTGCCTCAAAATGCTCCATCCAGATATTTGCTAAAACCGGCGCCACCGGGCTGCCCATAGCAACTCCGTCAATCTGGATCAATCAAGTGCGGGTAGTTCGAAAAACTCGTACAACTAGAAGATGTTGATACAACTCCCAGCCAGTCTACCCGTGACCACGGACGTAATGTCATGTCCGAAACGTCGGGTTAAATATAAAACGTAAGTTTTACTCCTACATTTTGCTCGTATCTTCTGGTATTGTCAACAATGAGTTCATAAATCCATAGGCATCAATTAAACGGGCCCATCAAGGTAAACAAACGGGTAGATTAGCGCAAAGCGGCGCGCGGTGAAATACGGGCCGTGTAAATTTTCTTACGCCCTCCGCCATCGACAGCCGTGACGGGAGCGACAGCAGAAAAGATAACCGAAAACAAATTTTGAAAAAATCCGGACCAATTTACATAAAACATGGCTAAGAACACTCCCGACTAATTCAGCTTTAAAAAAAAACTAAGTCGGTTCATCGCTACTCGGGAGCGACAACGCTACATACAGACAAACACACAGACAGGCAGGCAAGCAGACTGACGTTTTTGCGTCGGGGGTTAAAAATATTTAAATTTAATTTTGCACTGTATTGCGTAGGGTGGGTTACAATACAACTATTTTGTCGATGGTACTAGTAGTTGCGACTACGTACATACGTTTTTTTTAATTATTAGGTTAGGTGCATTATTTTCGTAACTTCTGGAAAATAAGCGTGTTTATGATTGTCTTAAAATAATATTACAAATACTGAAAATATGTAAGTGTTTGAATTTCTGTAAAAGTGTTATAAAAGAAGAAAAAAATGATTTCTGGTAGGCTTCAAACTATTTCAAAGGTAAGCAAAATATTGTTTGAAATTTAGGATTCGATGATACGATCATGACTAAATACGATAATACCAAGAAAAATAAGCATATAATTTCCAATATTAACAACATACTTTAAGGCCACGTTTACACGTTATTATGACCTACAACAATAGCTTTTTTATAGCACAAGACTAATTCAAATAACTCAGCAAAATTTAATTCCCATCCCTTCAAAAAATCTCCAATTAAGAACAGAAGCATAAAATAAACAAAACTCCCCAAGTTATAAAAAGCAATAGTCCATTAAACACATAATTCTGCACACCTTACCCGATCCGTCGGCGGCGCTAGTAAGCGCCTTTTTTAATCTCAATAAATCAAATTTATGACTTGTGTACGCTTTGTTTTATTTACCCTTTTATAATTTTGTACCTACCTCGTCCCGCGTGGCGGGATCGAGATTAGGCACCCTTGGCTATAATTATATCTATTTGATGCATTTTCATTGTTCTAGGGTTTTGGAGGGTATGACAAATTCAAGAAAATGCTTATATGTTAGTGTGCACGGGAAAACGTCCCACTTTGTCGATTGCTATAAAGCCGCTTTGTCAGTTTATTCATACAAATATACAAGTAAATCTCGCCTTAATGGTAACCGACAAAGTGGGATGTTTTACTAAACACACTCACATATTTTGACATATACCATCCATATTTAACTGTTTAAGAGTTATTTTTTTAAATTAAGTTCAAACATATTTATTTCTCTAAGATTACAAATCACTTATGCGACAACAAACAACATTTTAGTGATTTCATAAAATACAAAAAAATTAATATAGCGTCAGATATTCATGAGTACATCGTTACATGTCCTTACAACACGTAACATGTTTTTTTAATTCCATTTTGTCGACTTTCCAATATCAAGAATTTATAAAATCTTATTTGGGTATCTCAAGACATGTATTTTATATACAAAACTATTGTGTGTTATTTTTATGCAGTTTAATTAAATGCATCTTACTCAAAAACTTACATTCCTACCTATACCAATAGGAAAATGCTTCTTAAAACACCCATGAGACAATTTTTACATCCTTTTTTCAATAACAACATTCCAAAAATCAATATATTTCAGGTCCCCCATTCACCCCCCTTTTTCTCTGGGCGTGCAGCAATTAATTCCGGCATTGTACTCGCGTCTTCAATAATATATCGTAAACGCCTTCGAAACATTCCTACTGAAACTTCAAAAACAAACCTAAACTTGATATTTCATCACATATAGTTGTAACAAAACTAGGGGCCAAGATATCTTGGTTTGTTCTCTTAGCGAGCGCCATCGATTTTAACACCTGTTTTTTAATGTCATTTGGGGGAATGATTTATATTTTGGTGTGTTTTTGAGTAAAGGCTTTACATATAAATTGAGGGGAGTGGCGTTTGTAAACACATAAATTAATTAATTGTATTTTGTGTTGGGCATTTTTGGTAATTATAAATGCGTATTTTATAATTATCAAACTCCCATGTGACCCACATACCTTCTTATATTCAATGTATTTATATTAATAACGAGAATCTGTGAATATTTTTGTATGTTATGTTGTTATTATGTTGATATTTTTTGTTATGTTAAGAGAGATACAATATACATTTACCTCTATAATATTGTGGATTATTTGCTATAACTAGTTAGTTGTACAGGCACATAGATGTCTCTGAAACTGATGATCAGCAGTGCTAAATTCTTAGTCGGTTCAAAACAAGCAATTTTATTTCTTCTCAAAGGATGTCAAAGGCCTGTACTAGATATGACATTACCAGTATTTACCAGTAGCAGATGCCGCTAGCGTTATTTATATACGTAGGTAATTATAAAAACCTCAGACACAAAAATACACACCACGCCGGACTGTTATTAAACACCATTTCTCCAAATAGCCCCAAACGAGGTCAACACTAATCAGCACCTCAACATTGAAATAATAAATCTGCGCCCCCTCTCTCCCCCTCCCAAGGAGGCCGTGAGTGTCAAGCGATGATAGACGGCGCAACATAAACCTGACGAGACGCGTACCCGCGCGGAATGGCCCAACCGAGTCCTGTATATCACTTTTATTACATGCCATCTTCATTTTCATATTTCATATTTGCATTTCCACCCTGCCCTCCCTTCCCCTTTTGAGCTTTTTCTGTGTAATCGCGCGCGCGGTCAGGGAGTGAATTAGGCACTTATAGTTTTAATGTCGATGGTTTATATTGGAGGTGTTATAGGTTATAATTTATAATTATGTATAATTCGTTTTTTTCATTAAAATGTAAAAAATAAGAAGAGAAAAGTTGCACTTAGGAGTAATTGCACTGCCTAACAATTTATACAATCACACAAATTTAGTTTTACATTTATTTATACATACATTCGGTAGGTATGCGGTTAATAATGAATAATTGTTTTACTTTGAATATTTGACAGGTAATATTTTAGATTTTTTATACTACGTCGGTGGCAAACAAGCATACGGCCCGCCTGATGTAAAGCGGTCACCGTAACCTATGGACGCCTGCAACTCAAACAGTGTCACATGCGCGTTGCCACCCCATTAGAAACTTATACATTCCCTTTTGCTGTGTTAAGTACACAGCAAAAAGGAGTGCAGGGAGGGCAGGGTGGAGTGTTTTTATGCATATCTGTGTGTCGGGAAAATTTTTACATTACATTATGTTGTAATTAATTGAACGTAAGTAGTGCTGTAAGTACCTACGCTAAAACCATTGCCATTTTTGTGATTTACACGTTGATTCACGAAAGTTGCTACGAATGGAATGAACGACATTTTTTTAATGGCTTTTACTGCTCGGTTTTTTTTCCGAGGTGGATTTTGCCAATGACGACGTTTGGTAGGTACGACAGTGTACGGTGAGTTGGCACTTGAAATTGATAGCTAGATTATTACAAGAGCACGTGGACTACCGGCCGTTGACGACAAAAAAGTGGCTAATCGCGTTTCGAGATTAATTCTTCATCAGCTTCTCACTACAGCATTAGTTTACTATCTATCTTTATTTAGCTATCGATACTATATCGATATTATATTATATCGATATTACACTTTAAACAACACTAATGAGCAAAAGAAAAAGAAATGATTCACGCCACGAGACCGCTAAGATGGCGCTCGAACCGGAAGCCCCGACATTTTTTTTGTGTGAGTGACACCTGCACCTGCATCGGTATACAGTCGTAACTGTCAAGAGCCATTATTTTATTGGTTAATCTGTCACACCCATAGATATTTTCATTCACTCAGTCGTTCCATTCGAGCCAACTCTTGTGAATTAACCTGTAAGAATAGTCGTGTATAATATATAATACACCTGTATGCTCACTTTATTCAGTCCAACAACTAACAGCTAAAATTCAAACTCTTGCAGTGACGAAAATTTTTAATTACCATAAAGAAGGCTCAGCCGTAGGGTCAGCAAATTCCGGGCAAACACCGGTTTAATAGAGCGCCCTAACTCCGCGTAAGCTTTTTGATATCTCCGATACTAGTGGGGGGGGAGCGTCGGCAGAACAGGCGGTGAAGTTTTGTCTTTTCCATGCTTTTCAGGTTATCCTAGAGGACGACCGGTCTGGCTTAGGGTGGTGATCCTGCCTGGTAAACCGCGGTCCTGCGTTTGAACCTAGTGGTGTTCTTAGTTATTAGATACTGCTATTTGACACAAAATATCACGATTGTTGGTCTTTGCACAACTTTGATGAAATAAATTCGAATCGTGGTAGCATTTAGATTCATTCATTCATTCATTTATTTATTGATAAAATTACTACAAACAAAATAATTTGCATTAGACTGCGATAAAGAAATGATGTCGGCTAACGATGCTACAAAAGTCTGTGTCAAAAGAAATATTTGCGCTTCCAGTTGGACTTAAACCCGCAGCCTTCGAAATCCGCCCATTGCTCTTATGCTTAACCAATTGTGTTACCTACGTCAAAAATGTATTTCTGTCTTAAAGCTTGTTTTGCTGTCGGTAGTTGGTGGTGTTTAGCGCGATCTTTACGGCGCGGCGGTCGCGTGCATCAGCCAGCCTGCACCTGGGTGCATCGCATGCACGCCTACAAAAACACAACGAGAGACTTCTAGCACAAACTTATGGTGCATGTTTAGAAGTGCATACATTTGTAACTTATGTTTATCTTAAATAAATAAATAAAAATAAATAAATAAATTATCATAAACGTCTCCATCGATGCCACTAGGATTAGAATAAATTTAAAAGTGTAAAATTGCCTTGGCTGACACGTCATTTAGTGACACAATCTGCATCTGGGTGCATCGCAGGCACGCCTACATAAAAACAGAGAGATTCTGTGCTGGGGGCCGATTTCGTGAAATTCGTTCAATAATATCTCCACTACTAGCGATTTCAATTCTACTAAATCGAAAACGAGTGTTCATTAATTACCACTAGTTTTAAAATAACTAGCCGTCCTTTTTCAAAAATAGCATTACGTCGTTTTCCACAGACTTTCGAACGGCGAATTCATGCGTTCGAAATTCCGAAATCGATCCCCGGGTCTTCTATTACAAAATCACGGTGCATATTTAGAAGTGCATAATTTGAGTGCAGACAACTTCTATTTGATGCATCTGCGTGCACGCCTACAAAAGCACCATAACATATTTTATTAAGAAGCCTACTGACTATCAGTCTGCCGGACAATATTGGCCTAGAAGTAAAAAGTGACAGCGCCCTTCTGACATGACGGGCCGTTTTCGTCTAACTGATGATCAGTGCGCCCTTAAGATATCACTGTCAAGTATTTTTTTTATTTTTATTTTTATTTTTTTAGGGTTCACCAACAGTAACAAAACTAATATAAAGAAACAAAAATTTTACAGCTTAATTGTGATTGCGCCACCAATTACAGGTGAACACAGCATGCATTAAAGTATCAAATTAGAAACGTACAAACTAAACGGAACAACAAATTAATTGTGTGTGTCTGTTTGTCCGTCTTGCACGGCAAAACGGAGTGATGAATTGACGTGATTTAATGGAGATCGTTGAATAGATGGAGAGTGACATAGGCTACTTTATGTCCCTTTCTTTCTATCCCCCACTTTCCTAAAATGAGGGTTGGAAGTTTGTATGGAACATTCCACAAATTTCGAATTTAACACGAGCGAAGCCGCGGGTAAAAGCTAGTCTTCAAGTTCTTAAACACAAGACAAAAGAACATTTTAACATAGTACTAGTACGAAAATTAAATAGATATTTTTATCTACTGTATGCGTTTGATATTCACTTCTAAATCGTCTCTAAATAAACCTCATAAAAACTATCCAGATACCATCTCAAAACAAAACATTACTTAAAATTTTCATAACAAGTTGGTACAGTCTTACGGCGCCGCGCTTGCCAAATCGAAAACTGAGCGAACGAAAACGTACATTGCCATGGCAATTTGCAAGGATATAGGCTATTCGGATATCTAGGTTCATTTTAGGGTCTATAAATTGTTTGGAACTGTCTGTGACCTGGTCTAGAGTAGAACTGTAATTCTTTTTTTAGGGTTCCGTAGTCAACTAGGAACCCTTATAGTTTCGCCATGTCTGTCTGTCTGTCCGTCCGTCCGTCCGTCCGTCCGTCCGTCCGTCCGTCCGTCCGTCCGTCCGCGGATAATCTCAGTAACTGTTAGCACTAGAAAGCTGAAATTTGGTACCAATATGTATATCAATCACGCCAACAAAGTGCAAAAATAAAAAATGGAAAAAAATGTTTTATTAGGGTACTCCCCCTACATGTAAAGTGGGGGCTGAAATTTTTTTTAATTCCAACCCTAACGTGTGATATATTGTTGGATAGGTATTTAAAAATTAATAAGGGTTTGCTAAGATCGTTTTTCGATATTATTTATATTTTCGGAAATAATCGCTCCTAAAGGAAAAAAAAGAAAAGAAGAAGAAGTAGAAGTAGGAAGTAGGTAATATGTAGACTAGTATATAAGTAAGTACCTCATAAGTACTAACATTATGCGCACTACCCGGGTGTCATGTACTGACTACCTCAAACTAACACCTTCTGTAATGCACATGACTTTAATGTTAAATAAATGAAATGAAATGAAATGAAAAAAGTGCGTCCCCCCCCCTCTAACTTTTGAACCATATGTTTAAAAAATATGAAAAAAATCACAAAAGTAGGACTTTATAAAGACTTTCTAGGAAAATTGTTTTGAACTTGATAGGTTGAGTAGTTTTTGAGAAAAATACGGGAAACTACGGAACCCTACACTGAGCGTGGCCCGACACGCTCTTGGCCGGTTTTTTAGTTCTGCGTCAGTGATTGCCTTGAGTTTAAATTTCGCTATGTACTTGTACTCGGTTACTTTGCTTTTCCATATTAAATCTTACTTATATAGGTATAGGCAAATTAGTTACTACTTACTACCGTTATGGAGCGCTGATTGTTCACACGCAAGTTTTACATATTAACAATACTGTGAAACGGCGAACACAATAGGTACCATAATTTGATTGTATTAAATATTCAAATGTTCAGTATGTTCAATTCAGCTAAAGCAAACTAGATGGCGCTAGGAGTGCCCAATGTTTGAACTAATTCCTGATTCTCTCTCGGAAAGTTCTCGGATCTCTAAAATGAGCACTATATTATTATTTTGGACGTATTTTTACAAATACCAGTAAAAATACTTGAACCATAATACTTATGAAGTAACAATAGTATTTTATAGAATCGTGATATAATACAGAGCTTTTCAGTCAAGTCAACCATGTTTGGGCCACGAAGCTTGCTGAGTGGCCTAATAGTAGGGCACGAGAGTGAAAAGCTTAATTATATCACTATATCACTATTGTATACTTGACTGAAAAGCTCTGTATTATATCACGATTCTATAAAATACTATTGTTGACTCATAAATATTGTTGATGACTCATAGAAAAAGTATTATAAGTCAACCATGTTTGGACCACGAAGCTTGCTGAGTGGCCTAATAGTAGGGCACGAGAGTGAAAAGCTTAATTATATCACTATTGTATGTATACTTACAATACTTTTTCTATGAGTCATCATCATCAATGGACGAACAATATCATCATTCAAGTTAAAATTAATGTTATTAGCGTCGTTCACCGTTGTATAAACATCGAATATCCTGGCAACCAATTGTTTGTTAACTGTCTCTGATTGGTCGATAACGCGATAGACAAAAAGAAATGTGTTTCAGATGCAGAAAAAATTGCCAGGTATCGCAAATTAGTATAGAACTTGTATGAAGTTCTATTTTTGAAATTATTACAGTTAACTTAAGTCACCTGTAATGAAATATCATAGTTAATTAAATGTCAACGACTATCAAACACTGAAAAGTCAGCACTTAATAGTTTAGTCTGTGGTTTCCTAATTGACAGATTGAAGTCGACGAGTATAAAAATGTTTTTTTTAATACAGTTCGTCACTCGTGCGAGAATGTCATTCTTCACTCGTCTCGAGTTTTGCCACTCGCGTGCCGCTCGTGGCAAAATGTCTCGGGACTCGTGGAGTAATGACATACTTCTCGCACTTATAACGAAATGTACTATTTTAAGTGACTCACTAGTACAGTCAACCAATTAGAATCCTAGGCCACTCTAGAACACTGTCGTATTGACACCGTGCTTTAGTTGCCATAGAAGTCAGTTTGACATTTACTGTGAAAGGGTTCAACAGTGGACTAGTTAGGATTCAGATTGTTTGACTGTACAGTTGCATACAAAACTTTCTCTGCTAATACATATAATACATCCACGCTTGTCGGTCCATTGCCATCCGCATCCAGTTATCGCCAGCTAGTTGGCAGATGTCATCTCTCCATCTAAGGGGCGGCTTGCCACGACCGCGGGAGTTAGCGGGCTTCCACACCATAGTTCGTCTCGCCCAGCGACTATGGTCCATCCTGGCAAAGTGTAGCGTGGAGGAATGGAGCGGAGGCCTAATATGTCCGAAGACGGGCGCTTTAAAGGCTATAGACAGATATACAGGGTGCCCGGTAATTAATGGGCAACCTTTTAACCACCAAGAGGGCACCTTATACGGTCCAGAAATTTTTGTAAGGGTTTTAATACTACCTAAAATTTTAAAACTCGAAAACCAGGCGACTTTTACTAAACCTTAATGTCGATTTTCTGGACCAGTATAAGGTGCCCTCTTGGTGGTTAAAACATTGTCCATTAATTACCGGGCACCCGGTATAATACATCCATGTAATAGGTGGAATTTTGTATGGATTATTATGCAATTTTCAAACTTTGCGCGAAGCCACAGGCAAATGCTTAGTACTCGGGTAAATGTTTTCTTTTTCCATTTGCAAAGTCCGAATAGGCCGCACGATATACGGTACGTATGGGCGGTGTTAACACGCAGTTACGCACACCTGCTCACTATTTATGAGCTTCGCGCGTGTGTGTGTGTACATGTGATGATTTTGATGACCGGCCCAGCCTAGGTCACCTATGATACCGGGTGTCCCTAAAACCAACGCCACAATTAAGACGATACAGGAGGGGTCAATTCTCCTTACAAACGCTCTCGACTATTTCCTCCCTGGTTTTTGAAGATAGAGCAATGATTTTTCAACACAGATTATTATTATTTTTATCTGTGTCGGACCGTTTTGAATTTTTTTATATTCTTATTTTAAAAAACGCAAAAAGGTGTGGTATTCAAAATTGGTAACAATTAGCCAAACAAACTAAACGGTCCGACACAGATAATTTCATTGCTTTTCATATTCTCAAATTTCGTTACGATTGATTAAGTTTCGAAGGAGAGCGGAACCTCGATTATAATGATTTTTCGCAATATCTTTTACCTGAGTTGTTCTGACTGGACATTTTTTTTATGAATCTAGTTAATAAAACTATTGTATTTTACTATAAATTCCCATATTGAAAGGGGGCTCTTTTCCATTTTAGCGTTTTCGCTCCTGTCTTTGACCATAATGAAAATGTTATGTTTTTTTTTAGATATTGGCCGTCGAAGTTACAAAACGTAAACCAAAAATGCCAATATCTCGAAAACCATGACACTTTAACTAACGTAAAATTCGCTCAATAGCTGAAATGAGATGTCATATCACCCATTTTATTCTGAATTATATTATTTTTAATTGTGGCGTTGGTTTTGGGGACGTAACGTGTAACATAATTACCTTCCTTTTCTTACACAGAGTCCCACGGCAAGCTCAAGAAGGTTTGTGTTGTGGGTACCTACACAGACAACGATATATCTACATAATATACAAATACATAAAAAACATACATGACTCAGGAACAGATAATACAGATATCTGTGCTCAACACACAAATAAATGCTCAGCCTCATGCAGGATATCAAGGTAACGTTGCAAGAACTCATTGAGAGTACAGAGTTTCAGAGTCTGAAGTTGCAGACGTCCATAGGCTACGGAAACTACTTAGGTACTGTCAGATAGGACGTATGCTTGTTTGCCGTCTGTTTGCCATATAGTATGAAAAAGTGCCATGCTTGAGTAACTACAAAAATCCCCTCTTATTTAGCCTCCCGTACTACGTTGACGTGCCAATCAAACGATAGTAGGTATATTGTACACTTATACAAATGGCCGCGCAGGCAGATTATCTAATTTTCCAAGTTCATTTAAAATAATGTTTTTTTAAGGCGGACTTTTTGGGGTAGCAAGATATCATGGTAACGTTGTCAGAGCTCAACAATGCTGCGATGTTAGTGTCGGGAACTCGTTTGTAACATAGCGTCCATAGGTTACGAGGATTGCTTACTATCTGACAGACCATATATTTATTTACCACCCGTCGGTGGCAGTATAAAAAAGTATGTAATGTAAAAAAATACGTGATGCTGAAGGAGTAACTACAAAAATCCCCACTTAGTCTCCCCTACCAGTTTGACATGAAGTGATAGTATATTGCACGGCTGAACACTAGACACGCCACTGTCATTCGAAACAGTGACAGTTGACATAAATAGAAAAATGGCCGCGAGTGAGCAACTAATTTCCGGCTTCTACCGACAGTGCTGCCATTAGCTTTGTTTGAGTGCATTATATAGACAAATCACTTGCATGCTTAAATTGAGGTATTGCTTTCTTCTTTAATAAGAATACGAACAGCTGGTGATTCTAAATAAAATACAAAATAAGAAATACACATTAAGAAATCATGAATTCAATAAATAAGTGTACCTAAAGACAATTATAACATATAACTCATTATAAGATAAATAGGTAAAGTCTAAAAAGAAATGTGCCTTGTAAAGATCAAGAACATTTCATTCTCGTTTAGGTCAATTAAAACTAAACAATTATCCGAGTTGGTTGGGTAGGTAAAGTTTTTTGACACAGGCAAATATATTTGCCTATCTTAAAAAAACATTCCCTACCCAATTTAAAAAAATCAATGGATATGGTCTTACACAACATGGTATTACAAAAATAGAGGTACATTTCACGAAATTGATAGTTTGTAATAAAAAAATCATAAATAAGTGAATCTCCAGATAACTATATAATATTAATTAAAAACCTCATTCAGTGTATTGTCTCATTCAGTGTATTGTCTTGTGCAAGCCTAGAGTTGGAAAAATTAAAATAAACAATGGCCCGGCCCACACCCCGGGGCCAGTAATAACGCTTTGTCCTAAGATTAGCTTTTAAGAAAGGCTTTAATTCCGACTCGTGAGTAGTTCTGTGTGGGAAAATAGGGGGAAGATATTTGTCGGCGCCGACTAGTTGGTCGGTGAAATATAAATAAATAAATATTGTGGGGACACCTAACACCAACCTAGCACCAAACTAAGCAAAGCTTGTACTATGGGTGCTAGGCAACGATATACATACTTACATTATATAAATATATACTTATATACATAGAAAACTATGATATATACTTATGTGGGATATGGGTTAAAATTGTGGCGTAGGCGAGAGGCTGGCAACCTGTCATGCAATGTCACAATTTTAGTTTTCTTTCAACCTGTTTTTGCCACACTGAAACTTGAGTAGTTCATGTGCTCTGCCTACCCCTTTATGGGATACAGGCGTGATTGTATGTATGTATGTATGTATACATAGAAAACATACATGACTCGTAACAAATATCTGTGCTCACACACAAATAAGTGCCCTTACCGGGATTCGAACCGAGGACGCGAGGACCGCGGCTTAGCAGGCAGAGTTCCTACGCGCTAAGTCAGACCGGTCGTCACTTAATTCTGAGCGGTCTAGTCTAGCGTATATAATGCGACCGCTGCTGCCGTATAGTGCTAAGCAGCGGTCCTGGACGAATCCCAGTTTTATGGCATTGTACTGTACCAAGGATGCTGACGATATATCGCGTTACTGACACATTGTTGGAATCCAGTTCATCGGTCACCAGTTACTTCAACCAGACTCTTTACGGTTTTATAAGAAAATGTTTACATATTACCAAATGATCTATCTATAAGTGTTCGTTGTTATGATTTCATCGGTAACTACTATTAGCGGCACTGCTGATATGAAGGACAACATCATAACTGTTATATCATAATAAGATACTTTTGGTCGCCTAATCTTTTTTTCGGGACAATTTAAGTGGCGTACTAGAAAAGAGGCTATGCTGCAAAGGCGATAAGGAGCTTGATATGATGATGATTAATATTTTTATCGGCAATTAGCTTTTTAGCAATTAACAGTTGTACAACCTTAAATATTTCTAGAAAGCTAAGGATTCGCGCAATAATGAGGTATTTGCTTTATTCTGGTTAGTGTCGTTTTTTCGGTGGCTATATAATGTAGTCGGCGACTAACTGGTACATCCCTAAATATTAGCACAGAGATAAAGGCCCGCGAAACAATGAGATACTTTTTCGTGTGTGCTCGTTGGCTGGATCTTTGATACAAACATCAACAGGGTCTAGAACTCATCTTTAAAGGACCTTATTAACAAGAAAATTACCATAATTACATTATTCATATATAAAGAAACTGGAAAGTATATTATAGAATCAGGAGCAACACATTCTGTTCACGACTTATGTTTTACCCTGTATGTGCCACTGTAGATATTATGAGTAGATATTTAACTTCGATTTTTCTAGGACACACGATTTTAGGCTCCTGATTCTTGAATCAACGCCATGTTTTCTGAAAGTTAGGCCAGTACAGTCACCGGCATAAATATGTGATGATTTCTATACCTTGTAACCAGGGATGTAACGGAGCTCTGCTTCTGCTTCCGTTTCTGCAGAACTTCCGTTTTGTTTTGCACATCCGCTTCTGTTCCGGTTCTGTTATTTTTCAAACGGAAGTTATAACGGATGTCGGAATCTAGCGCGACGGTGGGACATGAGCGGCGTACATCAAAGACCAACAGGTCATTTGCTCATTTCTCTGCTTGCCACGTGCTGCGATACTAAACGCTAAGGCGGAAGGCCAAGCCAGTTCTTAAATTCTTAGTTAGTAAACAGTAAACACCTAGTTCTAGGTAATTTAATTAGTTTTTGATTTATGTTATACCTATGTGGTATTTTTTCTTTTCGTTTTTAACATCCATAAGTTCCGCTTCTGGTTCCGGTTCCGCTTCTGCTTCCGTTAAACTAAATTCAAAACTTCTGCTTCCGCTTTCGGTTCCGTTAAAAACACTTCCGTTACATCCCTGCTTGTAACATTAACGTCTTGTTTGAGATATGCGAAATTGTCAAACAATTTAAAGCTACCAGGTACAGTAATCATCACTTATTTATGCCTGTGACTGTACTGGCCTAACTTTCAAAAAACATGGCGTTGATTTAAGAATCAGGAGCCTAAAATCGTGTGTCCTAGAAAAATCGAAGTTAAATATCTACTTATAATAACTACTAAGTAGCTTTTTAATATATGGACTGTATTGGCCCGTAACGTAATATATTAATGGGCATCTTCAGAATTTGGGACTCAAAATTAGCGTAAGTTGTTAACAAAAATTAACTCCCTGTCAGTTTTGTGACGATAACTAAGCATGAAATTTCAGTAAACATATTGTTTTTCTGTTCAACTTTAAGCGATAATCTACGTTCTGAACGTGAAACAAGTTAATTTTTAGACAGATTTTATGTTTAATTGTCGTCACAAAACTGACAGCGAGTTAATTTTTGTTAACAACTTAAGCTAATTTTGGGTCCCAAATTCTGAAAATGCCCTAATACCAGCTCTGTACTAGAATATACTCCCACTTCCGTCGTATTCAGCTGTAGCTACCCTACCTACCCTCGCTATAACCTACCCACTTCCAACGCATTCTATCGCCAACAATCACCCCCGCAAAAACCGAAGACGGTGGATAACAGTAACACATTTTCGTCGGCTAACGATTCCGAAGCGGGCTGTCCCATAAATCCGCTCCTGATTGATACATGGCGGGCTGTGACGCCCATCCAGTAATTTAGTGCCGAGGCACGCCCACACCCACCCTGCCGACTTTTGTTTTGCATTAATTCCTTTTCTTGGATTTAAAAGTGATTGGGGAGGGGGTGAGGAAATGCTGAGTTAAACGCCTTATTATTACCTGATTTTGTTATCCTAGTATCGGCAAGGTGCTGTCCATGATTATTTGAACTAAAACTTTATGTATTTGATCGCCCTTTCCCATCACCCGCTAGTGATAGGACATGAGAGGGGACTTTAAAGAAATGCCGACTTAAATAAAGCCTTATTTTTACCTGACAGTGCCCTCTTGTCCATGGTAGTAAAACTTGGCGTTTTTACAACAAAAGCTTGATGTTCTAAGTCGCTAGTGACAGTCACCCGATGCTGACTTTGTTTCGTGTTAATTCATTTTCTTGAATTTAAAAGTGATTGGGGAGGAGAGGTAAGGAAATGCTGAGTTAATTGCCTTATTATACCTGCTTGCAAGTATTGCTTCCCTAAGTTCTCTAGTACCTTATTGATATTTTGGAGCAGACTTTTGTTTTGCATTAATTCCTTTTCTTGGATTTAAGAGTTAATAGGAAGCTGAGAGGGGGTCTGCAAAAAAATGCTAAATGCCTTATTATTACCTGATTGCAAGTATTGCGTCCCTAAGTTCCCTAGTACTTGAGGACATTGAAGTATTTTCTTTTTCAAGGTATTTTGAACCACAAATTTTAGTTTTATCATCATTATATCAATTATTTATCATGTTTTTAGAGCAGACTTCTAATTCGAATTAATTTATTTTATTGGATTTAAAAGTGATTGAGTGAATGACTGTAAAAAAATCCTGAGTTAAATGCCTTATTATTAATACCTGATTGTTACCAACACACAATTTTTTCCTGAAAACGTTTAATGAAATAAGCTTGCACATACAAGTGGCACACAAGCCTTGAATGTTTAATGGAGTGCAGTCAAAGTGCAGGTGGTGACGTGTAATGGCGGTCACTTTGAGCTCGAGGCGTCATCCCAAGAGTTTTACAACTGATTCGGGGTGCGGGCCCACTGCATATTCATCATCATCATAACTTTTATAACCACCCTGAAGAAAACTTAATAAAAGCTGGTAGCCTATCGAGTGCGCAGGGTTTTGAAGTATATAGATTATATATACAATAAACGATATTATGATTATGATTATGAATGCGAAGGTCGCGTTTTGAAAACCCGGCAACCAGTGAGTTTTGTTAGATAACCAAGAACAGTTTTTTTAATTATAGGAAAAATGGAATAATTTACGCCTCTGGCAGGAATCGAACGTGAAACCTACTGCAGCCGCTACATTTAGCTACGGAGGCTTCTGGATGCTTGCCAATTTTGCCATGCCTTACTTTTTTTATATTATAAATGGGCTTACTTTTGACCACAGACTAGCCAAAGGCAGAGACATAGCCTACGATGGAGTGAACTCGCCCAGAAGATGCCCATTCACCTAGATTGATTAAAAAAAGTTTATTACCTATCGCTTAGCAGATTGTTACTGGAGAATTCTCAATGTAAAAATGTTGATTGATACTCCAGAGGCTATGTCAGCGGCAACAGTATGCCGGTTTTTAGTATTTTTTTACTTCTATCCAACAGGCCGTTGCTGACCTCTTGAGCTGAGCTGAGCTCGACCTGACTTCGATTGGCTTGAATGATCCGATATTATCCCGTGCATCAATGCAAACACACATCCTCACACGGACTGTCTTACTCCTTTGTACCAATACCTGCATATTCGAAACCGCCACCTCCTCTCCATAAACGCTATCTCCTATGCTTTACAAACATAACTTTACCACCACCAAACCCAAACTCAACCAACCTTGAATTTTATATCAACGGAGTAAGGTAGGTAGTGGATTTGAAGAGTTTAAAGAGATAAGATGGTAAAGATGCAAAGGTGCGCAGCGGTCACTTGAAATATTAGTGTTTTAGCAAAGATGGCGGCATTTTAGGGACATTGGGATTTCGGAGATAGTGCCTTTGAACGCTTTAAGGAGAATTTTGTATTGAGGCTTTGGGTGCTTAAGAGCCGGCTCGTGTGAACGAGTGACTTGGTTTACGTGTACTTGCGGAAATTGCGTGGTATTTTGTATGCCAAGAGACGTGATCAACTGAACTTTGTAGTAATAATTTCGAAACATTAAGTACACTGTGAGGAAAGGCCATAGGAGTTTTTGGACGTCAAGGTTAAGGTATGTTTTTCAGACATATTTCTTCCTAATTGATCTTTAATCAGTACCATGGCAACCTTTTTTCTTTCTAACAACTTTGTGAAAATTATATGAAGTTAGCAACTGAATATCAGCATATCAGTCATATGTTGTCGTAATAAAAAGTGATGCCATGATGACAACATATCTGTCATCTAGGGGTTTTAAACCTATGCCTGTTAGCAAAGTATAATAAAGAGTACTATCGTAAAGTATGGCCAAGTCCTGCTGCCCGCTGAAAGTACCGCCCACGCGCTCTCGGTTACCTCACAGTTACCGCCTGTCAAGAACGCGACCATTTGACCTGTCTTATCTCACTCATACAAGCATGGTGCGCGTTCACCTACACGATAGACTGTGTGCGTAGGAATGCGCTTCTTTCATATATTTAAGGCTGCCAGAGCTCAACGAGGGTGCGCTTTGCTGATGACGGGAGGACTTACGGAACTAACTTGTTCCGTCTATTGTCCTTTGAGTCGTCGGCAACCCGAACCCCTCCTTGGACTTGTACAGTCCTTTTTGCTGTGTACCTACTTAACACAGCAAAAGTTCAAGTTTTTAATGGGATGGCAACGCGCATGTGACACTGTTTGAGATGCAGGCGTCCATAGGTTGCGGTGACCGCTTTACATCAGGCGGGCCGTATGCTTGTTTGCCACCGACGTAGTATAAAAAAAAAATTGATCGTCATTGTCCGAGGTGTGCTGCTAGTAAGCAATCTTCGCACACACATGAAACTGCTAAAAAGGTAGGTACTACGTACGCTGAAGGCAGTATCAGTCAGAAAATACAGCGACAGTTCATTTCACAGTTTAAAATAGTGATTTTTCCATACAGACATTTCATTCGGGAATGAAAAGCCACTGAAATATTTAGCTATTGTCTCGCAGACGCCATTGTTCTGACACCAATCTGCGACGCGTCACGTTTTTTTGTTGACGCGAAATTAATGTTTCATTACACGTATGAAGAATGTGTGGATCGGGAAATGAGCGAGTAAAAAGGGCGGCACTGAAAGTTTTTAGAATTTGTTCTAGATTCGCCAACAAACTGTCATACAGTTTGGCGGATATACTATAATTAGAATAAATACTGTGTGATCTTTTTTGAGTAAATAAATGAAAAAAAAAGTCGTTAAATAAACTAAAAATCAGCTAGTCCACACGCATCAAGTTTTGCTTCGGAAAACCACTTGGATAAGGGAAGTTGGTTTTCAGATCAAAAAATGCATAGCACAATGTCTGATAGTTTAAACTTTTGCTATAATAATTATGTTTTTGCGTCGTATCCTCATGGCTGAGGGACGTGACGACTGTGGACACTCTTCACCAGTGTTTTACACACCACTCGGTCCTGGGCCCGGTGCATGCTTGCCTGCAATGTGATCTTTGTCACAGACGTCTGCCCAGCATATGCTTCCACTTCTTCGTTTTCTTCCGTCCTGCTCAGATGGCCAAAGAGACCAGCACGGGAAGCATGGTCGCGCGATAGACGATAAAATATCATCCCTATCGCACTTATAGTGCGATTCACTTAACCATAATTGCCTGCCAGCACACGTATCACATATTTATCTTTAAAGATATACTTAATCACAAACGTCCCACGACAAATCCATATATTTTATAATAAGTAAGTATGCACTTGAGGCATTATTGCGTCAAAGACAACTTTCAATCCATAACGTTTGACAGTCTGACTCATTTGATGGTGATGAGGAATATTGGACGACAAAATTTTTTCACAATCTTGGCCGACTACTTACATACTCGTACATCTCTTCCATTCAAGTCCATCCCTTTATTTAGCTATAAATTTGATCATTTTGATCACAAATTTCCCACAATAAATTATAAAATACTTGAGGCATTATTGCATCAAAGAAGACTCTTTATCCATAACGTTTAACAGATTCACTGATTTTGTAATGACGAAGACTATCAGAAAAATAACGCCGTGTCTTGCGTGGGCGACGATCGCGCGACCGTCGCGCGACCGTCGCCGTCGCGTCTCATACTTCCATATCGATAAGGTTTGATTTCGTATGCGTCGCATCGCCGTCGCGCGACCATCGCGCGACCGTCGCCCACGCAAGCCACGGCGTAACATTTTTCACTGTTCTGGGAAGCTATTTCCACCTCCTTTCGGTCATGCCCAACCCCTTGGTTCATTTATTTATAACACACGAGTCGTACAAATCCTTATTTTATAAAATACACTTGAGGCATGATTGCGTCAAAGACGCCCCTCGATCGATGACGTTTGACCCCTTTACCTGCCCCCCGCGGGTCTTGAAATCCGCTGCAACTTCACTTAAGGGGCAGTGTGTTTAGAATTAGAAAAAGATTTCTAATACTTATTTTTATCATGACTTACTACTGAAACGGATGAAGCCTTTCGATCATGTAAGAAATAGCCGCACTTTGTCTTCGATGTTCGCAAAACTAGTCTGCACACCCTTTAGGCTAAAAAATATAAGTAGGTACTTTATACTCCATTATCGAAGGGCTTGTCACACACAGTACTTAATTAACATTATTTTTACCTTTTTTCCACAATAACAAGTATAATGTTAATTAATCGCGTTCGACCTGTGTGTGAAGGGCTCTCTCTACACGTCATTGCATGGTTTTGGTAATTTAACTGAGAGATCACCACCATATCAGTTTACGAAGGCTATATTATGTGCTATGACGTGAATATTTTTGATACTTTCATGTCTCTGAACTCTCTTAAGCTGACGTCGAACAGGTATAGTTAGAAGAATGAATTTTCTAGAGATATTCTACTTGAACGTGTTTTATATCAATTATCCACCAATCAGCCAATATGATCGGATAGTTTTAATAGTAGCAAAGAGGATCGAGTATTATAGAGAGTTACTGTCAAAGTAAAATGTGTAATCACAGTGCATACTCTGCCATCTCTCAACACAGGCTTAAAACTTTTGAACCTCAGTTTTGACAATTTGGTCCATATTCTTAGCTTGATATGTGTTAAAATGTCAAATATTAGCCGAGCGTCCCCCAAAGGTGTAACGCCATCTAGGCCACCGTACCTTTTTCCGGTTCTGAGGTGCGTTTTTTTCTTAGACTGTAGCTGTCTATATACGGAGTTACATATGTCTTTGATAGTAGTCAAGGAGAGAACAATATCCCTACTCTGTTGCTTGCGAAGACATTGCAAAGTTACTTTAATATTTATTTTTAACCCCCGACGCACAATCGACGGGGTGTTATAAGTTTGACGTGTCTACTGTCTGTATGTCTATCTGTCTATTTGTCTGTCTGTCTGTCTGTCTGAAAGCTGTTTGAAAGCTGAGTTAGTCGGGAGTGTTCTTAGTCATGTTTCATGAAAATCGGCCCACTACGTCGCGGTCGGAGGTTTTTTCAAAATTTTCATTACGTGGTTAAGTTTATTATAATTTCAATAGTATTGTTCCCCTTAAGCGGGCGGGTGGCGAGTACAATCTGCCATCCTTTGTCCGTCTCTCGTCACCCGTTTTATATCTACGCTCGCTATACTTACCAGCACACACTTCACTGGCTTCCAACTACATGTCAGTAACGGCTTCAGCCTTTGTATGAGGAATACGACTGGTCTGTTATACAGGTTATTTGTTTAGTAACATGCAATAATCTACGGAGTTAATGAAAAGATACTCTGTTACACCTCAAGATGAAGAAAATTGGCTGGTTGACATATTTTGACTTGACCTTGAATTTTTTTATAGAAGTTATGTTTTTGCGAAGTCCTGCAGTAAAAGTGGCTCATTATAGAATAGAAGGACTTTAAGCCCGTAAGCTTTTTTTCAAGTGCTACATAATGAAGTATCAAACGCGAGCCCTTGTTATGGAAAGAACTTCTAATATGATCATTAATGGACATAGAAATATTTCTGCAGTTGTCTCTGAAAATTCAAATCATTTCCTGAATCGATCTTTAGTTAGCGTTTATAATCGGTTTAAATCTCGCTTACTAAATTTCCCTATTTTTTTTTTAATTTTCTGAGAACTCCACTGACCCCATCCCAGGGAATTGAAACTTTGCACTCCCTAACTATGCCGAAACAAGCGAAGAGTAAAAATACTAAACTCCACGCAGTGGGCTACGGAAGATTGAAACTGATGGAGACAAAACAGGAACTGCTAAGCCAAATGGTCACTCAGTAGGATCGACAAAGAAGATACATACATACATACAAAAGCAACAGAGGAGTAAACACCTGAATGTGGAAGCCGGAATGGAGGAGATGGACGGAGCAGGCGATAGAATTTTATGATCCGGTCGCACTAAGGAGCAGTAAATAGTTCTACAAGGAATCAACTATATGAGTTGCTGGATGAGACACTACTTCCATCAGATCACGCAAATAACCTAAAAATGAAAACTCAAAAAAGATGTTCATTACACGATAAACATAAATTAGTCCCAGACGGCGACAGCGTAACGACCCCTTTGGACCCCTTCTTTAATCTATAATATTTAACTATGTTTTCTTCTTGGTCGGAAGAGGCACTAAATCGAGACGGGACGAGAATCCAGGGAAGAGGTATTTGACGAGCAGTTGAACACTATAATAGGCACAAATGCCAGAATAGGGCAGCGACTAATTAGAAGAGCACTGATGGGCAAACTTTTTTCATTCCCATGTAGGTACATATTTCAAAATATTTAAATTGAGTTGAAATTACAATTGATACTATTATATACTAATTCTAAGTTCTAACTAAACTTAACTCTATATAATTAATTAGAGATGTAGAAGGTCTCTAAATGTCGAACTACAACCAAGAACTACACTAAATATAAAAAGTACAAAAAAAAAAGTCTAAAATTACTTTAGAGGTGCAAATAACTCTTAATGTCACAACTAAAGATAAAATGTATATATCTACTTAATCTCATTCTCCTTAGAGATGTATATGGTCTCCATGAGTCAAAATCATATATTTAAAATATTCACAAAACAAACGAAAACCGAACAAACTGTCCTAATTTAATAAAAATTTGAATTAAAGTTACTAAGTTATAACAGCCCCAGTAAGGTTAAACAGACCGGTCTTCACAGACGGCATCCGTTCACGAGTATGACGCGTATCTCAGCCATCGCCTCCCTCAACCTTTATTCGGGAAGGTGGCGACCCGATCAACGACGCCACCGCAGCAAAGACTTTTAAGTGTGCATGACATGTTCAAGCTGCCAGGCTAAATTAAATATTATAATTAAATTTTAAAGAGATGATGAGTATTCCTCCAAATTCGATCTATGCCACGGCAATGTAGTACCGATACTACACCAGTCAGAGTTCAGATTTTGACATTAACAGAGACATTACAATGGCATCGCATCCTGTGATATCAATCGATTATCCGTGGGCGATTGTTTAATGTCTAGAGCAGTGGTGCTCTAAGGATGAAATATCGATAAGGTGGACTGAAATTATGGAGAAAGCTTGTGGTTTCATGCAGAGGACAGTCCATACGGCCCTAGATCGTTCGAAGTGGAGGAACATCACTGTTGGTCACGATCTCACGATCCTCAGCCTTGCGGCAGCGACTAATTAGAAGAGCACTGATGGGCAAACTTTTTTCATTTGGGGGGCAACTTCAGAGGAGGGCCAAAATGTATTTTTCCTACAGTTTTGACCATAGCACACACTATTTAGAGAGACCGACGGAAGGCCGAATAAAATTTCGCAAATGCCGGGACAACGCAAGGAGGATGATGATGTAGTAGTAGGTATAGACGGTGAGCCGACCGACCAACCGGTCTTGGCACTAAAAATTGGCGCGAAATTCAAATTTTCGATAGAAATTAAACCTTCGCTCCTACATTATCAAACAATTTTTGAATGTTATGGCTTATTGATGATTCAAACAACGTTAGGTTTAGACACGCGTTTTATGACGACAATTGGTCGGGTAGCCCTACATTTTTCGGTTGATCGTCTGTACTTATCCTAGCCTAAAGTCTCCGTTGCAAATACTTAGATTAGGTCACATCTAGCGGTTCTATGTGAGTGCACTGGCTGCACGGCATTCCCGTGAGTTGTGGATTTGTTTTGCCCGACCGATCGAAATATGAAAATGAGTTCAAAACGCCCGTATTTCGCAAACTTTGGCACAGTTTGCTTCGGAATTCTTTCTTTGATTGGCTCTCTGGATATTGTGTTTCCTTTTTATAATAAACTGTAAAACTATTGTATTCTGGGATAGTTATTTAACATAAACTTAAATATGAAAACAAATGGGTTGGTACTTTTTTCTGCCACCAGCAAGTTGAAGTTTTTATGGATTATGTGGCACCACATTAGTAACTATTCTAAAAAACGTAGATTTTTATATATTTTACAACTCAAACCCCTTTCCTCATTCCCCGGTCTCTAACCCTATATGTGATTAGGGTTTTTTTTAAATATTTTTAGCACCTACCTACTATGTTTTAGGTATTTCAAACACCACAAAAAATAAAATCCTAAGTACCTACTTTATGTTTAGATATTACTTAAATAACTGTAAAGCAGGTCAGTCACAAAGCTTCGTCGCTGAAACGCAATCGCGAGTGTACATCACCCTTATCGTACAGTGGGCGCGGATTATTGTGCCGCCGTATATTTATGGCGCACTTTACATCCTCAGAAGAGGAAACTAGAGTGATGGTGATTGTTATTAGACTTACGGGTAATAATTATACTCTCTTTCTTCGATAATAAATAAATAAATAAATACATATTGGAGATACTTTACACAGATCAACTTAGCCCCAAACTAAGCAAAACTTGTACTATGGGTGCTAAGCGACGATATACGTACTTAAATAGATAAATACATACTTATCTTGAAATAAAAGTATGGAAACGGATTAAATCGCGTATAATGAATTTAAAATTCATCCCGACGTTTCGAACTCTTTACAGCGTTCGTGGTCAACGGGTGACTGAGGAAAAATTACAATGTGCAAAAGCTACCCACATACAAGAAATATTAACGAACCATGACCACAAATAATATAGATTTCTAAGGCAGGTTCACACACTATTAATAAAGTTAGTTATACAATATTCAAAAAATTTACCATTACTATGTTAAAAAATAATTAACCAATTAATCTACAGAAAATTGACAAAGAACAAACTGCAAATGTCCAACACCATACAACACAAATGCCTCACAGCCTTCGTCGTGCTTGTTCCATTATCAGATGTACTACTGGATCCCAAGCCGGTGGAAAAGTAAAGCCATCCTCTCTATTAAAGTTTGGATATTTCTTGATCTCAATGGCCTCTCGCAACATTCTGGGTATATATCGCTTCTCCTTAGAACCAGAGGCTTGTCAAACTTTATAGCATGATTGACTTTATCCATGACATGTTCAGAGACTGCAGACCTAAACCTGCGATTTAATCCGTTTCCATAGTTTTATTTCATGAGTAACTATCGCGGTAACCGAAGAATATTACATACTAAACTTATCTTCTTCAACCTAGCGTTTTCCCGGCCTAGCGCCAGGGTCCGCTTTCCTGCTCAGCCTTCTCCACTTTGCCCGGTCTTCGGCATCCTGAGGGGAGAGATTGTTCTCTTCCATGTCCGCTCCCACTACGTCCAGCCAGCGCTGCTTAGGCCTACCGCAGCCGTGTGACCCAGGGCCTTGGACAGTGAGGTTGAGGCATCTGTTTCCGACGTAGTCTACCGGTCTGCGGCGTATGTGACCATACCATTGGAGGCGACTTTCATGTAGCTAAATACATTTTTATATATGATAGAAAACATCCAGGACGCAGGAACAAATATCTGTGCTCATCACACAAATAAGTGCCCTTACCGGGATTCGAATCCAGGACCGCGGCTTAGCAGGCAGGGTCACTACCGACTAAGCCAGACCGGTCGTCAAAAAATAATTTGAGTCTAATTACGTCCCACTGCTGGGCACAGGCCTCCTCTCACGCATGAGAGGGTTTTGGCTATAGTCCCCACGCTAACCCAATGCGGATTTGGGGTTTCTTTGAATTTCTTCGCAGAAAACGCAGGTTTATCTCGCGATGCTTTTTTCACCGAAAAGCGAGTGGTAAATGTCAAATTACATTTCGTACATAAGCTTCAAAAAATTATTGGTACGAGCCAGGGTTTGTATTGATACCGCGATCTCCGGATTGAAAGTTGGGCGTCACATCCTCTGGGCCAGCACTGCTTTTTTAGGATAAAAAACCATTTTATTTTCCGTCGTGTCATGTCCGTGGTAAACAAGCACACGGCCTGTCTGGTGGTAAGAAGTCTCAGTCACGATTCGTCGCTGAGCTAACACTCGCGTTTATTGTTGTGCCGCCGTATATTGGGTTGGCACAAAAGTAATGACACACTCTACAAAACTCTATACATTTCCTTTCTTAAGTTAATTGTTTTCGATAATATTCTAGTATGTTATAGAACATTCTAGGTACTTCTAATGTGAGAGTATATAAAGCCGCCCTCGTGATTGGTTTAGTTAGATTGAAATAAAATGGACGAGCGACAAGTTCGAACACTTTACTTATACGAGTACTTGTTAGGCCACAGTGCGCGGGCTGCGGCTGACAATATCAACACTGCATTGGGCGCTGGAAGTACAAGCCATGCCACGGTGTCCAGATGGTTTGACCATTTTAAATCAGGAGACAGGAGCCTTGAAAGTCAGTCACGCTCAGGGCGACCACCTGCATTCAATGATGACGATTTACGCCGCGAACTACAGTCGAATCCTGATGCTACTACTCGTGAATTAGCGGAAGCACTTAACTGCAGTCACCACGCTGTGGAATACCATCTGCATGAGCTTGGGTATCGAAAAGTTTTGGCTCGATGGGTACCGCACATCCTTACCGACGCCAGTCGTGCAGTCCGTGTCGCCATCTGTCAATCACTTTTGCTGCGACCCCGACGTAAAGAGTTTTTGACTGATCTGGTTACGGGAGATGAATCATGGATTTATTATGAGAACGATACATGTCGTGCTTTTTGGCTGCCTCGAGCAGAAACGCCACCAACTCAACCGAAGCTGAGTCAAAAGAACCGCTTAAAAGTTTTGCTTTGTTGTTTCTGGGACTCGCAAGGCATGCTGTTTCATGAACTATTACACAATGAAACTGTAAACGCTAACAAATATTCAACACAGCTCACTGAACTATCTTCTGCTATCAAGAAAAAACGACGAAGACGAGCCACTGTAATTTTACTACATAATAACGCTCGACCTCATGTCGCATCTACCGTTCGCCAACAGCTGCAGAACTTGGGCTGGGAGACGATACCCCACCCACCTTATTCTCCAGACCTCGCACCATCAGACTTTCATTTGTTTAGAGCCCTGAAACGACATTTGCGGGGTAAACAATTCAATGATTTCCATGATGTACAGGTGGAGTTGAACAACTTTTTCGAGGCACAGCCATCAGAGTTCTGGGCGAAAGGCATCCAAACTTTGCCGGATCGTTGGCAAGAAGTCATAGATGCTAATGGTGATTACATCATCGACTAAGCTTTTTGTATTGTAATAATAATAAAAAATATAAAACGTAAACCAAGTGTCTCATTACTTTTGTGCCAACCCAATATTTATGGCGCACTGTAGGTACACATCTTCCATAGGGAAGGGATGGTGATGTTTATGGGGCACTATTACTAATTATACTTTACTTAGGTACACGTAAGGAAGCAAGCGAAGAAGTTTAAAAAACATTGGATTTATCATGCCGATACTGATATTCAACAGTAAGTACTCACCGCACATAGGGGTATTTCACTAAAAAAGCTAGCCAAAATTATTTATAAACATTTCTGAAAGTAGCTCTATTGTGTCAATACAAATATTCTATTTTTATTTTTACTTATTTATATCGACTGGGCCAGTAATAGTAAATAGTAACTTGTGTTGATATTCCATTCATATTAAAACACGACCGATTTAATCGCCACTACTTTCAAATTTACTCATTTTCGCACTTGTATCGCACTATATCGTTCAGTACAGATACGTACGTACGTAAAGTGGTTAATTTTTTGTCAATTGGAAATTTCAGAGGACCACCAGTACTGAAAAGAGTCGTAAGATACGTGCGAAAAGTCGTACGTTATACGTCACGAATTTCTGGACTCTTTTTTCCGCACTTGTATCGTAATGTTGACAACCGGTCTGGCTCAGTCGGTAGTGACCCTGCCTGCTGAGCCGCGGTCCTGGGTTCGAATCCCGGTAAGGGCATTTATTTGTGTGATGAGCACAGATATTTGTTCTTGAGTCATGGATGTTTTCTATGTATATAAGTATGTATTTATCTATTTAAGTATGTATATCGTCGCTTAGCACCCATAGTACAAGCTTTGCTTAGTTTGGGGCTAAGTTGATCTGTGTAAGGTGTCCCCAATATTTATTTATTTATTATTTATAAATGTTATACTACCATATATCTTTCTGCCTGTCTACGGCCATTATTCTACACACTCAAAATCAAACCTCTAAAATGAGCGGCCATTTTCTTAACCGCCATTACGGATTCACTGCACATGCGGTAATTTAATTTACTCCCACGGGAGTTGGTAATTACTTGTGGACTTCATTTTTCTTTTAGTTTTGAGCAGGGTCTATTGAATTGTGGGTAGTTCGAGGTATTCGTTGATGTAAAGAATTAGAGTAACAATGGTGGCGAATAAAATTAAATATACACGGACCTTACATTGCAAGTAGAATAACCTAACCACAAAATTAAAATTTTGAAAAACCCTCGACATAGTGGACCGATTTTCATGAAACATGGCTAAAGAACACTCCGGACTAACTCAGTTTTCAGCAAAAAAAAACTAAATACAAGCCCATAGTACAAGCTTTGCTTAGTTTGGGGCTAACTTGATCTGTGTAAGGTGTCCCCAATTAAAAAAAAAACTAAATCGGTTCATCCGTTCGGGAGCTAAGATGCCACAGACAGATACACACACACAGACAGACAGACAGACAGCAGACAGCTAGACACGTCAAACTTATGACACCCTTTTTGCGTCAGGGGTAAAAAAAGCGGCTAATTAAAAATGTTCGTCGCGAATGATTATCATGCCATGTCATTTTTAACCCCCGACTCAAAAACGACGGGTTGTTATAAGTTTGACGTGTCTGTCTGTCTGTCTGTCTGTTTGTGTGTGCGTCTGTCTATGTCATGGTAGATCCCGAACGGATGAAACGATTTAGATTTAAAGCTGAATTAGTTGGGAGTGTTCTTAGCCATGTTTCATGAATATCGGTCCACTAGTTTTTTTTTTTTCAAAATTTTAATATACAGAAAGCTGAATTAGTTGGGAGTGTTCTTAGCCATGTTTCATGAAAATCTGTCCACTAGGTCGCGGTAGGGGGTTTTTTTTTTCAAATTTTTGATATAGTTGTTGGGTTAATCAATTTAGGTTAATGAATTTCACTTTTTTTCTCTATTGCTAACTTGTTTGAGTAGTAATTAATATTCTAACTATCCCAAGATAATACCGAAAGTTGTAACTTCAATCAGTCTTAATAAATTACATACACCAAATCAATTTCAAAGGACCCAGACTTAATCAGAGCCACTCGCAAACCGTCCAGTCTTCATATAAACTTGCGTCTTGCACAGTGGTCCGGCGAAGTGCAAGTCGGCACAAAACGGCCCACCTTAATTTAGTGACCGGTAATTAACCCCCCTGCCCAGTGGGGGCTGACTTGTGTATTTTTGTCTCGTAAGGGTGGGATGAAGTGGATGTTTTCCCTTTAGGCGTTTTTTTGAGGTTGTAAAGATTTTATAATTCAATCAATTTTGTTTATTCGATTCGAGTAAGTAACTTGATTCTAATAGTTGATGTAATTAATTAATCATACATAGTTTTGGGATGCAAAGTTATGTAAGTACATACTTTCTTATTGAAATTTCATTATTAAAAAATAATAATACATTTCATTAATGGATTTCAAGAATTAGTTTAATTTTACCTATTAATCAGTGCTTCCTGAGAAGATCAGACTTATTTTAATACATTAAGCCAGCAGTTATCGGTCATACTTGTCTTTTCCAAAACAAGTTCTAAAATTTTAACATCAAAACCATTCTATTTCCTTTTATTGACAACTCGACGTGAAAAAACCTCTAAAATAGACAAAGTAACTATTCGCTTTTACCAATATTAAAACGGACCGTCCATCCAAATTAGCGGTTTGACATATAGAAGCATATTTATGAATTCATTGCCCGTCAATTGATACAGACTTCTGCTTTTATTTATTTCTAAAAAAATCCCCACTGTTGAACGTAATTAAAAATAGGGCACGTCATTTTTCCATTTTGCTCTATTGGGGTTTTATCGGTGTGTTTGTGGTACATTGCGTGTTTTGAACTGGGTTGGTGGAAGATTTGTTTGTAAAACGAGCAGTGGATGAGAGTTGTGAGGTGTAAAGCTTTGTGTATGACGTGAGGTGATTTTTTGGAATAAAAGGGAGGTCTTTACACCGTCGCGTATAATATTTTTTTAGAAAAATGTTACATAATATTGAGAAAAATAGTAGTTTTCTTGTAAAAAGTGTGGGTTTTTGTGTTAGTTGCTGTAGCCGAGCCACGTTTAGGTTTGTAAAAAAAAAATCTTATTACTTACATATTATCAAGCATTTGTAATATACTCGTACATATGTTTCAGGGCTGCAAGGTTATTGTAAGGTTGTTTTAGTGGTAGCCGTCACTCATGGGTTGTTGCTGTAGTGTAGGGTATAACAAAATAAAAAATACGATATTTTACTATACAAGTGCGGAAAGAAGGAACTTTGAAACGAGTGGCGTCAGATTAAAACATGACTTACGAATTTTCTTTTCGCACGTGTATCGGACGACGTTTTTCAGTACAAATGGCCCTTTGAAGTTTCGACCAGGGTACGTACTTACGTAGCCAAACGCTCATGATAATAGGCACTTCATAACCTGTTTCTTAGCTATCTATCTCTATCGCTCTTGCGTATTGTCGCGACAGAGCCAGACTGCATTTCTGTCGGCGTCTGGCGTCGACGATTGCCATTCGAAAGCCACAAGAAATGAACCGCGGGCAAAAAGCACCGTATGTACTGAAAATATACATTTTGCTACGTAACTGTGTAACAGCGGCCATATCAAACGAATTGGCGTGTATTGTCACTGTATTGCGAGCCTGACGTTTGGCCCTAGAGCCGATAAAAAAGCTTTCCGTCACGCGGCTTTACATTTTTATCGTCTCTGTCATGCGTTTGATAGTTGGACAGCGTTTATAAATACGAAAATGACATTTTGTTTTGATGCAGGTTTAATTTAAATGTATTTTAATAGTTTTAGTTGAAATAATTTAAGTTTTTGATTTGTTAAAATATATGGACAGAGTATGCTTAGTAAACGTATTTTGGATTTTAGTTATTAAATAAAATAAAATAAATAAAATATGTAAGTATAATAGGAGATTCTCACACAGATTGACTGAGTCTCACGGTAAGCTCAAGAAGGCTTGTGTTGTGGGTAATCAGGCAACGATATATACATAGTATAGGTACAAATACTTATAATACATGGAAAACTTCCATGGCTCAGGAAAAAATATCTGTAGGTACTCATCACACAAAGAAATGCCCTTTACCGGGATTCGAACCCGGGACCGTGGCTTAATAGCAGGCACGGTAACTACGCGCTAGGCCAGACCGGTCGTCAATATTACCTTTTTTATTGAAAAGTTTTGGTTAAGTACACTAACAACGCTTATGAGTATTATAAAGCATCAGTTTCATTTATTTTACCATAAATTAACATAACATAAGCATCGTATGTCAATAAAATTTATAGTATTATGTTAACAAGACAACTGAAAAGTTATTTCAAATACGTATTGATTAGTATTATCTTAATGTTGCCCATTTAATTATTTTTAAATTATATTAAGTTCATGTAATAAAATTACTTTCATGTAATCTCTTTATTTCCAATGATTTTGTCCTTCGCCTTTTAAAAACAGTACCTATGTCAATGATATCTGCCTCTTTCAAGAATTTTAACCAGCTCAAAGCAACGCCACCAACAAACGAAAGATAATTAAAATATTTCATAAAAGACACTTTGTCACATCCACATTTGAAAAACGTCGTAACCCCAAACAATTCGCAACTGCACTTACGTCCTTCCTAAAACGATAAAAAATCCCCTCAGTGTATCATAGAATTAAAGGCATTCAGATAACACACGTGACAGTTGTCGCATGCAGACTCCCCTTTCTCAAACCTTTAAATAAAAAGATCTTAAGTATTTCACACTTCGTTGGCGCTTACGTCATTTCATAATAAGCTCTAGAGTACGTTTGACGCGGTAAAAGGGTGTATGTGTGTAAGGTTTGGTTGGCGCTTACGTCGTTTTCAATTGAGGTGTGGATATCACCTCTGGGTACAATCGGGACATCAATGGCGTCTTTGAAGCTCTGTGTGACGCGTGGACGAAAACTGTGGACTTGTCGCGTCTAATAAATATGAGAATTTAAAAAAAGAAGGAAAAAAGTAACACTTCCAGAAACTAAAAGTTTTACATACTTTTATATTAGTACGCTTGTTATGTGAAACAGAAATAAATAATTGAGCGCTATTGTTATGATATATTTTATTCATTCGAACTTCTCCAATGGCCCTCCGAACTTCAGACCTGGCCCCGTAGCCGAATGGCATTTCTGCGACGCGAAACGCAATCGAAACGCCACAGAAAGGTAGTCTGGCTCTGTCGCGCCAATACGCAAGATCGATAGAGATAGATAGCTACGAAAGAGGTATTATCGTGAGCGTTTCGTGAGCGTTTGTGCATCGGCTAAGCACACTGACAAGAAGTGAACCACTTCTCGCCCTACTGCGTAAAAAGAGCACCATCTGTACTGAAAAATATCTTTCACATTATTTATAAAATATATATAAAATAAACTGCATACTTATTACCCATAAAATAAGCCATCTCGATCTTGAAATTAACTACTTACGAACCAACTGTAAGATGAGTCCAAGATAATTTAGATAATTCACCATATCATGTAATATATAGCCTATATGTATATGTAGCCTGTGTGGTGACGGGTTAAGAATTTCACCACCCCCTTTCTTCCCGTGGGTGTCGTAGAAGGCGACTATGGGATATGGGTTAAATTGTGGCGTAGGCGAGAGGCTGGCAACCTGTCACTGCAATGTCACAGTTTCGTTTTCTTTCAACCCCTTATTTGCCAAGAGTGGCACTGAAGCTTTAGTAGTTTCATGTGTTCTGCCTACCCCTTTATGGGATACAGGCGTGATTGTATGTATGTATGTATGTATGTATCATGTAATTAAATTCTACTATACCTATTTGAGTAGGTAAGGTACAATCACAGCAATAATATTGCACAAAAAGCAGCTCGCTAAAATATTTGATATTATGCTTATTTCTAGACTAAAAACCCTTTTACAATTTAAGTGTAAAAAACAATAGAGTATTTTTTTACTTTGACAGTTGTGGCAAAAAATAGCTGCTATAAATTAAATCATTTATTTCAGGAAACTTTAGTCCATAGGTACACATATTCACAAATAAAGAAAATTACAACACAAACTGAGGTACTTATATCAAATTAAATTAAATTAAATCAAGGATATACATTTAAATCAATTTCACTGTGCACTGATTCATCAAATAATTCGATAACCTACCTATTCGATAAAATACCTCGTGCTTCGTTATTACGTTATCTCTAATCCTAAAAAAACGCACTATACATATAAGAGCGTGTCAGGTATTTATGCAGCCTTCTTTTTGTACGACATTATTGCCAGTGACTGTACACAGTGGTCTAACCATGGGAAACGACGATTAGAATACGTTACCTTTAATAAACAAAAGAAAATTGCGCGCACCCAAACAGAACAATACAAAGTAGAATAATTACCGAGCCCCGCGGCGAGGCAAGATAAACCACGATAACCTTTGTATTAAAAGATTTATTTTTTATTCAATTAGTCTGTTAATATGAATAACGTCTTTGCTTGCTGCGGACGTTCCTTTGAAATGTTAAAATGCGTTTCATGGAATAATTGTTTTTGATTTTTGTCCGCGCCCGGGACGGCGGGACCACTGGGGAGTAAGTAGTTGTGTAAAAATCACGTAGAAATAAAATTGATAACAGTAAATATTGCGAAAAATATAATAGGGGTACAGATTACAAAAATTAAGACGAATAAAATGTTATTACGAGTATAGCTATATTTATTTTGATGTGAATAAAATATCTATTGTTACGCAACATTTTAGATGTAATTAAAAATTCATTTTATAAAAAAATTTTTTGATTTCTGATACTGAAGGGTAATTGAGGGTATTCCTATACATTTTTTATGACAAGTATAGTAACCGTAGCATCACTTTGAATGACATCTGTTTTAGTTTATGTAAATATATGTTTTCTATTTAAAATATTCTGAATTAGGTACCTACTATTACTATTAAAATTAAGTAAGCAGATACTTATTTCCTTACCAAATGACTATTTTATGCTAATAAAAAGGTTTTTTTGTAACATGTATTTTTAAAAAAATCGCCAATTTCCCTCCAGCCAATCAAGTGTCACCAAAATTAACATTAATTAAAAAAATCCCTCAAAATTACGTATACCAATTAATTAATATCAAAAGGAGGCAAAATTAAAGGCCAAAAACCTCATTCGTGTAAGGTAAAAGCATAAATGATTGTACTGACATCTCATTAGCTTAGCGGGAAACGATACGCCCGCGGCACTATTGCGGGGCGCGGGCTACAGGCGGTAGCGGGGGAGGCGGCGGGAGCGGATACAAGGTATAGGGACAAGTAGGTAAGTATTTTTTTTATTGAGCCTAGACAGTAAACTTATGTTAGCAGAATAGGCTAGTTTCCTATACTTAAAATAAAATATTCTATGCAGTGCACGGAATAAAGCACCACATAATTAGTAGAAAAATATGGACAGAAGTTATGTTTAAACAAAATTTCTAATACTGTCTATGCTTCAAACTGTATGAAAGCTACAAATGTAATACTTATATACATCTCCAAACTTAATATTAACAAACACTGTCGCGATCAAAAATATTAGATCTCACGCTCCATTTACTAGATTTCCGAGGGTTCGGAATACTGGAATGTTTGAACGATAGGGACAAGCGCAGATAACGAAATTTTCATTTTAGGTTTTCTCAGTCGAACCTCTGTCTGAACACTCACGAAGGGATCCACTCCAGTGGTGATGGTGATCATGTTTCGATATCTCCCGAAAGAAAGTACAAATATCCGACACGTTCGTGCCACCTCAGGGCATATAATCCATACCAATATTATAAATGGGAAAGTGTGTGTGTCTGTTTGTTTATCCGTCTTTTACGGTAAAACGCAGGGACGAATTGATGTGATTTTTTAAGTGGAGATAGTTAAAGGGCTAGAGAGTGACATAGGCTATTTTTGTCTCTTTCTAATGCGAGCGAAGCCGTGGGCAAAAGCTAGTATATAATATATGCAACATATTAATGTTGTCTTGTCACTGTACTTTACTAATAATAAATCAATTTGTTTTTTTGTCATGCAGAAACGTCTACGAGCGATATTATACAAATTTTTAGGGTTCCGTAGTCAACTAGGAACCCTTATAGTTTCTCCATGTCTGTCTGTCCGTCCGTCCGTCCGTCCGTCCGTCCGTCCGTCCGTCCGTCCGTCCGTCCGTCCGTCCGTCCGTCCGTCCGTCCGTCCGTCCGTCCGTCCGCGGATAATCTCAGTAACCGTTAGCACTATAAAGCTGAAATTTGGTACCAATATGTATATCAATCACGCCGACTAAGTGCAAAAATAAAAAATGGAAAAAAATGTTTAATTAGGGTAGGTCCCCTACATGTAAAGTGGGGGCGGATTTTTTTTTTTTTCATTCCAACCCCAACGTGTGATATATTGTTGGATAGGTATTTAAAAATGAATAAGGGTTTACTAAGATCGTTTTTTGATAATATTAATATTTTCGAAAATAATCGCTCCTAAAGGAAATAAAAGTGTGTCCCCCCCCCTCTAACTTTTGAACCATATGTTTAAAAAATATGAAAAAAATCACAAAAGTAGAACTTTATAAATACTTTCTAGGAAAATTGTTTTGAACTTGATAGGTTTAGTAGTTTTTGAGAAAAATACGGAAAACTACGGAACCCTACACTGAGCGTGGCCCGACACGCTCTTGTCCGGTTTTTTAAATTAAAGGAAAAATGGAAAAATTCACACCTCAAAGCAAAGGCAGATGTCGCAGTTTCGAGTCCTGTCGGAGGTGTGAATTTTTCCTTTAATTTAAAAATATAATAATAAATAATCAAGTTTGTCTATTAAATTTCATTTCTCGCGCGGTTTAAACTCGCCCGCCGCTCGCGCCTTGCGCCACCCCCGCATAGAGTTCACCACATATCTGTATTTTTGCCCGATCAAAGGAGCCTTGTGCATGACGTGCTTTTGAACCGATGATCAAATTAGCAGAGCTTCCTTTTTGAGCAAAAATGTGTCTGTCAGATAGAGTTGTAGTTGTAAAGCTAATTAAAATTATAGAGATCGAAGCGGGTGGAATATCTCAACACAAAGCTACTACATTGGTATTTTGTGCGTGTAACAAAGAATTAAATTACCTTATGGCACAAACGCTCACGAAACGAAACGCTCGTAGATTATCTACCTCTCAATTGGGTATTAGCGTGACAGAGCCAGACTACCTTTCGCGGCGTTTCGTTTTCGTTTCGCGTCGCAGAAATGCCATTCGGCTACGGCACCAGGGTGGCTAGCCGAATGGCACAATCGCTCACGAAACGCTCACGAAACGAAGCGCTAGTAGATATCTATCTCTATCGCGCTTGCGTATTGGCGCGACAGAGCCAGCGGCGTATCGCTTTCGTTTGGCGTCGGAGAAATGCCATTCGGCTACGGGGCCTGTTTATTACAGATATATCGTAGGAAATTTTTAACCCCCGACGCAAAAACGATGTGGTGTTTTAAGATTAACGTGTCTGTCTGTCTGTGTGTCTGTCTGTGGCATCTTAGTTTTCGAACGAATGAACCGATTTACATAACGTTTTTTTTGAAAGCTCAATTAGTCGGGAGTGTTCTTAGTCATGTTTAATTTGATGAAAATCGATCCACTATGTCGGGGTTTTTGTTTTTCAAAATTTAATTACACAGAGTGACTGACCCTTACGACAAGCATATATCGTCACTACTTTAAAAAAAAACTTGTATCTTCGTCTGTCAATGAAAAGAAAATTGTAGTATGTATGGAATGCATATTGACTTACTGCGTTTTAACTTTGAGGAACAGCGTGAGATACGAGATTTTTTAAGTGACGATATGAAGGCTTGTTGTGGATATTCTGACAACGATATGTATAATATACAAATACATATACATAGAAAACATCCGTGACTCAGGAACAAAATATCTGTGCTCATCACACACAAATGCTCTTACCGAGACTCGAACCCAGGACCGCGGCTTAGCAGGCAGGGTCACTACGCGCTAGGCCAGACCGGTCATCTGGTTTGGTTGACTGTACATTGACTAGTAGACCTTCCATTAAATCAAATTTAATATCTTATAATATCTGTACCTAAATATTAACATATCAATACCCATATAAATTACGTCCCCAAATCGAGCCTTCACTGATATAATGACGTCACACGACGTCTATTGAATGTCAACTCCTATACATCATCACCACTCTTAAAACATCCTAAATACATTCACAACACTAAGCCAAAACCAACTTTTAACTAACTATATTTAAAGTACACTTTAGGTTGTATAGAAAATGGTGCATGTGACATAGAGTTGATATAACCAACGTTGATATTTGAGTCACGCAGGCATTTTATAGTAATTCCATAACTTTGTATGTGATATCGGGACCGGGGTGTTTAGATGTATCTCGGGATGTAAAGTCTCAGATTTGGACCTTTGGAATGAAACGGGATGTGAAGGTGGTAGTTATAGTAATGAATAGACGGTCAACAATCTTGACACTAAAAAAGGGGACATACTTTTTACGACTTTGAGAGCTGATATCTCAAAAACCGTTCACTTTAAGAAAAATGTTTTTAGAAAACTTTATATCATTTTAAAAGACCTTTCCATTGATACCCCACACGGGTATGTACATCGAAAAAAAAATTTTCATCCCTCAGTTACATGTATGGGGGCCCCACCCCAATTCTTTTTTTTTACTATTTAGTGTCATAATTTTGTAGCGGTTCATACAACACATATTCCCATCAAATTTCATCACTGTAGTACTTATAGTTTCCGAGTAAATCGGCTGTGACAGACGGACAGACGGACAGACGGACAGACGGACAGACGGACATGACGAAACTATAAGGGTTCCGTTTTTGCCATTTTGGCTACGGAACCCTAAAAAAGGATAATTTGAAAAATGTAGGGCTCAGCGGCCAATTGGCTTCATAGAACGCGTGCCTTCCTGAACTTTGGCGTTGGCGTAATCATCGCCGACCCATAACACTTAAAAATTGACTGTAAATGTACGGGCAAAGATTTCATTCCCATAGAAAATTTTAATTACGCGCTTTTTTTAGTCTTAATCTATCTAAATAATTATATAAAAGAAGAAGCTGACTGACTGACTGACTGACTGACTGACTGACTGACATATCAACGCACAGCCGAAACCGCTGGTCCTAGAGATTTCAAATTTGGCACGTAGGTTCCTTATATAGTGTAGAGGAGCACTAAGAAAGGATTTTCCAAAATTCATCTCCTAAGGGGGTCAAATGGGGGTTCAAAGTTTGTATGGGGAAACAAGATTAGTTTGACTATTTTATTCGAAACTTCACAGGAAGATTCCTTAAGACATATGACTGAATACGTGTTTCAGGTTTTTTGAAAATTTAACCCCTAAAAGGGTGAAAAGGGGGTGATAAAGTCAAAAAATCAATATGGGTATCGTTTTTATGGTTTATCGGGTCGCTGATCACGATAAATACAACGTTTTTAAAATCTAACGAGGCGGAAGTGAAATACCTTCTCCCCTGTTGTGGTGCAATGGGGTTTAAATATCAAAAAAATATATAAAAGAAGATATTGACTGACTGACTGACATATCAACACACAGCCGAAACCGCTGGTCCTAGAGATTTCAAATTTGGCACGTAGGTTCCTTATATAGTGTAGAGGAGCACTAAGAAAGGATTTTCCAAAATTCACCTCCTAAGGAGGTCAAATGGGGGTTCAAAGTTTGTATGGGGAAACAAGATTAGTTTGACTATTTTATTCGAAACTTCACAGGAAGATTCCTTAAGACATATGACTGAATACGTGTTTCAGGTTTTTTGAAAATTTAACCCCTAAAAGGGTGAAAAGGGGGTGATAAAGTCAAAAAATCAATATGGGTATCGTTTTTATGGTTTATCGGGTCGCTGATCACGATAAATACAACGTTTTTTAAAATCTAACGAGGCGGAAGTGAAATACCTTCTCCCCTGTTGTGGTGCAATGGGGTTTAAATATATAAAAGAAGATATTGACTGACTGATTGACATATCAACACACAGCCGAAACCGCTGGTCCTAGAAATTTCAAATTTGGCACATAGGTTCCTTATATGGCGTAGAGGAGCACTAAGAAAGGATTTTTCAAAATTCTCCTCTTAAAAGGGTGAAATGGGGGTTCAAAGTTTGTATGGGGAAACAAGATTAGTTTGACTATTTTATTCGAAACTTCACAGGAGGATTCCTAAAGACATATGACTAAATACATGTTTCAGGTTTTTTGAAAATTTGACCCCTAAAGGGGTGCAAAGGGGGTAAAGTCAAAAACACAATATGGGTATCGTTTTTATGGTTTATCGGGTCGCTGATCACGATAAATACAACGATTTTTAAATCTAATGAGGTGGAAAAGAAATTTTCTCCCCTGTTATTGTGCAATGGGGTTAAAATATCCAAAATAGCCATAAGTATAGCTTTAGTTTTTATCTTTACTTCTGGTTCAAGAGATTTCAAATTGACACGGAAGTTCCTTAGAGGAGCACTAAGAAAGGATTTTTCAAAGTTCACCTCCTAGCATGATAATTTGACAGGGGCAAGGACAGGGACAGGGCCAGGGACAGGGACAGGGACAGGGACAGGGACAGGGACAGGGACAGGGACAGGGACAGGGACAGGGACAGGGACAGGGACAGGGACAGAGACAGGGACAGGGTCAGGGACAGGGACAGGGACAGGAACGGGATAGGGTTAGGGATAGGGATAGGGATAGGGATTGGGATTGGGATAGGGATAGGGATATGGATATGGATATGGATAGGCATAGGCATTGGGATTGGGATTGGGATTGGGATTGGGATTGGGGTAGGGATAGGGATAGGGATAGGGATAGGGTTAGGGATAGGGATATGGATAGGGATTGGAATTGGGATAGGGATAGGGATATGGATAGGGATAGGGATAGGGTTAGGGATAGGCATTGGGATTGGGATAGGGATAGGGATAGGGATAGGGATTGGGATTGGGATAGGGATAGGGATAGGGATATGGATAAGGATAGGGATAGGGATAGGGATATGGATAGGGATAGGGATATGGATAGGGATAGGGATAGGGATAGGGATAGGGATAGGGATAGGGATAGGGATAGGGATAGGGATAGGGATAGGGATATGGATAGGGATAGGGATAGGGATAGGGATTGGGATTGGGATAAGGATAGGGGTAGGGGTAGGGGTAGGGGTGGGGATAGGGATCGGGATCAGGATCGGGATCGGGATCGGGATAGGGATAGAAATAGGGATAAAAATAGGGGACGGGGACGGGGATAGGGATAGGGGAGGGACGGGGACAGGGACGGAACGGGGACGGGGACAAAGATAGAGATAGGGACGGAGATAAGAATAGGGATTGGGGTCGGAATAATCGGTCGGCAATCGATATTTAGGCAGTGTAAAATGCAGGTGGCCCAGTGGGAAGGTATTAGTAAGTAGGCATCGGCGAGTATCCTGAAATGAAATGAAATGAAATAATTTATTTGCTCAACATACACTGGTGTTGTAAATTTACATGTCAGTATTTTAATTGTATTACATGAAGGTATGTTCCACCGTAATTGGCATGCAAAATCTTACATTAACTATTATAATTATTTACAGTATTCACACAATATATTTACATTTATAATTAATTATCAATCATATCATAAATATTAATGTTATAACTTTAATTAATAATACAAAATATATTCTCATTATTTTTAATTATACAATTTATCAAAATATTCATTTAAATTATAAAATGGCCGAGTTATCAGGTATGACTTTAATTTTTTTGAGAAATCGTTAATATTATTACATTGCTTAATGTCAGAACTTAAAAAATTGAAGATTTTGATACTATTATAATCCATACTTCTTTTAAAATGCACGTAATTTTTACACTCGGGCAGTTGAAAATCCACATTGACTTTACATAATCTACGTGGTCTATTGCCACTAACACATGCGAAATTGGATTTATTTTTGTAAACAAAAATACATATTAAATATATATATAGCGATATTACCGTCAATATTCCATGTTTTATAAATAGCGGACGGCAATGTTCAAGAGGCTCCGCTTTTTCAATATATCTAATAGCCTTTTTCTGCAAAATAAGAACATGGTGCACGTGAACACTATTGCCCCAAACCTCGAGGCCGTATCTTACTATACTTTCAAAGTGTGCAAAATAAACAGTTTTAAGTACCGAAGAGTTTAACATTTTGGAGAGGTTTTTTAAGGCATAACAAGCACTGGCTAGTCTTTTTCTTATAAGACTTATATGGTTTGGCCATCGCAACTGTGAATCTAGTTGGACTCCTAGGAATTTGACATTGTTGACTTTTGCTATAGGTAAGGGTAAGTCATAAGCCGAGCTGTTCGTATGTCTTAAAAAAGGGAAATACAGTGTTTTGTCCATGTTAACTTTCAAACCATTACATTCATCCTGCATCCGTAAACTATTACATTCAATGTGCTGTAAGAAGATCGTTGTTTGCTTGCCTTTTATATGTTTACGTTTGCAATAAGTATAAGCAAAATGGAAAAAATTGTAAGCGATAATGCAAGGAAGTACTTTTTACCCTACCGACCATAGCGTCGAGATACTGGCTATGTGGGTTGTATGAAGTTTCCCCAGTATAAATATTTATATAGGTAAAATACATACATATTCGCACCTACGCTGTGGTCGCTGTGTAACAATTCTACAATCATTGCAAGAACTTCTTTTAAAACAATATTAATATGTGTAAGGTACAGTCAGCCAAAACCGGACCGTACAGCAAATAGATCAGTTACAATGGCCCTCCAGTCGAGAATTGCCCCGCTTTACCTTAATCGAAATAATCGCGGACAGATGTACCTACAAAGAAACCTACGGATCCAAATGAAAATCTTATTTTTTGTAAACGTTTCAATAAGAATACTTTTATTACGCGGGCGAAGCCGCGGGTAAAAGCTAGTATTTGATATTTTAAAATTTGTCCTACTTAAAACGAAGACTTTTGCTCTCGCTCGATCAATCTCATGTGATCTATATAGATCAAGAACAAATTAATACTGGACTGACAAAGCCCATACAAAAAAGCGTACCCCTGAAATATATGGGCCTCTTCGGTTTAAAACTAGATGGCGCTGTTCGCAGCCCGGAAATAGCCAAAATCATATTTTCCCCAAATATTTTTGCGTGTTTCTATTTTTATAAGAACAAATGACATATTTCTTTATTTTAAAATCATGATATCACGTAACGTCAATACACATTTTAAAAAAATCAGTGTAGTTTTGATAGTATTTAATAGGTGGCGCTAAAAAGTCGAGGTACGATTCAAAATCAAATCAAAATCAAAATAATTTATTCAGCAAATAGGCCACAGGGGCACTTTTACACGTCACATGTACATAGGTATTTAAAAAAATATTTAAAATTGAGTTGAAATTACAATTGATACTATTATATACTAATTCTAAGTTCTAACTAAAGTTAACTCTATACAATTAATTAGAGATGTAGAAGGTCTCTAAATGTCGAATTACAACCAAGAACTACACTAAATTTTAATATAAAAAGTACAAATACAAAAAAAAAAAGTCTAAAATTACTTTAGAGGTGCAAATGACTCTAAATGTCACAACTAAAAATAAAATGTATATCTACTTAATCTAATTCTCCTTAGAGATGTATATGGTCTCCATGAGTCAAAATCATATATTTAAAATATTCACTAAAAGAAAGGAAACAAACGACAACCGAACAAAGTGTCCTAATTTAATAAAAATTAGAATTATTACTAAGTTATAACAGCCCCAGTAAGCTTAAACAGACCGGTCTTCACAGACGGCACCCGTTCACGAGTATGACGCGTATCTCAGCCATCGCCTCCCTCAACCTTTATTCGGGAAGGTGGCGACCCGATCAACGACGCCACCGCAGCAAAGACGTTTAAGTGTGCATGACATGTTCAAGCTGCCAGGCTAAATTAAATATTCAAATAATAAAACATAGCTGTAAGACACTATATTCTGTGCTCGTATGTTACAAAGGAAGGAAATATAGATTTATACAATAAAATTAAAGTAAGATAAACATTAAACATTCATCATTCTTAGTATGAAGTATGTAAATCCTATTATAAATAATCCCTGATATAGATCAATAACTGCAAACTGTACAGTGTAATCCAAAGAATCCATTTAAATGATGACTCGTTGCACAATTGACCTCTTACGCCACAATTTGTTACATACGAATCTTGTTTGATTTTCGTTTTTTACGTTTTTGCTCATTTTACTTTCACGGGCGCTTCAATTGGTACGTCATATTTTTGGATCTTTATAGAGCAGATGTTACGTACCTATTTATATTACACCACTTTTTTGTACTAGTGTTAGTAACAACCTGTCTGACGGTAAGGAGTCACAGTAGTCTATTAAATATATCTTTATTAAAGTCATGACAATATATGATTTCATTACAATCGTAATATGTCGTGCTTAGACGACATAAAATAACATTTTATGCTCTAGAGAGATTTTCTTCTCAGCCCAAGGTAATCGGTCTCAACAGCCAAAGAGTTAAAACATATTGCACAATTTTATTGAGCAATAAAACTGTGTAAATGACAAAACTTGTTATATTATTTTATTGTTGCTACTTCTCCTTCTTTCATTGCCATTCCCGAACGGACGTCGGCGACCACCTTTGCCATTTATCTCCTGCTTTTTGCCGTTCTTGTCAGTATGGCTGCGTTACTTTCATTAGTAAATTTTTTCACAAACGAATTCAGAATTTTTGCTATAATTTATTAAAATGTTGTATTTTCTGTCATTAAATTTAGTAAATCACATAAAAAAGGAGTCGATTATCGTTCAAAAATGTTTGACTTGGCAGAAAACCAAGCGTCTGAAACTCTGACTGATCACATGTTGAACTGTAAACAAAAAAGAAAAAGTTACTTGCCGGGAATTGATTATGTATTATTTTCGCTTTACTAGAATTTCGTGGTGTAAATTGCCGTGAAAAACATAAATATTTCCTCGCAATCGAAGTGAAAAGCACAGTGTACAAGGGCATAAATATCCATTTTTACCCTCGTCGACTATTTAGGTCTTCTCTTCGTTCAAACAAAAAAAATGCCTCGGCTAAAAATGGGTCACTTTATGTCCTTGTTATACAATCTACTACAAAAATGTTGCTAGTAAGTGCATATACATATAGTAGTGTTCAGAATAAGCTAAAATTTTACTTGAGATTGAAAAGTAAAAATGAATAGGCTAGTTTTCTTCGATTATCGCGTCGGGACCTCAACAATAGGTTAGTATCAGGAATGCATTTTAAAAAGACACTGAAGTGACGTTCCGAAATCTTCACAGCGTGGTGGTAATAGCATTAATTGAGTATATCTGGGTGAATCCACGTAAAAGTAGCGTGAGTTACGACTCCATTGATTGTTTATTTGAACTACAGCTGCAAATGAAAGGATCTATGCATATATCGGGAAAGTAACACTTATTTAGAGATAGATTATCACTTGAACTCGTCGTGAAAATCGAGACCCTTGTTACTCTTGCCGCGGATTGACCCATCTACTTATTTTTTTTTAATATTTTAATATCAACATTTTATTTATTTAAAGCCAGTTTCGAGTTTCATTTACACTAAATATACGAAAAAAATATACAAAGAACCAGGTGGTAATAACCACTCCGCAAATCTCACCGACAATCACACCGGTTTTCGAATGTGTTCAACCTTTTTTGTCCCTTTCCCTCTTGACCTTTGGCATATGCTTGTTCACTTTCTATCACGTTCACTCGTCAAAATAATGAGTGCTACTATTTTAGTTAACCTTCACAATTAACTTCGTTAAAAACGATTAAAAATTATCATTTCTTAAGATAATATAATTATAAGTGTTTTTTTATATATTATTCATTTTACTACTTCTAAAGTTATACTTGGGTATATGACATGCATTTGAAGCAAATATTTATTTATGTATTTTACATATTTTTTATATTTTACATTTATGTAGTTTTGCAGGCTTTAAGCACATTTGATAAATTAGTTAAGTATGTAATTGTTATTATGTATGTACCAAATTATCATAAAACAGTGTTCGAAGTACCAATATAAATATTCACTTAAAACAATTTTGACACTTCCAACAAAACGTATAAACACCGCACTTAAATGTTAATTTACAAAAATGTCAATTACCCCGTTCTTGAGAGTAATAATGATAAAAAGTATAAAAGCCGTTATCCGGCGTTCAGTCTCTCATAAATTGCTGAATGGATCGCGATGAGATGCTGATGTGTAATTAAACTTTAAGTCGGAACGTAATGAGGAGTAAGGTCCTTGTCTTTTGACCTTTTTGGTGCCTGAAGAGTCAGATATAGTATAAAGGAAGTAAATTAACTTGGTTTCTATAAAAAAAAAGCATTTAAATAAATAAATAATTGGGGACACCTTACACAGATCAACTTAGTCCCAAACTAAGGAAAGCTTGTATGGGTGCTAAGCGACGATATACATACTTAAATAAATGCCCTTACAGGGATTCGAACCCAGGACCGCGGCTTAGCAGGCAGGGTCACTACCGACTGAGCCAGACGTCGTCAATGGATATTTAGATAAATAATTTTAACGATGTCATGCATATCACTAAAAATAATAAGTAACATAATTGCTTTTAAAGTAAAACTTATGTCAATTTAAGCAAATAATAAATTTAATACAAAAAAAAAATACTATCTTGGATGAGACTTGGATTAGGCTTATATTTACAACTTTAAAAAATTTTACCGCTTAAAATAACCGTATGTTAAGTAACCGTATAGTGACGGGTTAAGAATTCCGCCACCCCCTTTCTTCCCGTGGGTGTCGTAGAAGTCCACTGTGGGATGTGGGTTAAATTGTGGCGTAGGCGAGAGGCTGGCAACCTGTCACTGCAATGTCACAATTTGGATATCTTTCAACCCCTTTTTGCACTTGGCACTGAAACTTAGTAGTTCATGTGCTCTGCCTACGCCTTTATGGGATACAGGCGTGATATAATGCATGTATGTATGTATGTTAAAATAAGCTACTGGTTGCAATGCTTATACTGTGTAAAAGTGCTTGTATTTCTTGACCTGGATTACTTCTATCATTAACTCCGACTTTCGATACCTGTTTTGGACACTTTAAGGTTTTTCGTATTACGTGCAGGTAAATAAGAGTTACGTCAACCTGTCATCTCAGGTTTTATAAAATAAAGATTTTTGATACGAAATGTATAAAGTAAACTGAAATAGATATCATACACGAACGAAAAAACGACAAGTCACACTGGTGGCCGAGCCGGGAATCCCCGGGTCTTCAGCTTACGCAGCTAACGTCATTACCACTAGACCACCCGCCCGCCACGATTTGGAAGACCCGGGTTCGATTCCCGGCTCAGCCACCAGTGGGCCTTGTTTTTTCGTTCGTGTATGATATCTATTTCAATTTATACATAGTAGTGTGACTATTTGAAAAACAACAAATCAAAAAAATAATTGATAAAATAATTTGTTTGTTCCCTATTAGTTTTATAAGTATAAGTCAAGTAACGATTCAAATATCTTATTACAACTATTTCAAGTACATATTTGTTTGACTTTTACTTTTGATACTTATTTCGGTCACGTTTAGATTTTTAACACCCGACGCAAAAAAGATGAGGTGTTATAAGTTAGACATGTCTGTCTGTCTGTGGCATCGTAGCTCCCGAACGGCTGAACCGACTCAGATTTAGTTTTTTTGTTTGAAAGCTGAGTCGATCGGGATTGTTCTTAGCCATGTTTCAAGTAAATTGGTCCACTTAATCGGGGTTTCTAACAAAATTTTAATTTTGTGGTTAGGTTATTGATTATGTATGTTTGTACAGAATAAAGATCTCACCTATCTATGTACTCATAACATAACATTTACATTTGAAGGTTGACTGGAAGAGATCCCATTAAGGGATAAGTCCGCCTACATTATATACCTATTACTGACTCTGTCCCCTGTGTCCCTTTTGTTTCCTTTATGTACAATAAAGCTTATACATACATACATACATTTACAATTAGTTAAATGTTTATTAAAATAATTAAAATAATATCTGATCCGACATTGCAGTGCATTAGCTATTGAAATTGTGTACGAAAACACTCACATACTACCAGTTTCCTGGATAATATCGTCGTTTCAGTAATTCGCAAAAAGAACCTATATCTTCTCGAATTGGTAAACTATTTGGCAAAAAAACCCCCGACAGAGTGGACCGATTTACATGAAACATGGCTAAGAACACTCCCGACTAACTCGGCTTTCAAACTAAAAAAAACTAAAACTAAATCGGTTCGGGAGCTACGATGCCACAGACAGACACACACACAGACAGACAGATAGACAGACAGACAGACACGTCAAACTGATAACACCCATCGTTTTTGCGTCGGGGGTTAAAATTCAGGGCTTAGGTGATCAATTAATCAACTCACCATCTGTATCCTGTGCAACTCATCCATGGCCTCCGGCAGCAGCGGCTTCACCGAGTTGATCTCCATCATGGTCAAATGATCCAGCCGACCGTAGCTCCCTCCCGCCGACACATACACAGACAGACGGACAATCACGTCAAACTTATAACTTCTTAACGACTTGCTCCAGCGCCTCCCGGAGGCCGACGTCTTTGCCGACGGTTTAGGGACGTTTATGAGGCGGTTCCCCTTGTTTTGGCATAATTGTACAATCAAGAATTATTTTTAGCATAATCTATATTGGCATAATTCACCTTTCGCATAATCTGTTTTGGCATAGTATAGTTACGCATAATTTGTCTAGGCATATTTTTTTTTGTCCTGATATATTTCATGCATAAAAGTTATTCGCCGAATGGTTTTTATGCATAAATTATTTCTGCATAACATGGTTTAGTCGAAATTTACCACGTAGAATTTTTATCGTAGGTAATACTACTATATTAATGTTGCAGTTCTAACCTAACCTTACCGAAATTCTTGACAAAATGTTGTATTTGTTGAGGTCACAGTTCTAACCTAACCGAACCGACTCTCTTGACAGCATTTAGTATGGGTGGATATTCTGATTTTAAGAAATAATATGCCAAATACAATTATACGAAATAATTTTATTCATAAAAACCATCGGCGTTAACAGAATTATTCGAACTTATTTTCGGACAAAGTAATATTCGTATTATAACAGATTATGACAAATAAGTTTTCTGTCAAATTAACATTCGGCGAAAATCGATTATGCGAAGTCTGTTATGCGAAAATCGTTTCGGACAATTAAAATTATGCCAAATAGAGGGAACCCTTATGGGGCATGTGGAGCTGCATCTCAACAATTGCACTACATAGTTAGAATTATATTTTTATGTTCCTAATATCTTGTATGACTTTTATGATTTTTGTTTTTCTTTTACTTAATGTTTTTATTGACATTCAAATTAGAATTAGTTTAGAATTGATACTGGACGATTAACGTTTAACAATCTTGTATAATTAATGTGTAAGTGTTTTGGTTCAGCACTATAAACTTGCATGTGATTTTTAAGACTCCTTATTCCTTAGAGCGCTCATCAATTTCACGAAACGGCCATCGATAGATGGCGTTGGCGCTCGGTACGCGAGCACCTGCAACTCAACGCGCGTTTCAACGCCGACACAAATAATCTTGATAGTTTTGAATTAAATTGGTAATAACATAATTTTCAATTTTATACGGGGAATTTCCTGTTCATGGTATGGTAGTAGTAAATAAGGTGTATGAATGTAGTAAAAGTATAGTAGTCTACATATACATATATAAATACAGGTTTCCTAATTGATTGATTCAACAACCAACACCGCTGAGCCGAAACTACGAAAGCTAGAAAGTCGAAATTTGTATAGATTGCATTAACAAAATTTCGAAGAGATAAGAATCGATTATGAAAATTTACACCCCTAGTAGAGGGAAAAAGGGAGTGAAAGTTTGTAGCGGGATCAATTTGTTTTTTTTTATTAGGAAATTTTTAGTTAGGAACTTGAAATTAGAGAATAGTTTAATAGTGATTTCTGTTTTTTAGGGTTCCGTAGTCAACTAGGAACCCTATAGTTTCGCCATGTCTGTCTCCGTCCGTCCGTCCGTCCGTCCGTCCGTCCGCGGATAATCTCAGTAACCGTAAGCACTAGAAAGCTGAAATTTAGTAACAATATGTATATCAATCACGCCAACAAAGTGCAAAAATAAAAAATGGAAAAAAATGTTTTATTAGGGTACCCCCCCCCCCTACATGTAAAGTGGGGGCTGATTTTTTTTTTCATTCCAACCCCAACGTGTGATATATTGTTGGATAGGTATTTAAAAATGAATAAGGGTTTACTAAGATCGTTTTTAGGGTTCCGTAGTCAACTAGGAACCCTTATAGTTTCGCCATGTCTGTCTGTCCGTCCGTCCGTCCGCGGATAATCTCAGTAACCGTAAGCACTAGAAAGCTGAAATTTGGTGCCAATATGTATATCAATCACGCCAACAAAGTGCAAAAATAAAAAATGCAAAAAAATGTTTTATTAGGGTACCCCCCTACATGTAAAGTGGAGGCTGATAATTTTTTTCATTCCAACCCCAACGTATGATATATTGTTGGATAGGTATTTAAAAATCAATAAGGGTTTACTAAGATCGTTTTTTGATGATATTAATATTTTCGGAAATAATCGCTCCTAAAGGAAAAAAAGTGCGTCCCCCCCTCTAACTTTTGAACCATATGTTTAAAAAATATGAAAAAAATCACAAAAGTAGAACTTTATAAAGACTTTCTAGGAAAATTGTTTTGAACTTGATAGGTTCAGTAGTTTTTGAGAAAAATAGGGAAAACTACGGAACCCTACATTGAGCGTGGCCCGACACGCTCTTGGCCGGTTTTTTTGATAATATTAATATTTTCGGAAATTATCACAGTTATAGTGACTTTCATATTTTTATAAGAACAGCATGCACTTACGTCCAGAACAGTGACATTTGGTGCATTGGAACTGCTCATGATGTGTCACTTTTTAACCGTCGCCTCAAATCTGAGAGATTTGAGGCGAGGTTCTCAATTCGTCTGTATGTTTATTTTTTTTTCATTTTTTATGTTTGTTCCTCGATATCTCCGTTGTTACTGGACCGATTAAAAAAAAAAAAAAATTGAATGTATATGAATACAGATTGGTCCCATTTTTCTCAGAACCCAGTTCTGATGATGGGATCCTGGAGTAATCGAGGGAACTCCTCGAATCTGAAAGGCATACGTATGGTGATTTTTGTGTTTTTAAAGGAACAGCATGCATTTAGGTACGGAACAGTGACATTTGGTGCAGTGGAACTGCTGATGATGGCCAGAACGGAACTTCTCAAATCTGAACGGCACGCTTATAGTGACTTTGGTATTTTTATAAGAACAGCATGCACTTTCGTCCAGAACAGTGACATTTGGTGCAGTGGAACTGCTGATGATGGTCAGAACCGATCTTCTCAAATCTGAACGGAACACTTATAGTGACTTTGGTATTCTTATAAGAACATCATGCACTTACGTCCAGTCCAGAACAGTGATATTTGGTGCAGTGGAACTGCTGATGATGGTCAGAACACTCAGAACCAAACTCCTCAAATCTGAACGGCACGCTTATAGTGACTTTGGTATTTTTATAAGAACAGCATGCACTTACGTCCAGAACAGTGACATTTGGTGCAGTGGAACTGCTGATGATGGTCAGAACCGAACTCCTCAAATCTGAACGGCACACTCATAGTGACTTTGGTATTTTTGTAAGAAAAGCATGCATTTAAGTTCAGAACAGTGACATTTATTTAGTTATGTTTGTTAAGCATATTGAGTTTTCAAGTCAAAGTTTGTCAAGCTTCGATTTCTTATAATCGGATTCATGAGGAATTGAGAAACTCCTCAAACCTTAGCGTTATACGTATATTGATTTGTGTTGCCATCAAATAATTAAAGCATTAAAAGCAGTTTTAAAAAATACCTACACATTTCTACATAATCCAACATTCGCAAGTAGCCACCAGAACCCGAAAGGCGGCGGTTTTTTTTTTCTTAAAAAATATTAAACGTTTTTTTATGAGATAGGAGGCAAACGAGCAGATAGGCTGCCTGATGGTAAGCGATGACTGCCGCCCATGGACACCAGAAGCACCAGAAGTGTTGGAGGTGCGTTGCCGGCCTTTAAGATGGATGTACGCTCTTTTCTTGAAGGTTTGAAGGTCGCATTGGTCCGGAAATACCGCTGGCGACAATTCATTCCACAGTTTAACTGTGCATGGCGTGACCAAATTTGCAAAACATTGCGTCTTAGAAACATTTTAAACTTTAAAATGTTTTTAAAATTTAAAGGGTGAAAATCAAAATATGTACATGTTCGTTCTAAAAGTAGCTGATCAAACATCGTCGGTTTGGAAAGCCTGCGGTAAAATTTTTGCTCATTACTATACATATTCGATTTAGAGGGTTTTGAGATTTAGGAAATAAAACAACGCTTCATTAGATTTAATTTAATAGCATTATGTAATTATAATGTCAATGTAAGTGCAAGCAGTCTTATTTACAACAAACTTACAAGCGGAAAGAAATATATGCAGAAAGAAAAAAGAAGCTGTCAATACTGAATCCCCTAGGGTGACAATGTATGAATAGCACAGAAAAGTATTAAAATAACATAAAAACCGGCCAAAAGCGTGTCGGGCCACGCTCAGTGTAGGGTTCCGTAGTTTTCCGTATTTTTCTCAAAAACTAACCTATAAAGTTCAAAACAATTTTCAAAGAAAGTCTTTGTAAAGTTCTACTTTTGTGATTTTCTTCATATTTTTAAACATATGGTTCAAAAGTTATAGGGGGGGGGGGGCGCACTTTTTTTCCTTTAGGAGCGATTATTTCCGAAAATATGAAAATTATCAAAAATCGATCTTAGTAAAACCTAATTCATTTTTAAATACCTATCTAACAATATATCACACGTTGGGGTTGAAATGAAAAAAAAAATCTGCCCCCTCTTTATATGTAGGGGTACCCTAATAAAACATTTTTTCCATTTATTATTATTATTAACGACCTTCCACATATTTATAATGAGCCCAAATATGATGGGGTTATGATGAGGAGAATAGCAGTTCTGTTGACCACCTCCTGACTCCATCATGAGAACTTGGACCTCGTCTAGTTCAATGGTGCTCGTCAGCCCAAATCTAATGAGCCCGAACATGATGGGGTTATGATGAGGAGAATAGCAGTTCTGTTGGCCACCTCCTGACTCCATCATGAGACCCTGGACCTCATCTAGTTCGATGGTGCTCGTCAGCCCAAATCTAATGAGCCTAAACATGATGGGGTTATGATGAGGAGAATAGCAGTTCTGTTGACCACCTCCTGACTCCATCATAAGACCTTGGACCTCATCTAGTTCCATGGTGCTCGTCAGCCCAAATGTAATGAGCCCGAACATGATGGGGTTATGATGAGGAGAATAGCAGTTCTGTTGGCCACCTCCTGACTCCATCATGAGACCCTGGACCTCATCTAGTTCGATGGTGCTCGTCAGCCCAAATCTAATGAGCCCAAACATGATGGGGTTATGATGAGGAGAATAGCAGTTCTGTTGACCACCTCCTGACTCCATCATGAGACCCTGGACCTCATCTAGTTCGATGGTGCTCGTCAGCCCAAATCTAATGAGCCCAAACATGATGGGGTTATGATGAGGAGAATAGCAGTTCTGTTGACCACCTCCTGACTCCATCATAAGACCTTGGACCTCATCTAGTTCCATGGTGCTCGTCAGCCCAAATGTAATGAGCCCGAACATGATGGGGTTATGATGAGGAGAATAGCAGTTCTGTTGGCCACCTCCTGACTCCATCATGAGACCCTGGACCTCATCTAGTTCGATGGTGCTCGTCAGCCCAAATCTAATGAGCCCAAACATGATGGGGTTATGATGAGGAGAATAGCAGTTCTGTTGACCACCTCCTGACTCCATCATAAGACCTTGGACCTCATCTAGTTCAATGGTGCTCGTCAGCCCAAATCTAATGAGCCCGAACATGATGGGGTTATGATGAGGAGAATAGCATTTCTGTTGGCCACCTCCTGACTCCATCATGAGACCCTGGACCTCATCTAGTTCGATGGTGCTCGTCAGCCCAAATCTAATGAGCCCAAACATGATGGGGTTATGATGGGGAGAATAGCAGTTCTGTTGACCACCTCCTGACTCCATCATAAGACCTTGGACCTCATCTAGTTCGATGGTGCTCGTCAGCCCAAATGTAATGAGTCCAAACATGATGGGGTTATGATGAGGAGAATAGCTGTTCTGTTGACCACCTCTGACTCCATCATGAGACCTTGGACCTCATCTAGTTCGATGGTGCTCGTCAGCCCAAATCTAATGAGCCCAAACATGATGGGGTTATGATGAGGAGAATAGCAGTTCTGTTGACCACCTCCTGACTCCATCATGAGACCTTGGACCTCATCTAGATCGATGGTGCTCATCAGCCCAAATCTAATGAGCCCAAACATGGTGGAGTTATGATAAGTAGAATAGCAGTTCTGTTGAACATCTCCTGCCTGACTCCATCATCATGAGAACCAGAACCTCATCCTGGTTCCAAAATATAATAATAATTCAAACTCTCAACAAACTTCACGTATAACTTAAAATCCAAAATCATATGAAAAGCATGTCGAATGCTAAAATTGCATAAGGTGTAAAAAGGATCAAGATTTGTTTAGTCGCAGTTTACGGCACTTCTCGGAACTATCGCGCTGCTTACGAAAGCTAGGTGCGCCGGACGATCAAACGCAGGTCCGTTGTCTTCGAGCGCTCGGCGCAGACTGAGCGGGCTCGCGTTAGCACAGTGTCTTTTATTCGAATTTTAGGTGTTTTAAAAACATATCTATCGACAGAAAGGTATGTCTTATATGTATGATTTTTTTCTTATAGGTCAATAAGAAGTTCTAGTTTAGGATAATATTATTTAAGAGTTACAAAAAATGCAGGAATCGCAGGAAAAATACATAATGTAAACCTCTTTTTATCGAAAAAATGGGGAGGATACGGAAGGTTATTTATCCACCATTTCAAGTAAATCTTAAAATGTCAAAGTATTAGCTAACTCGTACAGGATATAACAAATAGGATTGTGATCATTTATTACCCCAAATAACATTTTTAACAGCACAATCACGATTCTAAACGAGCTATCCCACTACGAAATTTGAAAACGTCTTCCGAAAAAACTGATTTTTCGGAAGTATAAAAAGACATATTTTAAAGTAGTACCAATTGACTTTCTAGCTTAAGATATGTACTTTTAGGAACATTATCATTTTTTTAATAATCATTTATAGTTTCTTTATAATTTTGAATGAAAAAGGTTCCATTTTGCAAATAACGCTCGTCTTTAGGAGTAAGGCCTCTTAAGTAAATAAATAACACTCCATCGTTTTTGGGTCGGGAGTTAAAAATCAAAGCTTACTATTTAGAATTTTTTACGAAATATTTATGTACAACTAATGTCTAAAAAAAGTCCTTGTACCCCAAAAGTCTTTTTCCAAGGCTCGCGGAAGAGGGCCAAAAGCATTAACCTCCTTCTTGGTGTCGGCTGACTCAACCGCACGTGACCGGCAAGGAGAGCACTTGTTGTATCAAATAACTGTCGTTATGTGTAGTACAAGTTACTACAATAGGCGATATTCAACTGTCGCTAGGATGTCTTAAAACATGAGCGATTTTTTTTTATATACCAGATGTGGCAAACAAGCCTGTGGTCCATTTGATGGTAAGCGGTCACCGTATCCTATGGACGCTTGCAACTCCAAAGGTGTTACTTGCGCGTTGCTGATTGACAATCCAGTAGGTTCTAGATTGGTTCTTCTGTTTTTTTATGTCACGAAATATTAATGTACTAATAAGTTCTTGTACCCCAAATAGTGCTTTTCCAAAACTAGGCAAAAGCATTAACCTCCTTCTTGGTGTTGGCTGACTCAACTGAACGTGACTAGCAAGGAGAGCACTTGTTGTTATATCACTTTATATTAAATAACTGTCGTTATGTGTAGTACAAGTTAATAGCGACTGGTCTGGCCTGGTGGCTAGACTGACCCTGCCTGAGCCGCGTTCCTGATGGGTTGGAATCCAGGTACGGGCATTTATTTGTGTGATGAGCACAGATATTTGTTCCTGAATCATGGACGCTTTATAATTATGTATATTATATGCATTTGTATATTTAATTATATAGATTGTCTGGGACCCACAACAGAAGCCTTCTTCAGCTTACCATGGGACTCGGTCAATTTGTGTAAGAATTTCCTATACTTAACGCTTATTATTTATTAATATTTATTAGCATGAGCGACTTTCAATTGACAAATCGCTAGGAAGTCTTAGAAGCATGAGCGATACGTAGATTTACGACAGATTCTGCCCCTTTTTAGGAGTTTTCAGGGGCGGCTCACTCCGCGATCCTTTCACCGCGCTACAAGTACATGCCGGCGGCCGCGAGTTCGCGGCCCATTCAGTGGCGACGACCTTCGCGCGGCGCAATAGAATTCAATGTCGTCTGCACGCGTGCGGTCCGTTTGTTAATGTAGGTAATAATTTAGAATGGCGGCGTTTTGTGAACTTCAAAGGAGTGAGCCTTCTGTACTTGTACTATTATATATTCTGTGGAGTTTTCTAAATTTAATGGCGCACAATATCATTTGTATTGGCTCTAAAGTAAGCGAGATCATTAGATTCATTGGTTTTTCTAATGAATCGCTAACTTACAAGATTCTTACATCGCTACCTTTCACGCTTTGCACCACACATGTTAGCAAGTGTTCTAAGTGTATTTTACACATGGCATGGTGTAGTAGTGGGTCAATGATTGCATTCGGCAACCCGATGGTGTCATAGTGGTTTATTGCCATACTTATTACTTGTTAGACTACTCATCTCCGGCGGTTCTGTCTGCGACATTTCCTGTCAAATGCGAGTGAAATGTGTAGAAAGTAAGTATTGCAGACGTTAGCGAATATCTATATCTAAATATATAAAAGAAGAAGCTGACTGACTGACTGACTGACATATCAACGCACAGCCGAAACCGCTGGTCCTAGAGATTTCAAATTTGGCACGTAGGTTCCTTATATAGTGTAAAGGAGCACTAAGAAAGGATTTTCCAAAATTCACCTCCTAAGGGGGTCAAATGGGGGTTCAAAGTTTGTATGGGGAAACAAGATTAGTTTGACTATTTTATACGAAACTTCACAGGAAGATTCCTTAAGACATATGACTGAATACGTGTTTCAGGTTTTTTGAAAATTTAACCCCTAAAAGGGTAAAAAGGGGTGATAAAGTAAAAAAATCAATATGGGTATCGTTTTTATGGTTTATCGGGTCGCTGATCACGATAAATACAACGTTTTTAAAATCTAACGAGGCGGAAGTGAAATACCTTCTCCCCTGCTGTGGTGCAATGGGGTTTAAATATCAAAAAAATATATAAAAGAAGATATTGACTGACTGACTGACATATCAATGCACAGCCGAAACCGCTGGTCCTAGAGATGTCAAATTTGGCACGTAGGTTCCTCATATAGTGTAGAGGAGCACTAAGAATGGATTTTTCAAAATTCGCCTCCTAAGGGGGTCAAATAGGGGGTTCAAAGTTTGTATGGGGTAACAATGTTAGTTTCACTGTTTTATTCGAAACTTCACAGGAGGGATCCTAAAAACATATGACTAAAGACGTGTTTCAGGTTTTTTGAAAATTGAACCTCTAAAAGGGTGAAAAGGGGGTGATAAAGTCAAAAAACTAATATGGGTATCGTTTTTACGGTTTATTGGGTCGCTGATCACGATAAATACAACGTTTTTAAAATCTAACGAGGCGGAAATGAAATACCTTCTTCCCTGTTGTGGTGCAATGGGGTTAAAATATCAAAAAAAATATATAAAAGAAGAAACTGACTGACTGACTGACATATCAACGCATTCAACGCACAGCCAAAACCGCTGGTCTTAGAGATTTCAAATTTGGCACATATGTTCCTTATATAGTGTAGAGGAGCACTAAGAAAGGATGTTTCAAAATTCTCCTCTTAAAAGGGTGAAATGGGGGTTCAAAGTTTGTATGGGGAAACAAGATTAGTTTGACTATTTTATTCGAAACTTCACAGGAGGATTTCTAAAGACATATGACTAAATACATGTTTCAGGTTTTTTTGAAAATTTTACCCCTAAAGGGGTGCAAAGGGAGTAAAATGGTTTATCGGGTCGCTGATCACGATAAATACAACGATTTTAAAATATAATGAGGTGGAAAAGAAATTTTCTCCCCTGTTGTTGTGCAATGGGGTTAAAATATCCAAAATAGCCATAAGTATAGGTTTAGTTTTCATCTTTACTTCTGGTTCAAGAGATTTCAAATTGACACGGAAGTTCCAGGAGAACTAAGAAAGGATTTTTCAAAGTTCACCTCCTATTAGCATGATAATTTGACAGGGGCAAGGACAGGGACAGGGACAGGGACAGGGACGGGACGGGACGGGACGGGACGGGACGGGACGGGATAGGGTTAGGGATAGGGATAGGGAAGGGATAGGGATAGGGATAGGGATAGGGATAGGGATAGGGATAGGGATAGGGATAGGGATAGGGATAGGGATAGGGATAGGGATAGGGATAGGGATAGGGATAGGGATAGGGATAGGGATAGGGATAGGGATAGGGATAGGGATAGGGATAGGGATAGGGATAGGGATAGGGATAGGGATAGGGATAGGGATAGGGATAGGGATAGGGATAGGGATAGGGATAGGGATAGGGATAGGGATAGGGATAGGGATAGGGATAGGGATAGGGATAGGGATAGGGATAGGGATAGGGATAGGGATAGGGATAGGGATAGGGATAGGGATAGGGATAGGGATAGGGATAGGATAGGGATAGGGATAGGGATAGGGATAGGGATAGGGATAGGATAGGGATAGGATAGGGATAGGGATAGGGATAGGGATAGGGATAGGGATAGGGATAGGGATAGGAGATAGGATAGGGATAGGGATAGGATAGGATAGGGATAGGGATAGGGATAGGATAGGATAGGGATAGGATAGGATAGGATAGGATAGGGATAGGGATAGGATAGGGATAGGATAGGGATAGGGATAGGGATAGGATAGGGATAGGATAGGATAGGATAGGGATAGGATAGGGATAGGGATAGGGATAGGGATAGGGATAGGGATAGGGATAGGGATAGGATAGGGATAGGGATAGGATAGGGATAGGGATAGGGATAGGGATAGGATAGGGATAGGGATAGGGATAGGATAGGGATAGGGATAGGGATAGGGATAGGATAGGGATAGGGATAGGGATAGGGATAGGGATAGGGATAGGGATAGGGATAGGGATAGGGATAGGGATAGGGATAGGGATAGGGATAGGGATAGGGATAGGGATAGGGATAGGGATAGGGATAGGGATAGGGATAGGATAGGGATAGGGATAGGGATAGGGATAGGGATAGGGATAGGGATAGGGATAGGGATAGGGATAGGGATAGGGATAGGGATAGGGATAGGGATAGGGATAGGGATAGGGATAGGGATAGGGATAGGGATAGGGATAGGGATAGGGATAGGGATAGGGATAGGGATAGGGATAGGGATAGGGATAGGGATAGGGATAGGGATAGGGATAGGGACAGGGATAAGAATAGGGATTGGGGTCGGAATAATCGGTCGGCAATCGATATCTAGGCAGTGTAAAATGCAGGTGGCTCAGTGGGAAGGGATTAGTAAGTAGGCATCGGCGAGTATCCTGCATCTGTAGACTGTAATAACTATTACATTCAATGTGCTGTAAGAAGATCGTTGTTTGCTTGCCTTTTATATGTTTACGTTTGCAATAAGTATAAGCAAAATGGAAAAAATTGTAAGCGATAATGCAAGAAAGTACTTTTTACCCTACCGACCATAGCGTCGAGATACTGGCTATGTGGGTTGTATGAAGTTTCCCCAGTATAAATATTCATATAGGTAAAATACATACATATTCGTACCTACTACCTACGCTGTGGTCGCTGTGTAACAATTCTACAATCATTGCAAGAATTTCTTTTAAAACAATAGTAATATGTGTAAGGTACAGTCGGCCAAAAAAGTGGTTTACCACTTTTCGATCAATAGAGTCGAAAAGTGGTAAACCACTTTCTTGGCTGACCGTACAGCAAATAGATCAGTTATAATGGCAGTCGAGAATTGCCCCGCTTTACCTTAATCGAAATAATCGCGGATAGATGTACCTAAATACAAAGAAACCTACGGATCCAAATGAAAATCTTATTTTTTGTAAACGTTTCAATAAGAATACTTTTATTACGCGGGCGAAGCCGCGGGTAAAAGCTAGTAATATTATAAATGGGAAAGTATGTGTGTCTGGTTGTTTGTCCGTCTTTCACGGCAAAACGGAGCGACGAATTGTCGTGATTTTTTAAGTGGAGATAGTTTAAGGGATGGAGAGTGACATAGGCTACCTTTTGTCTCTTTCTAACGCGAGCAAAGCCGCGGGCAAAAGCTAGTATGTAATATATTGATTTATGTTTCTCATTATTTTCAATCGTATACTAAACAAAAGTTTCTGTTTGAAACCAATGTTCATAGAGCAGGCTCCAAGGGGATGTTCGTTTGCAAAAATAGCGCGCCTCATTCTGACTTCAGATATATATTTTCTAGATCCCGGACACCATATAAACACATGTTGCCAACCAGTTTTGTGGTCCCCTTCCCCGCACCCCGCCAATCAAAATACGCATACAAAGAAAAAAAAATTCTTCATCAAACCATGCCGTGTGTATCATCAAATGAAAGGGCTTACTGAGTAGTTCACGAATATATAGCATACTATAACATTTATTACACTTCCTCTAAGATTATTTTGAAAGTTTACTAATATGCTCGATTTTCGAGTTAACTTTAAACCACTATTGCTTGAGAAGTTATGAATATATTTTAATCGTTATTATTTTAAATAACTAACAATAGTCCATTGTTTGCGAACCAATAGTTCGTACAGTGAAAAAGTTGCATGGAGGAGCGGGGGAGCAATCAATAATGGCGAGTTTATATGCCGCTTTTATAATGTAGGTACTAGTTTTAATTTGACCGCGGCTTCGCTCGCGTTAGAAAGAGACAAAAAGTAGCCTATGTCACTCTCCATCCCTTCAACTTTCTTCACTTAAAAAATTACGAGTACGTCAATTCGTCGCTCCATTTTGCCGTGAACGACGGACAAACAAACAGACACACACTTTCCCATTTATAATATTAGTATGGATAAAGAGTTTAGGTCTAAATATATTTTTTTGTAAATAAGTATAGACGAAAAATCTTGGAAAAAAATAAATAATAAAATCGATTTTCTACTTAGTTGAAAGGTAATTAAATTTGAAAGCAGATTCATTAGTACACTTAGTCTCAAACCATTGCTAGTAGCCTAACAAGACCTCTACTAACCAAATATAAGACGATCCAAGCATATATAACACATATTTCATAATATCCGTCAAACCGCTGTCAGATCACATTCACGATCAAGAGCACAAAGTAAAGATGGCCGCCTTGCATAAGATAAGTGCATTTCGACATGCTACTTGATTTATCAATTCACAAGGTAACATCTAGATCGGTTTTGAAAGGCTTGTTAAAATTGCAATTTCATATGTGATGTGTAGTTTTTAATTTAATAATAATAAATAAAATAAATATTGGGGACACCTTACACAGATCAACTTAGCCCCAAACTAAGCAAAGCTTGTACTATGGGTGCTAGGCGACGATATACAATACTTACATAGATAAATACATACTTATATACATAGAAAACATCCATGACTCAGGAACAAATATCTGTGCTCATCACACAAATAAATGCCCCTACCGGGATTCGAACCCAGGACCGTGGCTTAGCAGGCAGGGTCACTACCGACTGAGCCAGACCGGTCGTCAGAATTTAAAGTATCAATTAAAGAAACAGGTACCTAGCTGTTTCTTTAATTGACGGCCCGATTCGAAATTTTATATATGTCAAATATTACGATCGGATCGGATATTCAATTCAATTCAATTCAATTCTTTATTGCTTCCATGTTGGTACAAGATTTAACAGGTGACAGATATAAAAGGCAAGGATATGTCTGTGTCAAAAATGGTGTTTGCCAGAAAACGTCACTCTTGACTTTTATGTGCTTTTATTGACTTTTTGTTGAGTTAATCATAAATTTTGAACATAATAGAAGTGTGTTTAGAGTACATTATTGTTAAATTACTTAAGATAAATACATTATAAAAATTAAAGCACGAAAGTAAATTGGCAATTTTTTGGAATTAGGGTTCTGATGACGGCATGCCGAGACATGTTCTTTACCTAAAAACCTCCATTATGATCATAGGTAAAAGCATTAATTAAGAAAATTATATTTAATTGTTTTCTAAGAATACAAAAATAAATCAACATTGACATTACAAATACGATAGATAACCTCTTTATTCTTCAAAAAATAACAAAATCTCATGGTATGTGACCCTGATGAGATAGAGTGACCGATTGCAACCTATGCGTCACTTGTGTGTTAAAATTGCAGTCTTATTACAATACTCTAAAACAAAGTGCATAATTAGATGATACATAGCTTATAAAGATTAAAGATTACAGCGAGGTCACTATACATTCGAAGCTTGGTCTTGGTTTATCTATCCAAATCATCATCATCATCCTCCTTGCGTTATGCCGGCATTTGCCACGGCTCATTGAGAGCCTGGGGTCCGCTTTTGGCAACCCCAAAATTTGGCGTAGGCACTAGTTTTACGAAAGTGACCGAGAGTTTTATGAGTGACTGCCATCTGACCTCCCAACACGAAGGGTAAAGGTCTTATTGGGATTAGTCCGGTTTCCTGACGATGTTTTCGTTCACCGAAAAGCGACTGGCAAATATCAAATGACATTTCGCACATAAGTTCCGAAACTTCCGGTACGATCTGGGGTTCGAACCCGCGACCTCCGGATTGAAGTCGCACGCTCTTACCGCTAAGCTATCAGCACTTATTTCATCTATCCGAACCTAGTATTTTTATTGATATTGCCAAGATAAGTCTTGGTTATTTCCATACAGGTAGGTGGATTGCGTTGAATTGTATAATTACACTATTTACACTGTATTCCGTACAAAGTATCTATGTTACCTAATGCTTGGGACCTTTCGCTGTATATTTCCTGATGCGATTTAATAATTTAGTAACTACAAACTTGAAACATAGGCTTTAAACTAAGTACAATTTTGATGTGACATACTATAGTCTATAATATACTCGTAACGTTTAATCTTGTAATCAAATTGAATACTTAACTTTATAGTTTTTAAGATATTTCCTGGTACTACAGCAATCGCTAGACTAGATTATAAATGTTGTCAATGATACTAACCCCCTTCATAAACGTTCACTAAAGTTATCAAGCCGATACATTTCGTTTGTCCCTTTCTATCACACCAATACGTCGGAAAGGGACAAACGAACTTTATCGGCGTGATAACTTTAGTGTACGTTTATGAATAAAGGTGGTGTTTTACTTATTATATATTTAACAGCCATTGCATATTGAAAAATATACAAGCCACAGTTAGAAGTCTGTTTCTAATATGACAAGTGACCTGACGAAGCCTGCATTGCGGATGAATTTTCACATTGGAGTAGTGTTAAGTTATGTTATATTTTAATGTTGGAATTGTAATTTTTGTATATGTACGTATATTCTTATTTGACGCAATTAAAATTAATTATCTCCATATGACAACTTGAAAATTACCTTTTGTAACTTGTATCTCTTTTCAAATGGCCCACAAGTGAACATTCTTTAGCGATATTCGCTATGCTAACTGCAAGACGATTTCTTTACACATTCGATTGCATATGTTACGTTGTTTCATTTCAACCGAGATCTATATCAAGCAAGAAGTCACACTTCACGTCTTTCACCTACCGCCTACCGCGAACATCGAATTACGAACATCTATCTCCTTTACTTCAATGATGGCTCACTTGGTAGTGACAGAGGCAGCTGTCCAAAATTTGAGAATTTTGGTATCCGTGGTAGGCCCTCAGTTTTAATACACCTTATGTTATAGTCTTAAATAATATATTCGCTTGTTTTGTACTGGTGAAGGGTTAAGTGATTGCCAGCTTGATTTGGCAATTAGATTTTATCTTGGATAAGCCATTGTGATAGTTCGAATGATACGTTTCGGCAGTAATTAAAATATATCTTTTACTTTAAGGCCCGAATAAGAAAGTAATGGTTATCTTTTTTGGAAAGGAGAATTTAGCGACCAAGTCCTAACAATTTTGCAATCACGCATTTGGCCTAACTGTCTCGGTTGACCTTAAATATAAAGTGGCCTATTTCCCAGTGACATCGACACTTGACACTGACGATTCTGTGCCTATTTTTGGGTTGAAAAGTAGCATTATTACTCAGCGTCAATATTTCCTTGTTGAACTATCAATGAACGGCGAAGTCGGGCGACAGTTGTGTTGTCACTTGTCACTGTGATGAAACAAGCCTCAGGGCGATCCAAGACTATGAGACGGCATAGCCCATGTGATATTTTGCAGTCTTGCTTTTTATTTTTTATTAAAACTATCTATCATTCTATTAGAAGGTAAAATCAAATTGTGCAATACTAGTTAGGTAGTTATCAAATTTATAATCAATCTATTAATGATCTTCTATAATAGTCACATTATTGTTCACATCTCGCAACAGCGCCATAATAATATATCTATTAGCAATAATACTTATCGATCTATAAAAGACAGTTAAGGGCCATCAAACTGGTTACGGTCGCCCTTTATTGCATTACGACAGATTCTTACTGTGGTAACTTAGTAAGTGATTATTACTTGCAACTGTGCCTTGCGCCGTGGCTTGCGTGGGCGACGGTCGCGCGATGGTCGCGCGACGGCGATGCGACGCATACGAAATCAAACCTTATCGATATGGAAGTATGAGACGCGACGGCGACGGTCGCGCGACCGAGTGGATTTGAGTGGAATTGAGTCGTCGGAACCCGACCCCTCTCTGGACTTTGTACGCTCCTTTATGCTGTGTACTTAACACAGCAAAAAGGAGTGTACAAGTTTCTAATGGGGTGGCAACGCGCATGTGACACTCTTTGATTACGCGGTGACCGCTTTCCATCAGGCGGACCGTATGCTAATGCTAATAAGGAAGTGTACCTACAGGTTTTTAATGGGTTGGCAACGCGCATGTGACACTCCTTGAGTTGCAGGCGTTCATAGGTTACGGTGACGGCTTTCCATCAGGCGGACTGTAAGCTTGTTTTCCACCGGCGTAGTAGCTTTCACCTACCAAAAATCGCTTGTTAGAATGAACATGCGTATGCGCAATTGCGCAAGCGTTCAGCAATAACGACGCGACGCGTATGTACGCGTCTTAATACTAACGAGCGATCTTTGGTTTTTGATTCCGCGTCGCTAGGTTTACGGAAACGGTACCAACCGATCTAGTCACTTACAAATGATTGATAAAGTTTGGTTTTGCCAGTGGCGGGGCGTGAAAAATTTCGTTGGTAAAGCCGGAGGGGTTTTCGGGATCTGTTTTGTATGGACTTAAATATAAAATAAATAAATAAATATTGGGGGACACCTTACACAGATCAACTTAGACACAAACTAAGCAAAGCTTGTACTATGGGTGTTAAGCGACGATATACATATACATAATATATAAATACTTAATAGATAAATACATACATACATAGAAAACATCCATGACTCAGGAACAAATATCTGTGCTCACCACACAAATAAATGCCCTTACCGGGATTCGAACCTGGGGCCGCGGCTCAGCAGGCAGGGTCACTACCGACTGAGCCAGACCGGTCGTCAAACAGGCACTGGAGAATTGTAGGAAACCCGTAGGAAATCGAGTTGTAAAGATGCTACGCCACTGGGTTTTACTAAGATTTGAACCCGGGACTAGTTTCTTTTTAGGGTTCCGTAGTCCACTAGGAACCCTTATAGTTTCGCCATGTCTGTCTGTCCGTCCGTCCGTCCGTACGCGGATAATCTCAGTAACCGTTAGCACTAGAAAGCTGAAATTTGGTACCAATATGTATATCAATCACGCCAACAAAGTGCAAAAATAAAAAATGGAAAAAAATGTTTTATTAGGGTACCCCCCCTACATGTAAAGTGGGGGCTGATATTTTTTTTCATTCCAACCCCAACGTGTGATACATTGTTGGATAGGTATTTAAAAATAAATAAGGGTTTACTAAGATCGTTTTTTGATAATATTAATATTTTCGGAAATAATCGCTCCTAAAGGAAAAAAAAGTGCGTCCCCCCCCTCTAACTTTTGAACCATATGTTTAAAATTTATGAAAAAAATCACGAAAGTAGAACTTTATAAAGACTTTCTAGGAAAATTGTTTTGAAGTTGATAGGTTTAGTAGTTTTGGAGACAAATACGGAAAACTACGGAACCCTACACTGAGCGTGGCCCGACACGCTCTTGGCCGGTTTTTTTTTGATTTTAGTATGTCATATTAATCACTATTCAATATTCCATAAGCATTACGCTTAATGAATCACCACAAAGCTTTTAAGAAATCAGAATCAATCATTAATTGAGATGCGATTTTATTAATTTATCTCCTCTCTTTATTAATAGCCTTATCGGTGCTAATTAGGTGACGCATTATTTTAGAATAGTGTGTTGCATACATTATAATTTATTATACTTGTTACATAAGATCTAGTCAAGTTTTAGTGGAATCGCTAAATCTAGGTTTTGAATATTTAAGATTAGATTTGAATTTTTAGATCTAGGTATTTTAAATGGATTGTAACAAAGTAGGTAGATGTTATGAAATATTTACTACTTATACCTGTAACACCTTATTATGTAAATATGTTCATGGCTATGCAATAAATGAAATATGAAATATTTTATTACAAAACAAGCTATTTATGTGTACGAGTATACAGGTATCTAGGTACTAGTTAAATATGGTAGGCTTCGTGTTCATTGGATACACGTGGAACTTAATAGTGTAATAATGGAAAAAGTGGGTGAGTTACATTTGCCGGGGGGCATATGACTCATCCATTGTGACTGGGGAGTCGGGATTTGCCCCGCTGTACCTTAATTGATATTTTTCCATGTTTTTCAATTACTCGATTGATATTAGTTGAAATTACCCGCCAGTTGAAATTGTGCCCTGTCCTTTACTACCTATTAACCTAACCACATAATTAAAATTTTGAAAAAAAAAACCCCGACATAGTGGACCGATTTTCATGAAGTATGACTAAGAACACTCGCGACTAACTCAGCTTTCACACAAAAAAACTAAGTCTAAATCGGTTCATCCGTTCGGGAGCTACGATGCCACAGACAGACACACACACAGACAGACAGACAGACAGACAAACCGACAGACAGACACGTCCAACTTATAACACTCCGTCGTTTTTGCGTCGGGGGTTAAAAATGATTTATAGAATATGTTTATTAAACTTATCATAAGAAATATTATAAAACTATAATCACGACTCTAACAAAGAAAAAACCATACGAAGTGTACCAACCTACCTATACTTCCTCATATTTTGCAATTCGAACATCAAATAATTAGATTTGACCGTAATGGCGATAATCCGTTTGACCGCGGTCCACTTTTGGACGGACAGATGGACAGACGGACGGCGGAGAAAGGCGAGATTCACACTATGACCATAAGTGGTTGTGCGTGTTTCCATTATACGATATGTTTTTGATATCGATTTTTTTGACGACCGGTATGACCTAGCGGATAGTGGCACTAGAGATCATGCTTGTTAATTTGATGGTCCTGGGTTCGCATCTCGGTAAGGGCGTTTATAAATCTGATGAGCACAGATATGTGTTCCTAGGATCATGCAGTTTTAACGGTGGGATCATAATTAGCTGACACAAACTCTAAAACAATAAAACAGTTTACTATATTTTTCCCAAAGTATCAATTTTCCGTAAATTATGGACACCAAGCGAGCGGGCGGCGCGGCGCATCTGAGATTCTGAGCTCAAATCTTCAAGACGTCACACACAGATCAAACGGACCGGACGTTGCAATGGACACGCTCAAGACATGTAGAGTCGTAGATTAATCGAAGCGTCGAGTCCTGCGCTCGAGTTTCCTCTTACGTCACAATTCTACATCAAAACTGATACAATAACTCGAATCTCCCGTTCTTCAATTTACTGTTCGATAATAAACACAAGTTTGAGTAAAAATAAAATAAGTAAGTATTTAATTAATATAACCATAGCTGATAAATATTAAGGTCATATGATATATTAGAAGACAAAAATCCGCACACTGAAATCTTATAGAATATCATTGAAGCTAGCGGCAGCCATTGCAACTAATTTGCATCCATGAAATTTACATACATACATAAATTCGCGCCTGTCAGATAGGCTACTAGGCAGAACACTTCAAACTGCTCAAATATCAGTGCCACTTTAAGAATTTTAACGTGTTAAAAAAAAAAGATTTAACATCGATTTTTAAATGATTCACGGTTATTAGGTTTATGTTCTTTATTATGCATGTAAATGTAATGTAACTGCGTCTAAATATCGGTTTAATCATCGGTATAACCACAGTCTATTATATCCCCGTCAATATAAGTCTAATAAAAATACTTTGCAGAATATGTGCAGCACAAATCGTACACCTATTACTGTACACATTCATACATGTACATTCAATTTGACCTCTCAAACATTTATAAAAGATACATCCATAAAACAATAATGGAAGATCGAGATGCTTTTAACATCATCAAAATGACATCGTCCGCGTACCACCCGTTCTCTCTTATGTAAATGATTTAATCACCAAAAGATATTAAGACCATTAAAGCGGACGCGAACTAATATTTCTGAATACTATTAGGTATTACTGACCAGACGGATGCCAGTTCATCTAGACTAAAATGGTTTTTAATTTGGGTGGGTGGATTTATTGCATAATATGCTCGACGCGACGTCTGTTTGTATTTTAATGTATGTATGTATGTATGATAATTATGATGGCTTATGTTTAATAGGCATTAACGTAAAGTGTAGATTTAATATAATTTAGTATATTTTAATCAAAAAACAAGACGTTAAATCACGGAATCTAGACTATTTTGGAGGAAAGAGCAGACTCTAACCATTTAGCCTTTAAATGTAGAGTATAAGATACACTTTGGTGCGACTATTAGAGTAGCAAATGTAACCTTATATGTAACCCATTTTCCACAATCCACATGCATGAATAAATCATTTCATTTCATTTCAATGTCAAATGTCTATTAATTGGACAAAAAAATACAGGAACTATTTTAATAAGTATGCAATAATTATTTTCAAAACTTACCCTACTCATCATAGCAATTTTAATATAAATGAGTAAGTGATATAAGTGATTGTTATCTAAAGACGTACAATATTGAATATAATTATAGAAATTAATACAAAGGTAAACAACCCACGCGATTATCACTTCTTTCAGGCGATGATTTTTGAATCTTTTTATCCCTTTTACTTTCTTGAATATCATTAACAAGTATTAGTTATGCATACTAATTCTTAATTACCACTTGAATCTGAATAGGTATTATTAATAAGGATCAGTCAGTACTCTTATTTCACTAGAGAAATTAAACAGAAACATCAATATAATCTCATTGACTCATTGCGTAACACTGACTAACATTATGATATTTATGATATTCCAAATGCAATAAAAATGCAAAATAAGATCCTTAATGTATCTTACACAAGGAAATCAGGTCAATTGACATATTGTCTCAAATAATAACAGTTAAACTAACCTAACAAGGAAACCAAATGATCTCTAAGTAGCCTATACCTACTTAGCTTAGACGAGTTACATAAAGTTACGAAATCTTCTGTTTCAATTGTTTTATAGATCTTGATTAAGTAGTATCGATGATCTATTCGTAGAAGCGTAAGATGTAATATTTTAAGATAGCTATACCTCTTCATAGACAGCAAAGAGGATCGAGTATTATAGAGAGTTACTGTCAAAGTAAAATATGTAATCACAGTGCATAGACTGCCATCTCTTGACACAGGCTTAAAACTTTTAAACCTCAGTTTTGACTATTTGGCCCATGTCAAATTTTAATATTAGCACCATCTTGCCGAGCGTTCCCCAAAGGTGTAAGGCCATTTAGGTCACTGTACCTTTTTCTCTATGACTTTGAGGTGCGTTTTTTTTATGTCTTTGATAGACAGTAAGTTAAGAAAAATGGGATTGTTGGGAGCGCATTTCATTTCGTTATAAAAATATCACGTACAAATACAAAGATGTTAACATATAAGTATATTAAAAATGTAGTCTGTGTCACCCTGCACTACACTAACGCCGTGTCTTGCGTGGGCGACGGTCGCGTGACCGTCGCGCGACCGTCGCTGTCGCGTCTCATACTTCCATATCGATAAGGTTTGATTTCGTATGCGTCGCATCGCCGTCGATCGCGCGACCGTCGCCCACGCAAGCCACGGCGTAAGTACTCATTGTGACAAAAGGATAAAACTCAGCATTGGAACTAGACTTTGTTTGTGGCACCTTGTTCATGCTACATACATGCATCACATAAAAAAGCTTGGGCGTACATCACACACGTCACGTCACCAAATTGACACATCAGCGGCGCTTGACCTCTGCCATTGACGTGATTTACTTTATTCAAAAACGCTTAATTTAAACTTAACTAATAACACTAACATAATAAATATTATTGTATTAAAGCGTAACTGAAAAGGTCTCCACTCAGCTTCATGCCAAGGGACCCTGGAGGACCCTGACGCTGGTCTTCCGTGGAGACCCTTCCGAGAGAGCGCAGCTACAAAATATACAAAACAAATCATTTTATAGTTTTTGTATCTATATTTATATAAATTTGAATATAATTATAATTTTAATAATATTTTATGCTATGAACTATTCACCTGTAATAGTCATACTCAATTTTTACAAAATAAATGCATAGAAATAATATGATTAGATCCAAATGATTGGCGTAACCTGGCCAATTTACCGGCGCATGCGCGGCCTGGTCACGATCAAGGCCGGAGGCTTAGTCAAAATAAATAGCCATCTTTACTAGTTACTAAAACAGTAGAATTGAGTGCATATTTAGTATAGTGATACTAGGAAATGCTTTGTCATACGCAAAAATATTGTCTTGAGTTAATTTATTTTATTTCAGGTATATTTATTGTTTTACCAACAATTAAACGTAGTTACGCAGAAACGTTCCAATCCATCTGAAATTGTCATTGAAATGAAAGACTTTTGTTTTTCATACAAGGTCTAAAACTTAATGACAATTTCATGTGGATTGGATGGTTTCTGCGTAACTACGTCCAATTAGGCAAAAGACGAATTCGGTTCGGATTCGGTTCGGACGAAGTGCGAAACCGCTCTCATGGTAGAAGCAATATAATAATGTTGCTTCTACCATGAGAGCGGTCGCACTTCGTCCGAACCGAATCCGAACGGAATTCGTGAAAATAAGAGCCGTCATAGCCGTAGAACTATTTGTATGGTATTTTACGCACTACATCCGATGAAGTTGCGGAAACATAAAAAAAAAATTCTTGAAAAATTCACGAAACATTCACGAAAAATAAAGGGAATATAAATTTATAAATGGTGACTGTGGGATATGGGTTAAATTGTGGCGTAGGCGAGAGGCTGGCAACCTGTCACTGCAATGTCACAGTTTCGTTTTCTTTCAACCCCTTATTTGCCAAGAGTGGCACTGAAACCTGAGTAGTTTCATGTGCTCTGCCTACCCCTTCATGGGACACAGGCGTGATTGTATGTATGTATATGAAATGGAAAGTTTCCATCCATACAATTTCCGAAAAAAAGTTTTCGAAGTTTTCCTATGAGAAAATTTCAGATTTTGGAAATTTTCCGTCAGTATCAGTAGATCTAGTTCGTAAACTAGGTAGCATACAAGTGGTTGTACGGCTGTGACGGATCTTATTTTCACTGATTCTGCTCTAAGGCTTCCTTTTGTACCATTTTGGCCCGAAACGGAACCCTAAAAATACATACCTTACAATAAGTATCATATTTAAGTTTCGGAACGTTGCATAATCTTATCTCTAAATTGAATAGCGGACTATAGTATGTAATGTAGCGCATCTTGCCATTAAACGTAACAGTTTGGCAAGTTAATTCATGTACAAAATTAGTTTAAGTTGTTTTTTCCTAAAAAAAAAAAAAAAAAAGTTATTTGTTTTACAAGGGGGCAAAGTTGTTGTTTAACCGCACGTGCCAATATTGATACCCGAGCAAGCGAAAGATTCCAATATTGAACCGCGAGCGTAGCGAGTGGTTCAAGAAGTGGAATCTTGAGCGTTGCGAGGGTTTCAAGGCACGTAGGTTAAACAAACTTTGCCACCGAGTGAAACACAAATATTATCACCACACCAACACGAACAAAATACTGACTATAAAACATCAAACTAAATCAAATCCAGCAATTTATTCAATATTTATGATTCAATATAATTATTTTTAGGTAAGTAAATTCTACCAGCCCGCTCAAGGCATCAAGTTAAAATTTGTATGAAATTACTTTGCACTCTTGTGGATAAAATGCAATTTTGCTTTGGTGTGGTGAAAAATTCATTAAATCAAATGAGGAACCATAATGATAGATAAACAATGTAGCATAGAACCCTGTCATAACAAGCTTTCGAGGCATTATTGATGAATGTATGAACCGATTTAATGTGACAAGGTGCTTAATACTGGTTACTTGACTTTTAGCTTATCAAGATTTGTTAGTGGAGATGGTAGCAGATATGAAATATTGGAGCACTTTTAAACGGAACTATACACCGTGTTTTTATTGAATTCCGTTAACTTTAAGGGAAGTTTCTTTAAATCAAATATTGTACAATTAATTTCTCTAAGAAACTAGTGTCTTGACTCTTACGGTTATAGAGTTATTAATTAAAAAATAAAAATACAAGTCGGCGATAAAATCTTGTGCCAAAAACATTTTTTTTTTTTTCAAAAGTAACACTTATTTTATAAAAGTAGCCACCTCAGCTTATTGGCACACAAGGCCTTTAAATGATATTAATAGCTTAAATATTTGCCTTCTTAGTTACATAGTCCCAAGCCTTGGGTTTCCATAGTTAACGTGTCTAATTATAGTTAAGTAATAGATAATTACTGCAGCCTTGGCTTGGTTTTGAAAAGCTAATTGGTTAAAATTGAAAGTTTAGTGTCGTGGTTGTCTTAATCGATCTTCTTTAACCTTTTTACACTTTTACTTCTTCAGTTTTCTTTATATTTTTATATAAGTATGTTTAATATGCCCTAATTTTGTAAGTAAAAATAAAATAAAATCACATGGACAAACTTTTTCAAGCAGAAACGTGTGCAAACGAATAGAGGTTTTTTTCACTACAGATAGGGCTTTTTTCCCGCACTAGTGAGCAAAGTGGTTCATTTCTTGTCAGGTCGAAACTTCAGAAGGCCATCTCTACCACAGTATAAAGTCTGTACTGAAAAACGTCGCACGATACACGTGCAAAAAAGGAAATTCTTAACTGGTGTCGATGAAACACTCCCTTCGGTCGTGTTTTAATTTATCGCCACTCGTTTCGAACTTCCTTTTTTCCGCACTTGTATCGTAATGTACTGTTTTTGTGACCCTAGCGAAAGGGGATAAGTGCAAGTCTTACCTACGTAGCTCAGGTGTGAAAGGGTATAAGTTCTACAGTAATACTTTTGGCTATTTACACTGGTAAGCGAAACTCCTGCTCCTTTTTACTAAGGCATAAGTATACATAGTTGAAAATCGACCATACAACCTCTTGGAACCATTGCAACCTCTTGGAATAAGTGTTCAAGCAATAAGTATGAGTACAATCCAGGTCTCTTTAAAGAAAGCAAGAGTAAATAGGTAAGTATCTCATAGGTAAGCATGCTCCACCGTAGGCCGCATCATCACTTACCATCAGGTGTGAGGTCAGGTCAAACGTCTACCTATTCATACTAAAAAAAAGTATTTTTGTTTTAAAAAATTGTATATTTTTTAGTGTGTGATTAACATAAAATTTTGTGTTTACATTCATAATTCTAATGACAATAATTTATATTAGTTTTCTACTTTCATCATATCAACCTTTTATAGCCCACTGCTGAGCATAGGCCTCTCTTCTAGTACGCCACTTCTCCCGGTCCTGGGCTAATCTCATCGAGTTGTGACCCGCAGTTTTTCGGATATCGTCGAGCCAACGGATGCCAGGCACTTCTTACATTTGTTAGCGGCCACCATTCCGTTAACATTTTGGTCCACCTGCCATCACTCTGCCTGGCAACATGTCCCGCCCAACTCCATTTTAGTTTTTTTTTTCTAAATTTCTACTTTAAAAATACATATCAACCATAGTTAAATAGGTATCATCTAATTATGTAAATTATCGTCACCAGCTTTAATAAAACCCGCGCTATTGGTGGTCGACATGTCATGAATGTTATTAAGACTAGCGGAGCGAGTGATTTTCGATCTGGAGGTCGCGGGTTCGAACCCCGACCCGTATCTATGTATAGTAGTATATCGGAACTTTTTTGCGAAATGTCATTTGGTATTCGCCTGTAGCTTTTCAGTGAAGGAAAACATCGTGAGAAAACCGCACTCACCCCAAGTTACCCTTCAGTTTGGAAGGTCAGATGTCAGATATTAGTCACCTTCGTAAAATATAGTGCCTACGCTAAATCTTGGGATTAGTTGTCAAAGTGTCCCCAGGCGCCGTGCAGGCAATGAGCCGTGGCGAATTGGATATCGCAAGGAAGATGTTATATCAGGAAGGTTATTAAACGTTTGCAAATCGGACTCCTTGTCAATTGAGGATATTGCGAATTATTATATTTTTAAATAAGTACTTGTAGCCTCCGGGCTTTCACGTTTCGAATCAATTGACCGAAGTGTTAGCGAAGTTGATTGAAGGGTTACAGATGCAAGCGTAAACCTACGGTTTGACTTGTGAAATTTGCCCTTATATGTCCAGATGAACTCCTCTTCAGGTCGCAATTATCAATCGTACTTATTCTCATGATTTTTTTTTTTATAAGAAACAACTTGCATTTGCTGCATTTTGATTTAATTTTTAACTACCATCAAATTATTCGAATTTTTCGAACTGTCGACATTTATAATATGTTGTTGACATATACATGCATCACAGTTATCTACTTCAAACTTTTAAAATAATGTTAATGACTTAATAAAAGCAAGGTTGAATGAAGTGTTAATAATATCAATTTTCCGGTTTAATAGCGTGTCCAATTACTATCCATCTACAGTTATTATCCAAACTATTCTGACTTAAAAAAAACATATGCAAACTTGAAGAATTCACACAATTTAATTTAAACTACGTCGACTTTCACACGGCCTTGGGCCACTTTGACGAATAAACAATAATAAAAGAACTAAGGCATAATTTACAATGCTCAATCGGACTTCAATTTTATAATTATGTTAATTCATTACTATTTTTTTTATTTTTTATTATGGACTGATCGGCTATTGACGCTAGTCACACCTGATGGGAAGTGAAGACAGAGTCTAAGATGGAGCTCACCGATTCAGTACTTTAAAAATACATACAAAATCACCCTAATATTACTCATAGATACATATTACAAACATGTAGGTGCATTATAGTGTCTTGTTTTTCATTTGTTTTATGATCAAGCGCGCAGCCTTGATTTTTTTTTTAGAGTCAGTGGTTAACAAGCATAAGTGAGTACTTATAAATAAAATTTAATACATTCAGTAGGTACATAGTTTCAGCTCCCGATGCTTGGAGCTTCAGAGATCAAAAAAGTACTCAATTCTTAAATTTTTTGTGGCAACTATAAAACTTTTAATAAATTATCGCTCTGACTTCTGTCTTATCTACGTAAATAGTACTAGGTTTTCCCACGGCTTCTCTCTCGTTTTTGAAAATTGCGGAATGTCCCATACAAACTTCGACCCTACATTTTAGGGAAATGGGGGGTTGGAAAGGGATAAAAAGTACCCCATGTAGTGACATGGGGTACTTATAGTTGAAGGGATGTAAAGTGTTACATCCCTTCAACTATATGCACTTAAAAATCACGTCAATTCGTCGCTCCGTTTTGTCGTGAAAGACGGACAAACAGACACACACACTTTCCCATTTATAATATTAGTATGGATTAGTAATTAGTATTAGTAACTATTAGTATAGTATTAGTATAGATATAGATCGGATTCGTGGAATTGATAGAAGATTTTCATGCATTATCAAATATTATATCAAGTTCAGCATCTTTTCAAAATTACTCTATTCAAACGAAAAATTCATCACACATAACTAACGTCGTAATTGAAACTTAAAGCTCAAAAAACCAATTAAATTTCCGACTCATAATTGCAAATTGCAACTCAAAACCTGAGTACTAATTGCGACCTCCCATAACATTCCAAATTCAAAGATATATGGACCGGCGATGACCAGTAAAAGTGGGCAGAAGGCACTATAAAAGGCTGCGCGGGCGCAGACGATCACACTTGCCGAGCGACGTCGAAAGTGCAGACATGGCCCGACTTACCATTGTAAGGATGCGGTGATTCTAGTGATATTTTAGTGATATTGTAGTACCTATTTTAGTGATTTGTGCTGTGAAGTGAACTGAAAAATTAAGGATTGTGTCAAAAATTTGGCTTTAAGGACATTCGCGCTTAAATTACAAGTGGATTGGTAAAAGTTTAAGCGCCAATGGACTTAGTCCTTTTTCGTACGGACTTGAGTCACTGACAGTGATTGCAGTTATATGGTTTTCCGATTTGGAAGCTGTTACAGTCCATAATTGGCGATAATTAAATTAAAGTTATCTGGATTTCGTAATGTATACTTGGATATGGTCAACAATTTGCAAAATGGACCATAAAAGTTTATCATTTATTTAAATATGCCGTTTATGGTCAGGAGACATTAACATTCATGCAAAAACAAATCAATTACCTACCATTATCACTTAGTATTCATATTCATATTCTTTATTCAGTATTGATTATACATTGTCAGGTTTTACATTCACATATTTATATACAATTTACAAAGATATTTATCTAGTTTAAGTATAATTTAATTTATTGTACATTTTCTTATTGGAATTAAAGAATTAATAACAAAAAGTGACATAATAGTTAAAATCAAAAAAATTTAAGTCATAAGTGACCAAAAACTTAACAAATCTGATTACTGTATCATATGAATCTAAAATACTTTAGGCCTTTGACTTTATCACATATCTTTTCAGTGGTGTGTACTTGTTATCCTTTGATTTTATCACGTCTTTTAAAGTGTTGTCTGTTTGTTCTCAGGCCGTCCTCGCCCTAATCGGGTGCGCCGTGGCCGAGCCCCCCAGCTACCACTACTCCGCCCCCTCCTCAATCCTCCTAGTAGGAGGCCACGGTGGCGGCTACAGCTCTGGAGGCTACAGCTCTGGAGGCTACAGTTCAGGACACAGCAGCCTTAGCAGCGGCGGCCACTACTCTTCTGTCCCTGTTGGACACCAGACTTCTGAAGGCTACCACATCGACCCCCATCTATTGGACAAGATTAAGCACATTATCCTTAAAGACGAAATCCAGAACCAAGCTTACCAACAAGCCTCTTCTTCTCACGGACACGGTATCTCATCCCACTACGGCCCACCAGCTCCCGTGTACGGTGTTCCTCATGATAGAATCGTCGGCATCGAGCTTGAACACATCCAACAGGGTCTCCAAGTAGCTCAATACCACCAAGCGGAGATCGACTCCGGTTATGCTGGCGGCTACTCCAGTGGCTACTCTAGCGGTTATTCCAGCGGATCCTCTGGACATGGCTACTCCAGTGGCATCTCTGGTGGTCACGGGCCCTCCATCACTTACACCACCATCGGTGTCCCCTCAGGTTCCTATGGAGTCCCTTCCCCCTCATCAACATACGGATCTCCTCACCATTAAAGTCAACCCCTAGTTTATTAAATTGTTGTAGAGTTTCTGTAAATAAAACACTGTAAATGCTCGTTCGATTTCGTTTTAATAATTACTTTCTTTCGTAAGGTACCTTAAAAGGAACTGGTTTTTGACCTCAAGGGTCTTTTGGAAGTCTTACGCAATGTGTTACATATCTTGTAATGCAGTCTTGGATTTTATGTACCTACATTGGTAATGTTATTAAACATGATTGTAAATGTCATGTAGAAATTTTCAAAATCCAACCGATCCATACTTTATTGAGATCGTAAAGCTATAAAAGTAATATCAAATTAAAAGGAATTGGCCTTAATATTAAACCAATAACTTTATTCATAACATATACATCACATTTAATATATTTTAAGAATTTGTAAAAAATAAATCGAGTCTTACGCAATGTGTTACATATTATCTTGTAATGCATTCTTGGGTTTTATGTATATTGGTAATGTTATTCCAGATAATTGTAAAAGTCGTGTAGAAATTTGCAAAACCAACCAATCCATACTTTATTGAGATCGTAAAGCTATAAAATTAATATCAAATTAAAAGGAATTAACCTAAATACCAAACCAATAACTTTAACAGGTGCTCTAACACTGGCTGTTATGTCATATAACATTGTGTGACAGGGACAGCGTAATGTCAAATGCCATCGTGCTGTGTATCACGCTACATATGTTATATAACATTTATAACAGCCAGTGTGGGGGTACCATTACCTACGCATCACTTTCAATATCTTAAGCATTTATTAAAAGCAGTATTTTAGGTCAAACTTAAACCACCTTAATGAGCGAATGAATTGCTTCACTTTTACTTTCAAACACTTAACGACTCTTAAGTCTTAACTGACATTAAATCTTAATAACGAAACAGCCCGAAACATTAAAAATACTTTCTCATTGTTTTAATGATTCTCAAAATTACACATCAATGAAACAATCATACCGTATCCTTATGGTGCGATTTTCTGTCTGTATGTCACATTACTAAATAGGTAGGTATGTTTATCTTAGCCTATAAAATTCCATAAAAAAATATGCTATGGTTATCGTTTTTGATATTTTATAATAATAATTTACTCGATAGTGTCAAAGGTCTCGAAAAATGTGTGTAATTTTTGGTTCTAGTAAATAACCGATTGATATTATAGGACATTCTTCTCACACAGGTTGACTGAGTCCCACGGTAAGGACCAGTCGTCAAAATATTTAAAAGACAAGACATGATGCCTGTAATATTCACCAGTTAAAAACAATGATCTGTTTAGCTTACATAATTGACTTTCAACGTAATAAAAAAGAGGTTTTACTTGCGCTTGCGTCAAGTCACGTGTAACTTTCCTGCTGATTTGCGCGTAACAAACTGGTCATACATTCGGTTACTGAAAGTTACTGCTGAGGTGAGTGGCGTGAGTCGTCAGTGTGGATGATACCTGTAGCGTTGAGAATGTTGTTTTCATTTAATTATTTACTGATTTGATAGTATATGCCTCGAAATGCTAATGTAATTTAAATAATTATATTTGTAAAGGATACATTGTCCATTCTTTTCTCACGCAGTTGTTTACTAATGATCATATTTTTTTTAATCAGCATTTTTTTTAATACCATTTAAGTTTCTACGAGACCAATAAAATTTAAATTAACTGTTATTTGACCTTGATATCTATAAGTTTATTACTTGTCAGATTCAAACAAGTAGAATTGCAAGTATTGCAACATACATGTAATTAGATAACCTTAATAAAATTAGAAGCAGAAGTACTCACCGATTGAAAAGCGGCTAAACAATCAAGATTTGATTCCGAGAAAAGTTAACGCGTCCCGATCATTTAGAACACAATTTTTTTTCCTAGCCTATAATTGTGTCCCACTGATTGGCAAAGGCCTCCCCTTTCTTCCGCCACCCATCACGATTTTACCGCCTGCTCCGGCCAGTCGCTGCAAAATGCGTCGAGGTCTCGAGGTCATCCCGCCATCTTTTCTTTGGCCTGCCTCTGCCCCGGCTAATCGGTGGTGTCCAGTCGGTAGCCAATTTGGCCCACCGATCTACATGCATTCGGCAAACAAGTCCTGCCCAATTCCACTTGAGCCTTGCAGACTTAACACCCACATCTATAATACCTACCAGTTTTGGAGCGCAGTTCGGTGTTTAATACCTGATCAAATTTTTAACTTCTGATTAGCAGAAATGTCTTCAATTGATGCCACTAGGCTTAGATTAAATTTAAAAGTGGAAAATGTTAGACTTTTTCCACTTTTGAATTTACTCTAATCTGCATGATCAGTTAGTTTTGACTGTACCTTCTCACCAAAATTATAATATACTAATTAAATAATAAGCAACACAGGTGCGACCAAGTTGCGTATTCTGATCGCAACCGATATGATATATCGTCCAACTTTATGTCATTTATGTAACGGTGCAACAATTAAATGTCACTAGCGCAGCTTAGGTGACATTGTTGTGGTTACATCATCATCTATTATTATCTAAATCTACATTTATTTATGCATGTTATAAAACACAATCCGAGTCTGTCTGTATTTGTGCAATGTTCTAAAAAACTACAATGCCATTTTCCATACGACTTTAGACCTTTAAATAAATTTGAATAGAGTGATTTCTTGAGGAAGGTTTATATTAACATTTGTTAAGTTTTTCTGTGATGTCAGTTTTCAGCAACGTAATAAGTAGTTAATAAACTAAAACGGGACTTCGTTGCCTAAGCTTAGTTTAGTTTTTTTTACATTCAAGGACGTTTCGAGGACGATGTTCTCCCCGTGGTCTCCAAGAAAAACGGTCTAAATACATAGCCATAAATAATATGTTCTTAGCGCACTTGGTTATCTTGGTTCAGTGTTTTACATATTATCTTTAAAGTTTATTCTGTATTACCGCTAAAGACCGACTCTAAACCAACCGAACGCATGGCAACTTGACGCCAACGGTAATCCAACTGCGTTGTCTCATATGTACCTAGTTGACGCGGTCCATCTGTATCAATCAACCCTGATGGGTAAGATCTGAGTAAGGTGTGACGCTCGGTGCCACACCTCTGACACTGGCGATAAAATATTATGAGAGGCGCATTCCTAGCACACGGTCTAAGCTCGTGCAGTTGAACGCGTACTATGCTTGTATGAATGAAATATGACAGGTCGACTGTTCGCGTTTTTGACAGGCAGTAACTGTGGTAACCGAGAGGGGGTGGGCGGCACTTTCGGCGGGAAGCGGGATTGGCTATACTGTACGATAGTACTCTTTATTATACTGTCGGTGCGGAGAGTTCGGTGGGGCGGCCGAGATAATATGCACGTATTATCTATTCAGCGTCGACTGAGGACACTTGTGTACTGATGGTGCATGTTGATGAATAGTTATAAGTATTTAATATAAGAGTGCATAACCTCGCCGTTAAACTTTGGTTTGGCGAAATTGTAGCAGTAAGCATCTGTATAGTGTTATTAGAAATAAATTAAAAAAAAAAAAAAATAAGCTTCCATTGTTTGATAGACGCTGTACGCCCCGCCCCGCTGCACTCAGGCCTTAAGAGCAATAATAATGGAACAATTCTGGTTGTAACTCCTACCTACTTCCAAAACATCTTAAAAACTCTTTACTTCCATGTAACTTATGTCACTTTGGATCTGCATTTTGCATAAAGTGCAATTTGCACTTTCTCTGCAGGCTCCGTAGCCGAATGGCATTTCTGCGAAGCGAAACGCCGCTGTAGTCTAGCTCTGTCGCACCAATACGCAAGAGCGATAGAGATAGCTACGAAAGAGGTATTATCGTGAGCGTTTGTGCATTCGGCTACGCACACAGCGCTCCGAATCTCGCGGTTCGGTTATGCAATGCGTTGGAAGATACAGACGGACAGTGCCCGGTTTATTATAGTTATGCGTGGCCAGACTAGCCAGGCGAGATTAACGGAAAGATGGTAGCTTTCATACAACCACAGATATAGCAAGAAAGGACTGTTATACCACCGTTACTAGACAATACAGGAGGGGTCAATTCTCCATCTCGACTATTTCCTTCCTGGTTTTTGAAGATAGAGCAAAGATTTTTTCAACACAGATTATTAATTATTTTTATCTGTGTCGGACCGTTTTGATTTTTTTGATATTGTTATTGATAAAGACGCTAAAGCCAATCAAAAATTTCCAAAAAGGCCTTTTTCATTATGGCGAAAAAAAATGTGTGATACTCAAGATTGGTAACAATTATCCAAAAAAACTGAAAGGCTCGACACAGATTATTTCATTATTGTTCAGATTCTCAAACTTCGTTAAGATTGAATAAATTTTGAAGGAGGAAACGGTCGATAGCGGAACCTCGATTTTAAAGACTTTTTCGCAATATCTTTTAACTGAGTTGTTCTTAATGGACATTTTTTTCTATAAATCTAGTTAATAACACTAGTATATTTAACTAAAATTCCCAAATTGAAAGGGGGCTCCTTTCCATTTTAGCATTTTCACTCCTGTAGCGTCTTAAGAGATTCACCCGTATTAGCTTTACACGTTATATAAAAACTTAATGACCAGACCACTGACCAGAACAAAAAATGACACAGCACTGATCTAGTGCTATATTATTATTAATTTAATTTTTAAGTGAGTGGCACCCCTATACAGTGTCAAGACAATTAATTTGATTTTCCCCTCACTAGCTCGGAAACACGTGTTTTGTCCTTTAATACCAGCGGGTAAAAACACATTTTATCCACTAGTGGGTAAAGTAATTTGACCTTGAATAAAGTCAAATTAACTGCTTTAAAATTGATAAAAGTAGGTGAATCTAGTAATAAAGATGATTTACCACCTGTGGAACTACTGTAAGCAGTGATAGACGCATTTTTTGCGTTGTAGTTTCCTCGCTATAGTGAGGGGAAAAGTTTTGTGTTACACTCGGGTGCAAATGTATTTTACTTCTCGTGTGTTAAAAAACTCGCAAGTTCAGGATTCTATTCTTGAATTCAACTATAGAATCCTTTCACTTGCTCGTTTTTCAATTCCACACTCGGCGTTAAAATACAACTTTGCCCCCGGTTGTCTATTGTTTGCCCGACAGTCATTTAACATAATATTCATTTGCCCGAATCTAACTTGCCTGAATTTCATTTGCCCGAATGATTTGTTTACCATAAAAATCATATGAGATACTCGTTGTTTATCCGAATATTACCTTCCATAATCATACAATGCCATACTATTTGTTAGCCATATTATTAAGTGCAATAATATGGTTTCATAGAATATTCAAACGCCATAAGCAATTATTGCCATATTAATTGTTGCCCATATTATTATTATTACCTAACCTAACCTACTTTCTGATAGCAGTTTCATTTTCCAGGGGTCACAGTTCTAACCTAACCTAACCTACTTTTCCAGCAGTTTCATTCTCCAGGGAGTCACAGTTCTAACCTAACCTAACCTAACCTACTGTCTGATAGTATTTTCATTTTCCGGGGGGTCACAGTTCTAACCTAACCTAACCTACTTTTCAAGCAGTTTCCTTTTCCAGAGGTTCACAGTTCTAACCTAACCTAACCTACTTTCTGATAGCAGTTTCATTTTCCAGGGGGTCACAGTTCTAACCTAACCTAACCTACTTTCTGATAGCAGTTTCATTCTCTAGTCCTTCTAGTACCTATTATAGTAGTTTTCGATTCTGCCAAAGCACATTATGGAAATTGACTTTTCTGGACGCTAATTTGTATGACAAATGATGATATGGAATGTGGTAATTACGGATTTCGATGATTCTGACAAATGACATTATGGAAACTGACTTTATGGGAAACAAAGTTTCTGGCACTAGATTAATATAGTAAACAATGATTATGGCATAAGATGTTATGAGAAACAATATTATGATTGTTGAATAGGATGGCAAATAAAATTATGGCAAATGAAATTCTGGCAAATGGGGGTATCCCCTTTGCCCCCTTGTATAACAAATAACTATTTCATTTCATTTATTTATTTAATTGCTTGTGTGTACAGTAGGTGTTATTACTATTTATATATTACTATTTTATTATATTTAGTTTTAAGCTAGTTGTAACCTCAATCATTATGCCTCAAATAAAAGCTTTTTATTTATTTATTTTATTCTATTTAATCATGATTTAGGCAATAAAATAAACCTAGATTCATTAGAAATTTCTCTCAATATAAAAACTAATCAAAATTTCGGCAACATCCTTTAAGCTCTTGCAAATAGCACCACCCATCACCGCGCCTCCGTCTCCATACATTTAGATTGTAGTAACGCAAGTGTAATTGCGTATTTGTCAATTATGCGGTGAGAGTAGTTTCCTCTTAAAGTCATGTTACACTATGTAACATGAGTTTAAGAGGAAAACGTCAGGAGGAATATTCGAACTTACGTCGTCCTGTCAAAAAATTGTTTGATTTAACCCTTGTAAGTCCATTTTGCGTAGGATGTAAGTATAACGGTCAATACAAAGTTCCAATAACCACAAATATAGAATTTTGAAAAAACCCCCGACCGCGACATAGTAGACCGATTTTCATGAAACATGGCTAAGAACACTCCCGACTTACTCAGTTTTCAGACAAAAAAAAACTAAATCTAAATCGGTTCATCCGTTCGGTTCGGGAGCTACGATGCCACAGACAGACACACACACAGACAGATGACAGACAGACAGATGGAAAAACAGACAGACGGACAGACATACAAACAGACAGACGTCAAACTTATAACACCCCCGTTGATTTTGCGTCGGGGTTTAAAAATAGGTAGAAGATCTTCTTCCTCAATTAAATAGTTCTAAAAATCTACAAAATTACAGCCAAGTCTCCTGTTTTTAAGCTGTTACAGATATTTTCTAGATTAGTGTATGTACATAGTTTAATGGTGAGTGTAAGTAGGTACTTGTTCATTTTGGCTCGAGGGAAACGCATTTTTTTTTTGTATGAATAGGTAGACGTTTGACCACGATCACACCTGATGGTAAGTGACGCATGGATGTGATGATGACAATATGAAATTTAACACAGTGCGCGGCAAACTTAATAGGACCGCGGTGGTGAGAGCAAGTTCGCGCATCGTACACATCATCATCCTCCTTGCGTTATCCCGGCATTTGCCACGGCTCATGGGAGCCTGGGCTCCGCTTTGACAAATAATCCCAAGATTTGGCGTAGGCACTAGTTTTACGAAAGCGATTGCCATCTGACCTTCCAACCCGAACGGTATAACTAGGCCTAATTGGAATTAGTCCGGTTTCCACACGATGTTTTGCTTTCACCGAAAAGCGACTGACAAAATATCAAATGGCATTTCGCACATAAGTTCCGAAAACTCATTGGTGCGAGCCGGGGTTCGAACCCACGACCTCCGGAACGAAAGTCGCACGCACTTACAGCTAGGCTACCAGCGCTTCAAAAAATATTCAATAAAATAATTTGATTTGTCCTAGTTGTATTATGATTATGGCATAACATAAATTTGACATTGCAATTTGCATTCATATAATATGACATATCTAGACGCAAAAATATATGGATGTAGCAGCATGCGAACTGTTATCATTTTGACAAGACCACCTGAAAGCAAGAAACAAGGAAACAAACAGGTTTCAAGCAAAACATGTCTAAGACATACTTGAAAACGACTATGACGAATGTTAGTGCCGCAAAACATTGACATCATTCAATGATTTAGCATGTTTGGCTTTCTAGAAAGTTGGTGCAAAAATCATGATTATGATTACGTACTTGTATATAAGTGTTTAGATAGAAGCTAATAAGTGTTCCGGTAAAGAGGCGTTCAATGAATTATGTAATATTTGTTAGATTGAGAAGTGGCAGACACCTTATTAACTACATTAAGAATTACTCACACTTTGAGGGGAAAAAAATCAAAATCAAAAACATTTATTCAGCAAGTAGGGCACTTTTACATGTCAACATTACAATAAATAATATGAATTCAATTAAAGTACAAAGTTACTATAATTAATAAGAGATGTTAAGAGACGACCGGTCTGGCCTAGTTGATAGTGATCCTGCCTGCTATGCCGATAGTCTTGCGTTAGAATCCCGGTAAGTGCATTTATTTGTGTGACGAACACAGAAATTTTGTTTGAGTCATGGATGATTTTGTATTAGCTTTTTTGCCCGCAATTTTGCTCGCGTTAAGTTCAAAAACTGCAAAATGCTCCATACCATACCCCTCTCCCCCCCTTTGGGTAAGTGGGGAGGGGTTATAAAGAGACAAAAAGTAGCCTATGTCACTCTCCACCCCTTCAACTAAGTACATATCTCCACTTAAAAAACCACGTCAATTCGTCGCCCCGTTTTACCGCGAAAGGCGAACAAACGAACATGCACACACTTTCCCATTTATAATATTAGTATAGATAAGAAATACTTTGTTGATTAATATTTTCCAAGCACTAATTCAGCAAGCAACTTTATCATCATAAAACAGTAAATTTAATTACAATAACCACAATAACAATGATTCACCATAACCGTAACTTATTATATAACAGCCAGGTATCAATATAATACTTCTAATACGTAATGTTATACAAGTCTTTGCAAAATTATCACAACCTGCCTTTCTGGATGATGCGTAAATACTAAATACGGTAAAAGAGGTGAAATATACAGTGTGGTACACGACACGAAGCGCGGGCATCTATTAAATCTGCTAATCAGACATCGTAACTTTTACAGCAATTTGGTACAGCATTGGCGTGTTATAGGAATTCATAAATATGTCCGCAGCCAGTTGGAATAGTTACTTAGGATTAATAACAGTAAAATGAACATTAATTGATCACCTACCTTGAAAATACATCGTCACGACTTCGAAAAATTCTCGTATCTTACTCTGTTACTCAAATTTAAAACGCAATAACTTGAGCTTTCCATACAATGCTACATTTTTCTGTTTATTTACTTACAGAAGAAGATACAAAGTTTTTTTCAAAAGAGTGATGACGTGTACTAATTCCTTTATTTCTACCTTGCTGCACCGAAATTGCTGGAACAATTATGATATTTGCTGATACTAATATTATGATCCATTTACATCTTTTATCAGCAAATCGAGTCGTATATCAGCAAAATCATAGTTATTTAAATTAACTGCAAAATTAACTTTCCGAAATCCTCACGTTCAATGTTTGTAAGTCATTACTCACATCGCTAATACCACACGTCGGACACTAGCCATCAAATATATGAAAGAGGCGCGTTCCTAGCACACAGTCTAAGCTCGTGTAGGTGAACGCGTACTATATAAGCTTGTATGAGTGAAATATGACAGGTCGACTGTTCGTGTTTTTGACAGGCGGTAACTGTGAGGTAACCGAGAGGGGGTGGGCGGCACTTTCAGCGGGGGGCGGGAGTGGCCATACTGTACGATAGTACTCTTTATTATACTGTGCTTATCACTTTCGCTACCAAGAACCCGACTGTCGGGCACACCGCTCGTAGAAGCGTAGCCGATTACATGGGTTTCCCCGTATGTAGCGAAAATGTCGTAGCGCCGCGTAGAGCCCGGTTTCGAAAGTGTTATGAGCTGCTGTCACTGCCCTTATTTGACAAGCGACTGTGCTGTAAACTGCTGACAATATTTTGATTTATTAAAAAGTTTATAAAGTCAATATTTATATTAATTCATTAAGTAAAAGGCTTATAGAATGCCTTGTGAGGTTCAGCATCCTTTGCAAACCAGATCTGTTCATCCATCCCTCTGTCTGTCTCCGTACGTCACAAACGCTTTACTCTAAATCATTTTACAGCGTCATACATATTACTTGAGTAGTTCTGTTTTGCCCTATGGTTGACTTGTAGGGAATGCCTTAAGGGATTAAGTCCGCGATTTGTACTTCTTTTTTATTGTGCAATAAAGTTTAAATAAAATAAATAAATACTTGCTTTCAAAAAAGTTGAAAATCGTTGACACGTCGTAGGTAGCATATCATCCAAATTCTACACATTTTTCTCTTCGTTTGACAACTTCGCGATAATCGCAACCATCGTTGCCAATGATCATATTTTAATTACATGGGTGTTAGAAACGTACTATAAATTCCTACCTTACAATTCATTTACATTAACCTTACGCAACGCAACAGATGTATCCCAATCAATACTAGCTTACATTACATTACATAAGAACAAGTTTACTGAGGCATCGGATCTGCGCAAGAGTTTCCCAATGCGTCTTAGCTTATTAGGCCGGTAAGACAAAATATACATTACTTGCAATAATGTGTATCATTTTCGTTAAGTATTGAACTTGGTCGAGCTAAGATGGACTAGATCCTAACCACAAAATTAAAATTTTGAAAAAAACTCCGACTGCGACATAGTGGACCGATTTTCACGAAACATGGCTTAAAACACTCCCGACTAACTCAGCTTTCAAACAAAAAAAAAATAAATCTAAATCGGTTCAGCTACGATGCCACAGACAGACAGACACGTCAAACCAGCGTGTCTGTGTGTGTGTCTGTCTGTAGCATCGTAGCTCCCAAAGGGATGAACCGATTTAGATTTAGTTTTTTTGTTTGAAAGCTGAGTTAGTCGGGCACTCCCGACTAACTCAGCTCTCTTCTTAGCCATGTTTAATAAAAATCGGTCCACTATGTCAGGGTTTTTTCAAAATATTAATTTTCTGTTTAGGTTATGTAATAACATAGTTTGTACAATAACTAATATTAATAATAAAAATCCCACGGCAACTCTCGCCCAAATTATATCAATTTCCAACTTTCTTATCAGATACAATATGAATAATTGGTTTATAGATAGATAGATAGATAGATAGATGAATTCTTTATTCAACCACAAACTTACATGCTTTGCAACACAAAACAAAATAAAGAAAGACGAAATACTAAAAAGTAGAATAGGCGCTGACTCAGCATACATGCTACGGAAGCCGCAGCGCTGATCTTCCGTCAGAACCTTATAAACTTAATACTAAGGGAACGACCTAGTGCAGCGCAAGTCGATATATAGTTTATGACATAATGATTATGATAATCATGATTGACCATAATGAGAACGATGACAGGCAGCACAGTGCAACCTGTTTGTTTGTATGTTATTGTAACAACCAGGCCGCTTATATGCAACGGGTTCACTGGTTCAGTGGAGTAGGTAGGTACGGTAAGTGTTTTGATAATATCTCTATATTGGCGCGACAGAGCCAGACTGCATTTTTGTCGGCGTTGGCGTCGACGATTGCTATTCTGCTACGCCGACCGTTAAGCCCCATTTAGATGGTACGAGTTTCTCGCCCGTCTTGGTCGAGAAACTCGTATGACATTATCGTATGCGATAATCGCCTGGCGAGTATCGTACGAAAACGTTTACATTAGTGCGAGAAATAAAAACTCGCATACGAGTATCGTATGCGAGACTCGCCAGGCGATTATCGCCAGGCGAAATAGTTTAGACGGAGAGTAGAATTTTCGGGAGATATTTCCATAACATTTCTCGACTCGTCTAAACCGGTTCTCGTACGACATTTTTTCTCGAACGTGCGATTATCGCACGAATCGGAGCGAACCGATTTTCATACGAGTTTTGCCTGTCAACTTGCGTGCCTAGTTGCTAATTAATTAATTATAAACACATATATTATATGCTTAAAGCCCCATTTAGATGGTACGAGTTTCTCGCCCGTCTTGGTTGAGAAACTCGTATGACATTATCGTATGCGATAATCGCTTGGCGAGTATCGTACGAAAACGTTTACATTAGTGCGAGAAATAAAAACTCGCATACGAGTATCGTATGCGAGACTCGCCAGGCGATTATCGCCAGGCGAAATAGTTTAGACGGAGAGTAGAATTTTCGGAAGATATTTCCATAACATTTCTCGACTCGTCTAAACCGGTTCTCGTATGACATTTTTTCTCGAACGTGCGATTATCGCACGAATCGGAGCGAACCGATTTTCATACGAGTTTTGCCTGTCAACTTGCGTGCCTAGTTGCTAATTAATTAATTATAAACACGTATATTATATGCTTTTTTATAATATTGGGTATAATTTATCTTGGATTTATTTGAATTTAAGATGAATAGTACCCAATAATATTAAAAACACTATAAATGATTTATGAAGGTCTCAATAATATACAATAGGAAAAATAATGATTTCGACCGTAGCGTTACCTAGCTAATAAAATCTTGGTTGCGATACTTGCGATTAGGTTTAGGATATTATTAATTTATTAAACATAGAATATAAATAACATTTTTTTTTAATTATAGTAGGCATTTTGCCCCATAGATATATGGGGTAAAATGTCAGTAGGTAAACATTAACTGTATAATATTAATAAGCCGAATTTATTTTTGGTTTTAGCAGTTACTGAGAGGCAGCTATAAATATAAAAACACCATGTTTTACATGATTTCTACTGAATTCATTTCGGCTGAGTAGCGCATAAACTCGTATACGATTCTCGCATATGTGTTTTGTTTACACGGAGACATACAAATATCAAAGGCGAGGCGATTATCGCCCTCTCTCGTGCGATATCGTACGCATAGTTTACATGATACGATATTTTTTCTCGTACTTCGATAATCGTACGTTCGAGGCGAGAAACTCGTACCATCTAAATGGGGCTTTATTATAATATTGGGTATAATTTACCTTGGATTTATTTGAATTTAAGATGAATAATACCCAATAATATTAAAGACACTATAAATGATTTATGAAGGTCTCAATAATAAACAATAGGGAAAATAATGATTTCGACCGTAGCGTTACCTAGCTAATAAAATCTTGGTTGCGATACTTGCGATTAGGTTTAGGATATTATTAAACATAGAATATAAATAACATTTTTTTTTAATTATAGTAGGCATTTTGCCCCATAGATATATGGGGTAAAATGTCAGTAGGTAAACATTAACTGTATTAAGCCGAATTTATTTTTGGTTTTAGCAGTTACTGAGAGGTAGCTATAAATATAAAAACACCATGTTTTACATGATTTCTACTGAATTCATTTCGACTGAGTAGCGTATAAACTCGTATACGATTCTCGCATATGTGTTTTGTTTACACGGAGACATACAAATATCAAAGGCGAGGCGATTATCGCCCCCTCTCGTGCGATATCGTACGCATAGTTTACATGATACGATATTTTTTCTCGTACTTCGATAATCGTACGTTCGAGGCGAGAAACTCGTACCATCTAATAATATCATAAATGGGGCTTACCCAGGAATACTTTTCTAAATAGAGCTAGATACTCGTATACACATAAATATGAATATCTGTGTCGGCGGACGATCGTAAAATCCGCCAGATCACGAGATTCCTAGGCATATCGTGAAACGGCGCCAAATCATGAAATGCCTAAAAGTTGTCCAGGCATATCACGATGTACCTGATAAACAACACGGCCGATCGATTAAAGCAACGCATTCGTCGATATTCCTAGCTCTATAGCGGGCACTTCGTAGAATAGATTCTTTCTTAGCCATTGGTGAATTATTGAAAAAGTTAATTTAATGAAATAAAACTATGGAAACGGATTAAATCGCGTATAATCGCGTATCGCGTTTCCATAGTTTTATTTCATGAGTAACTATCGCGGTAACCGAAGACAATATTAAGTTAATTTAATATTTATTCCAATTAGGTAGGTAATAATACAAGTCTCTTTTCATTTCATTTGTTAACTACAAAGTTTTTAATTTAATATTGTACTTATGATGGTTTTTTGCATTTTTTACTTCAATTTTGGAACCCTAATGTATTGAACGATATGGCGGCATATCATGATATGCCTAGGAATCACATGATCTGCCTAAATGCCACTGGCGGGTTTTACTTGGTGAAATCACGAAATGGCGGCGTTTCATGATATGCCTAGGAATTTCATGATCTGCTTAAACGTCACTAGGCAAATCGTTAAACGGTGAGTTTTGAACGATATGGCGAATGTTACTGTGCCAAATCATGATTTGGCGCCGTTTCACGATATGCCTAGGAATCTCGTGATATGGCGGATTCTTCGTTCGGCCGCCGACATCTGCATTATCTTGATATCTGTCAGATAATTGTCGCTCCGCGCGAGCGGCCGTTTTCGGGGACCCATATAGTGAGTTGGCGAGTCACCGCCTGCCTATTTTTTTATGTTTTTATAACATATGATAAAGGCAGGTGCCATAGTACCGGTTACAAGTCCACCAGCAACTCAACCTAATAGCCCATTTTTATTTTATTATTTTTTTATCTTTATTTATTTAGAACCTTTTGTCTTTTTGACATGGCAGCTCCATCGTTTCAAAAACAGTTGTTAATCAGCAGATTTTAGACATACACATATTTATAATATAATTAATATTTAGAAGCCCCTATACTTGTGTATTTAAAAGTAGGAATTACTCCGACAGTGTCCATAATACTAGATAGTAATAAATTCTCACAAAACAGGCAATAATGAAAATCTAGATAAATCAATAAGACCCTATGGTCATTATACATATCAAGTTATAAGTATCTGTGAATTTTTGAATCTGTGACGCGTGTCGTCTGCTAAACATTAGCCATGAATGGCAAGCCAATAAGTATAGCGTGGTATGGCCAATAGCGAGAGGTCAAAGATCACCGCTCACGGCGGCGCGCGCGCAACGCAGAGCTTCCTGCACTATTAATATACACTTTGGTATGGACAGAAGTGACTGATTTAAACTAACGCAGAGCTTCCTGCACTATTAACATACACGTTGGTATGGACAGAAGTGACTAATTTAAACTAACACGATGCACTTATAATTTTAGAACAAAACGGGACTTAATCACGTAAACACATTTATATTTGGCCCGACGTTTCGAACATCACATTATGTAAGAGTTTACGCAATTGTCCCGTTTTGTTCTAAAATTAGAAGTAACTGAAATATGTATCTAAATTATTACGGCAATTTCTCTTCCAGGCATTACCGGTAATGATTATCTTCTAATCCCATGTTTTTGATACTGCGAGAGCCTATGTAGGTGAATCTCATCATCATCATCCTTCCGTTATCCCGGCATTTGCCACGGCTCATGAAATCCTGGAGTCCGCTTTGACAACTAATCCCAAGATTGAATACAGGCACTTGTTTTACAAAAGCGACTGCCATCTGACCTTTTAACTCGAAGAGTAATTAGGCCTATTGGTATTAGTCCGGTTTCTTTAATGTTTTCCTTCACCGAAAAGCAACAGGCAAATATCAAACGACATTTCGCACATAAGTTCCAAAAAACTTATTGGTACGAGCTATTCCATTAGGTGCGACTAAGGTCAATCACTGGCCAGTTTATAATTTAAAAAAAAATTAAAAAAAAATTAAGCTTTGCTTAGTTTGAGGCCAGCTAGGTTGATATTATACGTGTAAGGTGTCCCCCGATATTTATTTATTTATTTATATATCCTTTCTTTCATGCTACGATTATCAAAGATCGACATTTACCACAAAGCTCTACGATTTTCCTGAAAAATCCAAGATTTGTAATAGATCGTCATCATCCGCCTTGCGTTATCCCGGCATTTGCCACAGCTCATGGGAGCCTGGGGTCCGCTTTGACAACTAATCCCAAGATTTGGCGTAGGCACTAGTTTTTACGAAACCGACTGCCATCTGACCTGAGACCTAAGATTTGCAAAGGATGTTCTAAAAGTTTCGAAGTCTACATAGTCTATCTACAAAGACGAGCCGTCAATCAACGCACGTGCATTTTCCATTAGGCCTTCACGTGGTCCAAGTTACAAGAAATATACCTCAGACGAAAGTTTATAGCGTTTGATTTCCGTCTAAAATGTAAGGCAAAACTATAAGCAGTAAAGACTTATGTACTTTTACAATGAAGTGGGGGTTAACTATTTTCACTCAAAGTAACCATGACTTAATACGCCGAGATTTTAACTCAGGTCCTTTACAGATAAGTCTTTTGCAAAAATTTCATTTTTAGCTCAAGCTTTTATCGCCGACTGTACCTTTCTTTCAACAGCCATCTGTGGGGATACGACGTTTCATAACAGAGATTCCTATGACCACCTTTCTGCTCCATCAACAGATCAGCTCCATAATACCGTAATATTGTATTGTGTGCAAAATTTCAGCTCAATCGGAAACCGGGAAGTGGGTCAAATTGAGCTTCTAGAAAAACGTCGTACGATACACGTGCGAAAAGGAAATTCGTAACTCGTGTCGATTTAAAACACTCCCTTCGGTCGTGTTTTAATATATCGCCACTCGTTTCGAACTTCCTTTTTTTCGCGCATCTTAATGTACTATTATTTTAAGTATAGGAAACTCGGTATAGGGCGGTCGGGGTGGTGTAACGGTTTTAGCAAGTCAGCCGCGTTAGCTGGAGACCCGGGTTCGATCCCCGGCTTCGCCACCAGTGGGCTTGATCGCTTTTTCTTTAGTGTATGGTATCTATTTCAGTTTATAGGAAACTAGCCTTTATACTGAACTCTCTCTCCGCTCATGACTTGTCATCAACCCGTGCCTACTATTAGCCGCTTGTTTTTTGTCGCACTAAATACGATTACTCGGTCTTGTCGTGCTACTTAACGGCGATTACGTCGCGTGTCTGAACGGGCCTTTGTGATGCGTATGCGCATCGTTATTGGACAATCATCGTGGATTAGTAGTGACAGGGGTTAATTAATTCTGCTCATAAAAATCTTTCGGTTTTAGGTTTCCTTCTAAAGTTTTGTATTTTGGAGTATGCAGTTGCAATGAGTTGTAATGTAATATCTTTGGCTGACCTAAAAACCGATATTACCATTCGCTTTTAAAATGGCAATATGTAATTTAATTCTGAAACAAGGTTAAACCAGAAAAGTTCTAAAATGAAAAGAAGAAAGATGTCAAAAGTGTAATTTTAGTCTTTAAAAGTTACCAGGAATACGCAGTTGACATTATTCGATTTCATCAGTTTACACGGTGTATAGGACTGAAACCGAACGACAATTTGTATGGGAACTTCACGTTGCCATGTATAATTCATTCATTCATTCATTCATTTATTTATTGATAAAATAATATATTTTACATGTCAATGTTCTTACTTAACTTAATTTTAATTAAGTTTAAATTAGGCACTTACTATTATTGGATCTATATCGGAATCCCTAAAGTTTTTTGAACTATTTTTACATTGCCTAATATTTTTTGGCATAATGATCATTTGGCCTAATTTAAATGTCCTAATATTGTTTCGCCTAACGCCGTTAAACCCACTTTTTTAGAAGCGATTCGGATTTGTGTGAGGTCACAGTTCTAACCTAACCTAAACCTACCTTTCTAACAGCGAATCGGTTCTGGGTAATGTCATTTTTGGGGCAAAATTTAAATTATGCCAAATGATCGTTAGGCCAAAAGAGCGTTAGGCATATCATAATTCGGCCAAATGAGTTAGGCCAAGTGATTTTCGAACAAACGTTATTAGGGATTCCGAGGGAGACCCTTATTATTATTAGTGTTTTACATAAATAAGTAGGTAGATAACGGCCCTTACTATAAAGCCTCGGCCAAACATAGAGCGTTTTGATAGCGTAGCGCTAGCGGATCGAAATGCGCGCGAATTCCGGCACACCGCCACTATCATTGCGTTCCGCAGCTCCGCTAAACGCGCATGTGTGGCCAAGCTTTAAAATTTAATAAACGATATAATTCCTACTAATGACGCTATGCCTTAACTTTATTGAATAAAATAAGGAAATAATCTGTCAATTAGCATAATCATAAACCTATACATTAGAATTAATCGAATACGTACTTTCTCCGGAGAAAGGCATGAAGAGTGCTTAGCCAGGTCGAGTGTTGGGTAAATGTGTGAACAGCGAGCGAGTATTCGAAGATTTCGAAGACAGTTGAAAATATATGGATTAGGGATATTTGAAACTCATGACATGACTTTACTTTTTAGAGTTCCGTAGTCAAATAAGAACCCTTATAGAGCCATATAGAGAAAAAAGACACAATCTCACAGTTTATAAAATTAACATTCAATATAACACTTGTTTGCGGTGCTGTCTAAATCGATATCTACTTGTCAGGTGACCGAGAGCCCACCCCGGGCGGCACCTTCAGAGGGGAGCGGGAGTGGCCTTTTATTTTAGAATAGAATATAATAATAATATAATATATTGGGTTGGCACAAAAGTAATGACAAACTCTAAAAAACTCTATACATTTCCTTTCTTAAGTTAATTGTTTTCGATAATATTCTAGTATGTTGTAGAAAATTCTAGTTACTTCTAATGTGAGGGTATATAAAGCCGCCCTCGTGATTGGTTTAGTTAGATTGAAATAAAATGGACGAGCGACAAGTTCAAACACTTTACTTATACGAGTACTTTTTAGGCCACAGTGCGCGGGCTGCGGCTGACAATATCAACACTGCATTGGGCGCTGGAAGTTACAAGCCATGCCACGGTGTCCAGATGGGTTGACCGATTTAAATCAGGAGACAGGAGCTGTGAAAGTCAGTCACGCTCAGGGCGACCACCTGCATTCAATGATGACGATTTACGCCGCGAACTACAGTCGAATCCTGATGCTAGTACTAGTGAATTAGTGGAAGCACTTAACTGCAGTCACCACGCTGTGGAATACCATCTGCATGACCTTGGGTATCGAAAAGTTTTGGCTCGATGGGTACCGCACAGCCTTACCGACGCCAGTCGTGCAGTCCGTGTCGCCATCTGTCAATCACTTTTGCTGCGACCCCGACGTAAAGAGTTTCTGACTGATCTGTTTACGGGAGATGAATCATGGATTTATAATGAGAACGATACACGTCGTGCTTTTTGGCTGCCTCGAGAAGAAACGCCACCAACTCAACCGAAGCTGAGTCAAAAGAACCGCTTAAAAGTTTTGCTTTGTTGTTTCTGGGACTTGCAATGCATGCTGTTTCATGACTAAACTGAAAACGCAATGAAACTGTAAACGCTAACAAATATTCAACACAGCTCACCGAACTATCTTCTGCTATTAAGAAAAAACGACGAAGACGAGCCACTGTAATTTTACTACATGATAACGCTCGACCTCATGTCGCATCTACCGTTCGCCAACAGCTGCAGAACTTGGGCTGGGAGACGATACCCCACCCACCTTATTCTCCAAACCTCGCACCATCAGACTTTCATTTGTTTAGAGCCCTGAAACGACATTTGCGGGGTAAACAATTCAATGATTTCCATGATGTACAGTTGAACAACTTTTTCGAGGCACAGCCATCAGAGTTCTGGGCGAAAGGCATCCAAACTTTGCCGGATCGTTGGCAAGAAGTCATAGATGCTAATGGTGATTATATCATCGACTAAGCTTTTTGTATTGTAATAATAATAAAAATTATATAACGTAAACCAAGTATCTCATTACTTTTGTGCCAACCCAATACTTTATTAAAAATAAAATTGGACAAATAGAAGATAGATAGGTACAAACAATTCACAATCTAGATGTTAAATGGGATCCAACTCAGCAAGCGGAGGCGCTGATTTTCATTATAATGTTGTGTTAACTCTAATTTTACAGCACATAGCCTAATAGTAATATGTAATTTTACGCTGTAATGCTGTAAAGTTTACCTATGAATAAATAAATAAGTAAAGTTACTCTAGAAAGGTCGAATTATGGATAAATCAGTCAAAATGGCGACCAAAACAAATTCGTACAGCAGAAAAGTTGATGTAACATTTTTGACCTAAGATTACAAAAGCAGACAGACCGGACCGAACCACATAACCCACAGAATTAAATGTATTACCAAGTTGTATTACATAATATCACTAACAATAGTAACAATACATTCAAATCACTTTTGAATGTCTGTTAGCAAGATGAGAAGAGAATGATTCCAACATTTCCCACAAACTAGAATATAATTTGCCTCTAATATTCATTCATTGAATGTAAAGAATGGAATAGATATTCCGTTCATTCTTTTTTAGATAAAATTGGCAGATTTTCACACACTTGGCCAAATTTAATTCAAGGACAGGCAAATGTTTATTGTGAATCAGTTAAAAAATATTATATTACGAAACGAGTAGCGAAAAATCATAACACAGTTACGAATTACCTTTCCGCACGTGTATCGTGCGACGTTTATCAGTACAGATGGACCTCTGAAGTTTCGAGCTGATAAGAAAAAACCACTTTGCGCACCAGTGCGAGAAAAAAGCGCCATACATCCAAAATATTATTTGGTATCTACAATAATGTATCCTAAATAGTCATCCAAAATGCGTTTTAAGAGGAATTTCCTCCCTTGGATACTTCGGCCACAGTATAAGGACGACTCAGTCAGTACTTAATCTCCGGTAGCGACGCCACGATCGGTATTTGGCTCTCTCAACATGGCAGCGCGGCCAGTACTGACGCGACCGACATCCGACATCCTCCGGTTCCGAATGTACTCGCTGCACTTCGCTGCGTGCGAGCGCTACTCAAGGACAAACCGCGCGCCCCAAAATTTTGTTAGAAGTATTATTACTGGTTTTATATTACGTCCTTACTCCATAGGTCATGATATAACCGTTCACATGCGGATCGTATGTGTGCCATAGATACGAGTATGGTAGTAAAAACTGCTGTTTTAATACATGACATCAGAAACTCATGTCATTGAGTAGACTTTTCGGAACAACTCACCAAGCGATTTCAATAAACGATACAGTAGATCGGGCCATTCAGGATGGCATGCGAATTTGACAAATCTAACCTTTGATGGCTTGACAATAAGAACCAAAACATGCGTCTTTGTGAAAGACACAATCTACATATACTTATAATAGAGTACAGTCACAATTTTAATCCTAGGCCACTGTTTAGAACCTTTTCACAGTAAACGTCGAAGTAACTTCTATGACAAATACAGCACGGTGTCAATGAGACAAGGTTCTAGAGTTGCCCACTTGCGAAAATGACTAACTTCTACTTGTTCACCTTTATGTTGGTAATAAAATCAGATCATTATGCATCTCGCGCAACATCGCCGTTAACACTGCACTTTACTCCCTAGTGACGTAAATTGCAGTTTACTGCCTCGATTATCATTCCCCTCGTGTCATGCGTTCGTTTCCTTGCGTTGCGTAAGCGCGTGTGAAACGCCCTTGCTTATGATTTCTGCGTTTGCTAGGAAAGTGTGAAAATGTCAGTTTAAATGATTGTATAACGTTACTAAATTATATTAAAGCTAGAGCAAAGGTAGTCTAGACAGATTTTAATGACCATTTGCTATTCACATAAAGATTTTGTTACAAAATTCGCTCTGTGGATAATATCATATTATGTAGTATAAAAAGGTAAGAATTATGCTATTGAACTAATACCATTATACTTATATCTACGACGAGCGACTCGAATTGGCAACTGCCAGCATATTTCTGATCGGCTTGACCCCTTGGCGCTTAATTAATATTAGCGCCATCTAGCCGAGCGTCCCCCAAAGGTGTAACGCCATCTAGGCCACCGTACCTTTAAAAAAAAAAAAAAAAATACAAAAATTCTTTATTTCTTTAAACACATGGTCATAATTTAGGGGATGGAGCCGCCCGGTAAGCAAGGAGTTGCCTGTGTTGGGAGGCTCCGCTCTTCCCTAGGTTAGGTTAGGTTAGGTTCTTATCTTATCTACATTTTTTTTTATCACTAAGCTGGATATCAAAATACATTTTTTGCTAAACTTAACTAATAACTAAAAACATTAGTCTACTTGCTACATATATTTACATAAATTTAGAAATAAGACTAAGATTAAATTTAAATTTAAACATTCTTAATATTTTTGAGAATAAAATGTAAATGCCTATGTGTGTGTGTGTGTGTGTGTGTGTGTGTGTGTGTGTGTGTGTGTGTGTGTGTGTGTGTGTGTGTGTGTGTGTGTGTGTGTGTGTGTGTGTGTGTGTGTGTGTGTGTGTGTGTGTGTGTGTGTGTGTGTGTGTGTGTGTGTGTGTGTGTGTGTGTGCGCGTGCGTGTGCGTGTGCGTGCGTGTGCGTGTGTGTGTCTGTGTGTCTGTGTGTGTATATGTCTGTCTGTTTGTTGGTTATACATATATATTAGTTCTGTCAGATTAAAATAAAAATTAAATAAAATAAAGATTTAGTACTCTGGGATTAGAATTTTTTCCGTTTCCTCGTATGATTTCTGTTTTAACCATTCAGTCAGGACTAATTTGCACTGTTTTTGTGACTTTGAGTGGATGTCTAATTCTTTGTTTATTTTGTTATATAAATAGGCAGATTTTGCATTAAACTGCATCCGTGCAAAGTGCGTTCTCGGACATGTGTACTTAGCTACGTGAATAATACGTCGACTGTTTTTGTAGTTAGGATTAAATGGTATTTGTTTATGTGTTTTTAGTGTTGTTTGTAGTATATATAATTTCCTGGTCGAAAGAAGACCACTGGACCGAAACAATAAGTCAGTTGGGAATCTATCCTTTTTTTACGCTTTGAGGTACGTTTTCTTCTTAGACTGGTATTGTATAGCTGTTTATACGGAGTTACATATGTCTTTCGTATACTTAGGTTATAAATATAGATACTTACTAATATGAGCTAATTTCATATAACTCAAAATAACAATAATGAGGCCGTTACGAATATTCGGAGCGTTTAAAATGTTACGTACCTAAGTGAAAAAATGCATTTAATACATTAATCGTATCGAATATACATGAGGATATACATTTGTGTGATGAGCACAGATATTTGTCCCCGAGTCATGGATGTTTTGTATGTAGGTATATAACTATTTGTAGGTATATTATATATGTCGTTGTCAGAGTACCTGCAACACAAGCCTTCTTGAGCTTATTACCGTGGGACTCGGTAAATCAGTGTAAGAATGTCCTATAATATTTATTAAATTTATTTATTTATACATTTATTACAATCTGTTGCCTGTGTGGTGACGGGTTAAGAATTTCAACACCCCCTTTCTTCCCGTGGGTGTCGTAGAAGGCGACTGTGGGATATGGGTTAAATTGTGGCGTAGGCGAGAGGTTGGCAACCTGTCACTGCAATGTCACAGTTTCATTTTCTTTCAACCCCTTACTTGCCAAGAGTGGCACTGAAGCTTTAGTAGTTTCATGTGCTTTGCCTACCCCTTTATGGGATACAGGCGTGATTGTATGTATGTGTATGCGTAATATCCACGGCTTATCTAAGGCAGCGTTTCAACAAAAATCCCTCACATCACATGTCTCTGACCACATCTGACACATCTTTGATCAAAACAAGCATTTACGCTCCACCTCTCTGATCTGTACTGACCAAGTGACCATAATACACATACAGGGTGATTTAAAAAGGATCTCTTCAAACTTTGCATAGTGACTTTTGGGGTCATAATGAACAACTTTTATTATGGGACCAATGCTGAAATCGCAAAAAAAAACTTTGACCGTTTCATACATTTCGACTGTCATGATTTCTATGGAGCAGCCAATTTTTTTTTTCGCGATTTCAGCATTTTTTGATATTCTTGTCCCATAATAAAAAGGCGTGGTATTCAAAATTGGTAAAAAGTAGCCAAAAAAACTAAGTTGTTCATTGTTATTCAGATTCTGAAATTTTGTTATTGATGACCTCAAAACTCACTATACAAAATTTGAATGGTCCTTTTTAAATCACCGTGTATATAATACATACGCGTGTATGTTATACGTCCATAGGTCCATGTCCATACGTCCGGCGGCCACTCACTTTCGTCGTTACGCAACACATTGTCCGACATTTTGAACTTGCTGTGTGCGAGTGTTGTTCGTAAATGAATATTGTCGGTTACGCTATGGATGACTATTATTACTGAGATACGTGGTGAAATAAAAAGGACCGTTCAAACTTTGCATAGTGACTTTTGAGGTCATAATGAACAACTTTTATTATGGGAATGATGCTGAAATCGCGAAAAAAAATTAGACTGTTCCATAGAAATGAGCGGCTTCATAACAGTCGAAATGTATGAAAAAGTCAATTTTTTTGCGATTTCAGAGCATTGGTCCCATAATAAAAGTTGTTCATTGAGACCTCAGAAGTCACTATGCAGAGTTTGAACGGTCATTTTTATTTTACCATGTATAAATAAAAATCAAACTAAAAACACATTAAGATTTGATGACCGACTTACTTCAAGACCTACCTAATAATAATACGTTGTATTTTTTTTTATTCCGGTAGTGTGCAGAAATCATGATCTTTAATATACGACACTATTTTTTCTCCAGACTATGAATAAGTATGTCGATCGTAAATTAATGCCGGTTTAAAAAATTAGGTTATTTCAAACAAACACATTTGACACGGACCAGATACAGACACATCCAATCCATGTCCTAAAACTAATTTTACACGTATTTTTAATGTTCGATCCGGACCTGAAGAGAAGATAAAATTAGTCGGATTTTTTTATACTACGTCGATGGCAAACAGGTAACCTATGGACGCCTGCCACTCGAAGGGTGTCACATACGCGTTTAGAAACGCGCATTAGAAACTTGTGGTACCTATCGAATGTAGAGACCAAGGTATACTGGGAATAAAAAAAGACCGTTATAACGTTTTGTGAATATAACGGTTGGATTATGCATTAACGGTACAAGTAGTATAATCCGCATTTCAAACTTACGACCGGGGTCATAAAACTTACTTTTCATTCCACTTGCATAAAAAGAGCTGAAGAGGTGGCAAATAATTTACCATTATTTCGACTTGCAACACTTTTTGTCGAAAAGCAATACTTTTAACAGACTTTCAATTACCTACATTTTATCCACAAGGTTGCAAGTTATTTCATACAAATTTAACTTAATGTTTTAAACTGGCTTTTATTACCCATACATTTACACGTAAATGATGATTTTCAATCATATTATAAAATTCATAAATATTCAATAAGTTGATGTGTTTGATTTATAATTATATATAATTTATGTATAATTATTTTATTGGCGTTAGAGTAGTTAACAATTTTGTGTTTAATTCGGTGGCAAAGTTTATTTAACCTTCGTGCCTTGAAACCATCGCAACGCTCAAGTTTAAACTTCTCGAACTACTCGCTACGCTCGCCGTTCAATATTGGAATCATTCTCTTGCTCGGGTATCAATATTGGCACGTGCGGTTAAACAATAACTTTGTCCCCTTTTGTAAAAAAAATGGGTACTCGTTCTTTGTTTATTTTATTATTTTTTTTACATATTCTAGTTTTTATTTTGGTTTTTCATTTTCTTTCAACCCCTTACTTGCCAAGAGTGGCACTGAAGCTTTAGTAGTTTCATGTGCTCTGCCTACCCCTTTATGGGATACAGGCGTGATTGTATGTATGTATGTATGTATGTATTCTAGTTTTTGCCCGCGGTTTCGCTCGCGTTAAATTCGAAAATTACGGAATGCTCCATTCAAACTTCCACCCCCCATTTTAGGGAAGTGGGGAGTTACAAAGAGACAAAAAGTAGCCTATGTCACTCTCCATCTCTTTAACTATCCATTCTTAAAAAATCACTTCAATAGAATAGAATAGAATAGAAAGAGTTTTATTATATATCATTTTTGTTACATAGAAATAATGTCCTCAAAGGGTTGTGTACTTAATGTAATATGTCTTAAAGATCTATACAATTATTTTATGTCGTGTAGCCAATTTACAGCTCACAGGCAAGTGTGTACATTAGTACCTAATACACTTATGTTTTATTTTTACAAATTTTCGAATCAATTTTATTTTAACAGATGTTCCCTTGAGGGTAGGGGCCTTTTACTCACTTGTTTGTGTCTGTCTTTTTTACTGATATAATCTATTTCGCCGATTCTGTTGCTGTACATCATCGGGTTGTATTGACCATACTTAATATATTCTGGCCCTGGGTTCTCTAGTCCTGGGATGCACAAATTCTTTAGTTTGTCTAACATATCTCGGTGTAAGTCATGAAGTCTAAGATGCCATGGATCTTCATCAAGTAAGTCCCATAACATTTCCGTGGGTATTGAACGAGGAAAACCTCCCGCAGACTTAAGAGCCATACGGTATTGCCTTTCAAGCGTTAAAAGATTCGTCTTGCTTACTCGGGGGAGAAGTTGCACTATTCCGTAGTCTAGTATAGGCAGGAGACATGCCTGAATCACCCTTAGTTTGGTCTCTATGTTTACTTTAGAGTAATAGCCGATTATAGGTGCCAACATTCCTCTGACACTTTTAGATTTTCTTACAACGCTTCTGACGTGTTCATTCATGCTAAGTCGTTTATCTAATTGGACCCCAAGGTATCGGACACAGTTTTTGTATTCAAGATGGACTCCTTTTAATTTGACTGTTGGTTTGTAGCCGTTTGGGTTACGTACGCTGCGTACTCTTTTATAAACATTATGCACTCTGTTTTATCAACGTTACAGCGTAGTCCCCAACGTTAATAGTAATCGACTATTTGATTGGCAGCCCATGTAGCGCGTTGTGTAGCTTGATCTGGCCGAACTGCTGAATTTAGAATACACAAATCGTCCGCATATTGAGAAAGCATCTGGCCGGCTATGTTTGTCTTCGGAATATCATGCACGTACAGGTTAAATATTAAAGGCCCAAGGATGGACCCTTGAGGCACTCCGTGTGGAATTTCCACTTCGTCCCCAGTCGTTGTTCGAAACCTTCCTTGCACCTTTCGGTTCAACAGGTAGTTTTCAATCATTTTGATGATATTGTTGCTGACATCCTTCTCCACTAATTCACTTCAATTCGTCGCTCCGTTTTGCCGTGAAAGACGGACAATCAAACAGACATACACACTTTCCCATTTATAGTATTAGTATCGATTTGGTCCGGTGATAAATTCACTTATAACTGATGTGAACACCTGCATCTTGAAGGTCGTATCGGTCCCAAATACCGCAGGTCATTCATCAGGTCAGGTCATTGCAGTTGGCATGCAGTCTGTACCGCGCCCTAATCGTCAAATATACTAATAAATATGTCTATGACCTTACAAACTAACATACAATAAAAACGTTACTTAATAAAATCTTTTTATTTAGGGGTAGGTACCTATACATGTTTTTGTATACATACTAGCTTTTTCCCGCGGCTTCGCTCGCGTTAGAAAGAGTCAAAAAGTAGCCTATGTCACTCTCCATCCCTTCAACTATCTCCACTTAAAAATCACGTCGATTCGTCGCTCCGTTTTGCCGTGAAAGACGGACAAGCAAACAGACACACTTTCCCATTTATAATATTAAGTATGGATAGACACTAAGTTTAGGCATAAAAAGTAAAAAGTAAAAAAGTAAGTAAAAGTAAAAATCGTTTATTGTTGCACATAAACACAAAGACATTTGTTGCAAAAGAACTTAAGAGCTTGCTTAAATCTAAAACCGCAGGTCCTTGAGGCATTATACTAAGGTTGCTGGCGATATTTCCTCGCTGTATCGCAATGCTGATATTGCTGATACGTTGTGAGAAGAAGTCGCCACCAGTAACCAGTAACGTCAACTAGATTCGCGATTTTTATATAAAAAAGTTACAAATTTCAGGTAGGTTTTAATGTAATTTTAAAAACTGAAATAAGTACTTGTAATACATACATACATCACGCCTGCATCCCATAAAGGGGTAGGCAGAACACATGAAACCACTAAAGCTTCAGTGCCACTTTTGGCAAATAAGGGGTTGAAAGAAAACGAAACTGTGACATTGCAGTGACAGGTTGCCAGCCTCTCGCCTACGCCACAATTTAACCCATATCCCATAGTCGCCTTCTACGACACCCACGGGAAGAAAGGGGGTGGTGAAATTCTTAACCCGTCACCTCACAGGTAATACATGATTTCCCTTATTCCACGTAACACTGTTAAACTACAATAATAACCACTTTTCCTTTGAGTCATCCGCCATAATTGACAGACGGACTGGTTTCGACATTTTTATGGCGAAGGTGTAGGAACTAGAATCGGTGTGCGTGGGGCGGGGTGTCAGTTACGGCGAGAGGTAAGTATTAAAGAAAAGGAAGATTTCAGGAATTTAATAAATAAATAAATAAATATTATAGGACATTCTTACACAGATTGACTGAGCCCCACGGTAAGATCAAGAAGGCTTGTATTGTGGGTACTCAGACAACGATATAAATAATATACAAATCCATACTAATATTATAAATGGAAAAGTGTGTGTGTCTGTTTGTTTGTCCGTCCTTCACGGCAAAGCGGAGCGAGGAATTGACGTGATTTTTTAAGTAGAGGTAGATGAAGGGATGGAAAGTGACATAGGCTACTTTTGTCTCTTTCTAATGAGAGCGAAGCCGCGGGCAAAAGCTAGTACTTATATACATAGAAAACGTCCATGACTCAGGAAGAAACATCTGTGCTCATCACACAAATAAATGCCCTTACCGGGATTCGAACCCAGGACCGCGGCTGAGCAGGCCGGGTCACTACTCACTAGCTCACTACCGACTGAGCCAAACCGGTCGTCAATGTTTAAATACTTTAAATTCAAATCAAGTCGCACCCATCTTAAAAGTCGTATGGCACAAGGTTACAGCTATTTTTTGGATTTTTCCAACCCAGAATCCCTAGTGTAGGTACGTAGATATTCATTCCTGAGGCACTGGTCCTACCAAACGCGAATAAGCGATGACTATCGGCGATAGAGATAGTCGGTCTCGTGTAAATAAAAGAGAGACGGAGCGATTTACAGTTCATCGCTCGGCGATCTTTACATAACGCGAACGAAAAGTAACATAAGCGGGGATAATGGATGGAGGGGACATTTTGATATTTTTAAAACTCTCAGTTGGGCCATTTTTTTTAAAGTTGGCCACCCCACTTTTTTAACATAGGTATTTTTTACGCGTTTTTAAAAAATGGCCCAGTTACTAAAATCGCTCGCACTGAGGCCCCAAACTTTACTTACTTGCCAAACAATGGACCATTTCGCGTACCATCGACAATTACCGATAATCATCTCAAATCTTTGTTCAAATAAAAAACAAAAGAGGAATCCGGTCAATAGTTACGTAACGAAATAACCATACATTTTGCAAGCAAATATGTTGAGTTAAATAAAATTAGGTTAGAATAGCTAATGTCGATTTTCAACTAAAAATTATTGGAGATAATTCATTTTGGATTGTAGAAATAGGTTTGAGAAGGTTGTTTGTTCATCATTACCTATGACTTCATGTTATATGGCATAGCTAAGTGTTTGATTTGGTCTCATTATACTAAGTGTGGATTATTATTAGGTATCTACATATAAAAAGGTTAAAACGTTAGGAATTTAGTAGAATGGTAAATTTATGTAATTATTTTGTCACCATGGATTGTAGTAATTTATGACTGTGTTAATTTAGATCACCTGGATTATCAACAAAATTATACAGGGTAACCCGTTAACCTAAAATTATAATCACAGAAGAATAACATATCTTTATTACTATACTTTGATATTTACTGAAAATAAAAAAGCACAAATACTTAATTTAGGTACATAAGTAATAATTATTATGGATAGGTATGAAGCAAGAACGATTTAATACTGGACAGACAAAGCCCATACAAAATAAACCGGCCAAGAGCGTGTCGGGCCACGCTCAGTGTAGGGTTCTGTAGTTTTTCGTATTTTTCTCAAAAACTACTGAACCTATCAAGTTCAAAACAATTTTCCTAGAAAGTCTTTATAAAGTTCTACTTTTATGATTTTTTTCATATTTTTTAAACATATGGTTCAAAAGTTAGAGGGGGGGGGACGCACTTTTTTTTCCTTTAGGAGCGATTATTTCCGAAAATATTAATATTATCAAAAAACGATCTTAGTAAACCCTTATTTATTTTTAAATACCTATCCAACAATATATCACACATTGGGGTTGGAATGAAAAAAAATATCAGCCCCCACTTTAAAAAGCGTACCCCTGAAATGTATGGGCCTTTTAGGCTTTAAACTAGATGGCGCTGTTCGCAGCCTGGAAGTGGCCAAAATCGTATTTTCCCCAAATATTTTTGCGTGTTTTATTATTTATACATAATAATAAATAAAATATTTCTTTATTTTAAAATCATGATATCACGTCAGTTCACATTTTGTAAAAATTGTAGGCATCAAGGCATCATCAGTGTAGTTATGATAGTATTTAATAGGTAGCGCTAAAAAATCGAGGTACGATTAAGTATGTAAATCCTATATAAATAATCCTTGGTATGAAGTGAGCCGTGACAAATGCCGGTGTAATGCAAGGAGGATGATGAGGTATGTATTATACCCACAGATTTAAGTATTTAATGTTCTGAGGTTATACCTCCGACCGACCGGTCTGGCGCAGTCGGTAGTGACCCTGCCTGCTACGCCGCGGTCCCGGGTTCGAATCCCGGTAAGGGCATTTATTTGTGTGATGAGCACAGATATTTGTTCCTGAGTCATGGATGTTTTCTATATATATAAGTATTTATATATTATATATATATCGTTGTCTGAGTACCCACAACACAAGCCTTCTTGAGCTTACCGTGGGCCTCAGTCAATCTGTGTAAAAAAAAAAATGTCCTATAATATTTATTTATTTATTTATTTAATTTATTTATTTATACCTATCTGTCGACATCTTTCCCCAATCGTACTTAGTCCAGTCTATTAGCCGTGCGCCCTCAGGGCTCGCCGGGGCAGGTCCGTCAAAGCTATAAAGTTTTCAGCGGCTTATTTAGCGTCTGAGCCGTCCGTCCGAACTCGCCGATATATCTACATTAGCGCTGTCCGCGCGACACATACACAAACGCTCACTGCTGGATGTGACACTTTTACTGGAAAAAAAATCTTAAAGAACAAGCTGATAAAATTTTTTTCGGCTACAAATTTGTGCAAATTGTGCAATTCAATTTTACATTGACATTTTATTTATCACCAAGAATGTTTTTGTGTTGTGACGATGCTGCGATGTTGTTCATATACATACATGACTTTGCCCATTTTGTGTTTAACTTGTCCACTAGCATTTATTGAAATGATAGCATGACATTTAATGAAATGATAATATTATACACGGTGAAATAAAAAGGACCGTTTTAACTTTGCATAGTGACTTTTGAGGTCATAATGGACAACATTTATTCTGGGACCATTGCTGAAATCGCAAATAAAATGGCTGTTAGACTGTTCATACATTTCGACTGTCTTGATGCCGCTCATATCTATGGAACAGCCATTTTTTTTCTCGATTCCAGCTTTAGTCCCATAATAAAAGTTGTTCATTATGACTGCAAAAGACACAATGCAAAGTTTGAACGGTTCTTTTTATTACACCCTGTATATGTCAGGCAAATAATTCAAATACTTTTTTTTACAATATCAGCAACAAACAACGAAATGTTTTTTGTTTTAAAAATAGAACAATCAAATGACTACAGTTCGATCTAAGGTAAATAATTTTGTTTTACCTATACAAGTCTCTTCCATCTTCCATACATCCGTCTCGCACCCTGGGGACGTCAAAAATGAAGATTTAGTCCCTCGCCGCGTCATACATTAACCGAGTAATGAAAACAGGAGTGATGAAGCGGCCTCCCGCTTCGATTATATATTTACTTTACACTGGACTTATACTTTACTAGATAAAGTTTTACCTCATAGAGCTTAGATTCTGTGGTAGGAAATTAAAGGGAACTTCATGAAATAAAACTATGGAAACGGATTAAATCGCATATAATGAATTTACAATTCATCCCGACGTTTCGAACACTTTACAGCGTTCGTGGTTCAGCAGCGTGGGTGGTTCGGGGTCAACGCTGTAAAGTGTTCGAAACGCCGGGATGAATTGTAAATTCATTATACGCGATTTAATCCGTTTCCATAGTTTTATTTCATGAGTAACTATCGCGGTAACTGAAGACAACATTAAAGGGAACTTATTACCGTATACCGTTATTACCGTTTAGGTGACTGTGATATGGGGTAAATTGTGGCGTAGGCGAGAGGCTGGCAACCTGTCACTGCAAAGTCACAGTTTCATTTTCTTTCAACCCTTTATTTGCCAAGGGTGACACTGTAACTTTAGCAGTTTCATGTGCTCTGCCTACCCCTTTATAGGAAACAGGCGTAATTGTATGTATGATTTGTATGTATTACCGTATACTGTAACTTTGAATCATAGCAAAATATTAGAAGTAGGTACATTTTGAAGACAAAGGGAATTGGTTTTAAACGCAGGTTTTAATCTTACAATTCCGTTACATCATGTGCTAGAGAGCGATGGTATTGGAATACCAACTTTTAAACTGAGCTGCTAGCTGACTATACAAGTACAGGGAAATAACGACAATCTTTTGACGCAGATTTGGATACACAAGTAGAAACATTATGTTAATGGCAAAAGAAAAAAACCGGCCAAGAGCGTGTCGGGCCACGCTCAGTGTAGGGTTCCGTAGTTTTCCGTATTTTTCTGAAAAACTACTGAACCTATCAAGTTCAAAATAATTTTCCTAGAAAGTCTTTATAAAGTTCTACTTTTGTAATTTTTTTCATATTTTTTAAACATATGGTTCAAAAGTTAGAGGGGGGGGGGACGCATTTTTTTTTCCTTTAGGAGTGATTATTTCCGAAAATATTAATATTTTCGAAAAACGATCTTAGTAAACCCTTATTCATTTTTAAATACCTATCCAACAATATATCACACGTTGGGGTTGGAATGAAAAAAAATATCAGCCCCCAATTTACATGTAGGGGGGGTACCCTAATAAAACATTTTTTTCCATTTTTTTATTTGCACTTTGTTGGCGTTATTGATATACATATTGGTACCAAATTTTAGCTTTCTAGTGCTAACGGTTACTGAGATTATCCGCGGACGGACGGACGGATGGACGAACAGACAGACATGGCGAAACTATAAGGGTTCCTAGTTGACTACGGAACCCTAAAAAAGGTGTTCACTACAGTTAACTATTAAATTAACCACTTTGTTTGGTGTAATCCACAATAACAGTAATAACGAAAACTACTAACACGAACTAGTAACGCGATAGCTAGTACAATTTTAAAATATACAACAAACAAACCAACACAAAATATCTATAATACAATAGTGTTGGTAGGTAGCTCAGTTGGCAGAGCGCTGTAGTAGTATCGATGAGCCGTGAACTCTCACCCAAAACAGACATTTTCCACTTTTTAATTTATTCTAAGCAAATAACAGTTAAAAAAAACCTTATACCAGATATAAACAAGCAAAACAATTCCGGACTGCCTTTTCCGCTGATCCCAAAAGCCTCAACAATCGCAAATCTAAACTTTAACCCGAACTATCCGAATTTTTGCTTCCTTCATAAACACGGCTCAACCCTTGCCCATAAATCTGAGCCACCCCCGAGGTGGTTTCAATGGAGATTGAGCCAATTAAAGTAATCGCCGTAACAGTCGGCGCTGCCTTGGATTAGTTCTGCGGAATTGGGAGGAGTGGAGACGACGGGATGTATATTTTTCTAGTCTTGTCTTGTAAGTATGATAACGTAAAAGTCAGAGCCTGTTGTGAAATAAAGAATAACTGGTGCAAAGTAAGCCTTAAAAGAATACTAATAACAAAAAAAAACTTATATTTTTTACACCGTTCCATAAAGGAAATATTATTTTTTATTGATATTTATTCTGATTACATGATATAATGTTTTATATAACAGCTATTGGATAAAAAATAAAACGAAATACTAACTGATCCCTGTAGTAACTTTCGAAAAGATCACTTCACCAGTACCCCAAAGTATGATCCCATACTGTAATATAAAATGAAAATATGTATAATAAGCCATCAAAAACATTTAAATACCAGAGCTACCTATTAGAAAGGAAAACAAAACGAAATACTAACTGATCCCTGTAGTAACTTTTAAAAATATCACTTCACCAGTACCCCAAAGTATGATCCCACACTGTAATATAAAATGAAAATATGCATAATAAGCCATCAAAAACATTTAAATGGCTGAGCGTCTCCGCTCCGTTCGCAGGATTAGTATCATACAATACAAGCACCGACGGAATCCTTTTATTTATTGCTATTTATTGTTATTGCATTCTCTCCGCTCATTCCTCTCATAATATTGTCTTATATAAATTTCGCTTAACGCCATCTTGTTTTTAAATATTAAGCTAATTAGTGCGCTTTTAGCAGATGAGTTTTTCGGGTGTTTTGAAGATTGTAGTTTTGTGCAAGTTGTGAAATACAAGTGTAGGTTTTGTTTAACAAGAAATATTTGTTTTCTTTGTTCAGTGGAAATTTAGGTAAGTTTTTGTAACTGACATCTTAATTATGAAGGTAAAATTAAGTGTTGTGAATGTAGTAGGATATTTCACATATCATTATTGATAGTACGAATATTAACCCAAGTTGAGTATCTAATTAACCGTTTTTGTGCGGATGACACGAGGGGTGTGTCATCAAGGTTTTTTGCTTGTGGCGTATGACATGCAAGGTGTGTCATTTTAAAATCGACAAAAGTTGTTCGCCGCCACAGCGTAAAGTTTTCGAAAATGGAACGCGCAACGAATCGGTTAATATTTGAATAGCGACATTAGCACATCGCTTACGCCGTGTCTTGCGTGGGCGACGGTCGCGCGACCGTCGCCGTCGCGTCTCATCGCATCGTCTACTTCCATATCGATAAGGTTTGATTTCATATGCGTCGCATCGCCGTCGCGCGACCATCGCGCGACCGTCGCTCACGTAAGCCACGGCGTTACTCGCGTTTGGTGGGACTAGTGCCTTAAAATAAGAAATACGAATATGAACAAACCATCGATTGATATATAAATGAAATTCTAAAGTAATTAACATCATATCTATCATCAATTCATCACCCAAAGGTGTTGACCAAACTAACCTATAATTGATTACTACCATTCAACACCGTGGAACCTTGTCGAAGTTGTAATCTTAAGTAAATCACTTTTAAACTAAGCACAGCTTAAGTATGACAAGGTTGTATAGTTCAATCAATGGACTCTTCGTGATGGCCTCCGGGAGAAAGGAACATCTGTTTGGTCTGTAACCTTCCAAAAGTCGTATCACATTTGTTACGAAAGTCATTTTGAGTCTTAAATGTACAGGTTTTAGGTTAATTTTTCTTTGAAGGATTGGTATAATATAGTCGTTTGTGTAAATTATAATTGAATTTGTATGGTAGGTAGTGTTATGTGTTATGAACGTGTTCTGATCTGAGTGTTACTGTCATGGTTATTAGAAACACCTGTTGACACCATCATGTGTTACTGGTGAAGTTGACCTGTGATTAAAGGTTCAAATTATTCAATAATAGCTTTTTCACGCGGTTTCGCTCGCGTTAGAAAGAGACAAAAAGTAGCCTATGTCACTCTCCGTCCCTTCAACTATCTCCACTTAAAAAATCACGTCAATTCGTCGCTCCGTTTTGCCGTGAAAGACGGACAAACACACTTTCCCATGTATAATATTAGTATGGATGTAAACATAAATATAGTAAACTATTTCGTATATGTAGGTATTTGGTTTAAATTAAGGAATAAAAGCAGTTACTATATCTTGGTAATCTCAGGCACAATTGTGACGTTATCTAGGTAAAGGGACCTCATTGTCGATGGCGCTTACGGCGTTATGAGTCCCTTTACCCAGATAACGTCTCAATTAGTAAACGTGCCCCTGTGGCCTATATTTTGTATTTTGTATCCAAATTATCCAAAATAATTTTAATATAACGTGATGCCGATATGATTTCGACTATTTGTTATATTGAATTTTGAGTATCTTATTTAAAATTTCATTAGGTTGCGCGAGTTTACGCTTTGTGGACGCTGTCATGTGTCAAAAAGAGGTTCTTACTGCTCTGGGACAATAATATACACGGTAGCTGGGATAATATCAGCGGACACATTAAATGTCATATTCTTACAACTATTATAAACAATAGAGGCGTTAAACACCCCGCCATTGTGATTTTAATTACTCTTTTAAGATAGTCACAGACTATAAAGCGTTAAATTGTATAATAATTGGATTGAGTGAATCTACAGTTAAGTTTTTTAGTTCTTATATCTAATATTATTTGCGCTTCTGGTGTATATTTATAATTTTGCTTTGAATAAAGAGGATTTTTAATAAGAGTTTTGAATGATTCACTGTTATTTTCATTAGACTTACTATACTGACCGGGATAAAGACTGTAGTGTGAGCGTAGGCTCCGTATGTGGCATTGTTTCAGCCCGTATATGATCCACAGTAGGAACGTGTTCCGTTAGTCCGTATACCGCTTCTCCGAGTGAGGTAGATTTAGCACAGCTCTTCCCTCAAGTCACTGTCTTACTGTGTAGAAACGGACTCCCCTACACTCACACTACACACCGTGATTACCTTTTTGAGTGTAGTGTGTTTCGGACAGACCATCGAGTGTGAATGCGACCAGTGGTAACGCTGAAAGTGAACGCGCTCGAAGGAGGGTAGATCGCGCGCTGTCTACGCAACTTTGATATCCACCCACCTTCGTCAGTTTTCCGTGATCATGATGCATGCAACTGCGTCGAAATATCGGGAGCTCGACAAAAATCAAAAAGGTAATCACGGTCTATATCCCGGTCAATATAAGTCTAAAGATGTTTTTTTTCCAAAAAATGTGTTTTTGAATTAAACATTTTATATATTATTATATAAAGTATGGCTTTTTATTTATAGGAATAATCTGTTTGGATAATTGTGTAGGTTAGGTTCCTAGATAATAAATTCATGATATTTTTTTACGATAAAGAATTCTAGGGTTTTGCAGTCTTCATCAAAATATATGACTGTCAAGTTTAGTCAGTGGTCTTAAATTTTATTCCGACGGTAAGCGAGATTCACATAGGTACATATAATGAGATAATCACTCACGCTTGTATTGTTGTACGCAGAGCCACTCTTGCCAATTAAGGGGCTGAAAGAAACCAAAATTGTGCAATTACAGTGGCAGGTTGCCAGTCTCTCGCCTACGCCACAATTTAACCCATATCCCACAGTCGACTTCTAATGGAAAGGAAGGGGGTGGTGAAATTCTTAACCCGTCACCACACAGGGAACTTATGGTAAAAGGTCTTTTAAAGTGGGGACTGAATAAATTAACCGACTTGGTATGACATGGCTCTCACAAGTCTCACAACAACTGTGTTGACGCCAGAAGAACGGAGTTGCAAGACTTGCAAGACTTTTATGCAAGTTTTGTTTTTAATCCTCGACGCAAAAACGACGGGGTGTTATAAGTTTGACGTGTCTGTCTGTGTGTGTGTCTGTCTGTCTGTCTGTCTGTGTGTCTGTCTGTTTGTCTGTCTGTCTGTCTGTCTGTCTGTCTGTCTGTGTGTGTTTCTCTCTGTGGCATCGTAGCTCCCGAACGGATGAACCAATTTGGATTTAGTTTTTTTGTCTGAAAGCTGAGTAAGTCGGGAGTGTTCTTAGCCATGGTTTACGAAAATCGGTCCACTATGTCGCGGTCGGGGGTTTTTTCAAAATTTTAATTGATGACTATTTATACCAATTTTGGTATAAAACGACACGAATGAGAATGACGTAAATTGAGTTGAAACCTGTCCGCGGTGACGCCGCCCGGGGAGCCATCACTCAGCAGTGACGCGGGTCTACACTGTTCCCATTTTAAAATACACCGTGAGGGACGTCTGGCCAGATATATACCTGTCTATATGTATTTATGTAGTGATCGATAATCATTCTTAGGTATCGAGAAAGATCTAAAGGAAGCCAAGCGCAAATAAGATTCGGAGGGACACCTCTGTCGGATGCAATCGGAGAGATGGGCCAAAATAGCAACCGAATCGGCACCACTAATAAGTACCCGAAAGGCCGAAACCGAGATAGGCCAAAAATGAGATGGTGGGTGGGTGGGATCATTTTGTGACGACTGGTGGGAGCATGCACAGAGCCGTGGCGGAATACGGAGGCCTTTGCCCACCAGTGGGACACACACGTGCAAAAAATATCTGAAAATAAAGAGTGACAAAATTACCTGTCAGTAGCGTTCATTCTAAAATGTGACATGATGTTTTCGGCAAGCTTTTTTTGCATGGGATTTTTGAATAGCGCGTCCCTCAGGAGTGACAAAGGACGTTCTGCTGGGCAGAGATATCGTAGCTTATATATTGCTGCTGATGTGCCGATGATATGGTGCTGCTGGGGCCTTCTGCTTGCGCAGTTGGTAGGCTGCTTGGAAAGTGTGAGAGGTACGCAGTGGCTCATGGACTTAAGTACAACACGACGAAGAGTGAGGTGCTCGTATTCCAGTCTCGTGGTTTTAAAGTGGACAGGGTCCCGAGTATTATGTTAAATGGAGTACCCTTAAAAAGAGCTACTAGTTTTAAGTACTTGGGTCACTGGGTCACGGAGTGCCTCTCTGATGATATGGATATAGAGAGGGAGCGCAGGGCGCTGGCTGTTCGGGGAAATATGTTGGCTCGCAGGTTTGCACGATGCAGTAAGGATGTAAAGATTACTTTATTTAAAGCATACTGCCAATCATTTTATTCGTGCTGCCTGTGGGTGAACTATACTCAGCGTTCAGTCAGTGCCCTCAGGGTGCAATATAACAATACGCTCAGGATGTTGTTGGGACTGCCCAGGCACTGCAGCGCTTCAGGCATGTTTGCGGGAGTGCGAGTAGATGGCTTCCATGCCATTATTCGGAAGCGTGTCGCCTCCATCATGCAGCGAGTGCGTGGGAGTAACAACGGCATTCTGAGTGTAATTGCTGGCAGTCTAGACTCCCTGATAGCTAGACACTGGAGCAGTCTACATGTATATATTTAATAATGTAATATTTATTTTGTGTTTATTTTATTTCATTTTGTGTTTGTGTCTGTGATTTTTACTTTTAAAAGTGTTTGTGTATGTGATTTTAATGTTAACCAAATGGGTCTTTTGTTACCTGATTTAATAAATAAATTAAATTAAATTAAAATATTAATGATTGATGATAATATTGTCATTATTTAAAAAAAAAGCTTTTGCTTTACCTAGTACTATGTGAATATGGTATTAAAGCAACCATTTTTTAGGGTTCCGTGCCTCAAAAAGGAAAAACGGAACCCTTATAGGATCACTCGTTTGTCTGTCTGTCCGTTGTCACAGCCAATTTTCTCCGAAACTACCGAACCGATTAACTTGAAATTTGGCACACATATGTAAACCTGTGACCCAAAGACGGACATGTAATTTAAATTAAGAAAATTCAGTTATAGGGCCACTTTTGGGGGTAAAAGTGAAAATTAGAAATCTAGAGCTTTTTATAAGTATTTCAAAAATATTTTTTCAGTACAGATGGTGTTTTTTTTACGCACTAGTGCGAGAAGCGGTTCATTATATGTCAGGTCGAAACTTCGGAGGCTCACCTGTACTGAAAAACGTCGTACGTAAAATTTTCAAAAAAATACACTAGATAGTTTTCCATCTACAGATATTATATGGCCCCATTTAATAAACAATACAAATTGTAAATTGTAAATTGTACCGACAATTTACAATTCTACAAGTTTCTGTTCAATAAAAATTACAAGTTACAAATTTGTCATAGTGGAAAATTTACATAATTGTAGGAGTTTAGCTACAATTTTACATATTTCTGTTCAATAAACATTTTCACTTGACAGGTGATTTTTAACAATTTTGTAAGGAAATGTGCTTTATTGAACACATAATTGTAATTACAAGTTTACATATTATGTAAATTGTAGTACAATTCTGACAGGAGATTAATGCTGTGTCAAAACTCGATTTGAAGTGTGCTTTACGATCTGCATAATCAAAAAATATGGTTCTAACAACTAGTAGTGACAGTAATGGGACGATTATGAATATCGACGATTTTTTCGTAAAAGGATACATTTTACTTTGGATGTAACGGATTTTACGTTCAATGAAAAATTCCGGGTGAGCATAACTACCGTCGAATATTTACTTTTAAGAATAGGGCAATAGGCCAAATAGGGGGTTATCTTCAAAGTGAGACTAATAGAAATGCAGCTCTTTCACACACTGAACAGATTTTGTGTGCGTTGCACTGGATGAGCTGTGGCTCTCAATATCATGTGGTAGCAGATGCATATGGAGTATTCTAGCCTTTTTTTATACATATTCAAGGATTTCAGTTGCTCGGCAATCTCTATCCACTTCTTTATTTTAATCTCGTGCGATTAATTTTTCACTAAACAGACCAAACAAAATATCCTTATTTACGTAAATGAGAGATAAATTATTTTTTTTTGTTGATTTCCATACTTAATATTAAACAGTTAAACGGTAAACCAAATGATAGAGAACTTGTTGAAAATTTACATTTTATGTAAATTGTAAGTTACCATTACAAATTTGTGAGTACAATGTTGTCATTGTAAACTACAGGCGTTTTTTACATATTTAAATGTTTATTAAACGGCTTTTACAATGGTTACAATTGTACATTTTCTAATTGTAGGTTTCTTACTTATTTGTAGGTTTTATTAAACAGCACTTGTAGCAAAACTTTACAAATATGTCACTTTTTTACAAAATTGTTGAATTGTAATGTTTATTAAATGGGGCCCCAGGAGCACCTATTAGAAATCTACAGTTCCGCTTCAAGGAGTTACCAAATCTCTTGAGATCGTGTGAGCGCGTCATGCATATTACATATAAACTCATTTCTGTTTCGTTTTGTTCAAAATATCGATTATTCGCAAAAATGACTTAAGTTCCTACTAAAAAGGAGGCGCTAAGTTCTTCTTGTAGTGTACGGAACCTTTGCAACGCGAGTACAACTCGCACTTGGTCGGTATTTTTTTACTAGCCTAGTGTAGTGTCCCACTGCTGGACAAAGGCCTTCCCAAGCTTCTTCCACTCAACCCTGTCTCGTGCGTAATCCTGCCAGCGTGGATAGACATAGACATAGAAACAAGTAACCAATTATTATAATAAAATATCATCAGGGTATTAAGTTCCCTTAATTATGAAACATCTCTAAAAGGCCACCTTCCTCATCGGTATTCGGTATTAAACAACTTACATAAGTTTCATAATTGGCATCTTTATTCACGGCTCAAAAATGACATTTTACTTGAGGCAATTAGGCGTATGATAATAAATCTTCTGATGAAGTCGGTTAAGGCTTGATGTCGGTTAAAATATATTATGATGATCGTCAATTACTCTTGATTTTAAGGGTCAATTACAAAAACATTATTCAATTTTATACGTGCAAGAAGTTTGATCTTCATCATCGCTTGATAGTTTCTCACTTTACTTGACTAGATTTTAAAGATTTTTTAAGCAATATTGTCTAAACTTGTTAATATAGATAATTTTATTAACAAAATAACTAATCATTTGTCAAATCTAACCATTAATACTATGACAATACGAGCTATGAAATCATGTAAGGATAACTACGAACAACCTTCGTGATAGTTCTATTTGTACTTATTTTATGCTAAACTGATATCACAGAAGTAAAACCGGCCAAGTGCGAGTCGGGCTCGCGCACAAAGGGTTCCGTAGCAGCAAATATTTAACCAAAATTACAGTTAAATCAACCTATCTCAAAAACTATAAGAGATACTTTGATCAAACCAAAAATCGTTGAAAGAGTTAATTAGCATGCATCACCTCTATTTTTTTTAGAATTTTATACCCCGTAGTTATAAAAATAGAGGGGGGGGGACATACTTTTTACGACTTTGAGAGCTGATATCTCAAAAACCGTTCACTTTAAGAAAAATGTTTTTTAGAAAACTTTATATCATTTTAAAAGACCTTTCCATTGATACCCCACACGGGTATGTACATCGAAAAAAAAATTTTCATCCCTCAGTTACATGTATGGGGGCCCCACCCCAATTCTTTTTTACTATTTAGTGTCATACTTATAGTTTCCGAGTAAATCGGCTGTGACAGACGGACAGACGGACAGACGGACAGACGGACAGACGGACATGACGAAACTATAAGGGTTCCGTTTTTGCCATTTTGGCTACGGAACCCTAAAAAACCAAGAATGAATTAATATTTTCTACTTATACCTTAATCCTATTCAACATTACATACAATCACATTTCAGGCAGTTGAACTGGGATTGAAATAAAAACGAAATTGTGACATTGAAGTGACACGATGCCAGCCTCTCGCGTACGCCACAATTTAACCCATATCCCACAGTCGACCTCTACGACACCCACGGGAAGAAAAGGGGTGGTGAAATTCTTAACCCGTCACCACACGGGCACAAGTGGCACAACATATTGTTTATCAAAACATCCCAAGTCACACAAATATCTCACACACCAATGTTTACAATAAATTACCCACCCATCATAACTAAACATCTTATAATAGATCCCACCTGGTATCGAAAGAGATAATCAAAACAAGCGCTCGCACATTCGATCACTCTAGCGCCATCTGTCCATCGTCACGTTACATTACAGTTCCGAGCTCCGTGGATAGATGGCGCTGCTGATCGATTTATTGGAGTGAAGATATTTTTATGGTGTTCAAGGTATAATTTTTATTGTGTGTGTGAAATAGGTGATGGACTGTTGCAGGTGAATTGTAGATATTTTAAAAATGCGTAGACAGCAATATTAGAGATTCTACTTTGAAACATTTTAAAACTTATATTTTCAGTACTGATGGTTTTTACGCACTAGTGCGAGAAGTGGTTCATTATATTATTATTATTCTCTTTATTCATTTCAATTCTCAGGCTAGGCTTTTTTATAATATGATTATAAAAGTAAAATACAAAACCACATACAAAACAATACACGTATTGTTATTGGGAGCCTGTCATGTCCCACTGCTGGGCAAAGGCCTCCCCTCGCTTTTTCCACTCTTCCCTGTGTTGAGCAGTCCTCGGCCATTCTTCCAAAAAGGAGTCTAGCTCGTTCCGCCATCGCATACGTGGTCTGCCGGGTCCCCGTTTTGGCCTGGGCAGCCACTCTGTGGTGATCATGGCCCATAGCTCATTCGGCATTCGGCAGACATGACCAGCCCAGTCCCACTTTAGCTTAGCCGCTTTCCGAACTATCATTATATGCCAGGTCGAAACTTCGGATGGCCATCTGTACTGAAAAACGTCGTACAATACACGTGCGAAAAGGAAATTCGTAACTCGCGTCGATTTGAAACACTCCCTTCGGCCGTGTCTTATTTTAATTTATCGCCACTCGTTTTGAACTTCCTTTTTTACGCACTTGTATCGTAAATGTACTACATATTATGAAGTTGCTAAATAGATATTTTGCATTTGGTTTGGTTTTGGCTTCGCACGGGTTACCAGAAAACTCTTAAAAATTATAATCAACCCGTCCCCAAGAACCCTGAACCAGTCTCTTGTGTGAAAACAGCATAAAATTCCGTTAAAGTAATCAATATTGTCACATATTGTATGTATACTGAAACTAAGAGTGGTGATAACTATACGTATTTTTTGTAACTCCGTATAGACAACTACAGTCTAAGAAAAAAATGTACCTGAGAACCATATAGAAAAAGGTACGGTGGCCTAGATGGTGTTACACCTTCGGGGGACGCTAGAAGGCGCTTATATTGATATTTGACATTTTAACACATATCAAGCTAAGAATATGGGCCAAATTGTCAAAACTGAGGTTTAATAGTTTTAAGCTTGTGTCCAGAGATGGCAGTCTATGCACTGTGATTACATATTTTACTTTGACAGTAACTCTCTATAATATAATACTTGATCCTCTTTCATAAAAACAAACAAATGAAGCGCCTGCGCAATAAAGAGAGCAAAGCGTCGCGGAGGTCAATCGCCTCTCGTATTTTATTTTAATATGACGGGTTTTGGCAAAATTTGTGTAACATTCATCTATTCCTATTCTTTACGAGTACTGGAGCTACCCTTTATTCAATTGTATGGTGTCAAATTAGTTTCATCGGCCGCCGCTAACTTTGATTTTCTATATAATTATATGATGTGTATTTATGACTATTAACGCCCCTCTGTCACGCATATTGCCAATACCATAGTCAAGAAAATTAAGGGTTTGAGTCCTAAGTCACACTTCATCTTTAGATATATTGATTTACTTAACATTCGGCATTCGGCAGACATGACCAGCCCAGTCCCACTTTAGCTTAGCCGCTTTCCGAACTATCATTATATGCCAGGTCGAAACTTTGGATGGCCATCTGTACTGAAAAACGTCTTACAATACACGTGCGAAAAGGAAATTCGTAACTCGCGTCGATTTGAAACACTCCCTTCGGACGTGTCTTATTTTAATTTATCGCCACTCGTTTCGAACTTCCTTTTGTTTATTTATTTGTTTATTTGTTTATTAGGATCACCAACAGAAGATACAATATACATACTATTAATTACAGATTATAAAAAGTCCATTCATAATTGATCCCCCACTTATAGGTAATCACAGCATGCAAAAACATAATATTAAGTATGACAATATTCCTATTGCCCCAAGGGCTATATATAAATTAACTAAGTTTACACATTTAAACTATTACAAAATTACAAATTAACACAGAAATTATCAATAAGTAAACAGAGTTAGCAAGATCCGTCAACAGATAGTAATTTGTTTTTAAATGAGGATTCGCTGTCGTCGTGTCGTTTTTTACGCACTTGTATCGTAATTTACTATTATGAAGTTGTTAAATAGATATTTTGCATTTGGTTTGGTACTAGCATCCCGCCGGGCGCCGGGCGTCGCACGGGTTAACATAAAACTCTTAAAAATTATAATCAACCCGTCCCCAAGAACCCTGAACCACTCTCTTGTTTGAAAACAGCATAAAATTCCGTTAAAGTAATCAATATTGTCACATATTGTATACTGAAACTAAGAGTCGCGATAACTATACGTATTTTTTTGCACGAGTATCGAGTACGACGTTTTCAGTACTGAAGTTTCGAACTGACAAGAAATGAATCACTTTGCGCACTAGTGGGCAAAAAGTACCATCTGTACTTTTTTTATTTTATTATTTTCAAGGGATAATAAACAACTATACCTATAGGCACCCTATAGATCAACATTTTATTAAAGTTGTTACATTATAAGGTCGCGTCGCGTAAATGCGTCATTTCAGCACTTTTTCTGTGTGAATATTCCTACCGAAGCAATAGGCGATATACTGTTCTATGCTCATTTCCGTAGCTGGATACTACGGTGATAGCTTACCATCAAGCGGGCCAGGCTTGTGTGTAACCGTTATGTTAAGTATAAAAACCAAAGACATATGTAACTCCGTATAGACAACTACAGTCTAAGAAAAAATGTACCTGAGAACCATATAGAAAAAGGTACGGTGGCCTAGATGGCGTTACACCTTCGGGGGACGCTAGAAGGCGCTTATATTGATATTTGACATTTTAACACATATCAAGCTAAGAATATGGGCCAAATTGTCTAAACTGAGGTTTAATAGTTTTAAGCTTGTGTCCAGAGATGGCAGTCTATGCACTGTGATTACATATTTTACTTTGACAGTAACTCTCTATAATAGAATACTTGATCCTCTTTCATAAAAACAAACAAATGAAGCGCCTGCGCAATAATGAGAGCAAAGCGTCGCGGAGGTCAATCGCCTCTCGTATTTTATTTTAATATGACGGGTGTTGGCAAAATTTGTGTAACATTCATCTATTCCTATTCTTTACGAGTACTGGAGCTACCCTTTATTCAATTGTATGGTGTCAAATTAGTTTCATCGGCCGCCGCTAACATTGATTTTCTATATATATGATGTGTATTTATGACTATTAACGCCCCTCTGTCACGCATATTGCCAATACCATAGTCAAGTAAATTAAGGGTTTGAGTCCTAAGTCACACTTCATCTTTACATATATTTATTTACTTAACTTCGTTTTTGCGTCGGGGGTTAAAAGATAGTATTTCGTCATTTCCCACAGAATTTCGAACGGCGACTTCGTGCGTTTGAAATTCAAAAATCGGTACCTCGGTTGATATGTCATGTACTTACACGAAGATAAATATCTGAAACACGACTTTAATATAAGGACTTTTGCCTTCAGATATTTTTGTTCGTGTACCATACAATACTACTGTACATCAGTGTCATAGATGCTACCCTACATTTCACCGCCTTAGGCGTAGTAAAAACTATTCTATAACCTTCTTTATGCTTCAAACTAGCTCAATTCTAAATTTTATCTAAATCGGTTCAGTGGTTTCCTTTTAACAATCAAGTAAAGTAAAGACAAAATGGTAGATATTACAATTTAGTTGCAACATTGGTCGCTAGATGTCTCTGCACGTTCTTTAGATGTCGCTATCGATGTGTTCCCGTGAGTTACATAAGAGCAAATGTAAATTTTGAATTTGTATAATCGTTTGTTGTAGTACCTTTCACGGGGTACTGCAAATTTTTGAAATCGTTCTTGCGAATACCAGCAAGAACGAAATTAGAATATTAGATTAGAGGTATAACTGTTGAATTGCAAAAATTGTGACTCGCTCAACGAAAGTTCAATTCAATTCCCATTTATTTACATCGGTGGCAAACACTCACACCTATTGTCAGCCTGATGGTAAGCAGTCTCGTAGCCCACTGTGTTTTCAGTCAAAGGAAATAGTAAATCCGATGTACTTAGGATATGTTTAGGAAACTCAACGATAGAGGGCGTGAAAAACAATTTATGCCGTAGTGCAAGCTGTTCACTAAATGTCACTGTTACCCCTCAAACTGGCTAACGACTTGTCGAAAAATGTATAAGTAATTTTTGATGTCCAAATTTTTCGATGTCGCTGTACCACCTGCAAAACTATCGAACGACATTCTATGGTAATTATATGTAATTAAATTGTAAATTTTACTATTGTCATCTATTTTGGAAAGCTCTTGTAGAAATAATTTTATGTGACAGGTTGATGAATGATTACGTCAAACCTATTTAAAAGTCCCGCCATAAATATGTTGAGTTCCATGTTTCAACGGTCCACATGCTTTATGTGCTACAAGGAACAGAGGCATGGAAAATCACATGAAAAGTTGTCGTAATATAATAATAGATGGCGCTGCATTCGAAAATTTTGTCTGATAACTCTATGCCATACTATTCAATATTATTCTCTATGATCTATACCATAATATTCAATATACCGTATGGATCATCATTCCACATTCCGTCCACTTTTAACAACAATAATTTTGTAAATCTGTATTTTTTTTTAACTTTGTCACTAATAATATCCCACAAACTGGTATAAGACTTTAAAATATGGGAGAAATAATATACCCCGACTCTTGTTTCGGTAAACTAAACTATGTTGTTAGTTATCTGGGGTTACTATGCCGTAGATACTAAAGCAGATTACTTCATATCGAGAGAAAAACACACAGCTAAATACATATATGACTCTGCCTCTCTATAGAAACTAAACGCCTTTAGTATCTACTCCATTGTAACCCCCCTCCCCTCCGAATATTAAAATGTTTGTCGTGCTTGCTGGAATTAGCAAGAACGACTTTAAAAATAACTAACACGAAAGTGAAAAATCACCACAGAATTAGATGAGTAACTAACAAAAAGTATTATATCAAATCCATGGCATCACAACGATAGCGACATCTAAAGTGCGCGCAGAGACATCTAGCGGTACGATTTGTTACTTCAAGTACAACATGTATAAGAATTATTTTTGTAGTTTTTTAGTTTGTGATACGCTTTACATATTATTTTATATAAATAAATAGAAGTAAGCATGCATACGAGTATGCAGACGAGTTGCCCTAAGAACTGATGTAGAGATATTTCTGAAATAATATGCATTTTGAAGATATAATAAAATATCGAAAGTTGCGCTAGGCGACAGCCTTACCCTACGCCTTAATTATTTTCTTTTAACTCATGAACACTTTGCGAACGATCGGTCGGGTAATTTTTTTTCGATAGGAGGTGACACAGACCGATTCCTTCTCGGTTAGCAAAACGTTAAAATCTTGTATGTGGTAATGTTTAATGCAAAATAAAATATCTTTATCTTATCTTTATCTTTATATATGCACAAATAAATGCACTTACCAGGATTCGAACCCAAGACCGCGGCTTAAAACAGGGTCCCTAACACGCTATGCCAGACCTATCATCGTATTCTAGCGTAAGTATTAAAACGTTAATATCTCATGGTAGGGGTCCTGTATTAGTAGATACGCTCTTTGGTAACAAAACGAGAGTTTTAGAGTAATAATTCACGATCGGTCGACAAACAGAGCATCGCAGATCGAATAAATTACGAAGATGTATTATTATTAAAATTTCTGGAGCAAGTTTGGGCATTAAATGCCTCCCGGGACACACGGGGAGCAGTTTGAATTCATAACGAATGCTTACTAATATCATAAATGGAGCGACAGTAACAGAGGAACAAAATCCATACTTATAATATATATAAATCCATACTTCCATACTTAATATTATACTAAATGGGAAAGTGTGTGTGTCTATTTGTTTGTCCGTCTTTCACGGCAAAACAGAGCGACAAATGAACGTGATTTTTTAAGTGGAGATAGTTGAAGGGACGGAGAGTGACATAGGCTACTTTTTGTCTCTTCCTAACCCCTCACTTCCCTAAAATGGGGGTGGAAGTTTATATAAAGCATTCCATTTTCAGGCTATTTTCGAATTTAACGCGATCGAACCAGTCAAACGTCAGCAACGAACGTATAAGTGGCTCTCCAGCAGGGTTAGCACATGATTGCCTCGAGAGTATGTCGCCGCGAGATAGACTACCCATCCTTATGCCTTTAATACAGTCAGAAGAAGACGCGTGATCTATCTCGCGGCGACATACTCTCGCGGCCATCACGTGCTAGGCCTACTGATGTTGCTTATGTCCATGAGCAGCGATGACTGCTTCCCATTAGGCGGCCCGTCTGCTCGTTTGCTGCCTAGATATTATTTAATATTTCTAATGTCCTATCCTTGCGCCCTGTGTACCAAAGCGAACCCATTCAATGACATCTCCGAATTAATGAGAAATCGTGCGAGATGCGGCGGAGATACGGCGCCGGCACGGAAGGCTTGATTTACGGACCGAACACCGTGCTCGTCATTATACTCATTATACGGTCACCCTAGCTTTGATAACTTATTATTATTAAGAGCTTGTTATGTCCCACTGTTGGGCAAAGGCCTCGTCTCCCCGCTTTTTTGCATTTCTCCCGGTTTTGAGCAGTTCTCAGTCATTCGGGCCGATTTTTGAGTCTCACGCGTTCGAATTTAGAAAATTGTCACAGAAAATAATAAGCATGTCACCGTTTTCAACCGGTATTTTAGTGACAAAATCCCGTATGCGAGAAACAAAAATCGCCCTCAATGAGTCTATCTGGCTTCACCATCGCATCGTGGTCTGTTGCGTCCCGGTATTGGCCTAGGTTTCTTCTCCGTGGTGACCAGAATAGGTACAGGTAAATAATAATACCTTCCTCACAACTGTTAGTACTCCACCACAGATAATAATTACACCAGTAACTCAACTGAGGTACCTATGAGGACTTTGAGATTAGTAACTTATTAGTAAGTAAATAATCTGTGATATATCTATGAGTTCAGAAAACGTTACTTGATGACGTAAACTTCACCTCAAGAGAGGGATGGGCGCATGAATGTCATGGTTGCACAGCGGATGTCAAGCGAAAAACTCATTCGGTTGCAACCAAGCACACGTCCTGCCTGATGGTAATCAGTCTACAGCCTATGAACGCCTACACTACAATTAAAGAGGTTTTAATATGTACTACATAGTGTTAGTTATACTTCCTCAGATTAGCTATCCTCTGGCCTGTAGCAGGGGCGGCTCACTCCGCGATTTTTTCGCCGAGCTACAAGTACATGCCGGCGGCCGCGAATTTGCGGCCCATTCAGTGGTGACAACCTTAGCGCCGCGCATTAGAATTCAATGTCGGCTGGTCGCGTGCGGTCCGTTTGTTAATGTAGGTAAGAATTTAGAATAGCGGCATTTTGTGAACATCAAAGGAGTGAGCCTTCTGTACTTGTACTATTATATATTCTGTGCCTGTAGGAGATTTCCACATTCATGTACGTACCTTCATTTATAAGTACTTTGGTATTACATACATAGAAAGAATCACGATTTTGTAATTAAGGGGTGAAAGAAAACGAAATTGTGACATTGCAGTGGCATGTTGCCCGCCTCTCGTCCGCGACACAATTTAATTCATATCCCACAGTCGACTTCTACGACACCCACAGGAAGAAAAGGGGGTGGTGAAATTCTTAACTTTGGTATTTATTATTTTAGCATTTCACAGTCATAAAGAATACCCGAAAACCGCAAACCTTTGACAATGTATGTGTCTGCCAAAAAGTCGATTTGTTTGATGCCGCCAGTATTTTACTACTATCGGTCGTAGTGTTTATTATTTATGGCCTTCAGTCGCCGCGGGTGACAACGAACAGCGTTTCATTCACGAAGGCTTGCGATTTGACTCGTATTTTCATAGTTTGAAAGGGTAGATTTGACTATTGCAAAGACGGGTCTGATACAATGGTGACTGTCAAAAATAGGACTTTTAGAGCATCATGCGATAAAGGTCGTGACAATTTTTGATGTGACATTATTTACTTACATTTTGTTTTTAATTGGAACGATTGAAACTCAAAAATCGTTTGTTGTGGCTCGTATTGTCATACTGATAAAGGTTGGAGTTGATTGTACGCGACAGCGTGATTGACACGGTATTTTTTAGCTACAGATGTTGTGGGAAAAGATTTGCCTTCGTATTGTTACAGCAACGTACGAAGATGTCACGCTATTTCAGTCAGTCTCAGTGCAAGATGTACTGACATTGACTGAACTAGCATGACAAATACGAACGTTTCCGGAAAAATACGAAGGAAACTCTTTTCGCAGTACATCTTTAGTAGGTACTTTTTGGTGATATGTGAAACTAACTCTGGGTTAACTTATGTACCGATAGCAGCGCCAGACAGTGACACACTGTACGTGTACACATACCAGACGAACTAGTTTTTTGTAGTCCGATGTTTATAAAACAAATATAATTCGATTTGACCGTTTTTCTCAAAGCTAAGCTAAGATAATTTAATAATTCAGTTCTTTAAACTGGTTTCTGTCAATAATCACCCTAATACAACTTACCACATTGCTACTTGCACCAGAAAATATTATAATTATTATAATATAAACATTAATACAAAATAGAGTCAGTAACCATATATCTAGCGATATCTTTTCTACGTCTCTAGAAACCGATATAATAATATGATGATAGATCACAGAACTTAATTTAGATAGAAGAAACAAATTCATATATTTGTATAGGGGCCGAGCGTGTCAAATTTTGTACTGAAGTTGATTCTTGCCTGTAATTTTAAATATGTCTCAGGCTCTTGATTGTTCATAATTTTTGTGTTGTTGCAATTGAATATCACGTAACGAGGCATTTACTGAGTTCATTTGACACGCTAAGTAGATACGTTTGCTTGATCTATGGTATATATGACATCTGTGTGATAGATACTGTAAAATTGCAATAATAAGTAACGAAAACTTTGAAAATAGTATTGAAATACACATTCAATACTAATCTCTAATTTTCCATGAAGAAATTAAAAAGTATCGTGAAAACACAATATATTATAAATAATTATTGTTATAGATCATGTACCTTATGCCATCTATCCATTTTCACTTGCACTAAAACGATCGCTACGAAAAAGCATTCCTCAGAAACTTACAATGCTAAACTTTAACTGTAACCGCCAGCAAATAATAATAAATATCATTGTTGAGCACTCTTATTTAAAAATACGTACAAATTTACCACGAGACGCAGAAAACTTTTATTTGCATAGTTTGAATAATTTATGGCCAAAGACCACACTACTAGCGACATCTAACCCTATTTACTCAAATTATATTGATCTCTTAGAATCTAATATTACTTTTAATATAGGTAACAGCTTACACAGATCACGTATAAAATCCGTTATAAGTAATAACGAAATAAATAAAATCTTTTCAAAAAAATCTTTCTAGTCGCGTTTGCATAAAATGGTCACAAACTGATTAAGACATTGCATTGGTTTGGCTATCCAGCACTAGATGGCGTCATCAATCACATTAGTATAGTACATATGGTCATAGGCCCGACGGTAGTGGCATCTATCCCTGAACGTTGAAACTAAATCGATCCTGATTATTGATTAACCTTTTCAAATATACCTCTAAACGATTTAAACCGTTACCCAAATAGTAACTGTTTAAATTTTAAACACTATGATTGTGATTATTAGTTTGATTAAAACAAAATAATCGCGCTCAATCGCAAATCCATAACAATACGCTGTGGCTACTCGCCGCTAGATGGCAGCATGATCCTACTTCATAACGATTTAAAATTAAACATTTTATTTCGTTATGGCTCAAGACCAACCTACTAGTGTCATCTATTGGTCACAGCTGCATCCAAAACGATTTTTCATTAAACAGTTAATAAAGTAAACAAAGATAAACATCGTTTACAAGAAACAAGGCACAAAAACACTTAAAATGTCACAAAGACACACATAAGCGGTCTCTAATCAAAAACACAACTATGATATATCTACCCGCCGGTAGATGGCGCGCTCTAAGTGGCGCCATTTTCGTACTTAGCGGCGGTCACAGTTATTTATTGCGCCATTACGCGAGCAGTCCTAAATCATTTCGTGACGCGTACGTGCCCTAATGAATGGGCCCTAAGTTTTTTTTTCTTTATGAAATTGTTGTGCACTTAGCGTGGGGGCTTTAAAGTTATATCAGGGGCGGCTCACTCCGCGATCCTTTCGCCGCGCTACAAGTACATGCCGGCGGCCGCGAGTTCGCGGCCCATTCAGTGGCGACGACCTTCGCGCGGCGCAATAGAATTCAATGTCGTCTGCACGCGTGCGGTCCGTTTGTTAATGTAGGTAAGAATTTAGAATGGCGGCGTTTTGTGAACATCAAAGGAGTGAGCCTTCTGTACTTGTACTATTATATATTCTGTGGTTATATGGCAGTTTGGGGAGTAATTACTTAGTATTTTGTTTGACGCTGGTAGTCTAAAGTGACATGGGTCTACCATTTAATTGAGGTGGTTGATAAGTACGAGAAACTCTTTGAAGACAAAGCCTATTTTTATATTTCGAGCGCACGAGTTAGTCATTCGGTAATTTGTGGTAAACTTCTAAACGGTGTTATTGAAACCCTGAGCGATATTTACCAATATATCTGTATTGACTTAATTGACTAGTCATTTCTAATTGTATTAGTAAAACATTGAAGAAAAAGTCAGTAAGTAATTAAGACGATACGGTAGGGGTCAATTCTCCATACAAACGCTCTCGACTATTTCCTCCCTGGTTTTTGAAGATAGAGCAATGATTTTTTCAACACAGATTGTTATTATTTTTATCTGTGTCGGACCGTTTTGATTTTTTTGATATTCTGCTTTTTAAAGACTCTAGAGCCAATCAAAAATTTCCAAAAACGGCCTTTTTCATTGTGGCTCAAAAAGAGGTGTGATACTCAAGATTGGTAACAATTAACCAAAAAAACAAAACGGTCCGACATAGATTATTTCATTGTTATTCAGATTCTCAAATTTCGTTCCGATTGATTAAGTTTTGAAGGAGGAAAGAGTCGAGAGCGGAACCTCGATTTTAAAGATTCTTTTGAAATATCTTTTGACTGAGTTGTTCTTAATGGACATTTTTTTTCGATAAATCTAGTTAATAACACTTGTATATTTAACTAAAATTCCCAAGTTGAAAGGGGGGCTCCTTTCCATTTTAGCATTTTTGCTACCGTATCCTCTTAAGTTCTGAAAATTAATAAATGGATCCTAACCCACCCAAAAAATTGTTTCTTTGAGACCGTTCGCTGCCACAACTCATCATCCTCAATGCGTTATCCCGGCATTCGCCACGACCCTTGAGAGCCTGGGGTCCGCTTTGATTTGGCGTAGACACTAGTTTTACGAAGGAGACTGCCATCTGACCTTCCAACCCGAAGCGCGCCTTTATACACATTTTGAGTAAACCAACATCGGGGGCCGATTTTTGAGTCTCACAAATTCAGAAAATTGACACTGAAAATAATAGGCAATTCACCGTTTTCAACCGGTATTTTAGTGACAGTGAGACTCAAAAATCGGCCCCCAGACACAGCGAATATGGTACAGGTTGGCGGACGCTATTCTTAACAATATAATTTGAGGTTTGAGGCCATGAAAAGCAGACTGACTATATGTAATTTTTATAAAAGCCCTTTAAAAATAAATTAAAAAAAAAACCCGAAGGGTAACTATACCTTATTGGAATTAGTCCGGTTTCCTCACGATTGTTTCCTTCACCGAAAAGCTACTTCTTCGCTGTCACTATCAACCCATTCTTCCTATTATTTATTCCCATTGACAGTCCCACAAACAATCATAGAGCTATCGTGGGCATACATTAGAGACATTATCGCGGCGCCCACAAAAGGTTGAAAAGTCGCATTTCGCACGTAGCGCGTTATCGGGCTGTTCAAACCCTTACGTTTGGAGGGAGAATTACGCGGGGTGGGGTAAACTATGAGCGGTAGCGGAGGCGGAGGCGGCAGCGGGATTAAACTTTAAACGGTGTGATCGTTGTTTATTTGACGATCGGCCTCGTCATCCTGCCTGCTAAAGGACATTTATTTGTGTGTACATGATGTTCGTTCACTAGTCATTAATGTTTTCTAAAATCGCCGTAAATAGAAATTGTCAACAATGTAAACAAACCATTCCATGAAAGATCAACATTCTAGCACAATTTTATTATTTTAAAGGTGGAGGATTATAATGTGATATGAATTGATTAAATAACACTGGATTTAGCCTGGAGTTTAGATGCTTAAGAGCGCTTTCAAAAAATCTGCTTGCTCGCATTTCGACGCCGGCGGCGCTGGCGTGCGCCTGTGTGCAGACGCACACTATAACCAGAAGCATAACGATTGTAGCCTGCGGTACAGACATAGCGTGCGATCCTCTTCGAACCAACCTTACGTGCGGCTAGAGCGAAAGGGATAGCATTCATGGTCGGTACCGCCACGCCGTCAGTGGCGTTGCGGACTAACCATTATTGATACTTGCGTAAAAACACCACCATATATATTACATATTTGCATACATGATTTCGTGCATAAATACTTGACCTTTTAGTTTAATTATTAAACTTATCACAGTTTTTTTTATTAAAACGTGTGTAGCCTTGGAAGAAATAAATTAAAAAACTTTTATAATATAATAAATTGTGTATATAATATTGTCTTCTGTCACCGCGATAGTTACTCATGAAATAAATTTATGGAATCAGATTATATCGCGTATAATGAATATAATCCGTTTTCTTAGTTTTATTTTATTTTGTATATGATATGTTTTCTAGGTTCTTTTCGGTGAAGGAAAACATCGTGAGGAAACCGGACTTATTCCAATAAGGTCTAGTTTACCCTTTGGGTTGAAAGGTCAGATGGCAGTCGCTTTCGTAAAAACTAGTGCCTACGCCAAATCTTGGGATTAGTTGTCAAAGTGGACCGCAGGCTCCCATGAGCCGTGGCAAATGCCGGGATAACGCAAGGAAGATGATGATGTTTTCTAGGTACATATACAGAGTGGGGCCTGTAACAAAGGCGAAGAATTGAACTCTAGGCTATTCTCCTTAAGCCGTTTTCACACTATCCGATCCGATATCGGATGTCGGAAGCATTTCAATAGAAAAATCCAAGATGGCGCCTGTAATGTATGGGATATCGGTCCGACATCCGATATCGGATCGGATAATGTGAAAACGCACTTATACTGATCAACATTTGTTCGGCGACTTTTAAAAATAACTTGTATTTTGATTTTTATCACCCTTGAAAGTTTTTTCTAAGAGGTAATGTATTGCGAATTCTGTTAAGTCTAAAGTGTGACAGACAACGTCAATGACAACAATAATGGCGTACATTGAAGCTAATATTTATTTTGTATGAAAAATTAAAAATTTAAAGACTTCATAATTTTTAAAAGTCACTGAATAAATGTTGATCAGTATAAGGAGAATAGCCTACAGTTCAATTCTTCGCCTTTGTTACAGGCCCCACTCTGTATATAATGGAACTAAGATCGGTTTTCTTTAATTTTAAGTAGTTTTTTTTTATATTTAAAATGTAAGAGTTTTGAATGATTCACGGTTATTTTCATTAGACTTATATTCACGGTCTATATCCCGGTCAATATAAGTTTAATATTTAAAATGTGTTTTTAGGGTTTCGTAGTCAACTAGGAACCCTTATAGTTTCGCCATGTCTGTCTGTCTGTCCCTCCGTCCGTCCGTCCGTCCGCGGATAATCTCAGTGACCGTTAGAACTAGAGAGCTGAAATTTGGTACCAATATGTATATCAGTCACGCCGACAAAGTGCAAAAATAAAAAGCGGAAAAAATGTTTTATTAGGGTACCCCCCTACACGTAAAGTAGGGAGTGATTTTTTTTTTCATTTCAACCCTAACGTATGATTTATTGTTGGATAGGTATTTAAAAATGAATTACTGAAATCGTTTTTTGATAATATTAATATTTTCGCGAATAATCGCTCCTAAAGAAAAAAAAGTGTCCCCCCCCCTCTAACTTTTTAACCATATATTAAAAAAATATTTAAAAATCACAAAAGTAGAACTTTATAAACTTTCTAGGAAAACTGTTTTGAACTTGATAGGTTCTGTAGTTTTTGAAAAATATGGAAAACTACGGAAGAGCCGAGCGGCTATTTACCAACGCGGCTTTAAAAACCGGCCGAGAGCGTGTCGGGCCACGCTCAGTGTAGGCACTGAGCGTGACCCGACACGCTCTCGGCCGGTTTTTAAATATTATGTTGTTTTAATTGCATGGAGCACAGGAAGGTCCACATCTATGTATTGGTTTTTTGTAAGGAAATACAACTCTACGCTACGCCTACCTGCTTTAGTTGACTGTTGACACACTGAGACAGTGGATGCGCCAGAGTATAAAAGAGTGATTACCATCTCTTGTCAAAGATCTTGTTGAGACGAATCAAACGAACCCAAACACGAAGTGGTTTCAAGACCTGGTCGTGGAATACTCTTGACTACCTTCCAGCTTCATCATCAGATCCTGGGTACCATCTCTTGTCAAAGATCTTGTTGAGACGAATCAAACGAGCCCAAACACAGAAGAGTTTCAAGACCTGGTTGTTGAATACTCTTGACTACCTTCCGGCTTCACCATCAGATCCTGGGTACCATCTCTTGTCAAAGATCTTGTTGAGACGAACCAAACGAGCCCAAACACGGAGTGGTTTCAAGACCTGGTTGATGAATTCTCTTGACTACCTTCCAGCTTCATCATCAGATCCTGGGTACCATCTCTTGTCAAAGATCTTGTTGAGACGAACCAAACGAGCCCAAACACGAAATGGTTTCAAGACCTGGTTGATGAGAACTCATGACTACCTTCCGGCTTCATCATCAGATCCTGGGTACCATCACCTCTTGTCAAAGATCTTGTTGAGGCAAATCAAACGAGCCCAAACACGAAATGGTTTCAAGACCTGGTTGATGAGAACTCATGACTACCTTCCGGCTTCATCATCAGATCCTGGGTACCATCACCTCTTGTCAAAGATCTTGTTGAGGCGAATCAAACGAGCCCAAACACGAAATGGTTTCAAGACCTGGTTGATGAGAACTCATGACTACCATCTGACTTCATCATCAGATCCTGAGTACCATCTATTGTCAAAGATTTTGTTGAGACGAGTCAGTAACCTCAAATGATATTCAATAATAAATAATACTTACTAAAAATATTAGTCAAGTTAATTAGTTAGTTACCAAAGTCGTCAACCCAAGGATCAAAGTTTTCGGTCGCAGTATACATGCAACAGTACAGCCAAACACGCACACAAGTGCGGTTTTGGACACGGCGGGTGCCGCACACAATGACAAAATAACTTCGCGATCGTCGAGCCGCGTGCGGAGCGGACTAACATACGTCCTGCCTCTACAAGCTCTGCCGCGGTACTGACATCGCAAGCGCGCGTAACCGGTAATAAGGAGGCATTTTTAAAAAATCGTCAAAAATATTAAATTGCAATTAATAGAAAACTTTTGCATAAAATCTGTTTGAGTAAGCGTTGCAGATTATTTTTATATTAAAACTACTTCAAAAACACGTAAGTTTTCGAAGAAATTGACACTTATTCTGAGGTGATTTCTGAAACAAATTGGATTCATCATATCCTCATTTACTCTATTCTAAAGCCTTATAACAAAGAAGTAGTCTCAGATGATTGTAGTACAGGATATACATAATACAAATTTACCACTTGAAGCATTCAAAACTATCCAAATTTTACAAATTAGACGGACTAAGTCAGCACTTTTCGCGGGTTTTCCTAAACATGCACCAGAAAAAAATCATAATTTATTAAGTGAGTTAGTTTTTAAAAATCCAGTCTCACAACATGTAAGTTAAGAAGATGTCCTAATCGAATCCTGAACTTAATAAGTCTTTTAGATGACGGAAAGTGTAGCATTTTGCCGACTAAAACTATCAATTTTACATTATTACGACGTTTTCGTTGAATGCCCTCTTAACTCGCCGACTCTCAACCCTTGCACCGCCGATTCACTTCGAAGGGAGAATTATCAGCAGTCGTTCAAATGATTTATGTTCACAATTATTGGGTTATTCAGGTACTCGATGTTTTGCGATCCGATCCAACTTCAGACAATGGGGTTAATTTAATGTTGTTTTGAACTGCCTCCGCGCGCGGCCGGGAGATGGCGGTGTATGTCAATTAAGTTATTATCAAATCTCGATATTAAACGCATATCGAAGGGTATCGAAGAAATCTAAAATCGAAATCATTACTCTTTGCTTGCTTTACAGTAGGTACAGCTTATAAAACAAAGTTCTCAACCTTGGTTAAATCCATACTAATATTATAAATGGGAAAGTGTGTGTGTCTGTTTGTTTGTCCGTCTTTCACGGCAAAACTGAACTACGAATTGACGTGATTTTTTAACTAGAGATATGGAGAGTGACATAGGCTACTTTTGTCTTTTTCTAACCCCCCACTTCCCAAAAATGGGGGGGTAGGGTCTACAGCTACACTTCTACAGTATGGAGTTGTTCAAAAACTGGCCAAGAGCGTGTCGGGCCACGCTGAGTGTAGGGTTTTCTCAAAAACTGTTCAACCTATCAAGTTCAAAATAATTTTCCTAGAAAGTACTTATAAAGTTCTAAGTAGTTTTTTTTCATATTTTTTAAAGTTATGGTTCAACAGTAAGAGGGGGAGGGGGACGGATTTTTTAAAACTTTTGGAGCGATTATTTCCAAAAACATTAACAATTCAATAAATGTAAACCCCTATTCATTGTTTAATACCTATCCAACAATATATCACAAGTTAGGGTAGAAATTAAAAAAATTCACTCCCCACTTTACGTGTAGAGGGGGTACCCTAATAAAACATTTTTTCCACGTTTTATTTTTGCACTTTGTCGGCATGATTGATATACAATACATATTGGTACCAAATTTCAGCTTTCTAGTGCCAACGGTCACTGAGATTATTCGCGGACGGAAGGACGGACAGACAGACATGGCGAAACTATAAGGGTTCCTAGTTGACTAAGGAACCCTAAAAACGGAGTGTACATTTTTCTAAAGGGTGATGGGCATCGTGCAACTCGGGCAAGTAACACCTCTGGAGTGGCAAGCGTCCATATGCTACGGTGATGATGATGACTTACCATCAGGCGGGCCGTATGCTTGTTTGCCACCGTGTGGTAAACCCACTTCAAAATATCTCTCCATCACTATGTCACCAAAAATGTCACCTGAACTGAAATCTGAAAAATGTATTCGATCAGCTCTGACAATTCCATAAAGTAGTCTAAACAGATATCACCTACAGAATAAAACGTGTCGCGCCAATATGTTGCTGTCACAGCTTGATAGAACCTGTCTCTCAAACTATCGAGCATTTTTTTCCATTTAAAACAAGAACTTTTTCACCAAACGAAAATAAACTATATTTTAATGCTACAGGGTTTAGACAAGCTTGACGCTGCGTTGCGACTTACGTCGTTTTATAGGTGTGTGTTATAACGAGAACTACACAAGATTTGAATATACGTTCGAAACAAATGAAGCGACATCCATTGCGCGTTTGCTACAAGCTTTGACTTTAGTTTACTATCGCACTCGTCAATAGATGGCGTTGAAATCAAAGTATCTTATTTCACACGTTCGTTTCAAATCCTATGGGAAGTAGCAGTCAGATAAGCAATGATACGTCAAAAACATGTTATGCAGACATATATGTCGGGACGTTGATAGATTCTGGGCTAGGTGTTGAACAGGATATCCCGCGGGACTTGCAGTTGCCGAATTGCGATTGCGGGATTGCTATTTTGCAGTTGGGAATGGGATTTCTGCAGTGATGCTTCATTTAGAGGTTGCGAGGCAATTATGTGTTGAGCTTATTACAGTGTAAGTAATGATGGTATACAGATACTTATACACTCTGTTTTTCTTGAATTCCGTTAACTTTAAGGGAAGATTCATTAGATCAAATAGGTACAATTAATTTCTCTAAGAAACTAGCGTCTTAACTCTTGCGGTTACCGAGTTATTAAAAAATAAAGATAATTGCTGAACACTTGTGTCACGGCCTTTACCAATTCCTAATGTTATTTGTTTTGACATATACCGTCAATCACTTGACACTAACTTGAATATTCTTAAGGGTCTCTCACAGTAATAAATTCATTTAAATATTATGTATGAAAATGATGAAAAATTTTTTTTTGCGAATTTAACTAAAAGTGATATACAGGGTGGTGCCTGATAATGAACCTAACGACGTGTCGAATTTTAATGGAAAACAAAAAAAACACGGTGTATTTGTTTAATACTTTAACACATAAATGAATATGCGAATATGGAGATAATCAACGATAATCGGAAATCTCTTAATTAAGAGCCAATTATTATTTTTTAATTATTGGTCGATATTCTAGTCTTTGAGATATGATTTATGAAGGATGCTTAGTGCGTTTTCACATAATCCGATCCGATATCGGATGTCGGAATGATTTCAAAGGCAAAAAATAAAATGGCGGCTTAAACGTATGGGATATCGGTCCTACATCCGATGTCGGATCGGATAATGTGAAAACGCATGTAGGTTGAATATTTTCATAAAATATGTACTTGAATAGTTATAATTATTTATAAGCCAATAAAGATCTTCATACATTAATACTTCATACATATTACAGATCTACGCAGCGGCTGGCATTGATGATGTACGTTCCCTTGTCAGGCAAATGAAGGGGTATCTAATGAGGGGGTAGGTAGAGCACATGAAACTGATCAAGTTTCAGTGCCACTCCTACTAATATAGAAGGCTGTTGATTTAATCACTTGCAATCATTTACGGGTTAAGTTAGGTTTAATCAGTTGCTTTTATTACAACCAAACTCGAAATCGACAGAATATTTACTCCTTCATACAAAGATTAAAATATTGAAAAAACCGCCGACCGCGACATAGTAGACCGATTTTCATGAAACATGACTAAGAACACTCCCGACTAATTCAGTTTTCAGACAAAAAAAAAACTAAATTTAAATAGATATCAATACACGAAAGAAAAAACGACAGGGCCCACTGGTGGCCGAGACGAGAATCGAACCCGGGTCTTCAGCTTACGCGGCTAACGTCCTCACCACTAGGGTGGTCTAGTGCCCGCCCCGCGCAGACAGACAAACAGACAGACAGATAGATAGATAGACAGACAGACAGACAGACAGACAGACAGACAGACAGACAGACACGTCAAACTTATAACACCCCGTCGACTTCGCGTCGGGGGTTAAAATTACAGCGTCAATAAAAAGATACCTATACTTATACCTAATTTTATTCTCGATATTAGAGTTAATCCTTCTATAAAACTTGCCCAATATTATAACTATTTAATCTTAATTAAACAATCACTATCCTATATTTTATTTTCAATAAATAAATTATTCGACGTTAAACGCTCAATCACAACTAAAGTACCATTAAACTTTATATAAATCTTGAACCTTCCCACGCGAGCGAAGCCGCGGCAGGCGTCTTGTATAATATATATGCATACGCAATTACAAGGGGCGTCCGTCCGTCCGTCTGTCCGGAATTGATGCTATAGGAGGATCTAGAGGCGATACTCTGATATAGGACTAGCTTGGTTGTAGTACGCTGGCTTGAACTTGATACTTGAAAGAATTATTTAAAGACACACACGGGTCGAACGGGATAAAATAACATTTTTACCTTTTATCCAACGTTTCGGCCAGGTTGCACTAGCCATGGTCGCGGAAGACTGACGTCCTAGCGTTCGACCTGTCTGTGTCTTTAAAAATGTGTACAAAACGCGAGGGCTTAAAATGTTATACAATACTTGCAACTATGACATTTTTTAATGTGTGAAGTACCGCAAACCGACCGCCTAAGAGCCCTTTGCATTCGATTGGAGTTACTCTTTTATTTCGTTTTAATATATTTACTTATTTAAAATTTAAAATCAGGCAAGCGGAAGGTTATTCAGATATCAAACCTTATTAAAACTAATCAATATTTAGGTGGTAAAATAGCATGGTTCTGTTGAATCAAAAGTTGCTCTTTTGTCGCACAATGGGTGGTATGCCCGCTGCGTTAAATACAAACATAAAAATCCATAACTGATACTCGTACCTCGTACTTAATTCTCGAAAAAAAAATAGTTTTGTGGTCCTGTCGATGAGTAAGGTAAGGTTGCCAGAACCAGAGCTCAACGACGAGGGTGCGGAGTGTCAGCAACGCGCGTGTAATGCAGGAGTCTATAGATTACAGAAATTTCTGACCATCAGGCAGGCTGCATGCTTGTTTGCCACTGACGTAGTAAGTAAATTACTATAAAAGAACGCTGACGCAGTAACTTCTATATATATACTTCTTTGTGGTGCTGCCATCGGCATAACTATATGATGGTTTCTATACCTTGTCACATTAACGTCTTGTTTGAAATGTCATACGATATTGTCAAACTATTAAAAGCGACAAGGTACAGAAATCGTCATACCTAAATGCTAGAAGCACGTATATTTTTAAAAGTATCAAGTAGCCTCGGTCCCTCAAGACGCTTACTCGCATTACAACAAATCATTCACCGGCCTGAAGTTCTATTCTTTTATTGATTTATTTCACATTATTATTAATTTCAAAAAACGTTATTTATTAATACGTTAACCCCGCCCAATCTGATAAGTTATATTTATTACTTTTTTTGAATTCGGTCTCGTCTGCCGAACTTTTTAGTTGGGATGTCAGAATCTGAATAAATCAGAACGAATTATAAGTTGACTTAATAACATAATATATTAAAGGATCGGCAGGTGGGGTGTGGGGTGGGACAAGGTGAGAGCTAGGACTTTGAGTTATACGATCCGTACAATTGACAACGTTTCACTGTACACTGAGTCTCATGGTAAGCTCAAGAAGGCTTGTTTTGTGGGTACTCAGACAATTTTTTTTCAACTTATTGGTTTAGACCACTCACTTACCCCTCGATACCTACATAATTCATGTATACCTACAAATACTTATATACATAAAAAATATCCTTGCCTCAGGAACAAACATATCCGTGCTAACAAGACAAGATAAATATCTGTGCTCATCACGCAAATAAATTTCCTTACCGGGATTCAAACCCGGAACCACGGCTTAGCAGAACGCTTATTATAACGGCTTACGACGGTTTTGTAGCGGTTTAGTAACTACTACAAGTTATGTACTTCAAGATACTTTAGATTCATAAAAGTTGTAATTTGAATTTTTTGACATGAAGATATCATGGTGTCCAGTTGTCCACTGATTAATATAGAAATATGTACTTACAACTTTTATAATTTGTTCCAAGTTTCCAACTTTCCAAGTATGTACATACAACTAATTTTCGTCACACTCGCTCGTAAACAGTGTTATTACATGCCTGCAGACTGATACGTAATGAGCTATTTTACCGCCCTAGGGCGGTAAAGTCCTGTGTGGGGCCTTCCACTATCTCTTAAAAATTACAAAACGGCGGACGAATGTTCAAAATGTCAGCGCATGTATGTAATTTACGTACATTTAGTTTAAAATTTGGTAATTACTTCGCGAGTGTGATGACAAACATTGTATATATCACGGGCGGCTGAAGGATTACAAACTCGAGTTATTAAAGCCCTTTGCCTTCGGCGTCGGGCTTCAAACAGCCTCTCGTTCGTAATCCGTCACTTTCCGTCATTAATACACAGTAAACTATTTTTGCTTTGATTGACAATTACGCCTAAACCAAACCATAGCATCGTGTACACACACGCCATATTTCAAGCGACGCACAGCTTATATAAATAAAAGAAGGTTCTTAAACAAACCCACACGCGACAGCTGCCTCTGACGGTCCCATTTGAATTTTGATGAGTGTACTGCGCGCGGGTTCCGAATGAAACACGAGGGCGGGAGGCGAACCGTCAAGAGTACCAGCTGATAACCTAACCATAACATTACTCCATCGTTTTTGCGTCGGGGGTTAAAATGAGACCTAAGACCTACTATGTAAAGATTTTTATAATTTTGTAAGGAATTGTTATGTTAGTTTTTGTAAATTTACATTTTTAATCTAGATTCAAGAACAAAATGCCATTAAATATTTCACAAGAACTACGTTAACTATAATTTGCTATAGTAGACCTCTCTATTAAAACCCATTATAAAAAAAGGCAGATTTGAGGCACATTTGAGTACTGGAAATGTAGGTTTTCATTATTTTGGTTTTAGTGTGGTTTTAGTCATTAACCGTTTGGGGACTTCACTCTCACTGTTCACTTTTCATATATTTTCACTGATTTTTTACTTAATCCTATACTAAAGCTAGTCTTAGCCTAAAGAGCCTAATTAAGCTTTCTAAAGGGAATACATATGTTTAAACTTATTATATTACAAGCCACACATAGTTATTATATTATCAATCAACACATAGTGCAATATATATAAATAGTAAACCATGTCAAAATTACATTAAAATATTCAGAAAATAAAATAATCATGAATTAAACAAAATAGTACTAATAATATTCCAAAATAGTTTACATGATTAAAACATTCAATCGTATATTTTTTCAAAAAATTCCTTTAAGGAATAGAAAGGTCTACTAATTAAAAACGATTTTAAATTATTTTTGAATTCATCTATATTACAGCATTGTTTAATGTCATTATTTAAAGTGTTGTATGTATATTTTTATTCCGTTATATTCAGGACTCCTCTTAAAGTGTAGGTAATTGTTACATTTTGGTAACTCAATACTTGTGTTACTTCTCAATGCATGAATCTTTTTCTCTCCTTTGTACCTATATTTACATAAATTTGTATGAATGTGTATGCAAATTAGGTAGATGTAAAGCGATATGACAGTCATTATTTGGTGTTCTATAAAAAGTGGGCGACAGTGTTCTCCAGGTTTTGTTTTTGCAATACTTCTAACTGCTTTCTTTTGTAAAATAAGTATAGCATTTACGTGAACACTGCTTCCCCAAACCTCCAGGCCGTACCTTAAAATACTCTCAAAGTAGGCGAAATATACCGTCTTAAGGACTGTTGAAGTAAGCATTTTGGATAAATTTCGGAGAGTATAACAAGCACTAGCTAATCCTTTTCGCGTGGAGTCAATGTGATTAGACCATCTCAGTTGCTCGTCCAGTTCTACTCCCAGAAACTTTGTATTGTCTACTTTTACTATGGGAAGTGGCAACTCATAAGGTATACTATTTGTATGTTTATTGAAGGTTAGATAATTCGTTTTTTCAACGTTTAATTTGAGACCATTACTCTCAAACCAAAAGACAAGCTCCAACCAAGTATTGCTAATTTCGGTTTTTAATGTGCTTAAATCATGATTTTGGAAAATAATACTGGTGTCGTCTGCATAAAGGTATGTTTTGCCATTTGTTACATTTATTGGGAGATCATTTATAAAAATAATGAAGAGCAGTGGACCTAGTACTGATCTTCTTGATGATTCTTGTGGGACGCCACAGTAGATATTTTTATCATCTGAATTGACTTCTTGCAAACACTCCGAGTTATTAATGTACGTTATTTGAACATATTGAGTTCTACCTGTTAAATACGACTTAAGGAGATTCAGAACTGGACCACGTATTCCATAGTAATGCAATTTGTCAATGAGTATCTGATGATTAACACAGTCAAACGCCTTACTCAGATCACAGAAAATCCCAGCGCATTTATTCTTCTGGTTCAAACCATTCATTATTTCTGTGACCAAGTCAGTGACCGCTGTGGTAGCGTTCCGGTATTGCATAAAACCAAATTGTTGAGAGCAAAAATAATTATTTTGATTGAAATGGTCTGTAATTCTAGAAGCAATAGCCTTTTCAAAGACTTTGGAAAGTATAGATAAAAGAGAAATAGGACGGTAGTTATTTTTATCAGTTTTGTCACATTTTTTGTGCAAAGGAATTACTTTTGCCCGCTTAAGTTGCAAGGGGAAAGTTTCTTCTTCAATACAGGCATTAAATATGTGACACAATGGTATACACAGAACTTCAATGTTGAATTTTATTATTTTAGTGCATACATCAATCAATTATCAAGCATTTATTCAATCAATTAATATAATTTATTTGCAAGAATACTTAATTATAGTTATAGGTTGTTCTTGTAAGAATTACCAGTCACAGTATTCTATCGTGGTTAAACGATGTGCAAATATTAAAGAAAAAAAAAGCTACTTATACATAACATTAGCATTACATTAGAAAATTATCATTATTACGGTACATTGAATATAATTTAATTTGAATTAGACATTAATTACCTGCTTATTAATATTATTTATTTATTTAATCTTTATTGAACAAAGAAACACAATGTACAATAGGCGAACTTAATGCCATAAGGCATTCTCTACCAGTCAACCTTTAGGCAAAGCAGAGAAGTTGTAGGCGGTGCAAAATTACAAACACAAAAGAACTATAATTAGGTACCTACTTTTAAGGAGACAATGCATGCAACAAAAAATAATACAGAGGAATAAACATACACATATACGTGATATTATTGTATTCAATATATTCCTTTTCCCATCACTAGCTCGGAAATACGTGTTTTGTCCTTTAATACCAGCGGGTAAAAACGCATTTTATCCACTAGTGGAAAGTAATTTGACCTTGAATAGAGGTAAATTTTCTGCTTTAAATTTGATAAAAGTGGGTTAATCTAGTGATGAAGATGATTTACCACCTGTGGAACTACTGGAAGCAGTGATAAACACGTTTTTGCGTTGTACTTTCCTCGCTATAGTGAGGGAAAAAGTTTTGTGTTACACACGAGTGCAAATGTATAGGCGTTAAAATACAAATTTGCACTCTTGTATAACAAATAACTATTACACTATAAAAACATTGTTCTAACAGAAAACTTGTTTATAAACATCTTATATCATATCTTTTTTCTCGACTCGCGTCCAATGGCAACCCAGCGTGCATTGACGTCGAAGTGAACCCTCTGTGATTTATTTAATTCCTATTCTGTATTAATCTTGGAAAGGTTCTTTCGGAAACATATGGGGGTCGTAAATAATTATGTGCGTGATAGAGCCGTGACGGTTACAACTAAAAGGTATCTTCGATTTGGTCTTTAAGATTGATAGCAAATTGAGCTTTATACACCGTGTTTTTTGTTTTCCGTTAAATTCGACACGTAGCTTGGTTCATTATCAGGAACCATCCTGTAGGTATATCACTTTTAGTTAAGTTCGCAAAAAAATTCATCATTTTCATACATAATAAATGAATTTTACAATTACTTTAAATGAAACCCTCACTATTGTTACAAGTTAATATCTATTACTCATAAACTTATTTTCTTATTGCTCGTGTGGTGACGGCTTAAGAATTTCGCCACCCTCTTTCTTCCCGTGGGTGTCGTAGAAGTAGACTGTGGGATATGGGTTAAATTGTGGCGCAGGCGAGAGGCTGACAACCTGTCACTGCATTGTCACAATTTTGTTTTCTCTTTACCCCTTAATTGCCAAGAGTGGCACTGAAACTTGAGTAGTTGCATGTGCTCTGCCTACCCCTTTATGGGACGCAGGCGTGATTGTATGTATGTATGTTATTTTCATAAACCATAACTTAACATTACCTCATTAAACACTAGCCAATGCCTACTGCTAAAAATGATCTACTACCAATAATGCTTGCAATGTTAACCAACCTACAAACAAATTTCTACCTCAATACAAACTCCTTACATTTTAAATTTGGAACGGAACAGTTTTGAACTAGCGTTCGACGTTCGAAACAAATGAATATGAATTCTAATTTCAAAAATTGTAGTAGCTATTTGAACGTACAATCCTTTACTATTACACGCGCGTCTTAAGCTAAACCCAACTTTAAAGACATGTAGTACGGATGATCTTCGAGTGTGTTCTACAAAAAATGTACAGGCTGTATATAATATCAATCACAAATCAATACTGACGCGGTACAGCCCAGCGGACGAACTTAATTGCAGTGGGGTACGTTATCATTAAAGTCGTGCGTACCCCTTTGAGATGGTATCGGAGAGATGAAGTGTTCGATAGGAATTCTAAGGATAAGTTATGGCTAATGCTGATCTGAATTGTTTGGTAGCTAAGTTGAAGAGATGGAAATGAGAGTGAGGAATTATGAATGTGTATTTTAAATTGTATTTTCTTTAATTATAAGATGTAATGATTTGAAAAGAAGTGGCCCGCCGAGTTTCATGACGGTCGCAAATTACAAAATACAAATCACAAATCATTTATTCAGCAAATAGGCCACAGGAGCACTTTTATACGTCAATATACAAGTTGAGCTGAAATTACAATTGATAATACTAATTCTAAGTTCTAACTAAAATATTACGCTAATACAATGATTAGAGATGTATAAGGTCTCTAATAAACGTCGATATTCAGCTAAAACTACACATAATAATATAGAAAAGTACAAATACAAAGTCTAAAATTACTTTAGAGATGCAAATGATTCTAAATGTCACAACTAATGATAACATGTATACTTAATCTAATTATCCTTAGAGATGTATACGGTCTCCAAGAGTCAAACTCGTATAGGTAATCAAAATATTAACGAAAAGAAAACAAACAAACGAGAAACGAACAAAGTGTCTTTAATTCTCGCATAGTGGATATCCTCCTCCAACTAAGGGGGAAGTGAAATCTTCTCGAGGCTGAGGCGTAGGGTTAGAGATGGCGTAGCTTTATTTATTTGACCTTCAGAAGCACATTATAATTTGCCTACTATAAAAATAGAATTTCTTTATCTAATGTGTAAACTATGAAAGCAAAGATTTTGTTGATTTTATCTATATAAACGGCAAAGTCCTGAGTGACTGACTGACTGACTAACCTAAATCGACGCACAGCCCAAACCGCTGGTGTTAGAGATTCTAAAGGCATGTAGTCTACGGGCGCACTAAGAATAGTTATTTGTTATACAAGGGGGCAAAGTTGTATTTTAACGCCGACTGTGGAATTGAAAAACGAGCAAGTGAAAGGATACTATAGTTGAACCACGAGCGAAGCGAGTGGTTCGAGAATAGAATCCTGAACTTGCCAGGTTTTTAACACACGAGAAGTAAAATGCATTTGCACCCGAGTGTAACACAAAACTTTTCCCCTCACTACGGCGGTTTAATACGAGTGATGAATTTAAAGAACATGTTAAGCAATATTCGAAGAAGTTCAAGATAGATTGTCATATCGCTAAGCGAAATTATCTTAGTAATAAAATAAAAAATAGCTCTGACATTATTAAAGCAACGTGGAAAGTAATTAATGTGGAAACTGGTCGCTCGAAACACGCAGTAAAAGATATTAAACTGAATATTGATAACAAAATTATAGATTCCAATTTTGAAGTAGCAACAGAGTTCGAAAAATTTTTCACCGAGATACCAGCATTCACAACTAAGGATTTAAATTCATCACCCTTATCTGCCGTCACATTATTAGAGGAAAACGTTCCTGAGTGTTGTAGAGACCTTTATTTTGAACATGTTTTTACCTCAGATATAGTAAAGGCATTTAAATCAATTAATGTCAAAAAAACTAGTGACCTCTGGGGGTCTCCGTCCATGCCGTAAAATCCTTAGTTGAGGTTGTAGCGCCTGACTTAGCAGTTATATTCAACAACAGTGTTGACTGCGGCGAGTTTCCTGATCTAATGAAACATAGCAAAATAACTCCTTTATTTAAATCCGGCAGCCACTCTGACCCCACTAACTTTAGACCAATATCTGTGCTGCCAACTTTCAGTAAAATATTTGAAAAATTAGTTCTTTCTCAATTAGTACGACATTTTAACGTTAATAATTTAATGCATAATAAGCAATTTGGCTTCACACGGGGTCGCTCGACAACCGATGCTGGTGTTGAGCTAATTAAGCATATTTTCGATGCCTGGGAGGAGTCACAAGATGCTTTAGGTATCTTTTGTGATTTATCTAAGGCCTTCGACTGTGTTTGTCATGAAACATTGATCAGGAAACTACATTATTATGGAGTCAGAGGATCAGCACTAGATTTACTCAAGTCCTACTTAAATGGTAGAATACAAAGGGTAGATGTCAATGGACAGAGATCAACTGGGTCATTGGTCTCTATGGGTGTACCACAGGGATCAATATTGGGGCCTTTCCTGTTCCTTATCTACATAAATGACTTGCCATTCCTTGTAAAGACCCACCATGATATAGTATTGTTTGCAGACGACACCTCACTTATTTTCAAACTCAAACGACAGCAACAAGCTCACAGTGATGTAAACAATGCTATCTCTAAAGTAGTGAACTGGTTCAATGCTAATAATTTATTATTAAATGAAAAAAAGACTAAATGTATTAAGTTTGTCACTAATAGTAACGTAAGGAATGAGCAAACAAGTGTCGTTGTGAAGGATGAGGAATTAGAACTGGTAGATAGTACAGTTTTTCTTGGTATAACTTTAGATTCTAAACTTCAGTGGGGTCCCCATATTGTTAACCTCTCGAATAGACTTAGTTCTGCAGCTTTTGCAGTGAGCAAGATCCGTCAGTTAACAGACGTGAAAACAGCTCGATTAGTTTATTTTAGTTACTTTCACAGCATTATGTCATATGGTATTTTACTTTGGGGCAGTGCTTCAGAGATAAATACCATATTTATTCTGCAGAAGAGGGCTATTCGAGCAATATATAAAATGAACCATAGAGACTCACTTAGAGATAAATTTAAGGACATTAATATAATGACAGTGCATTGTCAATATATTTATGAGAATATTATGTATGTACATAAAAACATTTGTAATTTTAAGAAAAACTGTGATGTACATAATATAAATACTAGAAATAAACATAAACTCGCGGTGCCCTTCACACGGCTCTGTAAAATTAAAAAATCATTCATGGGTAATTGTGTTCGATTTTATAATAAACTTCCGAATCATATTACTGACTTGTCAATTAATAAATTTAAGAATCATGTAAAGCGTGTACTCATTTCCAAAGCTTATTATACAACACAAGACTACATGAATGATAAAACAACGTGGGATTAATTGTTATTCGAAATGGTTTCTTATTTTTACGTTTATTATTATTATTATTGTTGATGAAATTAATATTGTATTTTTTTTGGACATTGGATTTTTCCTAGAAATATTCTAGACATGTATTTTTATATATACATATACCTAATTATATATTTTTGTTTAACGATTATTTTTATATGAAATTGTATATTATAGACTCAATATTATTATGAACAATAATTTACAACAATAAATTGCTTTGATAATTAGGTTAGATTAAGATCATAATATATATGTAATGAACTATTCATAAGAGCTTGTAACTAGGCCTACATGAATAAAGATATTTTGAATTGAATTGAAACTACAACGCAAAAAATGCGTTTATCACTGCTTCCAGTAGTTCCACAGGTGGTAAATCATCTTTATTACTAGCTTCACCTATACTTTTATCAATTTTAAAGCAGTTAATTTGACTTTATTCAAGGTCAAATTACTTTACCCACTAGTGGATAAAATGCGATTTTACCCGCTGGTATTAAAGGACAAAACACGTGTTTCCGAGCTAGTGAGGGGAAAACATAATATTTATTGACGTAGTGCGTGAATTCCGATCGTTCTTACCAAAATTTGTAAGAACGAGACAAAAATTGGATCTTACAACTTTTCTATAACTTTTGCAGTGTAACTTTCCATCGAACATATATACGAACTACGATAACATTTCGATAGCGACATCTATTCTACAGTCAGAGCCATCTCTCGGTGACCAATGTTACTAAAGATCAGACGCTCTCGCGATACAGTTTTTTCGCAGGTTGAAATTATAAATAAGTATAGAAGTGACATTAGAGGTAAGCACAGCAGTCCTTCATCAAATGTACTTCCAAAAAATTAAAATTAAAAAAAAAACCCCGACCCCGACAACATGGCTGAGAACACTCCCGACTAACTCAGCTTTCAGACAAAAAAAATCTAAATCTAAATCGGTTCATCCGTTTGGGAGCTACGATGCCACAGACAGACACACACACACACAGACAGACAAACAGACAGACAGATAGACGTACAGGCAGACAGACAGACAAACAGACAGACAAACACGTCAAACTTGTAACACCCATTCGTTTTTGCGTCGGGGGATAATACCAAGTGTCAAAAGTATGTATATGTCGCAGTAAGATAGATAAAGCCGTTATATAGTTATAACCCTAGGAATATGATTATACGTCGTAACATAGTTAAACGAAAGCGATTAATTGCTATCTTACTAGGAATATAACTATAACACGTTACTAGTTTAGTCATATAGTTATATGACTGGATTCAGTTTAGTGAAATGATTGTTGGCAGGAGTGCGGCGGTGTGGCGGTATTGTTATAACCCTAGGGATATAATTATATACCGTAACATAGCTAAACGAAAGCGATTACTTACTATCTTACTAGGAATATAATTATAATACGTTACTAGTTTAGTTATATAATTATATCACTGGATTAAACTTAGTCTAGGGATATAATTATAATACGTCTCTAGTTAAGTAATATAGTTATATTACTGGATTAAGTTCAGTAGTATAATTGTAGCAGTGTAGTGCGGGATTCGTTTGTTTAGTAACCAAACCTTGTGTACTATGTTCGATACAAAATAAACTTTGTTCTAACGTCAGTGACGGTGTTGTTATTCCAAATCGTCCCGCTATACGTATTATAAAACACTGATTTAAACTTTCACGATTTTTACACATATTTAAAATTGCAAACGTTTGTTCTATTTTACGGCATAAACTTCTTTATACATATTATTGGCACTTTGTATTCACAGGTGTGTTGTTGACTGTACCTGAGCATTTCTTTTTTATATAACGGCTTTATCTATCTTACTGCGACCCCACTTTACGCAAAAACGACGGGGTGTTATAAGTTTGACGTGTCTGTCTGTGTGTGTGTCTGTCTGTCTGTGTATGTGTCTGTCTGTGTGTGTGTCTGTCTGTGGCATCGTAGCTCCCGAACGGATGAACCGATTTAGATTTAGTTTTTTTGTCTGAAAGCTGAGTTAGTCGGGAGTGTTCTTAGACCATGTTTCATGAAAATCGGTCTACTATGTCGCAGTCGGGGGTTTTTTCAAAATTTAAATTTTATGAAATGTGATATTTTTGAAAAAAATCTGCTATTTCTACTCAGAATCACTAGCTTTTTCAATCCTAGTAGATAAAAAAATGTCCCATACGCTTTTTTTATACTACGTTGGTGGCAAACAAGCCGTATATACGGTCCGCCTGATGGAAAGCGGTAACCGTAACCTATGGACGCCTGCAACTCAAAGAATGCCACATGCGCGTTGCCACCCCATTAGAAACTTGTACACTCCCCTTTGCTGTGTTAAGTATAAGTACACAGCAAAAAGGAGTGTACCAAGTTCAAAGGTTTTTCTTATTTTGTTACCATTCTCCGTATATGTTGTGTGACTTGTGTGGGGTAACAAACGAGGAGAGTTACAAAAATGTATGGAAATTCTGGGACACTTTTTGTCTCTCAGTGAGATTGAAAGTAGTACGTGATTCTGAGTGCAATGACCTAAATTTCCCTAAAAAAAATCAAAAGAAAAAAAAAGAAAAAAAAGAAATGCTCAAGTAATGCTTTCCGCCGGATTACAAAATGCAAAATGCAAACATTTATTACTGCAAGTAGGCTACAAGGACTCTTTTACAAGTCAATAGATACACATACATACAATTAAGCCCGTATTCCCAAAAAAGGTAGGCAGAGCACATGACACTGCTTGAGTTTCAGTACAATAAGAAGGTTGAAAGAAAACGAAATTGAGATTGCTAGGTTGGCAGCCTGTCGCCTACGCCATAATTGAACCTACATCCCACAGTCGAATTCTACGATACCGATGGGTGCTAAAGGGTAGGTGAACACGGGCAGTGGATACATTACGGGAAAATACTTAGGTTTACATCACATAAAAATCATATTTGGACATTTAGGGTATAAATAAGTACAAAATCCAAACCAATACCTGGAATTTATTGGACATAAAACTTAAATAACAAATAAATAATAGCTAAATCTAAAAAAAAAATAAAACAACTTAAAATTAAATTAAAAACTAATCTAAACTAAAATACGTCTAAATCTAAATGCTGACAGCATTCCCTGCAAAGATGCTGGCAGCATTCCCTCGCTGAATAGCAATGCTTATGCGTTGCGAGAGAAAGCTGCCAGCTCTCTGGTCACCGGTAGTTTCTATGAGCTTTGTGCTCAGCTCTTGTAGGTACATGGATGAAAATTTAGATGAGAAGTTAAACCGAAAACCTACTTTGTAGGCTTGTGTCGTTCACGAACTATGAACTGTTAGGAATAAAATCCCATCAATGACCGAAATGAACTGAATCTTTCCGTGGTCTGAGAATCGGTCTTTGCTCATTTAGTTCAGTATAGGATCGGCGAGCGCGAGCGGTTTGGATCGAGAACGAATGTGTGACTGCGCCGACCGAGAGCGAGAGCTACTTAGCAGAGCAACAAAAAAAGTCAAGTTTTCATATTAAACTTCGGTTACTTACAACCTTTCGGCCCGGAATGTTACTATCTGTGGACTATTCGTATAATTTTGACACTATTCGGTCCCATTCGTTCTGATCTTTCCGACCGCAGTTGTCTCTGGTCTGGCTGAACTAAATGAGCAAAAGACCTAAAAGAGCGAACTAGTTCATGGGAGCGATTGAACGAGATCGGAGCGCTCCGATCAACGAACGAGACGGCACAAGCCTACTACTTTGACGGTCGGTTAAAAAAAACATATTTATTAATTATTAACGTAGTGTGTGAGTTACATTCGTTCTTACTAAAATTTGTAAGAACGAGACAAAAATTTATTTCTATTTCTATAAAACTTATACACTTCTGGCCCCGTAGCCGAATGGCATTTCTCCGACGCCAAACGAAAGCGATACGCCGCTGGCTCTGTCGCGCCAATACGCAAGCGCGATAGAGATAGATATCTACTAGCGCTTCGTTTCGTGAGCGTTTCGTGAGCGTTTGTGCCATTCGGCTAGCCACCCAGGTTTCGATCGAACGTATATACTAACTACGTTAACATTTCGACAACGACATCTATTCTACAATCAGAGCCATCTCTCGGAGACCTTTGTAACTAAAGTTCAGACACTGGCAAGAATAAGTGCGTTTTCACATTATCCGATCCGATATCGGATGTAGGACCGATATCCTATACATTTAAGCCGCCATCTTTGATTTTTACTATTGAAATCCTTCCGACATCCGATATCGGATCGGATAATGTGAAAACGCACTAACGTTTTTCGCAGTGTTCGGAGACTTACCTACGCTGATGTTCGGTCAACGAAACAACGTACATAAAACTGATGTAAATCCTGATCAGAAATATACGAGCCCCAATGCAAATGATATCGTCTAGTCACACTTCAACGTGCGATATTTATTTCCGAAACTGGTGTTTAAACCTAGATTGACTTTGATGATAAATGGAATACACGACACACTAAGCCATTAAAACTAGTTTAATCTTGCGCCGTACAAAATGCCCTAATGTTATATGTTTTAATATAATCATATCATAAAAATAACATATCTAAAGCAAAAAAATACGCCTAGTTCATATTTGAGGCATAATAGGTCGTCTATTTGAAATAAAAATAGTTTAGTAAGATTTATATTATGCAATAATATTTTAAATTGAATTAATAATATTATAAGTCGTCAGGGTGGCTAGCCGAATGGCACAATCGCTCACGAAACGCTCACGAAACGAAGCGCTAGTAGATATCTATCTCTATCGCGCTTGCATATTGGCGCGACAGAGCCAGCGGCGTATCGCTTTCGTTTGGCGTCGGAGAAATGCCATTCGGCTACGGGGCCTGATATGATATACGGCTACATAAAAAGGTAAATTCTGTAAAAAACATAATTATTCTACAACATTTTTATACCAAAATAGCAAGAGGTAAGTCGGTGCCTGAATCAGTGAGGAAAATTATAATTTCCAGTAACAATAGCGGCAAATCTACGTTCCAAAATATCCAAAGACCTTTTTTTGCCAAGATCTACGGCGCATACAATCATCCAGCATCAACTAAAACACGGAACCGTCTCCTGTTTAAATAAATCTGGCCGTTGAAGAATAACTGCCAAAGAGAAAACAGGATTTTGAGGAGCATCATCAGGAAAAATCGTCATGCAAGAGCAGGAGAACTTACCTAACTATGGCATGACGCGATCAAAATAAACATTTCAGTCGATACCTGAAAGACAGTAATGAAAATAATGGGCTTCGGTTTTCACACCGCTAAACAGAAACCATTACTTACTCAAAAGCAGAAAACTAACAGGTTGAAATTTGCACAAAAGTACAGAAACTGGACTGCCGATCAGTGGCGAAAAATAATATGGAGCGACAAATCCAAATTTGAGGTCATAGTTGGCGATGAACGAAGTAAAGTCATTCAAGAAAAAGGAGATGCATTTCACAAAGACTGTCTTGAACGCAAGGTGTAGTTTCCAGCATCTTTAAATGATTTGGGGCTGTATGTCGGCACAGGATGTGGGATGTCTGCAATTTATAGATGGAACCGTCAATGCAGAGAAATACAAAAGCATCTTGGAATAGAGTTCACTACCGTCTATAAGAAAGTTCAAGTATATAAATGGATTTACTTTTCAACAAGATGGTGCCTTATGTCATACTGGCAAGACAACGATAGAGTGGCTGAAACAAAAACAAATTCCTACCATATCATGGCCATCCAGCAGTCCAGACTTGTCTCCCATAAAAACTTTGTAGTGGTAAATGAAGAAAAAGTTGCGAAAAGATCCTTCTAAATCCAAAGCTGATTTTAAGGAGAAACTTGTGGGTGTCTGGAATGGAATAACCCCTGAGGAGTAAAGACAGTTGGTAGATACAATGCCGCTCAGAATTAAGGCCGTTTTAGATGCAAAAGGTGACGCCACCAAGTGGTAGTTGTTCTTTTCTGCATCGGCTACGCTGAAGACGAACATTTTTGCGAGTGTTACATTTGGTGAAATTATGTTTTGGGTCATTCCAGCGAAACCGACACCACAGGCATAAAAATTAAATAGCTTAATTTACATTTAAATCTACATCTAGAGAATAGAACATTATGCCTAATTTTATGAATCAATGAGTTTTTCCTTTTTATGACATTTTTTGCATTTTATATGTGTCCAAACGTACCCCTAGCACCAGTTGTCTAAGGTGGCATATATATACCCTAAGTTGGCAGCGCTATTTCGCGCTTTTAATAAACATTATGGAGAAAGTGATATGTGTAAAAGAAAATATATTTAAAGCTGTTTAAACCAGTGGCAAGTAAATTTAAATTAAGTTTCATGGTTAGGATTTATTGGGCGTCTACACAATGCGTAACTCACGTCCCGCCCGTCACAATAAAACAAAGTTTTTTCTTGTTTACCCTAAAAGTATCTAAACTCTTGATGTCTTACTTTGTGAAAGTAACAATTAGGTTGAGGTTGGTTATTTTAGCTAAAAACGCGTTGCTTTTGTGAATAAAAGTATACTTTTAACGCTTTTCAAAGTAGGTCCCACCCGTCACAGTGATGGGTGAGCAAAATGGGTTATCTGATAAAACTTGAGTTAATGAGTATAAAATCCTTCTTTTAAGTTTAGTTAAACCTAACTGGGTTATATTAAAGCAAATTATATGTCTAATATTGCTTAATTCGGTTGTGGTATTACTTTTTAGAACACAATGAATGCAATGAGGCCTATGAGTCAGGAAGAAGTCTTTTTCATTAAAACTGGTAAAATTTTTGACATTATTTCTGACCCACTGATAAAAGTATGTGGTAATAGACTGTTTGACAAGGTTTGACAATTTTCTGAACCTTTAAAAATTCAAGTTGAAAAAATATTTTTTTTGGTTTAATGCTCTAAGAAAACTACTGAAATTATTACTTGTAACATTAAATAATTAATAAAAGAGCTGATTTAAAGTAAATACAAACGAACTGTCTTTATATTTTTCATATATTTGTATACTCAAATGTTACTCGTCCCACCCGTCACAAAGCGCTGTCCCACCCGTCACAAGCATTGAGAAGCAAAATTATTTTTGTTTTACGAGTTATTTGCGTAAATTATACTAATACCTAATCTATATAATATCAGGAATTAAATAAAAAATGGTTGTTTAACAAAAGTTTCGAAGTTCCTTACCAATTGCGAATTGTGTAAGTCAAGTCGGAGAGGAGAGGCACTTTGAAGTCCCACCCGTCACACTTCTTATACCATCAATTTCTCATAATAATAATGACATTTTCATATTTTTTTTGATGGTATAGTACGCATTGATTATTCAAGTAATTGATAATGTCATATTTAATACGCTAATTGTTGCCGTTTGGCAGAAATAAAGCAAAATGTAGGCAAAAAAGAGTATAAATATCCCACCCGTCACAATGGAATGACCCTTTTTTTGTTTACTAGTGAGGAAAATTGTTAATTTATGTTTTGAATAAATAAAATATGCATTATAAGCTCTCTTGTTTTTATGTTACATGTTCTACTAATCATCTAATTCATCCTGAATTTTGAGGTCGAAGTTAGGACATAATATTTTTTTCATACTAGACGATATCATTTGCATTGGGGCTCGTAATTATGACTATTGTTAGGAGGGCGCTGTTCTGATGTATGCGGTGACAGTTTAGTTTAGTATGAAAATAGTTCTGATGACATTCGCGGCAATCGTGGCGCGTTCATAATGTTTCTCTCAGTCGGTAGTGACCCTGCCTGCTGCGCCGCGGTCCCGGCTTCGAATCCCGGTAAGGGCATTTATATGGGCATATTTGTTCCTGAGTCATGGATGTTTTCTATGTATATAAGTATTTACATATTATATATATCGTTGTTTGAGTACCCACAACACAAGCGTTCTTGAGCTTACCGTGGGCCTCAGTCAATCTGTGTAGAATGTCCTATAATCAGAGATCGGACGGATTTGCGACATTCTTAGTGACTTACGTCATTTTAATGATTTTTTAGTATGAGATGACGCACAAAAATCCGATCTCTGCCTATAATATTTATTTATTTATTTATTTCTGGTTTGCGTGCGTAGCCAAATGCACAAACGCTGACGAAACGAAACGCTTGTAGATATCTATCTCTACCGCTCTTGCGTATTGGCGCGATAGAGTATTGAATAGTACGGTACTTCCAATTTTTCAATCGCGTCAAAATTGAAAAAAAAAACCACCCAGGGGTCCTATTCTTAGCCCAAAAACCTCCCTGGTGACGGGAATGTAGTTATTATATGCAGAGCCACCCTGTATATTACTTCGAATTTTAAAACGTTTTATACATACATACATACATACAATCACGCCTGTGTCCCATAAAGGGGTAGGCAGAGCACAAGAAACTACTCAGGTTTCAGTGCCACTCTTGGCATATAAGGGGTTGAAAGAAAACGAAACTGTGACATTGCAGTGACAGGTTGCCAGCCTCTCGCCTACGCCACAATTTAACCCATATCCCACAGTCGCCTTCTACGACACCCACGGGAAGAAAGGGGGTGGTGAAATTCTTAACCCATCACCACACGTTTTATATCATTTATATACATCATAAATAAATTATACTTATTAAATGTCAGTTATCTTCAAACAGTTTCAACCGAACGATAATCGAAGTCATTTCTACCCAGATTTTAAAATGTACTCCTGTTTTAATATTTTACAATACATTTGTACATAAAAACCACATTATCAAACACATTAATATAATATTAAAACAGCTCCCGTTAAGTTTTCCAGTACTTTTCCTTGGTTGCATAAAAATACCAATTATTTCTCACTATCAATAGTATCAATATAACCCGAAATCAGTACGTAACGCCTTCGGAATTACAAAAATAATTTTACAGTTTGATAAAAAATTATTCCTAATATTGTCATCCATTCTCTTAATATGTATTACCATAGGCATAAAGTTCAATATAAAAAGTGAGAACCCGGTTGAATAAGTTAAGGTACAATTTCGTGAATTTTGTTCAATAAAATCTCCACTAAGTAACTAAAGATTAAAAATTCAACTAACAGAATCGAAAACAAGTGGTCATGACCACTAGTTTTAAAATTACTAGCCGTCCTTTTTCAAAGCATTACTTCGTTTTCCACAGACTTTCGAACGGCGGATTCATACGTTCAAAATTCAAAAATCGATCCCCAGAATCTAAAACGAGTTGTTTCAAAAATAGCATTACGTCATTATCCACAGTTTTCGAACGGCAAAATGCGAACAAAATGCCAAAAAAATCTATACACAACTTCATTACGTACGTCAAGTGTGTGGTTACATATATTTGGCACCTTGTCCGCATCCAAATTTCGAACTTTGACGGTACGGTTGGTAACCGCAAACGTAAGTTGGTATCGCTACACTTTTGATCCAAATCGTCGCTTTTTATTGTGTATTTACAGACATTGGTACATTACCTGATAAAATGGAGTACAATAAAGTAAAATAAGGCTGTCGATGTTTTAAACGAGTTTTAAATTGAGTGCCCCGGAGATTGTCTCGAACTTTTGACACTTCGAATTTGACCTGATACGGTTTGTGTCCATTGACGAACGATAAGGTACTATGTAATTTAATTAAATCATTGGTATCTGAATAGTGATTATCGGCGGTATTTTATCGGCCCGCTCCGGTTACGCATGGGGATTACATACTTAAATCATAAAACCATTTAGTACCAAGTACTCATCAAGACGAATTAAATGAGGTCTTTTCGTGAAAAACATATCGATGAGTTTACTTTCTTGTGAAAAAAAAAACAGTGCAGGCAGACCACTCCCGACCGACTAAGTGTATAAATCAAATTAGATATTTCATTAATCGAACTATAGTCTAAAATTCCGGCCTCAAAATGACAGTTTTGCCGTGTGTGCTGGTGAAATGCGCACGCGCAGCGCGGCGCGATGTCGGCGCGTAATCGGCGCGGCGTGTGAAAGGCATCAAATTTTGTAATTTTTAATGCTACCTTAACTTGGCCACAGTGTATGTTAAACAAACAGTAGGACTTGCGATTCTCGTAGGTACTTACTTGTACAGTTGGATAAGAAATAGAAAATAAAAAAGGAAAACACTGATAGTGTCATCACTTTCCTATCACATCTTTGAGAAAACGGGACGAATGGACGATATGACCACATATGTAACCCATTCTCCACACATGCATCATCTTCATGTTATTTCATTTCATTTCATTAGGCTACGTTGACTTATTATAAGTAGTAATATCAGGCGGGCTGTATAGATTTAGATTTAGATTTAGATTTCTTTATTTCATGATAAAAATTACACTATAAATTTGCTACATGTCAAAATTATGTTTATCTTCTCATCATGATCGTCAAAAATATATTCGTCGATTATGTTAAAATTGGCGTTAAAGTATGGAAATATCTTAAATGTCATTACTTTACGGCACATAGATATATGTAGGTATTGATATGCCACCGCTATAATATTCTAGACATGTATTTTAATAATTTTTTTTTGTTTAACGATTATTTTTATGTGGAACTGTATATTATAGACTCAACTGTATATTATATTATTATATTATGAACAATAATTACAAAAATATTTTTTTCTGATAATTAGGTTGGATTAAGATCATAATATATATGTATTGAACTATTCATAAGAGCTTGTACTTAGGCCTACATGAATATATTTTTGAGTTTGAGTTTGAATTGCTACCGATATGCGCTAGCCGTACTGTCCTTATCTACCGACTGTGCCATAAGTGAGAGGTCGGCTCCGTTTTCCTCAGCACCTCCTTAAATTCGTCTACATTATAGTTATCTGCGCTTTACAGTTGCGTATCACACTCGGACTAATGTCGTAATGCTTTTACGATAAATTTGATGCTAAATTAGGTTGGTTTTGCTTAGCGTATGCGTGCGAGGGCCGATTTTTGAAGTTCGGCTCGTTTTTATGTAATTTCGTCAATAATATCTAGTTTATATCGTATTTAAAAATTACCTTTTTGCCACAGATCGTCGAGCGACGACATTGTGAACTGAAAGTTCAATATTTTGAGCAGAGTTCGTATCGTATCGAAGGTTGACATAGGTAATGATGATGATTATTTTCATACTAGAAATCATCCCCCTTGCGTTATTCCGGCAGTCGCCGCGGCTCATGTGAGCCTGGGGTCCGCTTTGAGAACTGATCCCAAGATTTGGCATAAAGCTACTGTCATCCTTCCAATCCGGAGGGTAACACTAGGCCTTATTGGAATTAGTCCGGTTTCCTCATGATGTTTTCCTTCATTGAAAATCGACTGGCATGTTATATCAATTCATTGGTACGAGCCGGGGTGCGAACCCGCGACCTCCGGATTGAAAGTCGCACTTTCTTACCGCTGGGCCACCAGCGCTTTTTCATACTTAGAAATAAAACACTAATTTGCATTGCTTTTGACTAATTTTGTCATTGAATTATAATATAATTATTTTATGCAGAGTAAGCTTAGTTGGTATTATACGACTGCAACTTTAGGTTAAAAAAAATTCCGCTATTTTGAAACCATGTTTATTTATAAGTTTGACCTGTCTTTTCATTTGTCTGTCTGTGTTTGTGTCTGTCTGTGGCATACATTTTTATTCTTTTCCAAAAAAATCATTTATCGCTCGGCTGAATTTCGGTTGTATATTTTTACGCTGCGCCGCACAAATGAGTGACTAATAATTACGCGTATCAGGTTTTATTAGAAGCATATGTTGTTATGTTACTCGTTCCCATCACAGAATTACAATTTACGCGACAAGCGGTGCTTAAGGCCCATATTGTTCGAACAAATTCATAAATTTTATTTAAAATAAAATTTTAACAACCAAAATATTTTTAGAAAGGTGTTTTTGTATGATTTAGGCAGCAAACGAACAAACAGACCGCGCAGCAGTTATCACCGCCTTTGGACATAAGCAACATCAGGAGAGTTGCCGACCTTTGAGAACCCTTAATACCTGCTTCTTGAAGAACCCCATGTCGTAGTACAAGGGAAACACCTCAGGCCCCGTAGCCGAATGGCGTTTCTCCAACGCGAAACGAAAACGAAACGCCGCGAAAGCTAGTCTGGCTCTGTCGCGCCAATAAGCAAGAGCGATTGAGATAGATATCTACTAGCGTTTCGTTTCGTGAGCGTTTCGTGAGCGTTTGTGCCATTCGGCTACACCCAGAACGTAGCTCATTCCACAACTTGCAAGTTCTGGGCAAAAACGAGCTAGAGGCCCGTTTGTTCTTGGTTTGCCACGTGTCGAGAAAGTGAAGGTGAACATTGTTTCTTTTGCGGGAGGTGCAGTGATAAAAGCACCAACTCTCGCTAATCTGCAGCTGCAGTCACTAGTCACTTGAATAGTTTAAGTTATAATTATAACTGACTAAGTCTGGAAGTTTTAGTTATCTTACAAGTTTCAAGACTGATAAGTGCTTGATGTTGTTATTATTTACTACTCGCCTGTTGTCATTTTAATTTTGATGGCAATTGTAAAAAAAAATTGAAAAAAACCCTGACTGCGACATAGTAGACCGATTTTCATGATACATGGCTAAGAACACTCCCAACTAACTAAGCTTTCAGAAAAAAAAACTAAATCTAAATCGGTTCATCCGTTCGGGAGCTACGATGCCACAGGCAGACACACACAGACAGACAGACAAACAGACAGATAGACAGACAGACCCATCGTTTTTGCGTCAGGGGTTAAAAAATAACATTTTCCTCATTTCGAATGTCCTTGTCCAAGGTCGTAGATATTGGCATCCGCCTTAACATTTTATCTGATCCAATATTCATAAACACATCAAACGATATGTCGTTAAATTAATCTGCTTTTGCGATTTTTATTTACTTTAGGACGTTTAGGTCCCACTGTGAAAGGTCAGGGGCCCTATTTGAGACATTTTATGACAGATTGTAAACGCCAATATAATTAGTACATTACGATACAAGTCCGTAAATGACCACAAAATTAAAATTTTGTAAAAACCCCCGACCGCGACATAGTGGACCGATTTTCATGAAACATGGCTAAGAACACTCCCGACTAACTCAGCTTTCAGACAAAAAAAAAACCTAAATCAAAATCGGTTCATCCGTTCCGGAGCTACGATGCCACAGACAGACACACACACAGACAGAGAGACAAACAGACAGACAGACAGACACGTCAAACTTATAACACCCCTTCGTTTTTGCGTCGGGGGTTAAAAAGGAATTTCGAAACGATTGTCGATAAATTAAAACACGACCGAAGGGAGTGTTTTAAATCGACACGAGTTAGTAATAGTACGAATTTTCAATACAGATGGCCCTCGGAAATTTCGACCTGACAAGAAAAGAACCACTTTTCGCACTAGTGCGTAAAAAAAGCACCATCTGTAGATCTGTACTGAAGAATATATTTCTTATTGTTAAGTTAAAATTGAATTGAACCGGATACAACAATACAAAATGGCATACAAGTTTTAACATAATAATTATCCTCGATGTAATATCAAGGGAATTGAAAAAAAAAACATTCTCAACCATATTCTCGTACAATAAGTACCGAATTAAAAATGCTTATTAACTATATTTAGCACCTTCTTTCACATTATGATACTACTAGTTACCCGCGGATTTGCTAGCGTAAGTGCGTTTTCACATTATCCGATTATACATGTGCTCGCGAGGAACCCATATAACTTTAACGGCATATTCTTGGTCACATTTTAAGACTAAGTAAAATGTCATATAAACTTTTCTAGATTTCGTCTAGTTTCAGAGTTATTGCCAATTTAAAAAAAAACTCTTCTTCTTAACGGCGCTGATGCGCAATTGTGGAGCATAGTCTCACAGTAGTCATTGATAGATGTCAAAATGTGACAAGAAAAACTTCCAAAAAATTTGGTTTTTAGAAAAATAAATTAAGGAACTCATTTTAATTGCCAACTTTATGGATAAAAAATACTTTTTATGTGAAAATACGTCCAAAAAAGTAAAAAAAAAACAAAAAAAAAATTTTTTTCGTGAAAAATTTTAAAATTCATATAACATTTTTTTCTTTCTTTTGGCCTCAAAAACGCGTGGTTCAAGTTATGCGGGTTCCTCGCGAGCACCTTGTAATGTATGTCTGACCAAAATCCTATACATTAAAGGCGCCATCTTTGATTTTTGCCTTTGAAATCCCTCCGACATCCGTTATCGGATCGGATAATGTGAAAACGCTTTTAAAGTCGAAAACTGTGGAATGCTCTATACAAAAACCAACACCCCATTTTAGGTAAGTGTGTGGGGGGGGGGGGGGGGGGTTAGAGAGAAACGACAAAAAGTAGCCTTGTTACTCTCCATCCCTTAAAATATCTCCACTTATAAAAACACGTAAATTCGTTGCTCAGTTCTACCGTGAAACACGGACAAACAAAAAGATACTCACATTTTCCCATTATTACCTAATATGGATAATGATGTGTGGTTATCTGGGTAAAGGTACCTTATTGTCAATGGCGCTTACGTTCCGCGGCGTCGTATTTGTACACGAACAGCGCTCATAACGCCGTAAGCGCCATCTAGAATAAGGTAACTTTACCCAGATAATGTCACAAACATGGATTTGAACTTTATTGCAAGAAGATACCGATCAAATATGGTCAAGAGTGGTAAACATGGTAATGGTCACGGCTCTCCTCTCGTCAAGTCATCTTGTACAAGCCAAGGTTTACGATACTAAGATCAACTTGAAATGTTGCAAATGCAACATATGCATCGTCTCTTTGAATCCAGCCCGGTTATTATGCGTTCAATTTTATCACTTATCCACGTGGATAAAGCATCCGTCATGCTTTAGCAAGTATGTCAGTGTGAGAGTGACAGATGTCTTATCCACGTGGATAAGTGATAAAATTGGCAGCTGCCGGCGTATCATGCTTCCAATTTTATCACTTATCCATGTGGATAAAGTATCCGTTACGCTTTGGCAAATATGTCAGTGTGAGAGTGACAGATGTCTTATCCACGTGGATAAGTGATAAAATTGGCAGCTGCCGGCGTATCATGCTTCCAATTTTATCACTTATCCATGTGGATAAAGTATCCGTTACGCTTTGGCAAATATGTCAGTGTGAGAGTGACAGCTGATGTCTTATCCACGTGGATAAGTGATAAAATTGGAAGCAGAATACGCCGGCAGGATACGCCGGCTGCCCGGTTATTATGCGTTCAATTTTATCACTTAACCACGTGGACATCTGTCACTCTTTATCTGACACTTGCCAGAACGTGACGGATTTTATCCACGTACATAAGAGATAATTAAAATTTTGGCCACGGCTTGCATTCTGCGGTTTCCAGTCGAGAGCAATGCGTTATTTCTTTCCCCTCTCCGAAGAGTGTGTCCAATCCATCTCCATTTTCGTGTCGTGATTTTCTCTTCAATAGGTGTTTGCTGGCATATACTCCACAGGGGGCCGATTTTTGAGTCTCACACGTTCGAATTCAGTAAATTGTCACTGAAAATAATAAGCAAGTCACAGTTTTCAACCGGTATTTTAGTGACAAAATCCCGTATGCGAGATTCAAAAATCGCTCCCGGTCTTGATTTCGGATAGTGTTTGGTCAGAAATCACGAAGGATCGACATCAGGGACTTGTTGACGAATTCCTGGAGCTTTTTCGTTAGATCGTTTAAGCAGCCAAATACCTACCTACTAAGGTATTTAAAAAATCACAGGTCTTTAGTTATACTGATACTGGTTGGCAATCAGAATATTGCGGACGGCCGTATGCCAAACCAGACCCATTGGATATCAAATAAAAGTTTAATAGTGAGCATTAACGCGAATGCTCGGTTTAATTTGCCGCATTAACTACTGGATTTATTTTATTGGGATATCGGTATGGCTGCCTTTCTATTTTATGTTTGCCTATTGAGCAATACGTTCAGGTTTTTTGACAAAAAGTTTGAATGTGCTCTAAGTGCTCTTATTATAGCATACGATATTCGGATTTCAAGAATCATGGATTAAAAAACGCTTATTTGAAACCCTTGTGACGTGACGTGTGTATGTGACGTCATCAGGGCACCAGTTTTACATTACGACAATATGTGACTCATAGCTGTCTAATTAACAAACATGTATGATATTTATATGTATCCATACTAATATTGTAAATGGGAAAGTGTGTGTGTCTGTTTGTTTGTCCGTCTTTCACGGAAAAACGGAGCGACAAATTGACGTGATTTTTTAAGTGGAGATAGTTGAAGGGATGGAGAGTGACATAGGCTACTTTTGTCTCTTTCTAACCCCCCTTTCTAAAATAGGAGGTAGAACTTTGTATGAAGCATTCCTTAAGACGATACGGTAGGGGTCAATTCTCCATACAAACGCTCTCGACTATTTCCTCCCTGGTTTTTGAAGATAGAGCAATGATTTTTTCAACACAGATTGTTGTTACTTTTATCTGTGTCGGACCGTTTTGTTTTTTTTATATTCTGCTTTTTTAAGACTCTAGAGCCAATCAAAAATTTCCAAAAACGGCCTTTTTCATTGTGGCGCAAAAAAAGGTGTGATACTCAAGATTGGTAACAATTAACCAAAAAAGCTAAACGGTCCGACATAGATTATTTCATTGTTATTCAGATTCTCAAATTTCGTTTCGATTGATTAAGTTTTGAAGGAGGAAAGAGTCGAGAGCGGAACCTCGATTTTAAAGATTTTTTTGAAATATCTTTTGACTGAGTTGTTCTTAATGGACAATTTTTTTTCGATAAATCTAGTTAATAACACTTGTATATTTAACTTAAATTCCCAAGTTGAAATGGGGGCTCCTTTCCATTTTAGCATTTTCGCTACCGTATCCTCTTAATTTTCGACGTGACGTCCATGACGTCAGAAACTCATTGAACAGGTTCTAGTTTAATTTAGATAATTATATTGAAAATTGGTTTAGATCAATTTCAAATAATGCACGTATCTGCATGCATAAACCACGCGGGTAACTCCGGGTTAATGAGATCATAGTTATTTATTGTTAATCACGTTATAAACTATGGTTGCAATTATCGCCTGGTTCGCATCAATTTCATTAACTCGGATGCGATGTGTTCTATGGAATTAGGTTCAGCCTACTGGAAGTCTAGTGTCTAGACACAGAATATATAATAGTCAAAGAGGATTCAGTATTGTAGAGAGTTACTGTCAAAGTAAAATGTGTATTGACTGCCATCTCTCGACACAAGCTTAAAACTTTTAAACCTCAGTTTTGACACTTGATTTATATGGTGTTCCAGGGTCTGAAGCGTCCTAAAAACTGTGACGAATAACGCCGTGTCTTGCGTGGGCGACGGTCGCCGTCGCGTCTCGTCGCATCGTCTACTTCCATATCGATAAGGTTTGATTTCGTATGCGTCGCAACGCCGTCGCAAGCCACGGCGTAACTGAAATGGTCGCGTTGCCGTCTATATGATAGTATACATTATACAGTCATTTATTTTGACGAACGGTCTGACCGGACCCTGCCTGCTAAACCACGGTTCTGGGTTCGGTGTGATGAGCAGAGATATTTATTTGTATCTGAGTCATATATGTTTCGTTTTATGACGACCGGTCTGGCGCAATCGGTAGTGACTAGTGACCCTGCCTGCTACGCCGCGGTCCCGGGTTCGAATCCCGGTAAGGGCATTTATTTGTGTGATGAGCACAGATATTTGTTCCTGAGTCATGGATGTTTTCTATGTATATACGTATTTATATATTATATATATCGTTGTCTGAGTACCCACAACACAAGCCTTCTTGAGCTTACCGTGGGACTCAGTCAATACATACATACATACAATCACGCCTGTTTCCCAGAGGGGTAGGCAGAGATCACGGATTTCCATTTACTACGATCCTGACAAACCACTTTCGCTTCACACACTTTCATAACATTTCTCATACACGCTCGTCGGTTTCGAGTACTTCTGACCTGGCCTCTTTGCAATATTTCCCCGATTTCAATCAGTCAATCTGTGTAAGAAGTCCTATAATATTTATTTTCTACATTTTGCGTATGGTTTTCAGTAGGTATGGTTTCCTTTGCGTTTTATGACATCTATTTCGCGCACTTTTACTACATATTATATTAATCAAATTCACATAGTTTTGGAGCAGACATATCAAAACATGGTCCAGCAGTTGTCTACGAAGTGTTATGGAGCATAAACATATAATGACATCTTTGATGTCTGTCCTGCTATCTAGCAATATTCGTACAAGGAATTACGAATTTGAGGATATGCCATTGCAGGCGATTAAGGTGCAAGTAAAACTAATGAAGTTTAGGTATAAGGATATAATATCCAAAAATGATACAAAAAGAGATTTAAGTAAGATAAGACGCGTGCGGCGCTATGGCAGCCGCTGGAGCTAATGGTCGGTGGTGGGGCTCATGCCCCCGGCGCCCGCGCCCCGCGCAGGAACCTGTTGTCGCAGACATGCTGGGGGCCCGTTGGAGGGAGCTGAAGGGTCGATCGGCGCTGAAGTTTCCTCCAACATGTCATCAGCGTCGACGGGGAGAGGACACACCTTGTTCAGTGCCCTTCGTTCTATTCCTCGAATAGTTCTAAAATCGCCCACCCTGGCGATTCCGTCCTTGCCGTAGTATAATTGATGAACACGAGCAAGTTTCCATCTGGTAGGAGGTAGGTTATCATCCTTAAACACTACCATTGCACCTTCATGAAGAGGTCTGTAGGGATGTCTCCATTTTGTGCGTTTCTGTAGCTCTGAGAGGTACTCGTTCTTCCACCTCTTAGCGAAACCGTCACGCAGCGACTCGATCAGCTGATAGCGCGTCTTTATGCCCTTTCCGGCTGCAGCAGGAGGGGACGCCAACGAAGTCAGGGGCCGGCCGATGAGGAAGTGCCCTGGGGAGAGGGGAGAAAGGTCGCTGGGGTTACATGTAAGAGGAGTGAGGGGTCGGAAGTTGAGGACCGCTTCGACTTCCGTACAAAAGTTAAGCTAGAGTTACCTATTGTTCTTTTTAAATGATATTTTAAACATTTAATATTTGATTCCCACAATCCACCGAAGGTAGGGGAGTAAGGGGGGTTAAATATGAACTGAATGCGCTCTTCGGCTGTATAATTATATATGGACCTCATGCCTGCCTGTAATGCTCGTCCTAGTTTATTGTTTGCACCCACAAAATTGGTACCGTTATCACAATAAATTTGACTAGGTCTTCCTCTACGCGAAATGAATCTGCGAAGGCAAGAAATGAATGCTTGAGCACTAAGGTCACTAACGGTTTCCAAATGGATTGCCTTAGTCCAAAAGCAAATAAATATACAAATGTAGCATTTGCTAATTCTGTTTCCGCGTCCTATTTTGCTTGAAATGGGAAAGGGACCGCAGAAATCTGTACCCGTTATAACAAAGGGATAGTTAGGAGTGATTCTACTAGCTGGCAGGTGGCCCATCAGCGGCTCCATGGCTTTGGCTCTAAGACGAGTGCAAATTACGCAGCGATGGTATATGCTTTGTGCCAACTTTCTACCCCCAAGGGGCCAATACTGGTCTTTGAAGCTTGCCAGGAGTAGCTGAGGGCCCGCATGCTTTATGCGTAGATGCTCGGCTCGCATCAACAATTTAGTTAAGTAATGTTTAGCGTGTAGTAACACTGGATGCTTCTTATCATAGCTATAATCACTATTATCAAGCCGACCACCTACTCTCAGTACGCCGACGTCATCAAGAAACGGGGACAGCTGTAACATATGGGATGAGGTAAGTTTTTTATGATTATTTATTAGTTTTATTTCATTTTTAAATGACTCTGACTGAGCTATTTTTATAAGGTAAGTTAAGGCTGAACTGAGCTCATTTTCTTTAAGGGGCCCAGATGATCGATTATGTTTTTCTTTGATTTTGCAATTACTTATGAATCTGTGTACATAGCCAATTATTCTTTTTAAGCGTAATGAACTTGAGTATCTTTTTATGTCAATTAAATTATTAGTTTCATTGTTATTTTTTATGTTTGATTGTAAGACTTTTATTTCAGGTAAAACAGTGTCAGCGGTGGGGTTTTGAGGTCATTCGGATTCTACATGTTTCAGGAAAGCTGGACCTTGCCACCACAAAGAAGACTCGACAAGGAGACTTGGAGATACTCCTCTCGAGGCGAGGTCAGCGGGATTTTTATCAGTGGGCACGTGTCGCCACGAGTCTCTAGAGGTAAGCTCACGGATTTCATTCACTCTGTTACACACAAATGTTTTAAGTATTTTAGGACTCGTTTTTATCCAGCCAAGGGCTATGGTGGAGTCGGACCAGAAAACCTTTCTGTGTATAGAGCAACGGAGAGCTCCGCTGACCTTCGAAACTAATCTAGCACCTAGTAAGGCTGCTGACAATTCTAGCTTCGGTATAGTTTGAGGCGTCAAGGGACAGACTCGGGTCTTTGCGCAAAGCAGTCTGACAGTTATAAAGTCTGTACTATCTGTGGTACGTACGTATACGCACGCGGCATAAGCATCTTTAGATGCATCTACAAAACAATGGATCTCACAATTGACAGGGGCAGAGCATTGTACATGTCTGGGTACAGAAACCGAAAGTAAAGCATGCAAATCATTATGTACTTTAAGCCACGTTTCTTTATGTCCGTGGGTACTTCCTCATCCCATGTCAACTTGAGAGACCACAGTTTCTGAAGTAAGATTTTTAGTGTTAAGAGCACAAGCACTTAAGAGCCCAAGAGGGTCAAATATTTTACAAGTGTTAGATAAGATTGTTCTCTTAGAAACCGTTTGATCCTTAGGTATAGGTTCTATGGCAAATGTAAGACAGTCAGTAGCTGGGGTCCACTGCACACCTAAAACACTGGACTGTTTACTAAGGTTTAGATTTTCAGATAATGCCGAATCCTCAAATATATCAGGACAATTGCTACGGAATTTGTGCACCGGAAAGCATGCTGAATTAAGAGTACCTACTACTCCATGGAGTATGTGAGACAAAGTCTCTTTACTGTCTGCACCTGTTAAGACATCATCCATATAGCAATCACTTTTAATGACTTCCGAGACTAACGGATCCGGACATTCTAAGGAAAGCTGCAGCAGGCACCGTGTGCTTAAGAACGGTGCTGAGGCTGTGCCGTAGGAGACTGTATTTAGTTGAAGCACTTCTAAAGGCTTCGTACTATCTTCGCGCCATAATATTAACTGTAAGTGTCTTTGGGAATCGTCAATTAGGATTTGGCGATAACATTTCTCTATATCTCCCGTAAAAACATATTTATGTTACCGGAATCTAGTCAAAATATTAAAAAGATCATCTTGCTCTACTGGGCCTACAAATTGTATATCGTTAAGGCTCTTTAAAGAGGCGCTTTTCATACTCCCATCAAAAACGACTCTCAATTTGGTACTTTCACTTTGCTCTCTTAAGACGCAAAAATGTGCTAGATAATAACCGAACTTAGGCTTGTCGATTCGTGTGAGATGACCTAAAGACTCATATTCATGTATAAAATCGCTATATTGTTTCTTTAAATCAGGATTACTATTCAATTTCCTTTCTAAAGTATAAAACCGCTTGGCAGCACCTCGATAGGAGTCGCCTAATGAATTTTCAGGAGTTTCTTTCAGTGGCATCTTTACTGTAAATCTGCCATCTGGTAAACGGTAAGTGTGAGCTTTAAAGTGCTCTTCACAAAACTCCTCGTCCGCAGACAGGGGAGCTTTGGCTGCTGGAAGTTCCTCAAGGTTCCAGAACTTGGTTAACTTTTCACTAATTTCCTTTGTGAAAAAACAATGAAGTTTTTGTGAAGCTTTAGAATTAGGATTATTAATTGGCCACAAACGACCTGCTACGATCCAGCCAAACTCTGTACTTACAAGAAGGGGCTTATTTTTACCCAAAGATATTTTTTCAAACAATAACAGTTCATAGAATATTTCAGCACCTATCAGTACATCGATATCAGAAACTTGATGGAAATTAGGATCAGCGAGCTGAATATTTTTGGGAATATCTAGTTGAGTAATGTCTACAGGCCAATTTGGCAACTCATCTGTAATTTCAGAAATTACTAAACAGTTCAAGTTCACTTGGAACTGACTTGTAAGAGAGCTGATGTTTACATCGCATTGATCAGATACTGAAAGTTTAATCTTTTTAATACCCGATATATCTAAAGAATCGGGTTCAGGATTCCCTAATACTAATTTATTCTTAAGGTTTTCAGTAATAAAGCAAGACTGGCTGCCGGCATCAAGGACAGCCCGCGCTACGTATTCAGCATTTGTGTTAGGATTGGATACCTTTATTAAAGCGGTACCAAGAATAACCTGTTTGCCTGAGCGAACTGATAAAGCCTTATGCGGTTGGTTGACTACTTCAAGGTCATTTGATGTACCAACCGTGGATGTCGTCACAAGCAAGGGTTTGGATACGTTATTTTCTTTATGCAGTAATGTATTATGCTTCTTATGACATAATCTGCAATCTCCTAGTCTACAATTATGTGATTCATGTCCGCGTCGCAAACAGTTGGTGCAAAGTTTCAACTTTAAGGCTTCGCTCCACTTGCTTTCGAGCGGTAAAGACTTGAATGACTCACAGTCTATGATTCTATGACCCTGACTACACATGGGACACGATATGACTGCAGCTTTAGAGGTACTAGATGCAATAAAGCTTTTTGAAAATTTATTATGTGTGAATGGGCCTTTATGTTCATTAGGTGTGAATGCGCCCTTATGTTCACTTTTTTTTGACTGTCTTTATGATTATGAGAAACGCTTTTGTCATGTCTGTTAGCTAAAGTAGTTTCTAAAATGTCCGCCCGATTGCGAAGAAACTCGATAAATTCGTCCAAGAGTGGCAAGTCGGAGAGATTATTTCTGTACTCCTCCCACTTACCGCTAGTGGTCGAGTCCAGTTTGCTGGACACCATGAATATAATGAGCGTATCCCATTGGTCTACCGGCTGACCGAGCGTGGTCAGCGCTCTCAAGTTTTTTGTTACTAGATCAATTAGGTATCTTAACGATTTATGAGATTCTCTAGTTAAGGGTTCTATTTTAAAGAGAGCCTTCAAATGATTATTAATGAGAATTTTCTTATTGTTATATCTCTGGCATAACAAATCCCATGCGACCTTGTAATTTTGTGAAGAAAATTCAATAGACTTGATGACAAGGGCCGCGCTCCCTTCTAAGGAGGATCTCAAATAATGGAATTTGTTTATGTCAGGGATAGTTTCATTATTATCAATTAACGACTCAAACGTATCTCGAAATTCCAACCACAAAAAATAATTGCCGTCGAACGTCGGTAATTTGATAACAGGTAATTTTATGTTTACGTTATCCTGACGCGAGCAACTACTGTACGAACTTTGTTTATCCTCATTATTTTTAGGTCGCGATTTTAATAGTGTTTGAGCACTGGCAAGACTAATATAAAAACGGCTTTCTGTTTTCTCTCTCTCTCGAAATTGTTCATCAGGACTAGCATAAGATAACTCTATTTGACTTTGACATTTTTCAAAGTCAGAGAACAATGCTTCCATTTTTACGCTTCGCAAATTCAATTCATTAAATTGCGCTTCGGAAATTTGCTCAGTTTTTATCCTTTCCAACTCTGCAATAAATTGTTCAAAATGTGTCAATCTACCTCTAATTGAACCGCGCTGTTTTATTAAATAAGCTTTAATTCAACTTCAAGCGCTCCTATGTCTACACTGCCGTGAGGAGTGGTCGGTGGAGACATTATGTAAATTTACTAATATATTTTTATAATTTTAAAACACTAAAGTTGAAACAGATAAACAATGAGCCAACACAAACACGGTAATAAACAAGATTAAGTGAAGCGCAATCAATAAACAAGATAAGAAAACTGTGCATCAAACCAGGCAGGAGATCCAGGTGCGCGCAGGCGCCGCGCGGAAGTAGGTCAAGTCTCGCTCGAACAGCTGACGCGAGTAGGCACTAGGTACAGCCGACGCGAGCGCAGCCAGCCCGTAGGTTTCCTGGAAATGTCGGCCCGAATCGAAATGAGCTATATGCAAATATAATAAGGTATATAATGGTTTGGACCTTTGAGGAATAAACTTTATGTATTTTCACTAATGGAACGAAATAATTATTTGTTTACTCGATGTTAGGTACTTTAGGTTTATTTTATAGGAAATTAAAGTTGAAAAGAAACGAAAGATTTAAAAATGTTATTGCTTAGCAAAATAATGTATAACGTTTATAAGGATTGCTTTTTATTAAGAAAGCGCGAACTAAGGCGTGTTCGGTGCACATGCACTTATTATTTAACGTAAATACTGCCCTCTTAAGCCGAAAAGCGCTATCTCAAACGAAAATCCATAGCTAACTTATACTCAAGTATCTATAACTGACAGTTCCATTTTCAAAATCATTTGGTTTTGAGATAGCGCCACTCGGCTTAGCAGGGCAGAATAGGTAACTAAAGATAGAATTTTAAGCAGTGCAATTTTCAAGATGCAATGCAATAAGCACTTTATGACTTATATATTAAGGTTGATTAGCTCCAACGTTTAATAATTTGTAGATTTAAAATATTTTGATTTAATTGTTGACTTTTATGCTGTAGGTATGGAATAAAGGCGCGTAGCAACAATAGCGAAGAATGCACAATAGATAAGAAAGATGATTTGCAGAAAGAAGAATTATGAAAATAATTTTTTAAATTTAGTAAACTAAGTACGAAAATCAAAACTAGGCGGGGTAAAGAGGTAAAAGGTAAGGATTGAGCACTCCCCTGGAAGAAGATCGATGTGGAGACACGCGTCGCTTGCAGTCCAAAGGTCGCGCGCCGCAGTTTCTTTGTCTGCGCTTCTGGAACGTTCCGCCTTCCCTGTTGCTAGGTCGCGTACGCGCAGATGTTTTGAGGTTTTTAGTCCTGTCACGGTCGCCAATAACTTGCAGGCGATTAAGGTGCAAGTAAAACTAATGAAGTTTAGGTATAAGGATATAATATCCAAAAATGATACAAAAAGAGATTTAAGTAAGATAAGACGCGTGCGGCGCTATGGCAGCCGCTGGAGCTAATGGTCGGTGGTGGGGCTCATGCCCCCGGCGCCCGCGCCCCGCGCAGGAACCTGTTGTCGCAGACAGCCATAAAAGAAATTCTTTTCACTTTTGTATTAAGACAGGTATTTATTATAAATCGCTAGGGGCCGACTTGTGAATGTCGAGCGTTCGATTTAGGGAATTACGATCAGTAATATCTCCACTATTAGCGATTAAAGTTCTACTAACAAAATCAGAGGGGTATTTAGATTGCTTTTTTTTATTATTATAAATGGTCTTACTCTTGGCCACAGACTAGCCAAAGGCAAAGACGTGGCCTACGATGGAGTGAGCTCGCCCAAAAGATGCCTGCTTTTTCAACAAAATTAAAATTTTGAAAAAACCCCCGACCGCGACATAGTGGACCGATTTTCATGAAACATGGCTAAGAACACTCCCGACTAACTCAGCTTTCAAACAAAAAAACTAAATCGAAATCGGTTCACCCGTTCGGGAGCTACGGTGCCACAGACAGACACACACACACAGACAGACAAACAGACAGACAGACACGTCAAACTTATAACACCCCGTCGTTTTTGCGTCGGGGGTTAAAAATAGCATTACGTCATTTTTCACTCTGAGAATTCGTGTTAGTTGTAAAAGCGGACCCCAGGCTCCCATGAGTCCTAGGCTACCGTGATACACGGTAATGAGAGCCAAGTTCAATAATATGATATACCTATGCCTTGGTTGTTCACTTCGACAAAAAAAGGTGATCTAAATGGGTGCCAAGTTCAATGGTCAGACATGAAATTTATTTATAACAACATAAAATACTTTTATTATGGGACCAATACCGAAATCGCAAAAAAAAATTTGGCTTTTTCATACATTTCGACTGTCATGATAACGCTCATTTCTATTGAACTTGGCTCTCATTTCACATATTTATGTTTTTGATGGGATATACAATACAATACTCTTTATTACACACCTTGATATAATTTAAATCAATCAATCATTTATTGCAAACCATGGTACATATACATACAGATGTTACATACACAAAATTAAAATTTTGAAAAACCCCCGACTGCGACATAGTTGACCGATTTTCATGAAACATGGCTAAGAACACTCCCGACTAACTCAGCTTTCAGACAAAAAAAAACTAAATCTAAATCGGTTCATCCGTTCGGGAGCTACGATGCCACAGACAGACAGACAGACAGACAGACGGACAGACACGTCAAACTTATAACACCCCTCTGTTTTTAAAAATACAACAATACAAAACAAGGAAGCAACACGAACAAAGGTAAACAACAGGCGGTCTTATCGCTAAAGAGCGATTCCAGACAACCTTAAGGTAGCGGAAATTATAATATAATAGACCCGGTCGCCCAGGTATGAGACGAGGCACTCTTGCTGAATTTGCAAGAATACCCACAAAAATTAAACTGCAACTGCCAGCTGATATAGATACCAGTGTGATAGATACTTACTACGATGAAGTGACTCTAATACGATCTACGTCGACCCACCGTTAGCGGTATTTAAACGACAGTCAGAGACATCTATCGACAAAAGTAGAAGCGAAATAAATACTGCTATATTATTGCTTATTGATTAGGCTTACTTAGTGCCATTTGCACCGACGAAAATGGAGGGTTAACCCGAGGGTTTACCCACCATTTTATATGGAAGTTGACAGATGACAGCCCTCTAAAATCACATCAAAAATCACAAAAACACTTTGAAAGTAACTTTTCATTAGGGTTGGTTAAAGTTATTTAGTAACTTCTCAAAAATTTAATGTAAAAATTAAAATAATGTACTTTATTCTTTATTTTAATAGTTCTATTGTATTTCTAGAGTAAAATTGTATGTGCCTTATCTATAATAATAAACCTAGTTTTAAGATAAATGTATTACTAACAAAAAAATGGGCCGATAAACCAGAAATAAAGAATTTCAATTTCAATTTCTTCATCAGTAAAATACAGAAATTACGGGAACGTTATTCCATAATTTACATATTCAAACATCGAAGTTCAATAACACAATATTGAGACTACTAGCGCCATCTGTTAACGGGTGGCCGAACTAACAATTTACACAATTTTACCTTGAAGTTACTTGGACACTGAAAAATTCTAGGCACCCGTTAACACATATTGCACCAGGTTTTAGAATTTTAAGGCCACGGGAACATATAAATACTTACTAAGTTAACTTGGCAAACCGGTACCACTAGCGCCATCTAGTATGACCCGGTTCAACTAAACTTGTTTTGTAAAAATTTTGCGTTACGAAATCCCTTTTTATGATAGAAAAACTGTATTTTATTTAACTTTAAATTTGAATTAATTTACAGAGCTGTATCGTACACGGGAGTTGTTGGAAAGAAGGGAGTTTGTGAGGTATTGAATGGAGACAAGAATATAACTATTCATTCAGATACATAGGGGCATTTTCAGAATTTGGGACCCCCAATTAGCGTAAGTTGTTAACAAAAATTAACTCGCTGTCAGTTTTGTGACGGCAACTAAGCATACAACGGCAACTAAGCAATCTGTCTAAAATTTTTTTTTTACATTCTGAATGTAGATTATCGCTTAAAGTGAATGTAATTAACACAAAAACAATATTTTTATAGAAATGTCATGCTCATGCCCATTATAGTTGCGTTGAGAAACAATGTATATATTTTCATTATGCTTTTCTTACGCACTAGTGCGAGAAGTGGTTCATTATATGCCAGGTCGAAACTTCGGATGGCCTTCTGTACTGAAAAACGTCGTACGATACACGTGCGAAAAGGAAATACGTAACTCGTGTCGATTTAAAACACTCCCTTCGGTCGTGTTTTAATTTATCGCCATTCGTTTCGAACTTCCTTTTTTACGCACTTGTATCTTAATGTACTATTTCAGTAGAGATGGTGCTTTTCTTACGCACCAGTGCGAGAAGTAGTTCATTTCTTGTCCAGTCGAAACTTCGGGGTGCCATCTGTACTGAAAAACGTGCGAAAAGGAAATTCGTTACGGGATCGATTTTTGAATTTCGAATGCACGAATTCGCCGTTCGAAAGTTTGTGGAAAACGACGTAATGCCATTTTTGAAAAAGGACGGCTAGTAATTTTAAAACTACATAGTGGTAATGATCACTCATTTTCGATTCTGTTAGTAGAATTTAAATCGTTAGTAGTGGAGATATTATTGAACGAATATCACGAAATCGAATGGCTCAGATTCAAAAATCGATTTAAAACACTCGCTTCGGAGTTCGGTCGCCACATCCATTCCATCGCCTTTTCGTTCATCCTTTTTCGGAACTGCGCACCCTTTCGCTTTGACAAACACTTTTAGCATATCAAGGCTTATTATTACAATAAAAATATCATTTCGGACATCGCAAGTTTATCTCCAAAAATTGTTATTGGATATTGTGTTTGCCAAAACGACGCAAAAACGACGGGGTGTCAGATATACGTTTGACGTGTCAGTCTGTATGTCTGTCTAGTGTCTGTCTAGTGTCTGTCTGTATGTCTGTCTGTCTGTCTGTGGCATCGTAGCTCCCGAACGGATGAACGATTTTGATTTAGTTTTGTTATGATAATGATAATATGATTATGTTATAAACCATGAAAATCGGTGCACTATGTCACAGTATAAAGACTATGTCGGGGGTTTTTTTTTAAATTTTAATTTTGTGGTTGTGTCATTATTTGTACTAAGTACTTAATCAAAAATAATCACATAATAAATAACCTAATGGTGCGCCCACATTGGCTGTTATTAACGTTATATAACATGGTGTGATGCTGTCCCTGTGTGGTGTTTGTCTGTCTGTCTGTCTGTGTGTGTGTCTGTCTGTGGCATCGTAGCTCCCGAACGGATGAACCGATTTAGATTTCGTTTTTTTTTGTCTGAAAGCTGAGTTAGTCGGGAGTGTTCTTAGCCATGTTTCATGAGAATCGGGCCACTGTGACGCGGTCGGGGGTTTTTTCAAAATTTTAATTTTGTGTTTAGGTTATTTTCAATGTGACAGGATTATAAAAAGTTGTGGAAATCCAAATTTTGTACAAATTTTTATTTTATAGGAAACAAATCATTTTTTTATACCTACTTTCAAGACTGAATTTCCAAACGGGGTAGGCAGAGTACGTTAAACCGCTAAAGTTTCATAGATACATGCCAGGGGGCCGATTTTTGAGTCTCACGCGTTCGAATTCAGAAAATTGTCTTAATAAAAAATAATATATATATTTTTTTTATTTCAGACCTTGAGCCCATATTACAACATAACACAAAAAATGAAGTTAATAAAATAAGAAATGGAATGTAAAATTAAATTAAACCTTCAATTATATTATACCTATCATATTTATACATAATTGAAAACCCAAATATTTTAATATTCTTGCTGGAATTCGCAAGAATAATCCCAAAAATAGAGGCAGATAACTATTCGTAAGACGTGGTCATGCTTTTACTATATAGAAACCATCATCACATCGTTAGCGACATCTAACCTACAGGCAGAGACATCTACTGACGAGCCCAGTTAGTTCACTGCACTTGGTCATTTTAACGAAAAAATATTATAACTTTTTTTTCTAAAATAGGTAAATTTAATATTTTTCCTACTCAGAATCACGAGCCCTTTCCGTCCTACTAGGCAGAAATAAACGTCCCAAATTTATTTTTTCCACTTCGTTACCATTTTTCAAACACTTTGTACAGGGGCTACAAAGTGGAGACTCTGGAGACCAATTAAATTAATAATTATTTAGGATTTACATACTTCAAACTAAGAATCGATCGTACCTCGATTTTTTAGCGCCACCTATCAAAAACTATCATAACTACACTGATGATGCCTACAATTTTTTTTCATAATGTGTATTGACGTTACCTAATTTACCTAACCTAACTTAACCACAAAATTGAAATTTTGAAAAAAAAAACCGCCGACAGCCAGCGACATAGTACCTACACCGATTTTTATGAAACATGGTTAAGAACACTCCCGACTAACTCATATTTCAAACAAAAACAACTAAATCGAAATCGGTTCATCCGTTCGGGAGCTACGATGCCACAGACAGACACACACACAGACAGACAGACAAACAGACAGACAGACAGAGAGACAGACAGACCGACGGACAGACAGACAGACACGTCAAACTTATAACACCCCTTCGTTTTTGCGTCGGGGGTTAAAAAATAAAAACATGAAAAAATATTTGGGGAAAATATGATTTTGGCCACGTCCAGGCTGCGAAGAACGCCATCTAGTTTTAAGCCTAAAAGGCCCATACATTTCAGGGGTACGATTTTTTGTATGGAGTTTGTCAGTCCCGATAAATATAAATATGTATATCAAATCATTTTTGGTTTTTAAATTTCGCTGTCCCTTTGGTATTCTTGCCGAAATTTGCAAGATTTCATTCAAAAACTCCTTTATATTATTTAACATCTTATGTCTCAACTACGAGAGCACATCGTTAGCGACATCTAAATAGGAATCAGAGACATCTAGCGACGAATGTGGACACTACATTATCCGTAAACATGAATAAAACTTTTGCTTTGTATTTTATCGTTGTTTTTGATAAACTGAAATTGTATGTAATTTTGATTCTTGAAGGCTTAAATTACAGGCATATTATACATAATTTATTTAGCTATGCACTGATTTTTATGTCGGACTCCATGGCAATGAGGAGGCACACTGACATTTTATCTCGCCAGGCGGCGCCTGCGCATGTGTCCAGCATGTCACGTCACTGTCATTCATATGTGAGAGAGATAAAAACATATCAGCTTTTCGCTCTCACGTATGGACTAATAGGGTGGCGCCATCTGTCATAACCTTTGAGTGTGCCTCCTCATTTATTTTATAATAACTCCTCTCCGTGATTGTAATTAATTATATTAATTTTTAAATATAGATAACCTTTTACCAGAAGTAAATAATTTTTTTCTACTCCCGAACTGTTATTCGTCATTTACAGGGTCGTGCATAGATCTTTAAAACCCTACATAAAGGTCTATTCCCCAAAGCCAGCGTCCGCCGGCTTTCCGCGCATGCGCGCAGTATCGAAAAAACTGAAAACGAATTGTTTGGCTCTGTAACCATGGCAACGCCTTATACGACACTGCGCGAGTGCGCGGGAAGGCTTTGGGCAGCCGAGTTGACAGTGCAAACCTTTGCGTCAAAATACAGGAAGCAGTGTGAATTTCGCGAAAGTTATTCAAGAAAAGTATTAAAAACTAAGTGCATGGTCGTAGAAAAAGTATTGTATGCAACGGTGTTTAACTGAGTCAAAAAATACTCGTGGCATCTCAATAACAATTTTCGGCTTCGCCTCAAATTGTTACCCACGCCACTCGTCTTTTTTGACCTCCTTTAAACGCCTGTTGCATAAAATACTATAAAAATATTACTTAAATTCTCGTTTTCATTCAACCCCTTATTTGCCAAGGGTGGCGCTGAAACTCGAGTAGTTTTTAACCCCCGACGCAAAAACGCAGGGGTGTTATAAGTTTGAAGTGTCTGTCTGTCTGTTTGTCTGTTTGTCTGTCTGTCTGTGTGTGTGTCTGTCTGTGGCATCGTAGCTCCCGAACGGATGAACCGTTTAGATTTAGTTTTTTTTGTCTGAAAGCTGAGTTAGTCGGGAGTGTTCTTAGCCATGTTTCATGAAAATCGGTCTACTATGTCGCAGTCGGGGGTTTTTTCAAAATTTTAATTTTGTGGTTAGGTTATATAAGAACAAATGGCATATTTCTTTATTTTAAAATCAAGATATCACGTCAATACACATCATGAAAAAAAAAATTGAAAAATTCATGGGATACGGATACGGGTGTGATTATCTATGTATTATTTAGAAACCCTAAAGTAGTATTTTCACATAATATTCGAGTCGTACTAAAAACAACACACTCTTTTTTTCTTTGGGCAGTCGTGTGAAAATACCTATCCACCTTATTTTTGCATATACTTAAAATAAAATATTAATAAATCAGCAAGATTATGTATCGGGTGTGGATTTGATAGAAGGCGCGGTCAGTTTAATATAATATAATGATTAATTGACCGACGAACAATTTTTAAGACGATACTAGTACTCTTGCTGATATTTACAAGAATACTTCCAAAAATTAATAACCAACCAACCGCCGCTTCGTTAAATCATTCCATTCTAATATTTATCGGCTTATCTCTAAGCTATCTAAACACAACGATATCGACATCTAAATTGCTAGCAGGGCCATCTAGTGAAAAACGTGGACACTATATTACCCGAACATGTTTTAGGTACCTTCTATTTATCGTTGTATTTAATACATGGAAAGAAGTAATTTCTTGCTCGACACGTCGGAATTGTGTTATTTGTATATAAATTACCTATATATATACCTTACCTATATACTTACCTAGGTACCTATAAACTTTGGGGTATCAAATAAAAATAATGTTTTACGTAAAGTATTTTTATGTCGGACTTTTTGGTAAGACATCTACCTAAAACCTTGCTTCGTTGGTTGTATTTATATAGATATATTTATAATTTACAATAAACAGCTTCGTACTACAAGCTAAATATTAAAAAAATATAAAATACCTATTGAATAACTTTTTTTAGAACAGAATATTAACTTTCGATTCCTAAACTACCTTCCTACCTTATTTTTGCGTATAAAAGCCACAAAAGTAGTAATAAAACAGCAAGATTATGTATTAGCATCGCGTGTGGATTTGATATAGGACGCGGTCAGTTTAATCAACTTATTCAGGAAATGTGTGGGTAATCAGTGGGACGGGGGGCGGAGGTGGGAAACTATGGAGAGAGACTTTTACTTTTTTATTTTTAATCGGTGATCAATGGATTTTTTTTATTTTGTGTTTAGCCTACGGACGTCTGCTACTCAGGATGAATACGAAATAGTATTGAGGAAGATATTTGTTTAAAAATAGTACATCAGTATACCAGGCCCCGTAGCCGAATGGCATTTCTCCGACGCCAAACGAAAGCGATACGCCGCTGGCTCTGTCGCGCCAATACGCAAGCGCGATAGAGATAGATATCTACTAGCGCTTCGTTTCGTGAGCGTTTCGTGAGCGATTGTGCCATTCGGCTAGCCACCCAGGGTACGTAGCTGAATGGCACAAACGCTCACGAAACGAAACGCTCGTAGATACCTATCTCGCTCTTGCGTATTGGCGCGCTTGCGATTTTTGACATGACAACGTCTAATAACTCGATACTACGGGCTGCATGCAGGAAAAAGATGACGTCATTGTCCCATTACGCTCATTGTCGCTTTCCGCAAGCGTTTGTCACGTTAAACTACCTACCGTCCGTAAATCGACTTTACAGGCAAACCGACTTTTGAGACATCAAGAGTCTTTTACATCTCTAAAGTTACTTTAGTTACCTATCTTTTATTTGTATCAGTTCGTTTTTTTTCTCTTCATCATGTACAATTTTTCTTTTTTTTAGATGCTCTTTGACACTTAGAGACTCTACCTCTATACATCTCTAACATCTCTTATTAATCATAGTAGCTTTGTACTTTTTATAATTTATTGAAATTAATTTCCATAGAGTACCTAGTCTGTTAATATTTTTTTGATGAATACATTTTTTCATTTAAAATTGTGTCTTGTATTTTGTGTTTAAAGAACTTTATTTCCCAAAAGAAAATTTACATTTTCACTTAATGAGAATAACGTGTTGGCTAAGAGAATAAGGCTGAGGCGTAACGTTAGAGCCGGCGTAGCTTTATTTGACGTTCATATGCGCACTGTAATATGCCTACTTGGAAAATAAATATTTCATTTCATTTCATTTCAACCAATTTTTTTAAACGGAATTTATACTTAGTTATAGTCCGCCTCCACACTAGCCAAGCGCTCGATAAAACCTTATAAAAGCCACTAAATAGTGATGTTTATTGCGCACTAAACGTCTTGTGTGTTAAAAAATATCACATAAATATATCACGCGCCGCCTCTGATCCCATCAGAATGCCGGGATATCGGGTGATTACGATTAGTACAACCTCGGGAAACGGGAATATTTAAGGAAATTAGTTATGATTATAAATAATAAAATAACTAGTAATAAGCTTTATTCGTTCCACACATACTTAAAAAAAATTGCAAAACGAAAAAAAAATACTTTCAATAAATATGAGGGCTCCTTTCGGGTAAAATCCTCCTTCAAGAATTTTTATTTAAATTGAATTAGGTATGATTAGTGGAAGCTAAATAACTTAAATTTCAAGACAAATAAGGTTTACGTATAAATGCATTTCATATTTCTGGGTGTAGGACTGTAGGTACATTGGAAAACGTTTCGTTCGTTTTGTTCAATTCATTTGTTAGGCTGTGTTTCCAAAAGTCCCCGCTTGGCGCTCTGCTCAAAATCCCATACAAGAATAGGCTTAACTGAAAAGTTTCATTTAATTTCTTTTCTAACTTCTCGTTTTTGAATGTTATCTATGTATATCTACACTAGATTATTGACGGTTCTTTTTGAGTGACTTGCTTGCTACATAATTAATTTAGCTTCGCTGTTTTTAATACATATTGAGAACTTGTCTTATTGAGTACTACCTTAGTACCTTTTTACCAAGTTTCAAGCCTGTAGCTTGAAATAAAACTTATTCCCCGTACAAACTTCAACCAGCCCCATTTTAACTCTCTTAAAGGATAAAGATCCAAAAACGCTGAAATTAGTTTCTTTCCATTTTAATATTACCTTTATATGAAGTTTCAAGCTCATATTCTCAAAATAAAGGTAGATCCTCATACGAATTTTGGACACCCATTTCACCCCCTTAGGGGACGAATTTTGAAAAATCCTTTCTTAGCGGATTCGTAGACCTTATAAGTAACCTACGTGCCAAATTTCGATTCTGTAGCACCAGCGGTTTGGGCTGTGCCTTGATTTAAGTCAGTCAGTCACTCAGGACTTTGCCGTTTATATATATATAGATTATAAAGATTGTAGTGTGTAAAAAAATACGTAATAATTTTCACAAAATTATCAACATTAAAACCCAGTATCACTTTCTTCAAACTAAATAGATAAGTAAGTATCAGGATCGTTTGGAAGTTAGAAAAGGGCAGTGGATACGACAAATCACAGCGAGGGCCCTCGGACCGTCACAAATGTGTGAAATATGACCTTTATCATACGCACACAACTCTTGTGGTACAGACACAGATCATAGGCACTGGTTTTACAAAGAGGCGACGAACAGGTCTGGCCCCGACTCCAAAAATAATTGATTTGTTTAATTTGGATGTTTAGATTATTGCAATCCGATAATAAATCTGAATTCAAAGGTTTATTATTTTTTGCTTTTTAATTTCTCCGTGTTTTGTAACGCGCTTATTTTTGAAGGCGGTTTTATTTTTTGTTAAAAAGTTTATTTATTTGTTGATTTTTAGTGGTTCCTATTGATATTATATGTATCAGTCCGAATATATGTACAGTAGTGAAAGAATTATCCTTTAACTCCTAACCATTGAGGAGTTGACCTTCCATCATCAGCTCAGCCACATAAAATTATTACCATCAGGCGTAAATACTGGTGTACCTTTGAAAAATACACTAAAATCATTACATGTGCCTATAACATTTGAAGAGTTCCCTCGATTTCTCCAAGATCCTATCATCAGACCCCGACTTGGTGCCAATGGGACCATCTCGGGGTTATACCTGATCGATTGGAAAAAAAAAATTTGAAAATCGGTCCATGATTATCGGAGATATCGAGTAACATACATACAAAAAAAAAAAAAACATTCAGTCGAATTGAGAACTCCTCCTTTTTTGAAGTCGGTTAAAAAGAGAGAGCCGGCGATTTGTAGCTCATAGCTCGGCTACGAACTATAACTCGCCAGTGCTATCATCATCATGTCTCGTTTATTGATAACTATTTTTTGTTCGTTTTTATAGCCGATAGCTTATAGCTTACACGCTCTTGGTGGGACCAGTGTCTTAGCCTCTGCATCTGCCAAAGAGGATCGAGTATACAGTGTGAAAAAAAACCGGCGGCCAAGAGCGTGTCGGGCCACGCTCAGTATAGGGTTCCGTAGTTTTTCGTATTTTTCTCAAAAACTACTGAACCTATCAAGTTCAAAACAATTTTCCTAGAAGTTCTACTTTTGTGATTTTTTTCATATTTTTTAAACATATGGTTCAAAAGTTAGAGGGGGGGGGACGCACTTTTTTTTCTTTAGGAGCGATTATTTCCGAAAATATTAATATTATCAAAAAACGATCTTAGTAAACCATTATTCATTTTTAAATACCTATCCAACAATATATCACACGTTGGGGTTGGAATGAAAAAAATATCAGCCCCCACTTTACATGTAGGGGGGGTATCCTAATAAAACATGTTTTTTAATTTTTTATTTTTGCACTTTGTTGACGTGATTGATATACATATTGGTACCAAATTTCAGCTTTCTAGTGCTTACGGTTACTGAGATTATCTGCGGACGGACGGACGGACGGACAGACAGACATGGCGAAACTATAAGGGTTCCTAGTTGACTACGGAACCCTAAAAAGGATCAGTCACAGTTCAGTTCAGTTCAGTTTCTTTATTGGTAAAAGTAAAACATTTTACAGGTCAAGACAGGTTATCACAGAAATTATAGGTACTACCATAAATTAAATATAACAAGATCATACCATCCCATACATTAAAATGCGACCGCCTACGAACGCGCTTACACTGCACCACACATAGATGGCGCCACAAAAAATGCCTTGTTGCCGCCGATTATTTGTAGATTGGCATTAAGTGTCATTTCCGAGCCGTAAATCTATGTCAAAAGTGACACTTAATACAAAATACAAATACAAAATACAAAATCATTTATTCAGCAAATAGGCCACGGGGGCACTTTTACATGTCAACATTACAGAGTATTCATTAAAGTTAAACAAATGAAATTAATAGAAATATTAACTAAAAATATTAATCATAAGCAAAGTAGCTATACACTGATATAGAATTAGAGATGTATAAAGTCTCTAAATGTCATATTATTACTAACTATAATCAATACATAAAGAAAGTGCAAACAGATACAAAGATAAAAGAAATCTATAATACTTCAATAGTTGTAAAAGACTGAATATTACAAGTAAAAATATTATACTTAATCAAATAATCCATGGAGATGTATAGCGTCTCCAAGAGTCAAATTTTATAAAATTAAAATATTTAAAAGTAAAAACCTTTGTCAAATAATACAAAAAAAATACAGATAATGAACAGCTAAATTACACATTTCAAGAGACGTACAAGTCTCTAGTTGTCAATCATTAAAGAACAAATCAAGTTTACAAATAAGGGCCAATCAAGGTTACAAATTAAGTTTAAAAATATAATCAAAATCTCAGAGATGTATAAGGTCTCTAAGTGTCCAAAAAACTAACATTAACTTAATCAAACGACAACAAGGTCATTAAAGTAAGGAATCTATTTTAAAATAAAATATAATCAAAATCTCAGAGATGTATAAAGTCTCTAAGTGTCCAAAAGCTAAAATTAACTAAATTAAACGACAACGTGATGGTCTCTAGTGTCATCCTTAAGACATTACTTACTTAAGTTTAATTCTTACAAGAACCGAATGTAGTGTCTCGCAATCCGCTCAAAAGTAAAGTTAAATAATCTAACAAAACATGTGGCCCAGGTAAGCTTGAACAGACCAGTCTCCACAAACAGCACCCGTTCACGAGTATGACGCGTATCTCAGCCATCGCCTCCCTCAACCTCCATTCGGGAAGGTGGAAGACTTAACGCCATCTACAAGTATAATCGAAAGCTACAAGACATTTTTTTTGTGGCGCCATCTATGTGTGGTGGAGTGTAAGCGCGTTCGTAGGCGGTCGCATTTTAATGTATGGGATGGTACTATCTTGTTATATTTAATTTATGGTACTACCTACATGTTAAAGGTACACGGTAAGATACTAACACAGTGTCTCGTCTGCCAAAAATTTAATATTAGAACAGTTTACAACTTATACTACAAGCAGGAATTGAAAACAGAATACTGATTAATAATATTGTAATATGTATTAGCTAAATTTGGTGAGCATTAGACTCTTCATTACTTTCATTAGACAAGTAACAGTACTGATAATTTACGCTAGTTGACGCGTGACTGACGCGTGATTGTCGCTAGATGAAGCCTATACAAATAACTCGCATTTACTCATGTATGGAGTTACAACTTCCCTTACTTTTTCCTGTATGGTCGGAACAGTTAATTTTTAATAGTTATTTGTTATACAAGGGGGCAAAGTTGTATTTTAACGCCGAGTGTGGAATTGAAAAACGAGCAAGTGAAAGGATTCTATAGTTGAACCACGAGCGAAGCGAGTGGTTCGAGAATAGAATCCTGAACTTGCGAGTTTTTCAACACACGAGAAGTAAAATACATTTGCACCCGAGTGTAACACAAAACTTTTCCCCTCACTATAGCGAAGAAACTACAACGCAAAAAATGCGTTTAACCACAGAATATATAATAGTACAAGTACAGAAGGCTCACTCCTTTGAAGTTCACAAAACGCCGCCATTCTAAATTCTTACCTACATTAACAAACGGACCGCACGCGTGCAGACGACATTGAATTCTATTGCGCCGCGCGAAGGTCGTCGCCACTGAATGGGCCGCGAACTCGCGGCCGCCGGCATGTACTTGTAGCGCGGTGAAAGGATCGCGGAGTGAGCCGCCCCTGGTTTAACACTGCTTCCAGTAGTTCCACAGGTGGTAAATCATCTTTATTACTAGATCCATCTACTTTTATCAATTTTAAAGCAGTTAATTTGACTTTATTCAAGGTCAAATTACTTTACCCACTAGTGGATAAAATGCGTTTTTACCCGCTGGTATTAAAGGACAAAACACGTGTTTCCGAGCTAGTGAGGGGAAAAGTACGTTATTTACTTTCCATGACGTTTACTCGTCAACACATTTGGCGAAGACTTTCGACAATGAAAACACATTGAAGAACAGACTAAATGCTGAAACTTAGGAGAAAAAAAAATGACAAAAACATGATAAGAACCCAAGAATCCGAATTCCATTTTCAAGACGTAAGAAGTGTATTGTCGCGTCACGTAAGGCGTTATTTACGGGCGTCCAAAAAGCTTACTCGTGTCAAAAGTTGAGCGTTAAATCATCGGCCGCTATCTGAGTCCTGCAGGCCGGACAGCGGCCACTACTGTGCCACTGTTTCCACTATCACACGACACGATAATCCATATACTTAATATTATTCCCAAAAGTGGTAGGCAGAACGCATGAACCTGCTGAAGTTTAAATGCCACTCTTAAGGCATTTTATGCATAATATGGAGAAGTGTATCATCTTGGGGCGAATGAATGGTAAACGCGCTTGGGGTGGGGCTCGTAAGAGATGGTCTGACTGTGTGAAGAAGTCGACTGGCGGCAGCCTATATCGTGCAGTCCACATGGCTTATGACCGCGTTCAATGGAGACACGCTACTTGTGGTCGCGATCCTCAGCATTGAGGGAACGAGGAAGAAGAAGGCATTTTTACAGTATCCGAGGCAAATGTCAATAACGTCGTCCAAAAAGCTTACTCGTGTCAAAAGTTGAGCGTTAAATCATCGGCCGCTATCTGAGTCCTGCAGGCCGGACAGCGGCCACTACTGTGCCACTGTTTCCACTGTCACACGACACGATAATCCATATACTTAATATTATTCCCAAAAGTGGTAGGCAGAGCACATGAACCTGCTGAAGTTTAAATGCCACTCTTAAGGCATTTTTACAGTACCCGAGGCAAATGTCAATAATGTCGTCCAAAAAGCTTATTCGTGTCAAAAGTTGAGCGTTAAATCATCGGCCGCTATCTGAGTCCTGCAGGCCGGACAGCGGCCACTACTGTTCCACTGTTTCCACTATTACACGACATACAGCACATACATACAACCACGCCTGCATCCCATAAAGGTGTAGTCAGAGCACATGAACCACTAAGTTTCAGTGCCAAAAGGGTTGAAAGAAATTCAAATTGTGACATTGTATTGACAGGTTGCCAGCCTCTCGCCTACGCCACAATTTAACCCATATCCCACAGTTGACTTCTACCAGGGGCGGCTCACTCGGCGATTCTATCGCCGCGCTACAAGTACATCCTGGCGGCCGCGAGTTCGCGGCCTACTCAGGGGTGGTGCGCGTTCTCGCGGAATGCATGTTCGCACTTTCTATTGTTACTTTACGTCGCGAGGTTTTTTTAAGCGATGTCCACGTGTGGAATGGCTAATAATACTTAGTTAAATAGACATATTGAATAAAATAAATACCATAGGACATTCTTACACAGATTTACTACTGATTAAGTCCCACGGAAAAGTTCAATAAGGCTTTTGATGTTGGAACTTGAACAAAAATATATAAATACAGTATATATACCTAGAAAGTACCCAAGACTTGAATATAATAGTATAACATTTTATATGAGTATTAATTCGTTAAAATCCATAGGTAACCCTATCACCGGACGCCGCGCACGTGCGGCTCGTTTCTTTGTAAGAATTTTGTAGGTATTTAAAAAGGCGGCATTTCGTGAACATCAAAGCAGTGGGCCTTCTGTACTTGTACTATTATATATTCTGTGCTTCTACGACACCCGCGGGAAGAAGACAAATACATTTCGTCTGTAATCCCAAACGTGGTATGCAGAGCACATGAAACTGTTCAAGTTTAAAGGAGAATGGGCATTTTGTCTCATGATTGTATACAGGTGGGACTTAGCTCATTTGAAAGGGCTTATTAAAAGCATTATTTTATTGTATGACACCAACTTTGGATCACTTGCAGGGACTAAGTTTTTAAAAAAAAGTATGGCGCGTATAATCTGTTGTCTTACAAAATACTTGTTATGTAGCTGGTTTCAAGCACATGAAACTGTTCAATTTTAAATTTAATACCACTCTTACAACGTATTCATGCACATATTATAGATACAGTATCCGATCCGATATCGGATGTAGCATGTGGCAAATGTCAAAGATTTCGTCTATAATATATAGGATATCTATCGGTCCTACATGGATAAATAATAATAAGCTTGTGGCGAGCTGTTGGGGAGTCACGACCCGAGTGTTCCTGAGAGTCGGTCAGGGTCTCCGTCTCCTGCGTGTTTTCGCCGACCGGAGTGGAACCCCAAGGGGACCCGCAGGACTCTCAGCTCTGGCTTGCCTTCATTGGCTGTCCAGAGAGGAACGTCTGAGTATGTTTTATGTGTGTTTTTTCTTCTTATCGATCTCTTCTCTTTAGTGTTATGTGTGTGTTATCTATTGTGGCATCACCGAATAGGCCCTACGGAAGACCAGCGCTGGCTTTCAGCTAGCAATATGCTGAATTGGGTCGCACTTAATGTTCTGTTCTCTGTTTCTTGTTGCTTGTACATGTACGTACGTGTTGTGAATGTCACGAATAAATGTCTTTTATCTTTATCTTTATCTGAGCTGTAGCTCCAGGGGTGGAAGCGTTAAAAAAATCGTTAAAGGGTATAACGCCGCGATTAACTTTGGAGAAAGCGCAGCACCACCTCTCGACACCCCTGAGCCACTCATGCCGGTGTTGCGCCTGGCCGTCTCTACAATGGCGAATCAGGTGCCCATCTACCGAGTGGCGACTTGGCGAGTCACCACCTGCCTCAATAACTTGTGTCAACAATGTTATGGCAAGGTGTACGATTCCTTTCCCTTTTAGCCCAATATTTTTTCGCCTAAATTTAAACCATAGACCAGTATCCTATCCATATTAGCCAGCGTTCCCACTTAAGCGTTGCGTGTCTCGGGGCGTGCAACGGACGTCCGCGCCACGCCACCTGAATGTAATTCAAAAAACGTCTCCTCAGTACATTTTGTATAGGAAGGACGTAAGACGCGCCCCAGGTGGCGTGGCGGCGGCGTGGCGCGCGCCGCGCCGCTTGGCGGCGCGTCTTACGTCCTTCTTATACAAAATGTACTGAGGAGACGTTTTTTGAATTACACTGAAGCGGCGTGGCGCAGACGTCCGTTGCGCGCCCCGAGACACGCGATGCTCTGATGTGGCCGGTCCCTTAGGTATCTACAATAGCTGTTGCCTGTTGAAATTCACGGGTATCTATTCACGCATCTGTGGACACCCTGACTAGACTATCAACCACATCATTCTGGAATGCCCCCTAACTAAAAATACAGGTCACATAGACGACTTTAAAACCTTGTCGGACGAAGCAGTAGCGTATCTGGCAGCGGCAAAAAATTAATTTAATTTAATTTAAGTCTCCATCTTACAATTGTAATCCAGTGACGTTGAGTGTATATATGCCATACGATAAATAAAAAATAAATATTCACGCACCTGTGAATGGGTTCCAGCAAGCGTTCTACATAACATCAAAGCTCTCCAAACGCCTCTACGTGTTGGATCTATATCTCCACGCACGCCTTATAAATGACCGGGATCGAAAGATCCGATAGTTTTAAACGGAGATACAAATAATAATAATATTTATTTATTTATTAAAAATTTAAACTTTATTGCACAAATTATCAATAAAAAGTACAAATGGCGGACTTAACGCCTTAAGGCATTCTCTACCAGTCAACCATTGGGCAAAAAAGAGATAATTAGTTTGGTGCACAAGATTATAAAGCCAGTATGAGATTTTAACGATTAACAAGTCGATACCTACTATTATAAAATAAACATACACAAATAAAATAAGTAAACCTACACATATATTAGTATAATACATATATATGAATAAAATACACATATACATAAATAAATAAATGTACCTAGTGCGAGACATCAAGTAGACTTTAATCTCGAATGTTTGCAAATAAGTGCTTACGCAACTTGCTTTTAAAAGAGAGTTTACTCTGAGCTTGCCTGACAGGCAGAAGGAGGGCATTCCATAGACGAATTGCCTGACAGCTAAACTAGTTGGATAAGAATCTAGCGCGATGAGGGAGGACAGCCAGTTTCAGCGTACGAGAAGCACGGAGCACACAACCCGGCCGAGCCGCTACGAACTGAAAGTTGGTCCTGATATAATTGGGCGCAGCTGGGTCAAATAGGATCGAATAAAGAGCACACAAGAATATTCTAGACTTTGGTATGATAGTTTTCCACTGCACATAAAAAGCTGGTTTGTATGGACGAATATTTATTGACCAATGGAAACGGGTTCAGTTAAGTGATCCGACGTACAATGAAATATGAAGACATTTTTACACATTACAATACCAACGAGTAAATGGGCAAAATAATTCGTATATTGAGTTTTGGTCAATGAAAGGCCATTGAGGCTGTATTCTTGCAAATAAACGATTTGATTTGATTTGATTTTGATTTGAAGATTATCTTATATAATCTATGCGGATATTGTTAAATTAAGGGACTCAAAACGGTTTTCACTGATTTTTGACAAGTTTTGAGTTGAAACTCAAAAATTTGTACTACGGATAGAATTATAAGACCAACGACCATCGGTTCTTCAATCTTTTACCTCTATTTGTAACTCATATTTTGAAAAAAAAATTATACTATTTTTTTATGATTTTTTAAACATGTTTTAAAAAACACCTTTATCCAAATTTGATTTTAGTGAAAGGTGTTGCATACATGAAATCGAAATATTTGGATTTATTTCTTCTTCTTCCTGCTAGACCTGTTCCCATTTACTTGGGGTCGGCCTTCCTTGTCCTCAATTTCCATCTAGCACGGTCTTGTGCTATGTCTTTATTTAAATGAGCTTCTTTTAGGTCTTTTTCAACCGTCGTCCGCCAGGTGGTAGGTGGTCTGCCTGAGTTGCGTTTGGCGGTTGGCAGTTTTAGGGCAAGCTTCACCATATGGTCATCTGAACGCCTTTGGATGTGACCATACCATCTTAAGCGTTTCTCCTTAAGCTTTTCAACAATGGGTGCGATTTTAAAACTTCCTCGGATATACTGGTTACGGATTTGGATTTATTTACCTTTGAATTTTATAAAACTTCAAGATTGATTTTAATTTTAAAGTACCTATAATATAATTAAAACAACGCTTGAGTGTTAAAATTTGTACAATAGGTTTCATTTATAAAGTGTACAAGAAATAAAAACTCACACCTAAGGAGGTTAAAAAGGGGATTAATGTTTGTATGGAGAATAAAATTTATTTTGAGTTAGGGACTTGAGACTTGGTAAAGAAAAAGAAAGTAAGATCAAGAGAAAAGTCATTTCAGTTCTTGGATATTTTTCGCCAAAGCAAAGGGGGTTGAAAAGCGGATGAAGGTTCGTATGAAGAACTAATTTTATTATAAGCTAGAAACTTGCACAATGACCCCTTGAGTTGCAGGCATCCATAGGTTACGGTGATCGCTTTCCACCAGGCGGACCGTATGCCTGTTTGCCACAGACGTGCAACGTGGTATAAAAAATAACTTGAATGTTCGTGTAAATATAGTAATAGTGTAATAAATGAACAAAAAAATAAGTACCTAAACTCACTGAAGTACGAGTACATAATTGAAATTCAGAACCAATTTAATTCATTACAAGCCACCACGCCATCGATGATCATTATGCCGAAAACAATACATTCTAATTATGTATAACATAATTGTTTTTGCTGTTTTTTTTTACATAAAATTGGAATTAAAAACAACAGAAAACGAAATACATTGCATTTACGTTTAGTGACAACAAACACCAAGAGATGGCGCTGATCGCAAAATAGATGCCGCTATCGTTGTGTCGACGTAGATTGTATAAAGGCTTTATACAAGTTTAAATCAGTTAAGTATAAAAATATTTACCACGTTAGGAATAAAATTTTTTGAAGCGTTCTTACATTTTATTTAAAATGAGAATGCTATATTTTGTTACAAGGAGCTATTTCTAACATAGTATGTAATATCATTGCGCCCGGCGTGACGTCGCTCAGGGCAGTCGAACGCCGCAAATTCATTCACCTGTGGAACATGTTATCGGGAGCGGACGAAATACGGAGTTATTTGCAAACACTAGGACCGGATAAAACGTTTACTGTCGAAGAACTGAAGCCAAAGGGCGACTATAAGTCGTATAAAATAGGAGTTCCTTCGGAAATGTACGACAGATGCATGTCTGCGGAATGTTGGCCCGATAACGCTCGAGTTAAGGCGTGGTTATTTCGGGGGCCACAGCAAAACCAGAAAGCAGGGTATAAAGCGGGCGCCTAAACCTTTTTCCCTCAATATATATTACCAAAACGTAAGATGGCTAAAGACAAAACTGCAGTCCTGGCGTAATAACCTCATGTCTTCTGACGAGATAAACCTGGTGGCCGTTACTGAGTCTAATTTAGACGAGTCGGTGTATGATGCAGAAGTGTGCGGCGCAGGTTCAGATTGGAACATGCTTCGGCGGGACCGTATTGGACGAGGAGGCGGCGGGGTTCTACTGATATCGCGTGCGCCATTGTGTCTAGAAAGGTTGACATCCTATGAAACCGATCAGGGCGAAGACCTATGGGTGAGATTTTCTGTATCCGGACAATATATGTATGTGTGTGTAGTGTACATACCTCCTGGATCTAATGACGAAGTGTACTTTCAATGGTTTGATTCGGTAGAGAGAGTGTGTTCGATTCACGGCAGTTCAAAAGTTATGGTACTGGGAGACCTAAATCTGTACAGTGCTAGTGCAAGTGTAGAAAGATATTTCAACTGTTTCACTAATATTTGTAATATGTATCAGTACAACACAGTAACCAATGTAAATGGCCGAATGTTGGATGTAGTGTTAGCAAGCAAGGAGGTGAGGGGTGCGTTGCGTGTGCGGCAGGCAGATTCTCATGAAGTGCTATCTAAAATCGACGGGCACCATCCGCCCATCATAGTCCAAGCCCAATATGTGCTGGTATCCGGTGGGGTATTAGTGGAACCGTCCAATATAGGGGAAGACAATGATTGGAATTTCGCAAAGGGGGACTTCTACCAATTATATTGTGAAATTAGAGATGCTAATTGGGAGCAACTATACAGTTATGGTTGCACCGATGATGCTGTCCAGTTCTTTAAAGAGACCTTGTATAATGCCTTCCAACACTGCGTCCCAAAGAAAATAAGAAGGCGCGTATGTAGCCGTACCTATCCAGTGTTCTATACGACAACAATCATTAGGGACATAGAACGTAAAGCACGCCTTCACAAACAATGGAAACGTTCAAGAAATAAGGTATTTTATGAACAGTTTAGTCAGCTTCGTTCAAAAATAAAAAATGAGATAGTCGAAGCCCAACGTGATTATATGGAGCAAGTGTCTGAGCGCCTATATCGTAACCCAACTCAATTCTGGTCCCACGTCAATTCCTTGCGTTGCAAAGGCGGCGTGGAGCCGAGAGTTACGCGTGGCGATGTAGAGCACTCGGGCGCTGACGCGGCCGCGGCGTTTGCATCTCACTTCGCCTCCGTTTTTCTACGCGAGGAACCAGTTCTGGATCCAAAGGTCGCCAGTGAAAGCCTACCTGTCGATGCTAGGAGCATTGACATTCGAGGCTTTACAGAGAGCGACGTGAGGAGAGCAGTAAAGAAATTAAAACCTAGATCGGCGCCTGGACCTGATGCGATACCGGCTTATGTGATAAAGGGGTGTATCGATAGTCTTGTGGGTCCGATAGAGTTTATTTTCAACCTCATTCTTCATTCGGGGGTGTACCCAACAGACTGGAAAGAATCTAGAGTGACGCCGATCCCGAAGAAGGGATCTAGACTTAAGGTTGAGAACTATCGTCCCGTTGCAATTCTGAACGTCCTGGCTAAAGTCTTTGAGTCGGCGACACATTGCAAACTACTACCGCAATGTCAGTCGTACATCACCAGTACACAGCATGCATTTCTTCCCAGAAGATCAGTAGCTACAAACCTGCTAACTTTGACCCACACTCTGTCAAGAGAGCTAGACGGGAAAGCTCAGGTGGACGTAGTTTACCTGGACTTTCAAAAAGCATTCGATCGGGTAGATAATGACGTTCTGCTGTTAAAACTTGGAGCCATGGGGTTCACACCCAGGCTCCTAAATCTTTTCGCGAATTATCTATCCGGTCGGAAGCAGTACGTAAAGTATGGTCCGTACGTTTCTGAAAGTTACCCCACGAGATCTGGCATTAGTCAAGGATCTAACTTGGGGCCTTTTCTTTTCGTGCTGCTGATAAATGATCTTCCGGATGACGTGCATCACTGCACAGTACTAATGTTCGCGGATGATGTAAAGCTGATTAAACCGATTCGGAGGCGGGGGATTGTGAAGAGCTGCAACGGGACTTAGAGGCAGTCCATCGCTGGAGTGTTGAAAATAAGCTCTATTTTAATGCCAGTAAATGCGAAATGATGTCATTCACCCGGGCTCGCACAGTACAAATGTTTAATTATACCATAGGCGGCGTTGACGTGTCGCGTTCGGAACAGGTACGCGATTTAGGGGTTCTTTTTGACTCAAATATCACGTTTCGTGAGCATGTCCAGGCCGTGACCAACACTGCGTACAGAAGATTGGGCTTCGTCCTGCGCAATTCCGCGCCTCTGACAGTGGAAGCCACACGCGTGTTATATGCGGCACTCGTGCGTAGTATACTCGAAACGAACGCAGTGGTGTGGAGTCCGCATGAGAGTAAATATATCCTCATGCTGGAACAAGTTCAAAAGGCGTATCTCAGAGCATTATACAAAAAAATACACACGTGCTATCCGTATATGTACCCCACGTTGTTTTTGCAGGGACATCTGGGATACGACTCGCTTCAGTTACGGAGGTTACTCTCTCTGGTGAAATTTACGATCGGGGTTATAAGAAGCACAATAGATAGCGTGGATCTGGTCGAAGCCTTCATGCGCTTATTTGTGCCTAACCAGTACACTCGCGCGCGGCGCCATCCGCTGCTGGCGGAGGGCGCCACGCGCACACGGGCGCACGCGCAGGCGCCGGTCGCGCGCGCGCACGCACTGCTCAACTCCGTGCTAGAAGCATACCCGGAGTGTGATTTGTTCGCTAGTGCAATTGGACGATTGATGATTGAATGTAAGAAGATGATTGAGAGAGAGATGCCTGTAAGTAGTATCACTATTAATTAAGATAATTTTGTAAAATATACTTGTGTACTGGATGTATAAGTATTATCGATAACAATTTGTGCCGCTGTGGCCTTAGCTGTTAAGGTACAATTGTATACTGTAAGTAAATAAATAAATAAATAAATAAATAAATCATTATTCTAACTTACTGAAATAATTGAAATTCGGAACCGATTTTCGTCACAAGCCACGTCATCGATTACCATTGTGCCGAAAACAATAGATTTTAATCATACCATTTAACGCGAAAAGAAAAGAGGTTTAGAGCGAAAGTCCGTATAAATCAAACTGGTAATTACCTTCAGTAAGGCGATTGAAATGATTGCTGGTTAGATATTATGGAGTGATTGCTTTTTGGGCTAGTCTTGAGCTTTTTAACCAATTTCAGGGGCGGCCCAGTCAGCGATTCTTTCGCTGAGTTAGTGCGTTCTCACGTTTTTTTTTTAATACTACGTCGATGGCAAACAAGCATACGGTCCACCTGAAAGCGGTCACCGTAACCTATGGACGCCTGCAACCCAAGAAGTGTTACAATGCGCGTTGCCAACCCAATAGAAACTCCTGTATACATTCTTCTGTGCCTATTTAAAAAAAATTACGGGCCTATTTGGATAATATAATTGCGATACGAATAGGAAGTCGATTTAGTAAGTTTGACGTGTTTGTCTGTCCGTTTGTCTGTCTCCCGAACGGATGAACCGATTTAGATTTAGTTTTCTTTTGAAATAAAACTATGGAAACGGATTAAATCGCGTATAATGAATTTAAAATACATCCCGACGTTTCGAACTCTTTACAGCCTTAGCTTGCCTTAGAAATCTATATTATTTGTTTGAAAGTTGAGTTAGTCGGGAGTGTTCTTAGCTATATTTCATTAAAATCGGTTCCCTATGTCGGGGGTGGGTTTCTTCAAAATTTTAATTTTATGGTTAGGTTATTAAACTCGTTAACGCCATTTTGTTTACTTCATCTTTATACATAAATAAAATCATACTAATATTCCAAAAAGGGTACACAGAGCACATGAAACTGCTCAAGGTTCAGTGCTAGGTACTATTTACTAAAAGAAAGAGATATTGCAGTATTTCAAACTTAGTATTTCCCAAAAACATTTACATCAAATAAGTGACGATGTCGTAAACTGGTAAGTACAGTTTCAAGTAAAAAATGTTAAATAACCTAACCACAAAATTAAAATTTTGAAAAAAATCCTGTAGTGGACCGATTTTCATGAAACATGGCTAAGAACACTTCCGACTAATTCTGCTTTTAAACAAAAAAAAACTACCTAAATCTAAATCGGTCCATCCGTGCGGGAGCTACGATGCCACAGACCAGACAGACAGACAGACACGTCAAACTTACAACACCCCGTCGTTTTTGCGTCGGAGCACAAATACATATTATTAGTACAAGGTCGGAGGTTAAATACCTATCCAATCTAATCCGTATGTAAAGAATATTATATGGCAAAAAATTCAATTCGTAGACACTCAAAACATAACTCAAAAAAACTATTTCATAAAACGCATTAAAAGCAGTTTTCATTGAAATGAAAGTTATCAATCAACGTGTTTATGGCCCGTAGCGAATTGGTGAAATAGGGTCCATCGCGAACCGAGAAAAATCTTTTGCCTCTCTTTCTTACTCATGAATTTGTACATAAGAGGTACAGAGAGGGAGAATGTTGTTTGTGTTTCGCGGTAGGCCCTGTTTTGACTGACCGATGCACTGACAAAAGTGAGTAACCATACGTCGATCTTATTTTTATTAGGATAAAGTCTATGTTAAATCAATGAGTTGCTTCGGTGGTGGTACTAAAAGTGAACTTGGTAGTGATTTTTTATAGACTGTATTGGAAGGAAATAGGGTATAAGTTTGGTCAGTGAAGACTGTTGTAGTGCTTTTGAAATGTGTCGCGTTTACGTTTAGGGATGTCTTGTATTGGTTAGGATAGTATAGATATGACTTCTGAGTTCTACCGGCCTTGACGAAATGAAAAAAAAAAAAAAACTCAATTTTAGGTTTTATAATTTGTGTTTTTTGGACCTTGCAACCTGGGCGCAGCAATCTTGACTTTTTTTGTAAATATTGGGGACACCTTACACAGATCAACTTAGCCCCAAACTAAGCAAAGCTTGTACTATGGGTGTTAAGCGACGATATACATACATATAATGTATGTTATTTAGGATGTAAGTATCTGTAGTACACTTCTTTAGTTTTTTACGTTGCGGAATGGAGTATCGAGACAAACCTCGCTGGTTAGCGATACTTTAAAAAAAATATTATGTAATTTGAGGTGTTTAAGTAAAAAAAAAATATATATATATATATACATAGAAAACATCCATGAGTCAGGAACAAATATCTGTGCTCATCACACAAATAAATGCCTTTACCGGGATTCGAACCGAGGACCGCGGCTTAGCAGGCAGGGTCTCTACCGACTGAGCCAGACCGGTCCCCTAGATGTATAAATTTTCCATGACGTTTAAAGCGTTATTCAGTAGCCGATCCGATATCCGACGCAGTAGACAAATGTCAAGGTGGATTTATGTAAATAAATAAATAAATAAATATTATTATAGGACATTTTTTTTTTTTTTTACACAGATTGACTGAGGCCCACGGTAAGCTCAAGAAGGCTTGTGTTGTGGGTACTCAGACAACGATATATATAATATATAAATACTTATATACGTAGAAAACATCCATGACTCAGGAACAAATATCTGTGCTCACCACACAAATAAATGCCCTTACCGGGATTCGAACCCGGGACCGCGGCGCAGCAGGCAGGGTCACTACCGACTGCGCCAGACCGGTCGTCAAAATGTAGGACTAGCTTTTGCCCGCGGCTTCGCTCGCGTTGAATTCGAAAAGTTCGGTTCGAATCCCGGCAAGGGCATTTATTTGTGCGATGAGCACAGATATTTCAGATATTTGTTCCTGAGTCATAGATGTTTTCTATGTATATAAGTATGTATTTATCACAGATGTCATATATACCATAGATCAAGCAAACGTATCTACTTAGCGTGTCAAATGAACTCAGTGAAATCCACTGAGTTGTCCGTCTTTACTCGCAGCTTGCAGCTTTCGGGCGTCAATTTTTGTAAGTTGAAGTCAACCAAAACATAAAAAATGCCTCGTTACGTGATATTCAATTGCAACAACACAAAAATTATGAACAATCAAGAGCCTGAGACATATTTAAAATTACAGGCAAGAATCAACTTCAGTACAAAATTTGACACGCTCGGCCCCTATACAAATATATGAATTCGTTTCTTCTATCTAAATTAAGTTCTGTGGTATTTATCTATTTAAGTATGTATATCGTCGCTTAGCACCCATAGTACAAGCTTTGCTTAGTTTGGGGCTAAGTTGATATGTGTAAGGTGTCCCCCAATATTTATTTATTTATTTTATTTATTCAAACTTCCACCCCGCGTTTTAGGGAAGTGGTGGTTAGAAAGATACAAAAAGTAGCCTATGTCATCTCCATCCCTTCAACTATCTCCATTTAAAATATCACGTCAATTTGTTGCTCCGTTTTGCTGTGAAAGACGGACAAACAAACAGACACTCACATTTTCCCATTAATAATATTCAATAAAGTATGGATATCGGTCTCACATCCGATATCGGATCGGATGATGTGAAAACGCATTCCTAAAAACGTTCCTTAAATTCAAGTTCGCATCCACACAATTCTCACATCGCAATAGTTACTCGCAAAATTTATTGTTTTTCATCTCAGAATCTTAACAGAGTCAAGTTGTATAAATCATAGGGTTAATGCGGGCATTATACAAATTCAAATTTATAACCCGATAAAATTACGGAGGGTGGCTGGGTGGCCGTTCATTAGATTGGAGGTTTTGATCATTACGTACTTCTATTTTGAGTCAATAGGATAGAGGAATAAGTAAATAAAGAGTTGAAACTCCATACGTCAGTAAATTAGAGTTATTTGTAGTGACATCTATCGTCAAACACGCGTCAATCAAATAATCAGACTCGAAAAAAAAAAATTGGGGACACCTTACACAGATCAACTTAGCCTCAAACTAAGCAAAGCTTGTACTATGGGTGCTAAGCGACGATATACATACTTAAATAGATAAATACATACATTTTTACTTATATGTATACTTACATAGAAAACATCCATGACTCAGGAACAAATATCTGTGCTCATCACATAAATAAATGTCCTTATCGGGATTCGAACCCAGGACCGCAGCTCAGCAGGCAGCGTCACTACCGACTGAGCCAGACCGGACGTCTAAAAAAAAATGCTAGACTTATGCCAGGAATATGCCACTTTTGGAAGTGAAACTCTTGAACTTGTCCGTATTTCGTGAGTTTATATTTGTTTTTTCAATAATTTGAACAATTAGCATAGCAATGTAAAATATTTGAAACGGTAAAAAGATGGAAGAATAGTTACTAAACGCAAAAACGAGACAGTCACTTGACAGAATGTTTTTAAGGTTATGTTACAGATGGGGCTTAATCTTGGCTTAATGCATTATACAAATTCAAATTTATAACCCGATAAAATTACGGAGGGTGGTTGGGTGAGCCGTTCATTAGATTGGAGGTTTGAAATCATTACTTCATCGGGAAATATCGTCGGGAAATAATAGCCTTGGTGACCTAGTGGCATGGCATAGTCTGTGGCTCCATGGAACCATAAGCTTACTTGTTTTTTTTTATATGTAATGGGAGGCAAACGAGCAGACAAATCCTCTGATGGTAAGCGATCACTTCCACCTATAAACCGAAACCCTTTTTTTAAATGTGATATTTTGGATAAATTTTATATTGTTCTACTCAGAATCACTAGCTTTTTCAATCTAATAGGTAAAAATTTGTCCCATGCGGTTTTTTTCTTATTTTGTTACCATTTTCCATATATTTTGTATGGGGTAACAAAACAGAAAAGTAACAAAAATGTATGACAATTCTGGGACACTTTTTGTCTCCTATTGATCTCAAAAAAAAGTGCTCGTGATTCTGAGCACAATTCAAATAAAATTCTCTAAAAATATATAAAAATTACAAAAAAGAAACGCCTGTATCTTACCTCTACCTTTACACCTCTACATATCTACCTAATAACCTACCCACAAAATTAAAATTTTGAAAAAAAATATAGTGGACCCCGATTTTCATCAAACATGCCTAAGAACACTCCCGAGTAATTCAGCTTACAAACAAAAAAAAAATCAAAATCGGTTCATTCCTTCGGGAGCTACGATGTCACAGACAGACAGACAAACAAACAGACACGTCAAACTTATAACACCCCGTCGTTTTTGTGTCGAGGTTTAAAAAACATATATCTCCTGAACCTAAACCGGCAAATATATATTTTTGTAAAATACACAACAGCCATCCATCAGCATTAGCAACTTCTCCTATAACTAATAATTAGACGAGTGACAAATATATCCCTGGGCGATACCGTGTGGTCACCCCGGGATAGGGTCTCCACGAGTTTGGTTAAAAACGGGACAGTCTCATCAATAAAATAAGAAAATATATGATTATAGTAAAATATCCTTGGGCGATACCATGTGGTCAGTGTGGTCACCCCGTGATAGGGTGTCTACGGATTTGGTTCAAAACAGGACATTTTTTTAAGGAAATAATATACAATGTATAGAGAAAATTTTACTAATAATTAGACGAGTGAGAAATATATCCCTGGGCGATACCGTGTGGTCACCCCGGGATAGGGTCTCCACGAGTTTGGTTAAAAACGGGACAGTCTCAACACTTTTAGTTCATTTTGTTCTTCGCGTTAGATATTGTGTCTGATGTCACAATGTCTGTACCTGTTATGTGATCGTCATTACGATAAAAGTGCGGAAAAAAGGAAGTTCGTAACTAGTGGCGATACATTAAAACACGATCGAAGGGAGATAGGTATAGGTACATAAGTTACGAATTTCTGTTTCGAACGTGAATCGTACGACGTTTTTCAGTACAGATGGCTCTGAAGTCTCGAACTGATAATAAATGAACTACTTTGCGCACCAGTGGGGACAAAAAGCACCATCTGTACTGAAAATGTTTTTTTCAGTACAAATGGTGTTTTTTTTATGCACTAGTGCGAGAAGTGGTTCATTATATGTCAGATCGAAACTTCGGATGGCCATCTGTACTGAAAAACGTCGTACGATACACGTGCGAAAAGGAAATTCGTAACTCGTGTCGATTTAAAACACTCCCTTCGGTCGTGTTTTAATTAATCGCCACTCGTTTTGAACTTCCTTTTTTACGCACTTGTATCGTAATGTACTATTTTTCTATTTATCTTCGATTTAAAAACATTGTTTTAACAATATTTTTTTTAAACATGTAAAATCGTGTAACTCAGGTAAAATTGTCGAAGATTGCTTGACATGTTTCGCTCCGTAGCGAGGAGCATTTTCATTGAGCACGCGCAATGCCGATGGTATCCCGACGCAGAAATATATCGAGCGATCTTTGACAACTTTACGTGAGTTACACGATTATACATGTTTAACATGTCAGTGTCTTACGGTAGTTTTATTATTAAAGTATTTTTTTTGCAACTTTGGAATGTCATGTCACTGATAGTTGAGTTAGATTAGATTTTAGAAATAGCGGTGAATAATACTGAATAATTCCACCTTTAGTACGCGGATAGTCTTTTATTTCTTCCAGCGTGGTCACCCTACCTAATACGGACGTCCACCTGTGAGATAGAAAACGGGAGTTAGATGTTTGAAATTCTGCAGTACACTCAGGAGCAATGCAAAATGGATATTTTGTTACAAAGTGACCAGTTTTGGTTTTCTGTAAAATATGTTAATCTCTCTGTAAAATATGCAAATTAGATATGTAGGTGTTGTAGGCATAGGTAATACCTACGTCCTAATAGCTTTTGTTTGCCCAGTTTAGGGAAGTGGGGGTAAAAAGAGACAAAAAGTGTCCTAGGGGTCCATATTGGCTCATATAAAGTTTTTTGCTATAAAATCATTGTTTATACCGATTTGTGCTCCGAATGATCATTTCTCATAATTTTACTTATCATAATTTTGTTATCAATTATCAATAGTACTACTATCACTGTTCATAATAATAATTTGGGCGAAAATTTTTAATCAAAACTTTTATACAAATATTTAATAATACTCATAATTTTGTGTTTAAGAAAAGCATTCACCATAAAGTTATTAAAAAAGTTTTGGGGAAGTTCTATGAAAAACTTGTGCCATTTATAGAAGCGCGCTTGGAGCTTTTAAAGTGACATATACAATTTACATTAAAAAGTCGTTCACGGTCAACCTAACACGCTCCTCCTCGCTACGCTCGTCGTCGCACCTAACTAGACTCTGTCAGATGTGATTCCTGTTACGTTAACAATAATATAACGATAAGTTATATTACTCGCAATCGTTATGATCAATAAGTATATAAACATCAGCATTAGTATAAAATGTATTTATGATGAATGACATTATGAACATAAGTCATTCGAAGTTACGATAGTTATTAACATAAAATTGTTATAAATAATGATCATTATAATGTAAAATTGTATGAGAAACATTTTCGGACTACCAATAATCTATGTACCAATTTTATATGAACATTGGCGCACCCGTGTCCTAGGTCACTAACCATCCCTTTAACTATCTCCACTTAAAAAAACACGCCCATTCGTCGCGCCATTTTGCCGTAAAAAATGGACAAACAGACATACACACACTTTCTCATTTAGAATATTAGTATGAATAGATATACATTTGTTAAGAATAGGTATATTTTCTTTTTTTCTGTTAGTTCGAGGAAAATATTTAGTTTTGGTAGGCAATAAGGATAAGAAACACAAGCTAAAATTCTTGATTACGCCATAATCCATCGTTGATGTTAATTGAATTCCACTATCACTTCCACAAAGTTTTATTTCGACATATCTTCCACAAATTCACCCAAAAAGCCATATCACAAGTTATCAACAAACATTTTCGAATAGAACCCCACACAAAAACGTCTTCACATCCGTGTCACATCTTGTAAAGAATAAATATGTCAGCCATTTTTTCTCGACACTTGTTCAGACCTCGACTTGCCCAGTATAACTCGGACTCCAATTATATGACAGTTGTTATAGATTTGCGTGCTATGTTAAAATGGTCTACATTTTTGGATATTTTGAATGTTCTTCAGATCTCACTTGTCTATAGAAAAACAATTTTAATTTGACCTTTATTTTATTATATCTATTATAGATCTATGGATCATGGCATAGTGGTGATAATATGTTATTAGTGAATATGTCTGCATTAAGTTAATAAATCGAATGGCGCCACCAAATGAAGCTGAAGCGGCACTCCGACTTTGAAAATGTGAACTTGATTTGATTATGCCAATTTTATTTTGAGCCGATTTTTTTAGTTCCATTGCGAAATAGTACATTGCGATACAAGTGCGAAAAAAAGGAAGTTCGAAACGAGTGGCGATAGATTAAAACACGATCGACACGAGTTACGAATTTCCTTTTCGCACGTGTATCGTACGACGTTTTTCAGTACAGATGAGCCTCCGAAGTTTCGACCTGACAAGAAATGACACACTTCTCGCACTACTTAGTGTGTAAAAAAACACCATCAGTACTGAAAAAAAAAATTAAAACAACTTGACTTAAAACGTTTCGTTAACGTACTTAATCAAAATCTTTACATCAAATGGGGGTCATTTTGTATTCCTTTACATTTTTGGTAACAAAAAAAGAAAGTTTCATACAAACTACTTACCTGGGATTTTGGGAAACCTAGTGGAACTTGCTCAGCATGCTTCATATTTACCAAATTATCGATATTGAAGACGTGATCCAAATGTACAAACTTTTTGGGAATTCCTGAAATATTTCGTTATATATACAAAACAGCGTACCTACTTCTGAAACGTCCCATACATTTTTCCTTTTAGGCTTAAAACTAGATAGCGCTGTTCGCAGCCTGGAGGTGGCAAAAATCATATTTTCCCCAAATATTTCTGCGTGGTTTTTGTTTTTTATAAGAACAAATGACATATTTCTTTATTTAAACAAAATTAAAATTTTGAAAAAAAACCCGACATAGTGGACCGATTTTCATGAAATATGGCTAAGAACACTCCCGACCAAGAGCTCGTTCCCACTATGTCGTCTAAATTAAATCTAATTCGCTTCGGGAGCTACGATGCCACAGACAGACACACACACACACACAGACAGACAGACAGACAGACAAACAGACAGACAGACAGACAGACAGACAGACACGTCAAACTTATAACCCCGTTGTTTTTGCGTCGGGGGTTAATAACTACAGATTGGCCTAAAAAAGTAAAAATGGAAAACTTTTTTCTTATCATAGCAAAACTTACTTTTCTCATGCAAAAGTGATTCAATAGTTGCCACATGCAAAACGGTTTACATAGGCGGTATTATTTTTTTTTTTCTACTCCCGAACTGTTATTCGTCATTTACAGGGTCGTGCATAGATATTTAAAACCCTACATAAAAGTCTATTCCCCAAAGCCAGCATCCGCCGGCTTTCCGCGCATGCACGCAGTATCGAAAAAACTGAAAACGCATTGTAACCATGGTAACGCCTTATAACGATACTGCGCTCGTGCGCGGGAAGGCTTTGGGCAGCTGAGCTGACAGTGCAAACATTTGCGTCAAAATACAGGAAACAGTGTGAATTTCACGAAAGCTATTCAAGAAAACTATTGAAAACTAAGTGAATGGTCGTAGAAAAAGTATTGTATGCAACGGTGTTTAACTGAGTCAAAAAATACTCGTGGCATCTTAATAACAATTTTCGGCTTCGCCTCAAATTGTTACCCACGCCACTTGTCTTTTTCGACCCCCTTTAAACGCCTGTTGCATAAAATACTATTTTGCCAGCCAGTAATATCAAATTAAGTTACGATTTCGAAGTTCGAATGATGGTGACTGACGGAAAACATTCGTCAAAGTGATTTGTGAGTTTTGACGCGAGTAGATGAACTAAGTCGGCGCTAGATGGCGTTAGGGGTATTAAAGATGGATTCACTAAAACCATAACCTAACCACAAAATTAAAATTAAAAAAAAAAACCCCGACATAGTGGACCGATTAAGTTTTCAAACAAAAAAAACTAAATCTAAATCGGTTCATCCGTTCGGGAGCTACGATGCTACAGACAGATACGTGTGTACAGACAAACAGACAGACACCCCGTCGTTTTTGCGTTGGGGGTTAAAAACCTAAGGTCATGGAATGACACTTAAGCAACAAATAAAATTATCTAATTGTTTAACTAAAATGAAATTAAACTTGTCTATATAAATCACATAAAATGCAACTTCGTCATTTGTTTTTGACCCCCAACGCAAAAACGACGGGCTGTTATAAGTTTGATGTGTCTCTCTGTCAGTTTGTCCGTCTGTCTGTTTGTGTATGTGTCTGTGACATCGTAGCTCCCGAACGGATGAACCGATTTAGATTTAGTTTTTTTTCGTTTTAAAGCTGAATTAGTCGGGAGTGTTCTTAGCCATGTTTCATGAAAATCGGTCTACTATTTCGTTTTTTTTTAATTAAGTATTTAGAGATACTGATTCACATGATGTGTTGAAAAATATCACTTTGAATTAATTTGAATTTACAATTACAGAATATTGTCTTCGGTTACCGCGATAGTTACTCATGAAATAAAACTATGGAAACGGATTAAATCGCGTATAAAATTTTTGAAAAAAATTTTTGAATATTGTATAACTGGCTTTATTAATAGTGTGTGAACCTGCCTTAGAAATCTATATTATTTGTGGTCATGGTTCGTTAATATTTCTTGTAAGTGGGTAGCTTTTGCACATTTTAATTTTTCCTCAGTCACCCGTTGACCACGAACGCTGTAAAGAGTTCGAAACGTCGGGATGTATTTTAAATTCATTATACGCGATTTAATCCGTTTCCATAGTTTTATTACAATTACAGAAATTCATCTGCAGTTCAGTGTCGTCTATCTTGCCCGTCAGAGGGTCTTAGAATTGAACAGCTCCGAACTTGTCCGAGCACCGAGCCAAATAAATTTATTTTTATTCTGTTCCGGCTTGGGAGTACTTCATTTCGGTGCGTATTCGGAAAATTTGTCCATCTGCGTAATACTTAGGAAGGTTATTGCTTAGAAATAAGTATTCATGTGCTTCTAATACCTAATACAGTATTATTTTCACTCTAAAATATATGATTATATCTTAAATATATGATTTTGACTCATGAGTCAAAATCATATATTTAAAATATTCACTAAAAGAAAGGAAACAAACGACAACCGAACAAAGTGTCCTAATTTAATAAAAATTAGAATTAAAGTTACTAAGTTATAACAGCCCCAGTAAGCTTAAACAGACCGGCCTTCACAGACGGCACCCGTTCACGAGTATGACGCGTATCTCAGCCATCGCCTCCCTCAACCTTTATTCGGGAAGGTGGCGACCCGATCAACGACGCCACCGCAGCAAAGACTTTTAAGTGTGCATGACATGTTCAAGCTGCCAGGCTAAATTAAATATTCAAATAATAAAACATAGCTGTAAGACACTATATTCTGTGCTCGTATGTTACAAAGGAAGGAAATATAGATTTATACAATAAAATTAAAGTAAGATAAACATTAAACATTAAACACATAATCCAATCCAATCCATGGAGACCATATACATCTCTAAGGAGAATTAGATTAAGTAGATATACATTTTATTTTTAGTTGTGACATTTAGAGTCATTTGCACCTCTAAAGTAATTTTAGACTTTTTTTTTTGTATTTGTACTTTTTATATTAAAATTTAGTGTAGTTCTTGGTTGTAATTCGACATTTAGAGACCTTCTACATCTCTAATTAATTGTATAGAGTTAACTTTAGTTAGAACTTAGAATTAGTATATAATAGTATCAATTGTAATTTCAACTCAATTTTAAATATTTTTTTAAATACCTATGTACATGTGACGTGTAAAAGTGCCCCTGTGGCCTATTTGCTGAATAAATTATTTTGATTTTGATTTTGATTTTGACTATTTTACACTAATATGTCCCATTCATTCATCCTACCAAAGAGGATCGAGTATTATAGAGAGTTACTGTCAAAGTAAAATGTGTAATCACAGTGCATAGACTGCCATCTCTCGACACAGGCTTAAAACTTTTGAACCTCAGTTTTGACAATTTGGCCCATATTGTTAGCTTGATATGTGTTAAAATGTCAAATATTAATATTAGCGCCATCTATCCGAGCGTTCCCCAAAGGTGTAACGCCATGTAGGCCACCGTGCCTTTTTCTCTAGACCTTTGAAGTACGTTTTTTGTAGACATTATCCGTCTATACGGAGTTACATATGTTTTTGATCCTACGCTATAATCAACATCTCAAAAAGTCCGGATCAGTCCATATATCGTCAGTACCGAAAGTTCTGCCCACGTCCCGAATCCGGCTCCATTAGAATGATCCAGTATTTTTTGTTTCATTGTTTGAGTTTCCCGAGTTGCTGGGGCCATAAATCGCGGTGTTTATGTATAGGGCTCCGTTATTTATAGGTGATTTGTCTTGAGATAGCAAGCTGTTAATGGTAGAGAATGGAGTGATTTAAACTTGAATGCAATAACTGTTACGTAATTAACACGTCTTTTATTGTTTTATAAAATCGTCTCTATTTTTGTAAGTTTAGTAAAACGTTCCACTTTGTCGGTTACCATTAAGGCGAGATTTACTTCTATCTTTATATGATTAAACTGACAAAGCGGCTTTATAAATAGCAATCGACCTAGTGTGACGTTTTGTCGTGCACACTCACATTGCATAATTAGGTAAAATCGTGAGAGATGGACATTTCACTACCTATGGTATTTAAAATTTATAATGTAATTTTTGACGGTCATGATGAGAAGAGAATACAATTTTTTTTTCAAAATGTGTATTGACGTGATCTCATGATACTAAAATTAAGCATGTAATTTGTTCTTATAAAAAATAAAAATACGCAAAAATATTTGGGGACTTCCAAAAATTATGATTTGGCCACTTCCAGGCTGCGACACAGTGCCATCAAGATTTACGCCTAAAAGGCCCAATGCATCGTCGAGATTTGCCCCGGTGTGCCTTACTGTAAAGTTTTGTAACTTTTTTTAAATGAAACCTATTTAACACAAGAGCTGTGTGCTAGCAAGGTTGTAGTGTATTAAGTATTGCACTTTTTTCCTTTAATTTAAAAGAAGTTTACAGAAGTAGCCTATGTTGGAAAAGGTCTAATCTCAAACGAAAGCCGAGTAAATATCGTGCGCAGACGCAACGCCTGCGGTACAAAAGTGCCGCTGGACACAGCTTAAAGTTGAACAGAGCGTTCATTTTACACAGGTTAGGCTGCTTTAAAATCCTTTGAATTCTATCACTATTGAATCTAATTTCATGACTTTGTAAACTTTCCCGTCTGACCCGGGTATAACGTTTAAACTAGTTACATCCGTGGACCGGATAAAATATGTCCTTACGTCAAAAAGAGAGGTATGATATCAACTCGCTTTGTGATATAGGGGTTTAGCAGAGCAAATATAACCCCAATTGTAGAGCGACCCAAGCCTACGGACACTGTTTACTATCAGGCGGGCCGTATGCTTATTTTTTACAATGCCACAATGTTGAACAATGTTAAAATAAAATATCAAATCTAGCGGCCATTTATAACATGGTTTTCTCATGTAAGTTGTATCGGTACAGCCTGACATAAAAAGAAGAATTTAAAATGTGGCAACATCGCGTCGTTCTTATCAATATACCTAATAATGTAAGAAAATGGGAGACACGACTAAATTTTTTTTTTTAATTTCTACTCATTTTTTGACGTCAGTATAGTCAAGAATGTTTAGATTAGTGTTGTGGATACTCTGTTCTAAGCTGCATTATTGGCTTGCGCACGCGACGGCAACTTGGAAACCTCTTTGTTCAGTTTGTTTAGACGTCGGTCTCTCTGTCGCACGTAACATGGTGCTCTATCGGATTAACTTGTTGACATTTCGATGGAAATAGAAAACATTGCGTGTGTACTAGCTTTTAACGCAATGTTTGTATGTTTGAAATCTTGCAAGCTAAATTAGATCCAGTTCAAGCGGAAACTTAAAAGACTACGGCAATTTGGCGACCTGTCTGGCCTAGCGCGTAGTGACCCTGCCTGCTACGCCGCGGTCCCGGGTTCGAATCCCGGTAAATGCATTTATTTGTGTGATGAGCACAGATATTTTGTTCCTGAGTCTTGGATGTTTTCTATGTATATAAGTATTTGTATATTATATATATATCGTTGTCTGAGTACCTGCAGCACAAGCCTTCTTGAGCTTACCGTGGGATGGGACTCAGTCAATCTGTGTAGGAATGTCCTATAATATACATACATACAATCACGCCTGTATCCCATAAAGGGGTAGGCAGAACACATGAAACTACTAAAGCTTCAGTGCCACTCTTGGCAAACAAAGGGGTTGAAAGAAAACGAAACTGTGACATTGCAGTGACAGGTTGCCAGCCTCTCGCCTACGCCACAGTTTAACCCATATATCCCACAGTCGCCTTCTACGACATCCACGGGAAGAAAGGGGGTGGTGAAATTCTTAACCCGTCACCACACAGGTAAGGTAGGTCCTATAATATTTATTTATTTATTTTATTTTATTACTTTTGATTTGAATCCGTTGATACTATGATAATTTCCAAAGCTTATATTAACAGGCATAGTCTGTAAAGTATAGGGAACATACTCTAAGAACAAATTAAATTACTTTCATAGAAAATATTTTAATTTGTATTTTTAAGTAGTAACACTACTATTATGTTATAAATATTAAATATTATAAACATTACCGCCCGCCCGCCCGAGACCGCCTGTTGTTTACCTTTGTTCGTGTTTCTTCCTTGTTTTGTATTGTTGTATTTTATCAAGGTATGCAATAAAGAGTATTGTATTGAATTGTAACATTAAATAAATGTCATATAAAAAGAAAAAGCCGAGTGGTTTTCAGGCATTCGCCCGGTAAGCGGAGTACGCTGGTTCGATTCCAGCTCGGAACACTGGAGCCCTTGGACACTTTTTCTTTGTATATGACATTTATTTAATGTTTATAGGGAACATATCAATCAAATGACAAGATCGAGCCAACTCATTTATTTTCAAAGTCGGGTAGATCACACCAATACCACAGTATAATCATCATTCATCAACATCATTTCAGCCATTAATCGCCCACTGCTGAGCATAGGCCTCCCTTCGTGTACGCCACATATCCCGGTCCTGGGCTAATCTCATCCAGAAGTGCCCCGCAGTTTTTCGGATGTCGTCCACCCAACGAGCCAACGGATGCCAGGCGCTTCTTACATCCGATAACGGCCAGTATAATAAAGAGTACTATCGTACCAATACTTACAGTTTCGTTTTTCTTCTTCTTCTTCCTCCTACCCTTATCCCACGTTATGTGGGGTCGGTACAACACGACTTCCTCTTCCATTCTCCTCCATCTTTCGTCATCTCAACACTCACATCTTTCTTCCTCATATCCTCTTTCACACAATCCATCCAGCGTTGTTTGGGTTTACCCCTCCCTCTCCATCCATCAACCTTCATCTCCAACATTATTTTGCCTATATGACACTCATCCCTCCTCATTACATGACCGTACCACGCCAACCTGCCTCTCCTCATCTTTTCCGTTATAGGCGCAACTTTCAAACTTCCCCTAATAACTTACAGTTTCGTTACATAGTCTATAAGTGAAATGTCACATAGTCTATAATAACAAATAATGCGAGTTTTTATCTGCAGAATTTTAAATTTTAAATAGTGTTTAATTGAATGTACCTACCTACATATAATAAGTTTTAACCAGTGTGTAAAAGCCATACGATAAATAAAATAAAAGTGAAATACTACCTATCCCATCATTTCACAGCTCATTGTTTATCTCATCTCTATCGCGCTCATCTCATAACCTATCTCTAAATAAGTGCTACTTTAACGATATATGCATAGATCCTTTAATTTGCAACTGTAGTTCAAATAAACACGAAATGAAATCGTGACTAACGTTACTTTTACGTGGATTTACTCACAACAATTAATAGTTTCAGTGTTACTGAAAGCTTAAAGCTCCGTTACGTTATTTTTTCAATACCGTTATTTTACCGTTTCGGCCATAACCGTTTCGCCGTCAATGGCTTCTCCTTGATTAAAAGTGAATAAATAAACGTTTAGCAGCCATCAAAATATGCGATGTTTCTATATTTGGCGAAATAATGGGGTTATTTAGAAGTTGCAATATGAAGATAGTACCGCATTAACAAGTCAGGAGATGGTGTGCTCGAGAATGGACAGGGGAGGCGTGGAGACGCTTTATTGTATTTTTTGTGTCGCATTTTTTTTGTGTGCTATTTTATACTTAATCATAATCTATAAAAACTGCTAAAGTGTATACTGTGTATAGGTGTCTACGTCAAATGCATTGTATCTTAGCAGGTTAAGTTGCTTAGTTAACGGCTCCCTAGGTATGGTAGCTTTCTGTACCTATTAGGGTTTCTCATAAGTTTGTTTCCTGAATGTATTTCAGCTATTATACAAGAATAAAACATTTATGAAAAGAGTTCTAAAACGTTTTGTGTCATAAGGCCCAATATTTTTTTTTAATGAAATGGACCCAACTCAGCATGATGCTAGTTGGAAGCAGCAATTATATAATCTTTAATGACCTGACGTCATTGCCCAATTTTTTCAAAATATATAATAGCAATAGTTCAAGGTATTATATATTATACAACGTAGGTATACAAGATTTCATTAAAGTGATCAAAAATGTATTTCAAATTTTCAAAATCAATCTTTTTTACACTAAAGGCTGAAGCTTTAAATCTCACAGTAAAAAATCAAGATAAAAGCGTGCTTTTACGATTTTCAGCCTTTTCACCGAAACTTCCATAAAATAACCATAACATAAATCCGAAAATTGTCTTATTTGCTTCTAAAATATTAAATGACAACTGTTTAACAGTAGGTCATACATAACCGACCAGTCTAAAAACCATACCGATATCGGATGTTGAACCGATATTCCAAACATTACAGGCGCCATCTTGGATTATTTCCATTGAAATCCTTCCGACATCCTTATATGGGCATTTCTCAGGAGGCGCGTTTTTACGTGTCCGAGGCAAAAAACGTCAGAACGGACTGGTCTAAAAATCTGAATTAATTCAGGCACAATCATTAGCCTCTGTACTACTTGGTACAATATAAAATTATTTATTTATTATCTGTATAATATAAGTAATAAAATATTAAACGCGAAAAATTACCTTCGGTGGGCGTGTCCCGCACCCAGAATTTGCAAAACAAAAAATCATAACTCAAGATGGAGTTGTTGATCGCAGTTGATATAGATATTCACGTATAAGGTGTTAGTTAACCTATCATATTTTCTATATAAAAATAATATGTTAGCTAAACTCATCGAGTAAAGACAAATTTACGATGTGTCCCGGGCTAGTGACTGATTTCGGTGTAATTTGTTAAACATGACAGTACTCTTACAAATTAATAGATCAGGGACGTAGTAGCACAAATATAGTTAGTTTTAGCTATGTTTTATCCATTCAGTGTAGAGGAGATGAAGTACCGTTTTATTTTTTTGAAAGTTTCTCAGTCGTTCGCTGGGTTTGGTCCCATGTTTTTTAAGATTCGGTGGATCAATTTACTCCCACAGTTTAGGTCAATTTGTCGTTATGTAAGGTACTAATAAATCCTTGAAAGTATGTTATTACGTCATTATGACATCTCCTCTGTATCATGCATGCTATTGCAGTTATCTCGAAAAAAGCTATAAAATTTGATATCAGTGGAGTTGATTTCCGTGGTTTCGGTGGATTTTTTGACCACCGATATCAAAAAAAGTGACCACCGACTTCGATTGCCACGTTGTAAACTGATTAAATGTCCATTATTTTCTAATATTTCATACTTAAATAGTAGGATATACCTTGTAAAAACATAGAACTATGTTTCTAAGCAAATTAAGCCGCTCTATGGGTACAAAATTCTCTACTGGATAATGACTAGCATATTACCATGTTAAATTTAGTAAAATTGCGCGATTATGAGCCTTTTTACATGACCTGTCATCGAATTAAAATGAAAAATATCAATAAATTGAATAATAAGTTACATATTAAGTTGAAATGTGGAATAATATTTAAAAAATTGAATTCGGTGGCGCAAATTGATTACAGTGCCCATACATAATTTCGGTGATTTTAAAATGTCAGATTTCTTACAAACTATAAGGTTCTAATGGAGGCCTTCACCACCAATATTTTTTATATTTAGGCTAGATTTTAGTAAATTGACTGACATATCAATAAAGTAGTAAATAAAAATCAGCACCGAAATCAGGCACCGAACGTCATCCCTGAGAACTGCCCTAATCTGGATAAAATATGTTTTACCAGCTGCCTCTATGTATGTACAAAAATGACAAATAAACGTACTAGTCTCTTTTATTACATTTTTTCTCAGCTATTTATCCAAATTTGTCACAAATTAATCAAATAAATAGCGTTTTTCAAGCTGCATTCGCCCTCAGAAGCCAAAAGTCGTAAGTGTATGGTGTTGTATGGGGGTTTAGTACGTTTTTGTATGGAGATGAAGAAGCCATGTTTCTGATATTCTTGCGTTGGACGCAACGAGCGCGATTATGTTGCGTATTTACCCAATAATTCGATACGTCTTGTAGCAAGCCATAGGCGGAAGCGGTTTTTAGTTTACGACTATACTTGAATTATGGAACCTATGACAGGTTCATCATTTGAGTGACCTTAATTTACGGAGTAATTAAATGTATTTTAATAGGTAGGTACCCAAATATTATGGTAAATATCATTGTTAAAATGTTAGTGACTGTTATTTTGCAGACCATCACTCGCCGCGAGTGGTAGGTAAAGTTTGCCCAATGATTCATGTTAACGAAGAAGGTGTTTTTTCAGAAACCGTGAAATAATTAATAATTATTATTGAAGAGTAATAAGGCGCAGTGGATTATCAAGGAATATATTTGATTCACAAAACCAGATGAATGGCGGTTGATTGTACAGACATTACAATAACAACGGTTTCATAGCAACCTACCAACACTTCCTCTCAAGCAACCATCCATCATCATGTGAACATCCACAGTATCATCAAGAACTCAAGTCTAAACCTAAACCAGTCACACACCTTTCAAACTTAACACGGGGCAATGGCTTGGTTAAGACATCAGCCAAGTTATCTTCAGTAGGAATGTACTCCAACTGAATCAACCCCTCATTGACGCAGTGACGCACGTAGTGGAATCTAATATCCACATGTTTAGTGCGTCGGTGAAAAACGGGATTGTTCGCCAACGCCATAGCGCTCTGGTTGTCTACAAACAACTTGACTTTCTCAGAGCTCCCTCTATTGATTACGTGACTCACTAACCTCTGGAGGTATACAGCTTCCTTGGATGCTTCAGATAATGCGACAAATTCCGATTCCGTTGAGGAAACCGAGACGCAAGTCTGCTTCCTGCATTCCCAAGCTATCAGATTCGGGCCAACTTGAAACACGTATCCCGAATAAGACTTTCTGTCCCTGATGTCGCCTCCCCAGTCAGCATCAACGTAACCTGTAATGAAATTATCGTTACGTTCACCTTTTGACTTCCTAAATATAAGGCCTAAGTGACACGTTCCCTTTAGGTAACGTAGAACCCGCTTAGCCGCCTTCATATGTATTGATCGGCAACATGAATTGTATTGAGCTAAAAAGCTCACGGCCGCCGAGATATCGGGCCTTGTGTTGCATGCCAGGTAATTCAATGCACCAACCAACGACTGGTATCGTAACTGTTCTTGGCGATCCAACTCCTCACCACCCCCATCTGCCAAAACCTTATGCAGATCCAGTTCCATCGGAGTCTTCACTGGTTTGCATAGATCCATACCATGATCCTTTAGAACGGTCTCGACAAACTTCCTCTGATGTAGAAACAACGTACCTTCTTTTCCTCGTTCTAAACTCATGCCCAAACACTGCCGAGCTTCCTCTAAATCCTTCACTTTGAAGTGATTCCGCAAACCGCTCAACAATTCAATTTTACTATTAATATTCTTAAAGAATATTATAAAATCGTCCATATACAAATATAAATATCGTCTTTAAAATATAAGCAACAATCGTACTCAGAACGTTTAAATGACATTGACAGCAAAACATCATTGACTTTTTCGTTCCACGACCGACTTGCTTGTTTAAGGCCATATATTGCCTTCTGCAATAAACAAACTCTATGTTTCTGACCTTCGCTGTCAAAACCTTCCGGTAATCGCATAAAAACTTTTTCGTGTAAATCACCATTCAGAAATGCGGTATTTACATCGAAATGATGCACCTGTAAATTATTTTCAGCAGCCAACGCCAGCAATAACCTTAGAGTTGATCTTCTTACGACGGGAGAAAACGTTTCAAAATAATCCACACCGTATGACTGCGTAAAACCTTTAGCGACAAGTCTGGCTTTATATGTCAGGTTTCCATCGGCGTCATACTTGTACTTGTAGACCCACTTGTTTCCCACTACCTTGGCTCCTGGCGGTTTCTCAACAACCTTCCAAACGTCGTGTTCCTTCATGGACTCCAACTCACGTTCCATTGCCGCTTGCCACTCATGACTGTCAGGTCTTTGTAATGCTTCCTTGTATGATCGGGGCTCTTTCTCTATATTGTAGGTACTATTATAGCAATATAGCCCGCTCTGTGCCTTATGTAACCTATTCCGTAAAGGATACCTAGGTTCTGTCTCAATCTGCACAGCTGCACCTGGCTCTTCGTTACGATCTTCAATGACCGATTCTTGTCTAGAAGCTTCATTGAGTGTCTCGGGCTCAGTTGTACGAGTTGTTTCGCGCAAGCTTCAACGGGTACATCTCCTGTGTCCGTGCTCTCTACCGCATCTTCATAAGAATCCTCAGTCATTGACGTATTCGGAACCATCTGACCGATTTCCCATACAACGACATTGTCTTCGTATTGAACAGTCCTCTGAGACGACGTCAACTCTTTATTTGAACCAGTATCTGACACCTTTAAATCAGATGAACCTTCAATAAATGTCACGTCTCGACCTGTTACTATCTGTCTAGGATTGCTAGGATCCGCAAAGCGATACCCCTTAGTATCTTCGCAATAACCGACGAAAATATATTGCTTTGCCTTAGCGTCCCATTTCTTTCTCTTCTCCTTTGGAATGTGCACATAAGCCGTTGATCCGAATACTCTCAAATGATCCAACTTCTGTACCTTCCCTGTCCACAGTTCTTCCGGAATCTTCCCATTATTGGCACTATGAGGTAGTCTGTTCTTGACGTACACCGCTGTGTTGCAAGCTTCCGCCCAAAACTTCTGATTCAAACCTTTATCCATGAGCATAGTCCGTGCCATCTCCGTAACCGAACGCTGGGACCTTTCCGCAACTCCGTTCTGTTCAGCTGTGTAGGGAACTGTTAACTGGTGCCGTATTCCCTTACTGGAAAGAAATGCATTAAATTCTTTATTTACAAACTCCGTGCCATTGTCCGTTCTCAGTCGCTTGACTGTCAATCCGGTCTCATTCTCCACATGTGTCACAAAATCCTTGAAGCAACTTAAAGCCTGTGACTTTTCCTTAAGAAAATATGCAAACATTTTCCTAGTAAAATCATCCACAATGATAAACATGTAATGAGCACCCCCATAAGAACGTTCCGACATTGGTCCGCACAAATCAGCATGTACTAAGCCGAGTTTGTCATCTGCTCGTCCTGCTTCACCCTTTGGAAAAGGTAATCTATGTGCCTTACCTCTTATACAAGCGACACAAGGTTCCATTACGCTTTTACCTCTAAGCTCGATTTGTGGAAGCTTCCGTAAATCGCTCAGATTCACGTGCCCAAGCCTCCGATACCAAAGCGCCAACGAGTCCTCAACTTGAACTGTAGCCAAAGCCCCTTCTACAAGAGGAAAACAATCATCCAACCTATAGATACCAGAGACTTCACTAGCAGTCAACACAAGTTTACTCGTAACTTTGCCAATCGACTGGTGAAACATCTTACAACCATCAGAATCAAATAACACCTTCCACCCATTCTTTACCAACTTCGATATCGATAAAAGATTTACTTTCAAGTCGGGTACATAGTAACACTCTTTTATAGGCAACAAAACTCCTTTTAAACTTACCATAATGTCACCCTTACCTTCACTTGACATTTTGTCATCATTCGCACATGTCACAACATTCTTATCAGTTATCATAAAGTCTCTAAACCAATGCTTCTGAAAACTCATGTGGTTCGATGCTCCGCTGTCCAGATAAAACGCCGCGGGGCTGAAGGAATCGTGTACCGATAGTGAACAGTGTAATGCAACTTTCTTCGACTTTGAAGAAACCGTTGATACGCCTTCGCCATCCATTTCCTTTACCAGCTTCGGGCAATCTGACTTCTTGTGACCTTTCTGGCCACACCTGAAGCACCTGAGCTTTGATACTGAATGCTGACCCTGTTTCTTTGCTACTAATGCCGAATTCGCACCCGAGGAAACTTTCGAAGAACTCTGGCCGGAATCCTCTTGTAACAGCTTCTGACGAACATTTTCAGAGGTAAGCTTCATACCTGAGTGTTCTAATGCCATTCGCAATGGTCTATATTCATCAGGTAGACCTCTCAATAGTACTACGGCTATCAAATCGTCATCAAAGCTCTGATTAATCTCTTTCAGCTTCTGAGCGTGGCTCATCACGGATGCAACATACTCATGCATAGACTTGTGATTTTCTAGCTTTTCATCCAAGAGATTATTCATTAAAGATATCCGCCGGTTAATACCTTTATCTTCAAATAAAGCTGTCAACGCATCCCATACCTCCTTAGCGTTAGAAAGATTTTGCACATACGGATACAGATGCGGCTCCAGATGAAGACAAATCAACGTAAAAGCCTCCTGATCCTTCTCTATTTCATCAGTATCATCTTTCTTCGGTAGCGCTGACGTATACTTGAAACATTTCTCGCGAACTAGTAGCATTTTTATTGCGAATTTCCATGACGTAAAATCTTCTAATCCGTTCAATTTGGTAACAGAAAATTTTGTAAACTGGGACATGACCTATTGAAGAGTAATAAGGCGCAGTGGATTATCAAGGAATATATTTGATTCACAAAACCAGATGAATGACGGTTGATTGTACAGACATTACAATAACAACGGTTTCATAGCAACCTACCAACAATTATTCCGTTACAAGAAGCATCTTATAGAAGCCACGAGGTTATACCTTATTATATGTGTGTTGTTAACCCATTATTTAAAAGTGCGTTTTGTCAAAATATAATTTTGGTAAGTCAATCACAATTATCACAATAGTCGCCTTCGACTTATCCCTTGCGCCATCCCCCCACGATCCCGCCGCGACTCGTCATTTCTCGCATTGTCGTAATCCGCTGATTTACTGGCCACATTAATCAGGTTGACGGTCGATAGGGACTAAATCACTCACAACCTTCCCTACACACACACAGCCCCCCTTAACACAACAACTTAAGAACTACTTTAATACAAAACAACTGCAAAGTTAACGTGGTCGTCAACACTAGTGCATGTTATAGCTTGTAATTCTTTTTGCGAATTTGTTTTTTTTTTGTATTTCCTATTGATTTATGTTTAGGATTTGATATGAACGTGTTGAAGCGATTTATTTTGTCTTATTGTTACCGGTTTTCGCTTTTAAATTGACGGGGATATTTTTATTTGTGTTTGAGAGAAATATAATATATATCCTAGAATTTATGCGGCCTTTTTCCTAAATACTTAAATCAAATTGCTCCTAAAATGGGAAACTGCCAAATGTAAAGTGTCCTGAATACCGTTTTTCTACTTGTCGACTGTAATCTGTCAATTAGGACACCACAGACTAAACTACAAGTGCTAACTTTTCAGTGTTGGATACTCTATGGCAGTTCCGACTCAACTATAATAATACAGTCATGTAATCTCATTATAGTTGACTTTAAGTGAACTGTAATAATTTCAAAAATAGAACATCATACAATTTCTATACAATTTGCGATACCTGGCAAATTTTTCTGCATCTGAAATACATTTTTTTTTATTTGTCGCGTTATCGGCCAATCAGAGACGGTTATTACAAACAATTGGTTGCTAGGTAATTCGATGTTGATACAACGGTGAACGACTCTATTAACATTAATTTTAACTTGCATGAATGATGATATTTCCGTCCATTGATGATGAAGATGATGACTCGTAGAAAAAGTATTTTATACAATAGTGATATAACTAAGCTTTTCACTCTCGTACCGTACTATTAGGCCACTCAGCAAGCTTCGTGGCCTAAACATGGTACTCGACTGAAAAGCTTTGTATTATATCACGATTGTATAAAATACTATTTCGGATTTGTTAATACATACTTAATTATTAAACTGTTGTTGTTATGAATTAATCGATATTGACGCGAAATTAATTAAACATGCATAAAGTTAAACCATCACAATCAAACACACTTTGATTTATGGATCGGATACCGGTGTCAGAAATGAGGTTTCTTCAAACCACAATTACTAAGCTTACCATTGTACAAATTATTTCTAGACCAATTAACAGTTTGTCCAAATGCCCATTTGACGAAAGTCAGCAACCTGGCGAACCTATCCTGATACTATATCCTATATTGGCACTTTTTGAACTTTAAGTTAATGGGGTCACTCCTATAATCTTAAAGTTCAAAACGCTCCTACATACAATATACGAAACGTGTCATATGTTACGCCGTGGTTTGCGTGGATGACGGTCGCGCGACGGCGATAATGCGACGCGACGCGGCGCGACGAAATCAAACCTTTGATCTCCAGCAAGTGTCTTAGGTAGGCGACGTCGATGAAGTATCGATGATATACTCTGTCAAACAAGTCTGTCAGTAAATAAGAACAAAGAAAACTATCCAGAGGCCGTGAGTTCAAGTCTCACCCAAGGCAGACATTTTCCACTTTTAAATTTATTCTAAGCCTAGTGGCATCGATTGCAGACGTTTCTGCTAATCAGAAGTTAAAATTTAGCATGGTTAGCGCATCGTAACTGGTGAATTTCCAATATGACTTGGAACTCCGGTTGCCGTTTAAGAAGTTTAACATTCTTACGGTAGATGTCGCTACGGGTCCCATTGACCTTAGTAGTGGAAAATTTCGCTGGCTTGGTTGAAGTCTCGGTGGCTCAGTTGGCAGAGCGCTGGAATATTTATCCAGAGGCCGTGAGTTCAAGTCTCACCCAAGGCAGACATTTTCCACTTTTAAATTTATTCTAAGCCTAAAGAAAACTATATCCTTTTATATATAGATATCCTTTTCTCTAGCACCCTAAAGAAAAGGATGCATATAGTTTTCTTTGTTCTTATTTACTGACAGACTTGTTTGACAGAGTTTAGGCGATGCGATGCGACGCGACGCCGACGGTCGCGCGACCGCCGTCCACGTAAGCCACAGCGTTAGTGTCAAAAGTGACGTTTTGTTTCAAAACTTCTTTTTAACCCCCGACGCAAAAACGACGGGGTATTATAAGTTTGACGTGTCTGTCTGTGTGTCTGTCCGTCTGTCTGTCTGTTTGTCTGTCTGTCTGTGTGTGTGTCTGTCTGTGGCATCGTAGCTCCCGAACGGATGAACCGATTTGGATTTAGTTTTTTTGTGTAAAAGCTGAGTAAGTCGGGAGTGTTCTTAGCCATGTTTCATGAAAATCGGTCTACTATGTTCGGTCGGGGGTTTTTTCAAAATTTTAATTTTGTGGTTAGATTATTGACACTGACTACCGGCAAAACAAACAGCATTACGATCTGCCCACATTTCTACCGTTTCAACCCAAGTTATAATTATAAAAATAATAATTATCCATCATATGCAACCCCCGTGTTCTCACCTCACAGCTTCGCCATAAATCGCGAGTTTATTATATTTTTAATCGCAAACTCGGTACTAATACATCATACAGGATGATTTACGTCGCGCCCAACTTGGCGATTTATGAAGCCCTCACGCGGAGACGAGCGTCAGGGCCTTTACTCGGTTTTTAACCGACTTCAAATAAATAGGTAAGGTTTGGAGATATAATAGGTATATTTATGTAGATAGAATAACATTTGGCTCCGTAGAAAAAGTTGCAGCTTAGAAAAGGTAACTGACAGGTCAAACTGTAGAGAGTAGGGCATAGCGAATGATATTCCGCTTTGTGTGGTAGGGCACAGCACAGCGGATATCACTTCGCTCGAATCTAGAGCAGAGCCTAAATGGGGAAGTACCTCCGCCTTACAGAAAACCACAGCCAAATAGCACTAGACCCTACTCATATAGGGTTGTGTTCCTGCTGGTGAGTAAGGCTGCCAGAGCTCAACGAGGGTGCGGTGTGCTGGTAACGGAAGGACCTCCGGAACTAATTTGTTAACCCTAACCTTTCTTGGAACTTGAACACTCCTTTTTGCTGTGTACTTAACACGGCATAAGGGAGTGTACAAGTTTATAATGGGTTGGCAACGCGCATGTGACACTCCTTAAGTGCAGACGTCCATAGGTTACGGTGACCGCTTTCCAACAGGCGGACCGTGTGCTTGTTTTCCACCGACGTAGTATATAAAAAATAACTAACATAAGCAGATTGGCCACGTAGGTAGCCATTTTTAAATGGCAAACTTTTGGTCTTAGTCAATCTCAAACATATGTCAGTAATCAAAACTGTAAACTATGGTTCCTTTAAGACCCTAAAGAATAGGTTTAATATAGAACGTCTTATGTTTACACGTGCAGTGTGAATATTCGTATCATCTGTAATTGTATGAAGACGTATGGTTTAAAGAACACTTATGTTTACATGTGCTTAGCGGATGTCATCTTGATTCTGTATGAATTGTATGTAGCCAATGGCACAAAGCGCTCGATTCTGGGTACGTAGCCGAATGGCACAAACGCTCACGAAACGAAACTCTCGTAGGTATCTATCTCTATCGCTCTTGCGTACTGGTGCGACAGAGCCAGACAACCTTTCGCGGCGTTTCGTTTTCGTTTCGCGTCGCAGAAATGCCATTCGGCTACGGCAGCAGAACCCAACTGGGGATTGGGGAAGTATATAAAGTGGCACGCTTTTAGACGGCAGCACTGGGCGGGCGGGTGGTCTAGTGGTAAAGACGTTAGCCGCGTAAGCTGAAGACCCGGGTTCGATTCCCGGCTCGGCCACCAGTGGGCCTTGTTGTTTTTTCTTTCGTGTATGATATACACTCAGTTCAACCTTACTTGTCCAATCATGTAAACAAACGCTGCTGGAAAACATTATCTCACTTTTCTCTGGAATTGCACATTAACCATCACTAAAAATGTTATTATACACTTAAATAAACTCGCAAAGTATTGAAATCAATCAAAAAAAACACTGAAAAATATCATTTCTAAAACGATTTTCATCAATAATTGTAATTACGAACGGATGACATCAAAAACTCCTGACATTACGAAGTCTAGATTGTCTATATGACTCGTAATGTTGGGATGACAACTTATCGTTATGAACGATCGATATTAACGTTTGAGTTTGTATACATACATACATACAACATACATACAATCACGCCTGTATCCCATAAAGGGGTAGGCAGAACACATGAAACTACTAAAGCTGCAGTGCCACTCTTGGCAAATAAGGGGTTGAAAGAAATCGAAACTGTGACATTGCAGTGACAGGTTGCCAGCCTCTCGCCTACGCCACAATTTAACCCGTATCCCATAGTCGCCTTCTACGACACCCACGGGAAGAAGGGGTGGTGAAATTCTTAACCCGTCACCACACAGGCAGGTGAGTTTGTATAGCTTGGAAAAAATGCGTTGATATTAATTACAATAATTTATCAGATTTATTAACCGACTTCTTTACGTTTTATTTCCTACCGCTTTACAATAAATATTTGACTATTAGTATATTTTTGTTGTATTAATGTTAATGTTAGGTACTTTAAAATGAATACTGTACTAGCCTTTTCCATAGGATTGTTGCAAATGTGACGAAACCTAAATAAATTTTGGTTTTTACATAGATATTGTGTGACGTAAAATTGAAAATCCTCTGATGACGTTAGCAGAGTTTATTTACAAATTATCGTTAATACATCATTTTATCGACATTTCCAATCACTAGTAATTACTAGTGATTGGACAATTGTCTTTGATCATATTTGACGTTTCGTTTGTTTACATGATAGGACAAGTAAAGATGAACCGACTGTAGTTATCTATTTCAATTCATAATTCTGTACCTATTTCTGGGTTGATGTTGTTGCTACTCTGCGTCAATATTTCCTTGTTTTTTTTTTTTATGGGATAGGAGGCAAACGAGCAGACAGGTCGCCTGATGGTAAGCGATCACCGCCGCCCATGGACACCCGAAACACCAGAGGTGTTGGAGGTGCGTTGCCGGCCTTTAAGATGGGTGTACGCTCTTTTCTTGAAGATTTGAAGGTCGTATCGGTCCGGAAATACCGCAGGCGACAATTCATTCCACAGTTTAGCTGTGCGGGAACATTTGTTGAACAGGGAACGGCAAAGTGTCACTGTTGGGCGACAATTGTCATTATTTTATTAGGCCACAGTTTGCTTGTTTGCCATTGAATTAGTATTAGTACCAAAACTTATCTATTACGTTTCTCTCTCTCCATGGCGGTCTGTCACTTTCACATCGCTATCACGCATGTTTCACCCAAACCGTTTTAACTGATAAGATTGTGGGGCGCGGTACCTTTGACGGTTTTGGTTAAACAGTGGCGTTGTTGACCTATGGTTAATACTGTTAATACTGCCCTATATTTAATCTGATATTGTTTGGTACAATTGAGAAACTACATCGAGTTGTATCGTTGAAAACATTTCTGTAATAGGTAAGCCAAACCGTTTTAACTGATAAGATTGTGGGGCGTGGTACCTTTGACGGTTTTGGTTAAACAGTGGCGTTGTTGACCTATGGTTAATACTGTTAATACTGCCCTATATTTAATCTGATATTGTTTGGTACAATTGAGAAACTACATCGAGTTGTATCGTTGAAAACATTTCTGTAATAGGTAAGCACATTTAGAGAAATTTCATCTTCATCGTCATCAGAAATCATTACTTTTATTTCTTGTTTTCTATTCTGCGGGGAGTCATCTAAAAATTATATAATTATATCCCTAATGATTATATTTGTTGCAGTTTGTAGAGATATTGGCTATTGCAATTGACAACTTCCAGCCCTGATGAACAGAGGGCGGAATTGCTCATGGCAAAAATCAAACGTCAATAGAGTTGGAACGTTAAATTTTATCGACATTTTCAGCTATCGATTAATTCAGTCATCTTTTACATTTCTGACTTTACCATTAACCTCTTTGATTACCTATTCGATATACCATATACACCGTGTTTTTTTTGTTAAATTCGACACGCAGTTAGGTTCATGGTTTCACAAGGAACCATTAAAACGGCTATGAAAGACCAAACAAAGGCTAATCACCAAAAAGAGTGGGATGCCCTGGTAGGTCTCAAATTATAACGGGGGTGTTCACAGGCCATTACGGGGTCAAAGGAATTTTGGCCAAAATGGGACACGCTGACAACACTGATTGTCGCATGTGTGGCGAAGAGGAAGAGACCGTCAGACATCTAATGTGTGAATGTCACGCCCTCGCCAGACAAAGAATGAGGAACTTTGGAGCAGGCTACCTGGCACCAAAGGACTTCAGAGAGCTACCCATGAGCCTCATCATCCGATACGTAGAGATGGTCGAGAAGCTCCTGAATAGCTGAATGATCTTAGGATCGAAGGGGGTAATTGCACAAAAGATCCCGATGGGTCAAAGTGTATCCGGAAGGGCCCCCGCAGATTTAAGATAAGATAAGATAGGTTCATGGTCAGGAACCACCCTGTATATCGCTTTTTGTTAAATTCGATTTTTTTTCTTTTCCAAGGATTAATTAGTGTGAGAGCATTTTTAACTCTTGCATGACCTTGTCAAAGATTCATTCAAATTTATGCATCACCATGCATTTAACGGATAAGCATGATTAATTACCAACCGTAATAAGTCTACTTTGTAATCCAAGTTTATTTCTATTTCTATATAACTAATAAAACCTCTTAGCGAATTGCATCAAAACGAATCCACATTTCAAAACTTCCTAAAATTTCAAAAAACCCACCATTCACAACTCAACAATCTCCATAAAACACACACCTCAACTCAACTCCAAAAAAAACAGTTACTTCACAAACTTACCCCTCAACTACATAAATCAATTTGTCAGTACGTCTGTGTGCGTGTGCGACATTTTATCATTCTTTCCACTCTTTCCTTCAATCGACAATGGGACCTTATTCTCTAAGTTCAAGATTTACTTTTGGTTAGATTGTTGATTTCTGGCGTTTAAGTTTCAAGTCGGCCGTGACGTTTTTGGTTTCAAGTCTAATTAGGTTGATTTATAGAGAGACATGTTTGATTGGTGACGTCCTGAATGCCCTGAGAACGATGACGGCTTGTAGAAGTTTCTGGGAATCATCTGATGATTGTGAATAGTGAAGCAATTTTAACCAACTTGGTGATGTAATTTTTTCTCGGACAAAATTCATTGTGATTAAGAGGAAAATGATAATTATGAGTCGCCTTTCAAACTCAGATAAATCAACTTTACTCGTACACTGAATGGCGTTCAGGTGTCCAGAAGAAAGTGCACGAATTTGAGCAGCAGCGGTTGGAAAACCTGGATGCTAAGCGCCATATCCGAAAGACGCGACCGAAGCCCTACAAGTATACCGGCAACCCATCTGGACAGCTCCACTGTGCGACGTGTGACCGCATCTTCAAGACTAAGTTTGGGTTTGCGAGCCACATCAGAGCACTCTATCATCCAGACAATCATTGTTAATGGAGTCATCTTTGTCGAATACGACGAGGAAGGAGATGACCTATCTCAATTCATCAATCAATTCCTTTTCTTAGTGCCACCATTGCAAAATCTGACAGTTGGATTTATCCGAGTGTGAAGTGACCCATATACCTATACGACTTTGTCCACTCTTTTGTGAAGACTAATTATTATTTAGTCACTTCGTTAGTTGTACAATAAACACCACCTTCATCATCATCAATACCAATGGGAAAGTAACAGTTTACTTATTTATTTATTTTAGTTTATGGAGATCCAACGGCTATTATTACAATACTTATATGAAATCAGTATAAATGAAAAACATTACATACGTACAAATATACATAAAGACACACACACACACAAACTCAAAAATTTTTGTTTATTATTTGTATAAGGTTAAGTAGTATAATTTTGTGTTATTAATCTAAATTTACATACCTACTTATAAGATAAACAGTGTATACCGTGGAAGAGCGGTGCTCTCTTAGCACAAGTGTTTCCTCACTTAAAAAGAGGCACCAGCGCAGATACTTTGTAAAACATTTGTTGATACAGAATAAAACATTTTTATTTTTATTATTTTATTTTTATTATATAACACTATTGAATAAAAGATGGAAAGCCAATTACAGGATCACACCCATAGAAACCATACATATTAATACATTCGAGTACGTATTACTCAAATGAAAAGCGTCAACGCACGGACACCAACACATTGACGTAAGAATTCACACCAAATGTGGTATTTCAATAGTGGTTGTCTATTGTTTGCCCGACTATATGCCCGAATCTAACTTGCCTGAATTTCATTTGCCCGAATGATTTGTTTACCATAAAAATTGTATGACATACTGGTTGTTTATCCGAACATTACCTTCCATAATCATACAATGCCATACTATTTGTTAGCCATATTATTAAGTGCAATAATATGGTTTAATATAATATTCAAACGCCATAAGCAATTATTGCCATATTAATTGTTGCCCATATTATTACCTAACCTACTTTCTGATAGCAGTTTCATTTTCCAGGGGGTCACAGTTCTAACCCAACCTAACCTACTTTTCAAGCAGTTTCATTTTCCAGGGGGTCACAGTTCTAACCTAACCTAACCTACTTTCTGATAGCAAGCAGTTTCATTTTCCAGGGGGTCACAGTTCTAACCTAACCTAACCTACTTTCTGATAGCAGTTTCATTTTCCAGGGGTCTACAGTTCTAACCTAACTAACCTAACCTACTTTCTGATAGCAGTTTTATTTTCCAGGGGGTCACAGTTCTAACCTAACCTAACCTACTTTCTGATAGCAGTTTCATTCTCTAGTGCTTCTAGTAGTGTCGTCTCTGTGATAATTACGAATTTATGATTCATATTGATGATTCTGCCAAATCACATTATGGAAATTGACTTTTCTGGTCGCTAATTTGGATGACAAATGATGGTATGGAATGTGGTAATTACTGATTTCGATGATTCTGACAAATTACATTATGGAAACTGACTTTATGGGAAACAAAGTTTCTGGCACTTGATTAATATAGTAAACAATGATTATGGCATAAGATGTTATGAGAAACAATATTATGATTGTTGAATATGGTGGCAAATAAAATTATGGCAAATGAAATTCTGGCAAATGGGGGTATCCCTTCAATAGTAGATGCTAATATTGGTAATGACAATTTTAAGAATAACGAAATAAAAAAACAGAGTTAATAAAACAAACACTACAGGTACAGTCACCGGCATAAATATGTGATTATTTCTATACCTTGTCACATTAACGTCTTGTTTGAAATATCATACGAAATTGTCAAACGATTAAAAGCGACAAGGTACAGAAATCATCACCTTTTGATGCAGGTGATGGAGGTACTGTGAAAACTGAACAACCACTGAGTTTCCAATTTGTACCCGTAGGTAGGGTTGACATAGACTATATATAGAGAATGTTACTCGCTGGTAGACGGATAATATTTACTGACATTATGAATTAGTATTATAATAACGCTCTTTTAAATTCATATTTACCATTCTTTACTACTAATGTTTCAGTTCACCGACCTGCCGCACGAGGCGCAAGATCAGCATAACACGACTTTACCTAACTAATGCAATTCTATTAGCACGCACTCTTGATTCAGACTTCGAACAATTGTCATCGCACTTAGGCTATAATTTTTGTATCTTTGATTTTAATTAAATTAGTAATAAAAGTTTTTGGTTTTTTTTCGGACCTCCGATTGTAGCTATCGTAATTGGCGCAGTCGGTAGGATACTCGCGGGTCGAATTCGTGAATATTTCGGGTTCTCTAAAAATCGAGACCGCGCGTTCGCGAGCCACCCGGGTTGGCTATCAAGCACCGCTGCCGAGTATCCAGAACCTACGAGCTGCAAACCGGAGGCGAATCCAGCTATCGATTCCCGTGAAGGACCAAGAATGAAGCATATGTGAGTACCCCTGAATTGTTCTTGTGTGCTTGCTTCCCTATACTGTATATCCTTATTTTCCATAATTTTTCATCCCAAAAAATCGGGATCTCGGGAACCTGCACCGGGTCAGGTTCGACGGGCAACACTAGATTTACGTAGGAATTTAGACAACTTAGAGTTAGGAAGTCCCTTAGATAGTTCAGTAGCCTTATTTGAGTCCGATACAATAATGTCCGCGACCCCAGAGGATGTTTACAAGACCTTGCGTCTAGTCCCAGAATTTGACGGCAATCCTAATATCCTTACGCGATTCATTAAAATATGTGATCAAGTAGTCGACGCTTATGTACGTAATGAAGCCGGAAGAGAATTGCTCAATCTATGCGTTGTTAACGGAATACTAAATAAAATAACTGGTACTGCTGCAAGCATTATTAATAGTAATGGCATTCCTGATAACTGGTTAGGTATTAGGACAGCCCTTGTTAACAATTTCTCTGACCAACGTGACGAGACAGCGTTATACAACGACCTCTCAATAGCCAGCCAGGGTAATAGGACACCCCAAGAGTTTTACGACCATTGCCAGACACTTTTGAGCACAATGATGACGTATGTTACGTTACACGAAACTTTAGGCACTACTATAGAAGCTAAACGGACTCTTTATAAAAAGATAGCTATGCAAGCTTTTGTACGCGGCCTGAAGGAACCCTTGGGATCACGCATTAGGTGCATGCGACCAGAAACGATTGAGAAGGCCCTAGAATTCGTGCAGGAAGAACTCAATGTAATGTATGTGCAACAGCGAGGAGATACTGCTAAAGCGCATCAACCTAATAGGGTAGCTTTGCCCTCGCCAGCCGCAGGGTTTACGCCACCACGTCCATTCCATTCGCCCCAGATACCGAATTGGTCACTGCCTTTTGGTCAGCGCCCGACGCAACAAGCTACGCAACCACCTAAATTTA